>NC_133820.1:33537366-34208616 GCF_047830755.1 Zonotrichia albicollis
AAAAACAAAGTTGTCCAAAACACCTTCCAATCGAATGTTCATGTGTTTGGAAAAGGTAGGAGAGTGGTAAGGTACTGTTTTCTATCAGTTTGCAAGCTGCGCACACAATCCTAGTGATGTGCAGCTTCATTCTCACCTTTCCGAAGCAGCCGCGCTCTCCAGCTGCCGGAGGCGAAGAAGCGGCTTCTTCGCGCAAAAGCGATTGTGCCGGTCACAGTGCACTCCAGTGCGGCGGCTTCTGCCGAAATGTGCCCGGGACCGGCGCTTAGCTCCGGGGAGCTCCGTATTACGTCTTTATCATCTTCTGTGGTGTACATCTTGCAAAAATCCTTTCCACCTTGTCTGGCTTGGAGAACCTGTGCCACCTCAGAAAACATCTCCCATCGTGTTTTACATGTTGCAGAGAGGTTTGCAGAGTGTTTTGCAAGAAGAAAAACAAAGTTATCCAAAACAACTTCCAATCGAATGTTCATGTGTTTGGAAAAGGTAGGAGAGTGGTAAGGTACTGTTTTCTATCAGTTTGCAAGCTGCGCACACAATCATAGTGATGTGCAGCTTCATTCTCACCTTTCCGAAGCAGCCGCTCTCTCCGGCTCGCGGAGGCGAAGAAGCGCCTTCCTCGCGCAAAGGCGATTGTGCCGGGCACAGTGCACTCCAGTGCGGCGGCTTCTGCCGAAATGTGCCCGGGACCGGCGCTTAGCTCCGGGGAGCTCCGTATTTCGTTTTTAGCGTCTTCTGTGGTGTACATCATTGCAAAATCCTTTCTTCCATGTCTTGCAAGGAGAAACTGTGCCACCTCAGAAAACACCTCCCATCGTGTTTTACATGTTGCAGAGAGGTTTGCAGAGTGTTTTGCAAGAAGAAAAACAAAGTTGTCCAAAACACCTTCCAATCGAATGTTCATGTGTTTGGAAAAGGTAGGAGAGTGGTAAGGTACTGTTTTCTATCAGTTTGCAAGCTGCGCACACAATCCTAGTGATGTGCAGCTTCATTCTTCACCTTTCTGAAAGAGTCGCACTCTCCAGCTGCCGGAGGCGAAGAAGCGGCTTCTTCGCGCAAAAGCGATTGTGCCGGTCACAGTGCACTCCAGTGCGGCGGCTTCTGACGAAATGTGCCCGGGACCGGCGCTTAGCTCCGGGGAGCTCCGTATTTCGTCTTTAGCGTGTTCTGTGGTGTACATCATTGCAAAAGTCCTTTCCACCATGTCTGGCATGGAGAAACTGTGCCACCCCATAAAACATCTCCCATCGTGTTTTACATGTTGCAGAGAGGTTTGCAGAGTGTTTTGCAAGAAGAAAAACAAAGTTGTCCAAAACACCTTCCAATCGAATGTTCATGTGTTTGGAAAAGGTAGGAGAGTGGTAAGGTACTGTTTTCTATCAGTTTGCAAGCTGCGCACACAATCCTAGTGATGTGCAGCCTCATTCTTCACCTTTCTGAAAGAGTCGCACTCTCCAGCTGCCGGAGGCGAAGAAGCGGCTTCTTCGCGCAAAGGCGATTGTGCCGGTCACAGTGCACTCCAGTGCGGCGGCTTCTGCCGAAATGTGCCCGGGACCGGCGCTTAGCTATGGGGAGCTTTGTATCCTTCGTCCTTCGCGTCTTTTGTGGTCTACATCATTGCAGAAAGGTTTTTCACTATGTCTGGGAAAGAGAAACTGTGCAAGCACAGAAGACATCCCCCATCGTGTTTTACATGTTGCAGAGAGGTTTGCAGAGTGTTTTGCAAGAAGAAAAACAAAGTTGTCCAAAACACCTTCCAATCGAATGTTCATGTGTTTGGAAAAGGTAGGAGAGTGGTAAGGTACTGTTTTCTATCAGTTTGCAAGCTGCGCACACAATCCTAGTGATGTGCAGCTTCATTCTCACCTTTCCGAAGCAGCCGCACTCTCCAGCTGCCGGAGGCGAAGAAGCGGCTTCTTCGCGCAAAAGCGATTGTGCCGGTCACAGTGCACTCCAGTGCGGCGGCTTCTGCCGAAATGTGCCCGGGACCGGCGCTTAGCTCCGGGGAGCTCCGTATTACGTCTTTATCATCTTCTGTGGTGTACATCTTGCAAAAATCCTTTCCACCTTGTCTGGCTTGGAGAACCTGTGCCACCTCAGAAAACATCTCCCATCGTGTTTTACATGTTGCAGAGAGGTTTGCAGAGTGTTTTGCAAGAAGAAAAACAAAGTTATCCAAAACAACTTCCAATCGAATGTTCATGTGTTTGGAAAAGGTAGGAGAGTGGTAAGGTACTGTTTTCTATCAGTTTGCAAGCTGCGCACACAATCATAGTGATGTGCAGCTTCATTCTCACCTTTCCGAAGCAGCCGCTCTCTCCGGCTCGCGGAGGCGAAGAAGCGCCTTCCTCGCGCAAAGGCGATTGTGCCGGGCACAGTGCACTCCAGTGCGGCGGCTTCTGCCGAAATGTGCCCGGGACCGGCGCTTAGCTCCGGGGAGCTCCGTATTTCGTTTTTAGCGTCTTCTGTGGTGTACATCATTGCAAAATCCTTTCTTCCATGTCTTGCAAGGAGAAACTGTGCCACCTCAGAAAACACCTCCCATCGTGTTTTACATGTTGCAGAGAGGTTTGCAGAGTGTTTTGCAAGAAGAAAAACAAAGTTGTCCAAAACACCTTCCAATCGAATGTTCATGTGTTTGGAAAAGGTAGGAGAGTGGTAAGGTACTGTTTTCTATCAGTTTGCAAGCTGCGCACACAATCCTAGTGATGTGCAGCTTCATTCTTCACCTTTCTGAAAGAGTCGCACTCTCCAGCTGCCGGAGGCGAAGAAGCGGCTTCTTCGCGCAAAAGCGATTGTGCCGGTCACAGTGCACTCCAGTGCGGCGGCTTCTGACGAAATGTGCCCGGGACCGGCGCTTAGCTCCGGGGAGCTCCGTATTTCGTCTTTAGCGTGTTCTGTGGTGTACATCATTGCAAAAGTCCTTTCCACCATGTCTGGCATGGAGAAACTGTGCCACCCCATAAAACATCTCCCATCGTGTTTTACATGTTGCAGAGAGGTTTGCAGAGTGTTTTGCAAGAAGAAAAACAAAGTTGTCCAAAACACCTTCCAATCGAATGTTCATGTGTTTGGAAAAGGTAGGAGAGTGGTAAGGTACTGTTTTCTATCAGTTTGCAAGCTGCGAACACAATCCCAGTGTTGTGCAGCTTCATTCTTCACCTTTCAGAGGCAGCCGCTCTCTCCGCCTTCTGGAGGCGAAGAAGCGGCTTCTTCGCGCAAAGGCGATTGTGCCGGTCACAGTGCACTCCAGTGCGGCGGCTTATGCCGAATTGTGCCCGGTACCGGCGCTTAGCTATGGGGAGCTCCATATCCTTCGTCTTTCGCGTCTTTTGTGGTCTACATCATTGCAGAAAGGTTTTTCACTATGTTGGGCAAGGAGAAAGAGTGCCACCTCAGAAAACACCTCCCATCGTGTTTTACATGTTGCAGAGAGGTTTGCAGAGTGTTTTGCAAGAAGAAAAACAAAGTTGTCCAAAACACCTTCCAATCGAATGTTCATGTGTTTGGAAAAGGTAGGAGAGTGGTAAGGTACTGTTTTCTATCAGTTTGCAAGCTGCGCACACAATCCTAGTGATGTGCAGCCTCATTCTTCACCTTTCTGAAAGAGTCGCACTCTCCAGCTGCCGGAGGTGAAGAAGCGGCTTCTTCGCGCAAAGGCGATTGTGCCGGTCACAGTGCACTCCAGTGCGGCGGCTTCTGACGAAATGTGCCCGGGACCGGCGCTTAGCTCTGGGGAGCTCCGTATCCTTCGTCGTTCGCGTCTTTTGTAGTCTACATCATTGCAGAAAGCTTTTTCACTATGTCTGGGCAAGAGAAAGTGTGCAAGCACAGAAAACATCCCCCATCGTGTTTTACATGTTGCAGAGAGGTTTGCAGAGTGTTTTGCCAGAAGAATAAACAAAGTTGTCCAAAACACCTTCCAATCGAATGTTCATGTGTTTGGAAAAGGTAGGAGAGTGGTAAGGTACTGTTTTCTATCAGTTTGCAAGCTGCGCACACAATCCTAGTGATGTGCAGCTTCATTCTCACCTTTCCGAAGCAGCCGCACTCTCCAGTTGCCGGAGGCGAAGAAGCGGCTACTTCCCGCAAAGGCGATTGTGCCGGGCACAGTGCACTCCAGTGCGGCGGCTTCTGACGAAATGTGCCCGGGACAGGCGCTTAGCTCCGGGGAGCTCCGTATCCTTCGTCTTTCGCGTCTTATGGGGTCTACATCATTGCAGAAAGGTTTTCAACTATGTTGGGCAAGGAGAAACTGTGCCACCCCAGAAAACGCCTCCCATCGTGTTTTACATGTTGCAGAGAGGTTTGCAGAGTGTTTTGCAAGAAGAAAAACAAAGTTGTCCAAAACACCTTCCAATCGAATGTTCATGTGTTTGGAAAAGGTAGGAGAGTGGTAAGGTACTGTTTTCTATCAGTTTGCAAGCTGCGCACACAATCCTAGTGATGTGCAGCTTCATTCTCACCTTTCCGAAGCAGCCGCACTCTCCAGCTGCCGGAGGCGAAGAAGCGGCTTCTTCGCGCAAAAGCGATTGTGCCGGTCACAGTGCACTCCAGTGCGGCGGCTTCTGCCGAAATGTGCCCGGGACCGGCGCTTAGCTCCGGGGAGCTCCGTATTACGTCTTTATCATCTTCTGTGGTGTACATCTTGCAAAAATCCTTTCCACCTTGTCTGGCTTGGAGAACCTGTGCCACCTCAGAAAACATCTCCCATCGTGTTTTACATGTTGCAGAGAGGTTTGCAGAGTGTTTTGCAAGAAGAAAAACAAAGTTATCCAAAACAACTTCCAATCGAATGTTCATGTGTTTGGAAAAGGTAGGAGAGTGGTAAGGTACTGTTTTCTATCAGTTTGCAAGCTGCGCACACAATCATAGTGATGTGCAGCTTCATTCTCACCTTTCCGAAGCAGCCGCTCTCTCCGGCTCGCGGAGGCGAAGAAGCGCCTTCCTCGCGCAAAGGCGATTGTGCCGGGCACAGTGCACTCCAGTGCGGCGGCTTCTGCCGAAATGTGCCCGGGACCGGCGCTTAGCTCCGGGGAGCTCCGTATTTCGTTTTTAGCGTCTTCTGTGGTGTACATCATTGCAAAATCCTTTCTTCCATGTCTTGCAAGGAGAAACTGTGCCACTTCAGAAAACACCTCCCATCGTGTTTTACATGTTGCAGAGAGGTTTGCAGAGTGTTTTGCAAGAAGAAAAACAAAGTTGTCCAAAACACCTTCCAATCGAATGTTCATGTGTTTGGAAAAGGTAGGAGAGTGGTAAGGTACTGTTTTCTATCAGTTTGCAAGCTGCGCACACAATCCTAGTGATGTGCAGCTTCATTCTTCACCTTTCTGAAAGAGTCGCACTCTCCAGCTGCCGGAGGCGAAGAAGCGGCTTCTTCGCGCAAAAGCGATTGTGCCGGTCACAGTGCACTCCAGTGCGGCGGCTTCTGACGAAATGTGCCCGGGACCGGCGCTTAGCTCCGGGGAGCTCCGTATTTCGTCTTTAGCGTGTTCTGTGGTGTACATCATTGCAAAAGTCCTTTCCACCATGTCTGGCATGGAGAAACTGTGCCACCCCATAAAACATCTCCCATCGTGTTTTACATGTTGCAGAGAGGTTTGCAGAGTGTTTTGCAAGAAGAAAAACAAAGTTGTCCAAAACACCTTCCAATCGAATGTTCATGTGTTTGGAAAAGGTAGGAGAGTGGTAAGGTACTGTTTTCTATCAGTTTGCAAGCTGCGAACACAATCCCAGTGTTGTGCAGCTTCATTCTTCACCTTTCAGAGGCAGCCGCTCTCTCCGCCTTCTGGAGGCGAAGAAGCGGCTTCTTCGCGCAAAGGCGATTGTGCCGGTCACAGTGCACTCCAGTGCGGCGGCTTATGCCGAATTGTGCCCGGTACCGGCGCTTAGCTATGGGGAGCTCCATATCCTTCGTCTTTCGCGTCTTTTGTGGTCTACATCATTGCAGAAAGGTTTTTCACTATGTTGGGCAAGGAGAAAGAGTGCCACCTCAGAAAACACCTCCCATCGTGTTTTACATGTTGCAGAGAGGTTTGCAGAGTGTTTTGCAAGAAGAAAAACAAAGTTGTCCAAAACACCTTCCAATCGAATGTTCATGTGTTTGGAAAAGGTAGGAGAGTGGTAAGGTACTGTTTTCTATCAGTTTGCAAGCTGCGCACACAATCCTAGTGATGTGCAGCCTCATTCTTCACCTTTCTGAAAGAGTCGCACTCTCCAGCTGCCGGAGGTGAAGAAGCGGCTTCTTCGCGCAAAGGCGATTGTGCCGGTCACAGTGCACTCCAGTGCGGCGGCTTCTGACGAAATGTGCCCGGGACCGGCGCTTAGCTCTGGGGAGCTCCGTATCCTTCGTCGTTCGCGTCTTTTGTAGTCTACATCATTGCAGAAAGCTTTTTCACTATGTCTGGGCAAGAGAAAGTGTGCAAGCACAGAAAACATCCCCCATCGTGTTTTACATGTTGCAGAGAGGTTTGCAGAGTGTTTTGCCAGAAGAATAAACAAAGTTGTCCAAAACACCTTCCAATCGAATGTTCATGTGTTTGGAAAAGGTAGGAGAGTGGTAAGGTACTGTTTTCTATCAGTTTGCAAGCTGCGCACACAATCCTAGTGATGTGCAGCTTCATTCTCACCTTTCCGAAGCAGCCGCACTCTCCAGTTGCCGGAGGCGAAGAAGCGGCTACTTCCCGCAAAGGCGATTGTGCCGGGCACAGTGCACTCCAGTGCGGCGGCTTCTGACGAAATGTGCCCGGGACAGGCGCTTAGCTCCGGGGAGCTCCGTATCCTTCGTCTTTCGCGTCTTATGGGGTCTACATCATTGCAGAAAGGTTTTCAACTATGTTGGGCAAGGAGAAACTGTGCCACCCCAGAAAACGCCTCCCATCGTGTTTTACATGTTGCAGAGAGGTTTGCAGAGTGTTTTGCAAGAAGAAAAACAAAGTTGTCCAAAACACCTTCCAATCGAATGTTCATGTGTTTGGAAAAGGTAGGAGAGTGGTAAGGTACTGTTTTCTATCAGTTTGCAAGCTGCGCACACAATCCTAGTGATGTGCAGCTTCATTCTTTACCTTTCCGAAGCAGCCGCACTCTCCAGCTGCCGGAGGCGAAGAAGCGGCTTCTTCGAGCAAAGGCGATTGTGCCGGGCACAGTGCACTCCAGTGCGGCGGCTTCTGACGAAATGTGCCCGGGACCGGCGCTTAGCTCCGGGGAGCTCTGTATCCTTCGTCTTTCGCGTCTTATGTGGTCTACACCATTGCAGAAAGGTTTTTCACTATGTTGGGCAAGGAGAACCTGTGCCACCTCAGAAAACACCTCCCATCGTGTTTTACATGTTGCAGAGAGGTTTGCAGAGTGTTTTGCAAGAAGAAAAACAAAGTTGTCCAAAACACCTTCCAATCGAATGTTCATGTGTTTGGAAAAGGTAGGAGAGTGGTAAGGTACTGTTTTCTATCAGTTTGCAAGCTGCGCACACAATCCTAGTGATGTGCAGCCTCATTCTTCACCTTTCTCAAAGAGTCGCACTCTCCAGCTGCCGGAGGCGAAGAAGCGGCTTCTTCGCGCAAAGGCGATTGTGCCGGTCACAGTGCACTCCAGTGCGGCGGCTTCTGACGAAATGTGCCCGGGACCGGCGCTTAGCTCCGGGGAGCTCCGTATTTCGTCTTTATCGTCTTCTGTGGTGTACATCATTGCAAAAATCCTTTCCACCTTGTCTGGCTTGGAGAACCTGTGCCACCTCAGAAAACATCTCCCATCGTGTTTTACATGTTGCAGAGAGGTTTGCAGAGTGTTTTGCAAGAAGAAAAACAAAGTTATCCAAAACAACTTCCAATCGAATGTTCATGTGTTTGGAAAAGGTAGGAGAGTGGTAAGGTACTGTTTTCTATCAGTTTGCAAGCTGCGCACACAATCATAGTGATGTGCAGCTTCATTCTCACCTTTCCGAAGCAGCCGCTCTCTCCGGCTCGCGGAGGCGAAGAAGCGCCTTCCTCGCGCAAAGGCGATTGTGCCGGGCACAGTGCACTCAAGTGCAGCGGCTTCTGCCGAAATGTGCCCGGGACCGGCGCTTAGCTCCGGGGAGCTCCGTATTTCGTCTTTCGCGTCTTTTGTGGTCTACATCATTGCAGAAAGGTTTTTCACTATGTTGGGCAAGGAGAAAGAGTGCCACCTCAGAAAACACCTCCCATCGTGTTTTACATGTTGCAGAGAGGTTTGCAGAGTGTTTTGCAAGAAGAAAAACAAAGTTGTCCAAAACACCTTCCAATCGAATGTTCATGTGTTTGGCAAAGGTAGGAGAGTGGTAAGGTACTGTTTTCTATCAGTTTGCAAGCTGCGCACACAATCCTAGTGATGTGCAGCTTCATTCTTCACCTTTCTGAAAGAGTCGCACTCTCCAGCTGCCGGAGGCGAAGAAGCGGCTTCTTCGCGCAAAAGCGATTGTGCCGGTCACAGTGCACTCCAGTGCGGCGGCTTCTGCCGAAATGTGCCCGGGACCGGCGCTTAGCTCCGGGGAGCTCCGTATTTCGTCTTTAGCGTGTTCTGTGGTGTACATCATTGCAAAAGTCCTTTCCACCATGTCTGGCATGGAGAAACTGTGCCACCCCATAAAACATCTCCCATCGTGTTTTACATGTTGCAGAAGTTTTGCAGAGTGTTTTGCAAGAAGAAAAACAAAGTTGTCCAAAACACCTTCCAATCGAATGTTCATGTGTTTGGAAAAGGTAGGAGAGTGGTAAGGTACTGTTTTCTATCAGTTTGCAAGCTGCGAACACAATCCCAGTGTTGTGCAGCTTCATTCTTCACCTTTCAGAGGCAGCCGCTCTCTCCGCCTTCTGGAGGCGAAGAAGCGGCTTCTTCGCGTAAAGGCGATTGTGCCGGTCACAGTGCACTCCAGTGCGGCGGCTTATGCCGAATTGTGCCCGGTACCGGCGCTTAGCTATGGGGAGCTCCGTATCCTTCGTCTTTCGCGTCTTATGGGGTCTACAGCATTGCAGAAAGGTTTTTCACTATGTTGGGCAAGGAGAAAGAGTGCCACTTCAGAAAACACCTCCCATCGTGTTTTACATGTTGCAGAGAGGTTTGCAGAGTGTTTTGCAAGAAGAAAAACAAAGTTGTCCAAAACACCTTCCAATCGAATGTTCATGTGTTTGGAAAAGGTAGGAGAGTGGTAAGGTACTGTTTTCTATCAGTTTGCAAGCTGCGCACACAATCCTAGTGATGTGCAGCTTCATTCTTTACCTTTCCGAAGCAGCCGCACTCGCCAGCTGCCGGAGGCGAAGAAGAGGCTTCTTCGAGCAAAGGCGATTGTGCCGGTCACAGTGCACTCCAGTGCGGCGGCTTCTGCCGAAATGTGCCCGGGACCGGCGCTTAGCTCCGGGGAGCTCCGTATCCTTCGTCTTTCGCGTCTTATGTGGTCTACACCATTGCAGAAAGGTTTTTCACTATGTTGGGCAAGGAGAAACTGTGCCACCCCAGAAAACGCCTCCCATCGTGTTTTACATGTTGCAGAGAGGTTTGCAGAGTGTTTTGCAAGAAGAAAAACAAAGTTGTCCAAAACACCTTCCAATCGAATGTTCATGTGTTTGGAAAAGGTAGGAGAGTGGTAAGGTACTGTTTTCTATCAGTTTGCAAGCTGCGCACACAATCCTAGTGATGTGCAGCCTCATTCTTCACCTTTCTCAAAGAGTCGCACTCTCCAGCTGCCGGAGGCGAAGAAGCGGCTTCTTCGCGCAATGGCGATTGTGCCGGTCACAGTGCACTCCAGTGCGGCGGCTTCTGCCGAAATGTGCCCGGGACCGGCGCTTAGCTCCGGGGAGCTCCGTATTACGTCTTTATCGTCTTCTGTGGTGTACATCTTGCAAAAATCCTTTCCACCTTGTCTGGCTTGGAGAACCTGTGCCACCTCAGAAAACATCTCCCATCGTGTTTTACATGTTGCAGAGAGGTTTGCAGAGTGTTTTGCAAGAAGAAAAACAAAGTTATCCAAAACAACTTCCAATCGAATGTTCATGTGTTTGGAAAAGGTAGGAGAGTGGTAAGGTACTGTTTTCTATCAGTTTGCAAGCTGCGCACACAATCATAGTGATGCGCACCTTCATTCTCACCTTTCCGAAGCAGCCGCTCTCTCCGGCTCGCGGAGGCGAAGAAGCGCCTTCCTCGCGCAAAGGCGATTGTGCCGGGCACAGTGCACTCCAGTGCGGCGGCTTCTGCCGAAATGTGCCCGGGACCGGCGCTTAGCTCCGGGGAGCTCCGTATTTCGTCTTTAGCGTCTTCTGTGGTGTACATCATTGGAAAATCCTTTCTTCCATGTCTTGCAAGGAGAAACTGTGCCACCTCAGAAAACACCTCCCATCGTGTTTTACATGTTGCAGAGAGGTTTGCAGAGTGTTTTGCAAGAAGAAAAACAAAGTTGTCCAAAACACCTTCCAATCGAATGTTCATGTGTTTGGAAAAGGTAGGAGAGTGGTAAGGTACTGTTTTCTATCAGTTTGCAAGCTGCGCACACAATCCTAGTGATGTGCAGCTTCATTCTTCACCTTTCTGAAAGAGTCGCACTCTCCAGCTGCCGGAGGCGAAGAAGCGGCTTCTTCGCGCAAAAGCGATTGTGCCGGTCACAGTGCACTCCAGTGCGGCGGCTTCTGACGAAATGTGCCCGGGACCGGCGCTTAGCTCCGGGGAGCTCCGTATTTCGTCTTTAGCGTGTTCTGTGGTGTACATCATTACAAAAGTCCTTTCCACCATGTCTGGCATGGAGAAACTGTGCCACCCCATAAAACATCTCCCATCGTGTTTTACATGTTGCAGAAGGTTTGCAGAGTGTTTTGCAAGAAGAAAAACAAAGTTGTCCAAAACACCTTCCAATCAAATGTTCATGTGTTTGGAAAAGGTAGGAGAGTGGTAAGGTACTGTTTTCTATCAGTTTGCAAGCTGCGAACACAATCCCAGTGTTGTGCAGCTTCATTCTTCACCTTTCAGAGGCAGCCGCTCTCTCCGCTTTCTGGAGGCGAAGAAGCGGCTTCTTCGCGCAAAGGCGATTGTGCCGGTCACAGTGCACTCCAGTGCGGCGGCTTATGCCGAATTGTGCCCGGTACCGGCGCTTAGCTATGGGGAGCTCCGTATCCTTCGTCTTTCGCGTCTTATGGGGTCTACATCATTGCAGAAAGGTTTTTCACTATGTTGGGCAAGGAGAAAGAGTGCCACCTCAGAAAACACCTCCCATCGTGTTTTACATGTTGCAGAGAGGTTTGCAGAGTGTTTTGCAAGAAGAAAAACAAAGTTGTCCAAAACACCTTCCAATCGAATGTTCATGTGTTTGGAAAAGGTAGGAGAGTGGTAAGGTACTGTTTTCTATCAGTTTGCAAGCTGCGCACACAATCCTAGTGATGTGCAGCCTCATTCTTCACCTTTCTGAAAGAGTCGCACTCTCCAGCTGCCGGAGGCGAAGAAGCGGCTTCTTCGCGCAAAGGCGATTGTGCCGGTCACAGTGCACTCCAGTGCGGCGGCTTCTGCCGAAATGTGCCCGGGACCGGCGCTTAGCTATGGGGAGCTCCGTATCCTTCGTCCTTCGCGTCTTTTGTGGTCTACATCATTGCAGAAAGGTTTTTCACTATGTCTGGGAAAGAGAAACTGTGCAAGCACAGAAGACATCCCCCATCGTGTTTTACATGTTGCAGAGAGGTTTGCAGAGTGTTTTGCAAGAAGAAAAACAAAGTTGTCCAAAACACCTTCCAATCGAATGTTCATGTGTTTGGAAAAGGTAGGAGAGTGGTATGGTATTGTTTTCTATCAGTTTGCAAGCTGCGCACACAATCCTAGTGATGTGCAGCCTCATTCTTCACCTTTCTGAAAGAGTCGCACTCTCTAGCTGCCGGAGGCGAAGAAGCCGCTTCTTCGCGCAAAAGCGATTGTGCCGGTCACAGTGCACTCCAGTGCGGCGGCTTCTGACGAAATGTGCCCGGGACCGGCGCTTAGCTCCGGGGAGCTCCGTATTTCATCTTTAGCGTGTTCTGTGGTGTACATCATTGCAAAAGTCCTTTCCACCATGTCTGGCATGGAGAAACTGTGCCACCCCATAAAACATCTCCCATCGTGTTTTACATGTTGCAGAAGGTTTGCAGAGTGTTTTGCAAGAAGAAAAACAAAGTTGTCCAAAACACCTTCCAATCGAATGTTCATGTGTTTGGAAAAGGTAGGAGAGTGGTAAGGTACTGTTTTCTATCAGTTTGCAAGCTGCGAACACAATCCCAGTGTTGTGCAGCTTCATTCTTCACCTTTCAGAGGCAGCCGCTCTCTCCGCCTTCTGGAGGCGAAGAAGCGGCTTCTTCGCGCAAAGGCGATTGTGCCGGTCACAGTGCACTCCAGTGCGGCGGCTTCTGCCGAATTGTGCCCGGTACCGGCGCTTAGCTATGGGGAGCTCCGTATCCTTCGTCTTTCGCGTCTTATGTGGTCTACAGCATTGCAGAAAGGTTTTTCACTATGTTGGGCAAGGAGAAAGAGTGCCACCTCAGAAAACACCTCCCATCGTGTTTTACATGTTGCAGAGAGGTTTGCAGAGTGTTTTGCAAGAAGAAAAACAAAGTTGTCCAAAACACCTTCCAATCGAATGTTCATGTGTTTGGAAAAGGTAGGAGAGTGGTAAGGTACTGTTTTCTATCAGTTTGCAAGCTGCGCACACAATCCTAGTGATGTGCAGCTTCATTCTTCACCTTTCTGAAAGAGTCGCACTCTCCAGCTGCCGGAGGCGAAGAAGCGGCTTCTTTGCGCAAAGGCGATTGTGCCGGGCACAGTGCACTCCAGTGCGGCGGCTTCTGCCGAAATGTGCCCGGGACCGGCGCTTAGCTCTGGGGAGATCCGTATCCTTCGTCGTTCGCGTCTTTTGTGGTCTACATCATTGCAGAAAGGTTTTTCACTATGTCTGGCAAGAGAAACTGTGCAAGCACAGAAAACATCCCCCATCGTGTTTTACATGTTGCAGAGAGGTTTGCAGAGTGTTTTGCAAGAAGAATAAACAAAGTTGTCCAAAACACCTTCCAATCGAATGTTCATGTGTTTGGAAAAGGTAGGAGAGTGGTAAGGTACTGTTTTCTATCAGTTTGCAAGCTGCGCACACTATCCCAGTGATGTGCAGCTTCATTCTCACCTTTCCGAAGCAGCCGCACTCTCCAGCTGCCGGAGGCGAAGAAGCGCCTTCTTCGGGCAAAGGCGATTTTGCCGGGCACAGTGCACTCCAGTGCGGCGGCTTCTGCCGAAATGTGCCCGGGACCGGCGCTTAGCTATGGGGAGCTCCGTATCCTTCGTCCTTCGCGTCTTTTGTAGTCTACATCATTGCAGAAAGGTTTTTCACTATGTCTGGCAAGAGAAAGTGTGCAAGCACAGAAAACATCCCCCATCGTGTTTTACATGTTGCAGAGAGGTTTGCAGAGTGTTTTGCAAGAAGAAAAACAAAGTTGTCCAAAACACTTTCCAATCGAATGTTCATGTGTTTGGAAAAGGTAGGAGAGTGGTAAGGTACTGTTTTCTATCAGTTTGCAAGCTGCGCACACAATCCTAGTGATGTGCAGCTTCATTCTCACCTTTCCGAAGCAGCCGCACTCTCCAGCTGCCGGAGGCGAAGAAGCGGCTTCTTCGCGCAAAGGCGATTGTGCCGGGCACAGTGCACTCCAGTGCGGCGGCTTCTGACGAAATGTGCCCGGGACCGGCGCTTAGCTCTGGGGAGCTCCGTATCCTTCGTCTTTCGCCTCTTATGGGGTCTACATCATTGCAGAAAGGTTTTTCACTATGTCTGGGGAAGGAGAAACTGTGCCACCCCAGAAAACGCCTCCCATCGTGTTTTACATGTTGCAGAGAGGTTTGCAGAGTGTTTTGCAAGAAGAAAAACAAAGTTGTCCAAAACACCTTCCAATCGAATGTTCATGTGTTTGGCAAAGGTAGGAGAGTGGTAAGTTACTGTTTTCTATCAGTTTGCAAGCTGCGCACACAATCCTAGTGATGTGCAGCTTCATTCTTCACCTTTCTGAAAGAGTCGCACTCTCCAGCTGCCGGAGGCGAAGAAGCGGCTTCTTCGCGCAAAAGCGATTGTGCCGGTCACAGTGCACTCCAGTGCGGCGGCTTCTGACGAAATGTGCCCGGGACCGGCGCTTAGCTCCGGGGAGCTCCGTATTTCGTCTTTAGCGTGTTCTGTGGTGTACATCATTGCAAAAGTCCTTTCCACCATGACTGGCATGGAGAAACTGTGCCACCCCATAAAACATCTCCCATCGTGTTTTACATGTTGCAGAAGGTTTGCAGAGTGTTTTGCAAGAAGAAAAACAAAGTTGTCCAAAACACCTTCCAATCGAATGTTCATGTGTTTGGAAAAGGTAGGAGAGTGGTAAGGTACTGTTTTCTATCAGTTTGCAAGCTACGAACACAATCCCAGTGTTGTGCAGCTTCATTCTTCACCTTTCAGAGGCAGCCGCTCTCTCCGCCTTCTGGAGGCGAAGAAGCGGCTTCTTCGCGCAAAGGCGATTGTGCCGGTCACAGTGCACTCCAGTGCGGCGGCTTCTGCCGAATTGTGCCCGGTACCGGCGCTTAGCTATGGGGAGCTCCGTATCCTTCGTCTTTCGCGTCTTATGTGGTCTACAGCATTGCAGAAAGGTTTTTCACTATGTTGGGCAAGGAGAAAGAGTGCCACCTCAGAAAACACCTCCCATCGTGTTTTACATGTTGCAGAGAGGTTTGCAGAGTGTTTTGCAAGAAGAAAAACAAAGTTGTCCAAAACACCTTCCAATCGAATGTTCATGTGTTTGGAAAAGGTAGGAGAGTGGTAAGGTACTGTTTTCTATCAGTTTGCAAGCTGCGCACACAATCCTAGTGATGTGCAGCTTCATTCTTCACCTTTCTGAAAGAGTCGCACTCTCCAGCTGCCGGAGGCGAAGAAGCGGCTTCTTTGCGCAAAGGCGATTGTGCCGGGCACAGTGCACTCCAGTGCGGCGGCTTCTGCCGAAATGTGCCCGGGACCGGCGCTTAGCTCTGGGGAGATCCGTATCCTTCGTCGTTCGCGTCTTTTGTGGTCTACATCATTGCAGAAAGGTTTTTCACTATGTCTGGCAAGAGAAACTGTGCAAGCACAGAAAACATCCCCCATCGTGTTTTACATGTTGCAGAGAGGTTTGCAGAGTGTTTTGCAAGAAGAATAAACAAAGTTGTCCAAAACACCTTCCAATCGAATGTTCATGTGTTTGGAAAAGGTAGGAGAGTGGTAAGGTACTGTTTTCTATCAGTTTGCAAGCTGCGCACACTATCCCAGTGATGTGCAGCTTCATTCTCACCTTTCCGAAGCAGCCGCACTCTCCAGCTGCCGGAGGCGAAGAAGCGGCTTCTTCGCGCAAAGGCGATTTTGCCGGGCACAGTGCACTCCAGTGCGGCGGCTTCTGCCGAAATGTGCCCGGGACCGGCGCTTAGCTATGGGGAGCTCCGTATCCTTCGTCCTTCGCGTCTTTTGTAGTCTACATCATTGCAGAAAGGTTTTTCACTATGTCTGGCAAGAGAAAGTGTGCAAGCACAGAAAACATCCCCCATCGTGTTTTACATGTTGCAGAGAGGTTTGCAGAGTGTTTTGCAAGAAGAAAAACAAAGTTGTCCAAAACACTTTCCAATCGAATGTTCATGTGTTTGGAAAAGGTAGGAGAGTGGTAAGGTACTGTTTTCTATCAGTTTGCAAGCTGCGCACACAATCCTAGTGATGTGCAGCTTCATTCTCACCTTTCCGAAGCAGCCGCACTCTCCAGCTGCCGGAGGCGAAGAAGCCGCTTCTTCGCGCAAAGGCGATTGTGCCGGGCACAGTGCACTCCAGTGCGGCGGCTTCTGACGAAATGTGCCCGGGACCGGCGCTTAGCTCTGGGGAGCTCCGTATCCTTCGTCTTTCGCCTCTTATGGGGTCTACATCATTGCAGAAAGGTTTTTCACTATGTCTGGGAAAGGAGAAACTGTGCCACCCCAGAAAACGCCTCCCATCGTGTTTTACATGTTGCAGAGAGGTTTGCAGAGTGTTTTGCAAGAAGAAAAACAAAGTTGTCCAAAACACCTTCCAATCGAATGTTCATGTGTTTGGCAAAGGTAGGAGAGTGGTAAGGTACTGTTTTCTATCAGTTTGCAAGCTGCGCACACAATCCTAGTGATGTGCAGCTTCATTCTTCACCTTTCTGAAAGAGTCGCACTCTCCAGCTGCCGGAGGCGAAGAAGCGGCTTCTTCGCGCAAAAGCGATTGTGCCGGTCACAGTGCACTCCAGTGCGGCGGCTTCTGACGAAATGTGCCCGGGACCGGCGCTTAGCTCCGGGGAGCTCCGTATCCTTCGTCTTTAGCGTGTTCTGTGGTGTACATCATTGCAAAAGTCCTTTCCACCATGTCTGGCATGGAGAAACTGTGCCACCCCATAAAACATCTCCCATCGTGTTTTACATGTTGCAGAAGTTTTGCAGAGTGTTTTGCAAGAAGAAAAACAAAGTTGTCCAAAACACCTTCCAATCGAATGTTCATGTGTTTGGCAAAGTTAGGAGAGTGGTAAGGTACTGTTTTCTATCAGTTTGCAAGCTACGAACACAATCCCAGTGTTGTGCAGCTTCATTCTTCACCTTTCTGAGGCAGCCGCTCTCTCCGCCTTCTGGAGGCGAAGAAGCGGCTTCTTCACGCAAAGGCGATTGTGCCGGTCACAGTGCACTCCAGTGCGGCGGCTTCTGCCGAATTGTGCCCGGTACTGGCGCTTAGCTATGGGGAGCTCCGTATCCTTCGTCTTTCGCGTCTTATGTGGTCTACATCATTGCAGAAAGGTTTTTCACTATGTTGGGCAAGGAGAAACTGTGCCACCCCAGAAAACGCCTCCCATCGTGTTTTACATGTTGCAGAGAGGTTTGCAGAGTGTTTTGCAAGAAGAAAAACAAAGTTGTCCAAAACACCTTCCAATCGAATGTTCATGTGTTTGGAAAAGGTAGGAGAGTGGTAAGGTACTGTTTTCTATCAGTTTGCAAGCTGCGCACACAATCCTAGTGATGTGCAGCTTCATTCTCACCTTTCCGAAGCAGCCGCACTCTCCAGTTGCCGGAGGCGAAGAAGCGGCTTCTTCGCGCAAAGGCGATTGTGCCGGGCACAGTGCACTCCAGTGCGGCGGCTTCTGCCGAAATGTGCCCGGGACCGGCGCTTAGCTCTGGGGAGCTCCGTATCCTTCGTCTTTCGCGTCTTATGGGGTCTACATCATTGCAGAAAGGTTTTCCACTATGTTGGGCAAGGAGAAACTGTGCCACCCCAGAAAACGCCTCCCATCGTGTTTTACATGTTGCAGAGAGGTTTGCAGAGTGTTTTGCAAGAAGAAAAACAAAGTTGTCCAAAACACCTTCCAATCGAATGTTCATGTGTTTGGAAAAGGTAGGAGAGTGGTAAGGTACTGTTTTCTATCAGTTTGCAAGCTGCGCACACAATCCTAGTGATGTGCAGCTTCATTCTTTACCTTTCCGAAGCAGCCGCACTCTCCAGCTGCCGGAGGCGAAGAAGCGGCTTCTTCGCGCAAAGGCGATTGTGCCGGTCACAGTGCACTCCAGTGCGGCGGCTTCTGCCGAAATGTGCCCGGGACCGGCGCTTAGCTCCGGGGAGCTCCGTATCCTTCGTCTTTCGCGTCTTATGTGGTCTACACCATTGCAGGAAGGTTTTTCACTATGTTGGGCAAGGAGAAACTGTGCCACCTCAGAAAACACCTCCCATCGTGTTTTACATGTTGCAGAGAGGTTTGCAGAGTGTTTTGCAAGAAGAAAAACAAAGTTGTCCAAAACACCTTCCAATCGAATGTTCATGTGTTTGGAAAAGGTAGGAGAGTGGTAAGGTACTGTTTTCTATCAGTTTGCAAGCTGCGCACACAATCCTAGTGATGTGCAGCCTCATTCTTCACCTTTCTGAAAGAGTCGCACTCTCCAGCTGCCGGAGGCGAAGAAGCGGCTTCTTCGCGCAAAGGCGATTGTGCCGGTCACAGTGCACTCCAGTGCGGCGGCTTCTGCCGAAATGTGCCCGGGACCGGCGCTTAGCTCCGGGGAGCTCCGTATTACGTCTTTATCGTCTTCTGTGGTGTACATCTTGCAAAAATCCTTTCCACCTTGTCTGGCTTGGAGAACCTGTGCCACCTCAGAAAACATCTCCCATCGTGTTTTACATGTTGCAGAGAGGTTTGCAGAGTGTTTTGCAAGAAGAAAAACAAAGTTATCCAAAACAACTTCCAATCGAATGTTCATGTGTTTGGAAAAGGTAGGAGAGTGGTAAGGTACTGTTTTCTATCAGTTTTCAAGCTGCGCACACAATCCTAGTGATGTGCAGCTTCATTCTCACCTTTCCGAAGCAGCCGCTCTCTCCGGCTCGCGGAGGCGAAGAAGCGCCTTCCTCGCACAAAGGCGATTGTGCCGGGCACAGTGCACTCCAGTGCGGCGGCTTCTGCCGAAATGTGCCCGGGACCGGCGCTTAGCTCCGGGGAGCTCCGTATTTCGTCTTTAGCGTCTTCTGTGGTGTACATCATTGCAAAATCCTTTCTTCCATGTCTTGCAAGGAGAAACTGTGCCACCTCAGAAAACACCTCCCATCGTGTTTTACATGTTGCAGAGAGGTTTGCAGAGTGTTTTGCAAGAAGAAAAACAAAGTTGTCCAAAACACCTTCCAATCGAATGTTCATGTGTTTGGAAAAGGTAGGAGAGTGGTAAGGTACTGTTTTCTATCAGTTTGCAAGCTGCGAACACAATCCTAGTTATGTGCAGCCTCATTCTTCACCTTTCTGAAAGAGTCGCACTCTCCAGCCGCCGGAGGCGAAGAAGCGGCTTCTTCGCGCAAAGGCGATTGTGCCGGTCACAGTGCAATCCAGTGCGGCGGCTTCTGCCGAAATGTGCCCGGGACCGGCGCTTAGCTATGGGGAGCTCCGTATCCTTCGTCCTTCGCGTCTTTTGTGGTCTACATCATTGCAGAAAGGTTTTTCACTATGTCTGGGAAAGAGAAACTGTGCAAGCACAGAAGACATCCCCCATCGTGTTTTACATGTTGCAGAGAGGTTTGCAGAGTGTTTTGCAAGAAGAAAAACAAAGTTGTCCAAAACACCTTCCAATCGAATGTTCATGTGTTTGGAAAAGGTAGGAGAGTGGTAAGGTATTGTTTTCTATCAGTTTGCAAGCTGCGCACACAATCCTAGTGATGTGCAGCTTCATTCTTCACCTTTCTGAAAGAGTCGCACTCTCCAGCTGCCGGAGGCGAAGAAGCGGCTTCTTCGCGCAAAAGCGATTGTGCCGGTCACAGTGCACTCCAGTGCGGCGGCTTCTGAAGAAATGTGCCCGGGACCGGCGCTTAGCTCCGGGGAGCTCCGTATTTCGTCCCCCATCGTGTTCTGTGGTGTACATCATTGCAAAAGTCCTTTCCACCATGTCTGGCATGGAGAAACTGTGCCACCCCATAAAACATCTCCCATCGTGTTTTACATGTTGCAGAAGGTTTGCAGAGTGTTTTGCAAGAAGAAAAACAAAGTTGTCCAAAACACATTCCAATCGAATGTTCATGTGTTTGGAAAAGGTAGGAGAGTGGTAAGGTACTGTTTTCTATCAGTTTGCAAGCTACGAACACAATCCCAGTGTTGTGCAGCTTCATTCTTCACCTTTCAGAGGCAGCCGCTCTCTCCGCCTTCTGGAGGCGAAGAAGCGGCTTCTTCGCGCAAAGGCGATTGTGCCGGTCACAGTGCACTCCAGTGCGGCGGCTTATGCCGAATTGTGCCCGGTACCGGCGCGTAGCTATGGGGAGCTCCGTATCCTTCGTCTTTCGCGTCTTATGTGGTCTACATCATTGCAGAAAGGTTTTTCACTATGTTGGGAAAGGAGAAAGAGTGCCACCTCAGAAAACACCTCCCATCGTGTTTTACATGTTGCAGAGAGGTTTGCAGAGTGTTTTGCAAGAAGAAAAACAAAGTTGTCCAAAACACCTTCCAATCGAATGTTCATGTGTTTGGAAAAGGTAGGAGAGTGGTAAGGTACTGTTTTCTATCAGTTTGCAAGCTGCGCACACAATCCTAGTGATGTGCAGCTTCATTCTTCACCTTTCTGAAAGAGTCGCACTCTCCAGCTGCCGAGGCGAAGAAGCGGCTTCTTGGCGCAAAGGCGATTGTGCCGGGCGCAGTGCACTCCAGTGCGGCGGCTTCGGCCGAAATGTGCCCGGGACCGGCGCTTAGCTCTGGGGAGATCCGTATCCTTCGTCGTTCGCGTCTTTTGTGGTCTACATCATTGCAGAAAGGTTTTTCACTATGTCTGGCAAGAGAAACTGTGCAAGCACAGAAAACATCCCCCATCGTGTTTTACATGTTGCAGAGAGGTTTGCAGAGTGTTTTGCCAGAAGAATAAACAAAGTTGTCCAAAACACCTTCCAATCGAATGTTCATGTGTTTGGAAAAGGTAGGAGAGTGGTAAGGTACTGTTTTCTATCAGTTTGCAAGCTGCGCACACTATCCCAGTGATGTGCAGCTTCATTCTCACCTTTCCGAAGCAGCCGCACTCTCCAGCTGCCGGAGGCGAAGAAGCGGCTTCTTCGCGCAAAGGCGATTGTGCCGGGCACAGTGCACTCCAGTGCGGCGGCTTCTGCCGAAATGTGCCCGGGACCGGCGCTTAGCTGTGCGGAGCTCCGTATCCTTCGTCCTTCACGTCTTTTGTAGTCTACATCATTGCAGAAAGCTTTTTCACTATGTCTGGGCAAGAGAAAGTGTGCAAGCACAGAAAACATCCCCCATCGTGTTTTACATGTTGCAGAGAGGTTTGCAGAGTGTTTTGCCAGAAGAATAAACAAAGTTGTCCAAAACACCTTCCAATCGAATGTTCATGTGTTTGGAAAAGGTAGGAGAGTGGTAAGGTACTGTTTTCTATCAGTTTGCAAGCTGCGCACACAATCCTAGTGATGTGCAGCTTCATTCTCACCTTTCCGAAGCAGCCGCACTCTCCAGTTTCCGGAGGCGAAGAAGCGGCTTCTTCGCGCAAAGGCGATTGTGCCGGGCACAGTGCACTCCAGTGCGGCGGCTTCTGCCGAAATGTGCCCGGGACCGGCGCTTAGCTCTGGGGAGCTCCGTATCCTTCGTCTTTCGCGTCTTATGGGGTCTACATCATTGCAGAAAGTTTTTTCACTATGTCTGGGAAAGGAGAAACTGTGCCACCCCAGAAAACGCCTTCCATCGTGTTTTACATGTTGCAGAGAGGTTTGCAGAGTGTTTTGCAAGAAGAAAAACAAAGTTGTCCAAAACACCTTCCAATCGAATGTTCATGTGTTTGGCAAAGGTAGGAGAGTGGTAAGGTACTGTTTTCTATCAGTTTGCAAGCTGCGCACACAATCCTAGTGATGTGCAGCTTCATTCTTTACCTTTCCAAAGCAGCCGCACTCTCCAGCTGCCGGAGGCGAAGAAGCGGCTTCTTCGAGCAAAGGCGATTGTGCCGGTCACAGTGCACTCCAGTGCGGCGGCTTCTGCCGAAATGTGCCCGGGACCGGCGCTTAGCTCCGGGGAGCTCCGTATCCTTCGTCTTTGGCGTCTTATGTGGTCTACAGCATTGCAGAAAGGTTTTTCACTATGTTGGGCAAGGAGAAACTGTGCCACCTCAGAAGACACCTCCCATCGTGTTTTACATGTTGCAGAGAGGTTTGCACAGTGTTTTGCAAGAAGAAAAACAAAGTTGTCCAAAACACCTTCCAATCGAATGTTCATGTGTTTGGAAAAGGTAGGAGAGTGGTAAGGTACTGTTTTCTATCAGTTTGCAAGCTGCGCACACAATCCTAGTGATGTGCAGCCTAATTCTTCACCTTTCTGAAAGAGTCGCACTCTCCAGCTGCCGGAGGCGAAGAAGCGGCTTCTTCGCGCAAAGGCGATTGTGCCGGTCACAGTGCACTCCAGTGCGGCGGCTTCTGACGAAATGTGCCCGGGACCGGCGCTTAGCTCCGGGGAGCTCCCTATTACGTCTTTATCGTCTTCTGTGGTGTACATCTTGCAACAATCCTTTCCACCTTGTCTGGCTTGGAGAACCTGTGCCACCTCAGAAAACATCTCCCATCGTGTTTTACATGTTGCAGAGAGGTTTGCAGAGTGTTTTGCAAGAAGAAAAACAAAGTTATCCAAAACAACTTCCAATCGAATGTTCATGTGTTTGGAAAAGGTAGGAGAGTGGTAAGGTACTGTTTTCTATCAGTTTGCAAGCTGCGCACACAATCCTAGTGATGTGCAGCTTCATTCTCACCTTTCCGAAGCAGCCGCTCTCTCCGGCTCGCGGAGGCGAAGAAGCACCTTCCTCGCGCAAAGGCGATTGTGCCGGGCACAGTGCACTCCAGTGCGGCGGCTTCTGCCGAAATGTGCCCGGGACCGGCGCTTAGCTCCGGGGAGCTCCGTATTTCGTCTTTAGCGTCTTCTGTGGTGTACATCATTGCAAAATCCTTTCTTCCATGTCTTGCAAGGAGAAACTGTGCCACCTCAGAAAACACCTCCCATCGTGTTTTACATGTTGCAGAGAGGTTTGCAGAGTGTTTTGCAAGAAGAAAAACAAAGTTGTCCAAAACACCTTCCAATCGAATGTTCATGTGTTTGGAAAAGGTAGGAGAGTGGTAAGGTACTGTTTTCTATCAGTTTGCAAGCTGCGAACACAATCCCAGTGTTGTGCAGCTTCATTCTTCACCTTTCAGAGGCAGCCGCTCTCTCCGCCTTCTGGAGGCGAAGAAGCGGCTTCTTCGCGCAAAGGCGATTGTGCCGGGCACAGTGCACTCCAGTGCGGCGGCTTATGCCGAATTGTGCCCGGTACCGGCGCTTAGCTATGGGGAGCTCCGTATCCTTCGTCTTTCGCGTCTTATGGGGTCTACATCATTGCAGAAAGGTTTTTCACTATGTTGGGCAAGGAGAAAGAGTGCCACCTCAGAAAACACCTCCCATCGTGTTTTACATGTTGCAGAGAGGTTTGCAGAGTGTTTTACAAGAAGAAAAACAAAGTTGTCCAAAACACCTTCCAATCGAATGTTCATGTGTTTGGAAAAGGTAGGAGAGTGGTAAGGTACTGTTTTCTATCAGTTTGCAAGCTGCGCACACAATCCTAGTGATGTGCAGCCTCATTCTTCACCTTTCTGAAAGAGTCGCACTCTCCAGCTGCCGGAGGCGAAGAAGCGGCTTCTTCGCGCAAAGGCGATTGTGCCGGTCACAGTGCACTTCAGTGCGGCGGCTTCTGACGAAATGTGCCCGGGACCGGCGCTTAGCTCTGGGGAGCTCCGTATCCTTCGTCCTTCGCGTCTTTTGTGGTCTACATCATTGCAGAAAGGTTTTTCACTATGTCTGGGAAAGAGAAACTGTGCAAGCACAGAAGACATCCCCCATCGTGTTTTACATGTTGCAGAGAGGTTTGCAGAGTGTTTTGCAAGAAGAAAAACAAAGTTGTCCAAAACACCTTCCAATCGAATGTTCATGTGTTTGGAAAAGGTAGGAGAGTGGTAAGGTACTGTTTTCTATCAGTTTGCAAGCTGCGCACACAATCCTAGTGATGTGCAGCTTCATTCTTCACCTTTCTGAAAGAGTCGCACTCTCCAGCTGCCGGAGGCGAAGAAGCGGCTTCTTCGCGCAAAAGCGATTGTGCCGGTCACAGTGCACTCCAGTGCGGCGGCTTCTGCCGAAATGTGCCCGGGACCGGCGCTTAGCTCCGGGGAGCTCCGTATTTCGTCTTTAGCGTGTTCTGTGGTGTACATCATTGCAAAAGTCCTTTCCACCATGTCTGGCATGGAGAAACTGTGCCACCCCATAAAACATCTCCCATCGTGTTTTACATGTTGCAGAAGGTTTGCAGAGTGTTTTGCAAGAAGAAAAACAAAGTTGTCCAAAACACCTTCCAATCGAATGTTCATGTGTTTGGAAAAGGTAGGAGAGTGGTAAGGTACTGTTTTCTATCAGTTTGCAAGCTGCGAACACAATCCCAGTGATGTGCAGCTTCATTCTTCACCTTTCAGAGGCAGCCGCTCTCTCCGCCTTCTGGAGGCGAAGAAGCGGCTTCTTCGCGCAAAGGCGATTGTGCCGGGCACAGTGCACTCCAGTGCGGCGGCTTATGCCGAATTGTGCCCGGTACCGGCGCTTAGCTATGGGGAGCTCCGTATCCTTCGTCTTTCGCGTCTTATGGGGTCTACATCATTGCAGAAAGGTTTTTCACTATGTTGGGCAAGGAGAAAGAGTGCCACCTCATAAAACACCTCCCATCGTGTTTTACATGTCGCAGAGAGGTTTGCAGAGTGTTTTGCAAGAAGAAAAACAAAGTTGTCCAAAACACCTTCCAATCGAATGTTCATGTGTTTGGAAAAGGTAGGAGAGTGGTAAGGTACTGTTTTCTATCAGTTTGCAAGCTGCGCACACAATCCTAGTGATGTGCAGCTTCATTCTTCACCTTTCTGAAAGAGTCGCACTCTCCAGCTGCCGAGGCGAAGAAGCGGCTTCTTTGCGCAAAGGCGATTGTGCCGGGCACAGTGCACTCCAGTGCGGCGGCTTCTGCCGAAATGTGCCCGGGACCGGCGCTTAGCTCTGGGGAGATCCGTATCCTTCGTCCTTCGCGTCTTTTGTGGTCTACATCATTGCAGAAAGGTTTTCAACTACGTCTGGCAAGAGAAACTGTGCAAGCACAGAAAACATCCCCCATCGTGTTTTACATGTTGCAGAGAGGTTTGCAGAGTGTTTTGCCAGAAGAATAAACAAAGTTGTCCAAAACACCTTCCAATCGAATGTTCATGTGTTTGGAAAAGGTAGGAGAGTGGTAAGGTACTGTTTTCTATCAGTTTGCAAGCTGCGCACACTATCCCAGTGATGTGCAGCTTCATTCTCACCTTTCCGAAGCAGCCGCACTCTCCAGCTGCCGGAGGCGAAGAAGCGGCTTCTTCGCGCAAAGGCGATTGTGCCGGTCACAGTGCACTCCAGTGCGGCGGCTTCTGCCGAAATGTGCCCGGGACCGGCGCTTAGCTCTGGGGAGCTCCGTATCCTTCGTCGTTTGCGTCTTTTGTGGTCTACATCATTGCAGAAAGGTTTTTCACTGTGTCTGGGAAAGAGAAACTGTGCAAGTACAGAAGACATCCCCCATCTTGTTTTACATGTTGCAGAGAGGTTTGCAGAGTGTTTTGCAAGAAGAAAAACAAAGTTGTCCAAAACACCTTCCAATCGAATGTTCATGTGTTTGGAAAAGGTAGGAGAGTGGTAAGGTACTGTTTTCTATCAGTTTGCAAGCTGCGAACACAATCCCAGTGTTGTGCAGCTTCATTCTTCACCTTTCAGAGGCAGCCGCTCTCTCCGCCTTCTGGAGGCGAAGAAGCGGCTTCTTCGCGCAAAGGCGATTGTGCCGGGCACAGTGCACTCCAGTGCGGCGGCTTATGCCGAATTGTGCCCGGTACCGGCGCTTAGCTATGGGGAGCTCCGTATCCTTCGTCTTTCGCGTCTTATGGGGTCTACATCATTGCAGAAAGGTTTTTCACTATGTTGGGCAAGGAGAAAGAGTGCCACCTCAGAAAACACCTCCCATCGTGTTTTACATGTTGCAGAGAGGTTTGCAGAGTGTTTTGCAAGAAGAAAAACAAAGTTGTCCAAAACACCTTCCAATCGAATGTTCATGTGTTTGGAAAAGGTAGGAGAGTGGTAAGGTACTGTTTTCTATCAGTTTGCAAGCTGCGCACACAATCCTAGTGATGTGCAGCTTCATTCTCACCTTTCCGAAGTAGACGCACTCTCCAGCTGCCGGAGGCGAAGAAGCGGCTTCTTCGCGCAAAGGCGATTGTGCCGATCACAGTGCACTCCAGTGCGGCGGCTTCTGCCGAAATGTGCCCGGGACCGGCGCTTAGCTCTGGGGAGCTCCGTATCCTTCGTCGTTCGCGTCTTCTGTGGTCTACATCATTGCAGAAAGGTTTTTCACTATGTCTGGGAAAGAGAAACTGTGCAAGCACAGAAGACATCCCCCATCGTGTTTTACATGTTGCAGAGGGGTTTGCAGAGTGTTTTGCAAGAAGAAAAACAAAGTTGTCCAAAACACCTTCCAATCGAATGTTCATGTGTTTGGAAAAGGTCGGAGAGTGGTAAGGTACTGTTTTCTATCAGTTTGCAAGCTGCGCACACAATCCTAGTGATGTGCAGCTTCATTCTTCACCTTTCTGAAAGAGTCGCACTCTCCAGCTGCCGGAGGCGAAGAAGCGGCTTCTTCGCGCAAAGGCGATTGTGCCGGTCACAGTGCACTCCAGTGCGGCGGCTTCTGACGAAATGTGCCCGGGACCGGCGCTTAGCTCCGGGGAGCTCCGTATTTCGTCTTTAGCGTGTTCTGTGGTGTACATCATTGCAAAAGTCCTTTCCACCATGTCTGGCATGGAGAAACTGTGCCACCCCATAAAACATCTCCCATCGTGTTTTACATGTTGCAGAAGGTTTGCAGAGTGTTTTGCAAGAAGAAAAACAAAGTTGTCCAAAACACCTTCCAATCGAATGTTCATGTGTTTGGAAAAGGTAGGAGAGTGGTAAGGTACTGTTTTCTATCAGTTTGCAAGCTGCGAACACAATCCCAGTGTTGTGCAGCTTCATTCTTCACCTTTCAGAGGCAGCCGCTCTCTCCGCCTTCTGGAGGCGAAGAAGCGGCTTCTTCGCGCAAAGGCGATTGTGCCGGTCACAGTGCACTCCAGTGCGGCGGCTTATGCCGAATTGTGCCCGGTACCGGCGCTTAGCTATGGGGAGCTCCGTATCCTTCGTCTTTCGCGTCTTATGGGGTCTACATCATTGCAGAAAGGTTTTTCACTATGTTGGGCAAGGAGAAAGAGTGCCACCTCAGAAAACACCTCCCATCGTGTTTTACATGTTGCAGAGAGGTTTGCAGAGTGTTTTGCAAGAAGAAAAACAAAGTTGTCCAAAACACCTTCCAATCGAATGTTCATGTGTTTGGAAAAGGTAGGAGAGTGGTAAGGTACTGTTTTCTATCAGTTTGCAAGCTGCGCACACAATCCTAGTGATGTGCAGCTTCATTCTTCACCTTTCTGAAAGAGTCGCACTCTCCAGCTGCCGAGGCGAAGAAGCGGCTTCTTTGCGCAAAGGCGATTGTGCCGGGCACAGTGCACTCCAGTGCGGCGGCTTCTGCCGAAATGTGCCCGGGACCGGCGCTTAGCTCTGGGGAGATCCGTATCCTTCGTCGTTCGCGTCTTTTGTGGTCTACATCATTGCAGAAAGGTTTTCAACTATGTCTGGCAAGAGAAACTGTGCAAGCACAGAAAACATCCCCCATCGTGTTTTACATGTTGCAGAGAGGTTTGCAGAGTGTTTTGCCAGAAGAATAAACAAAGTTGTCCAAAACACCTTCCAATCGAATGTTCATGTGTTTGGAAAAGGTAGGAGAGTGGTAAGGTACTGTTTTCTATCAGTTTGCAAGCTGCGCACACAATCCTAGTGATGTGCAGCTTCATTCTCACCTTTCCGAAGCAGCCGCACTCTCCAGTTGCCGGAGGCGAAGAAGCGGCATCTTCGCGCAAAGGCGATTGTGCCGGGCACAGTTCACTCCAGTGCGGCGGCTTCTGCCGAAATGTGCCCGGGACCGGCGCTTAGCTCCGGGGAGCTCCGTATCCTTCGTCTTTCGCGTCTTATGTGGTCTACACCATTGCAGAAAGGTTTTTCACTATGTTGGGCAAGGAGAAACTGTGCCACCTCAGAAAACACCTCCCATCGTTTTTTACATATTGCAGAGAGGTTTGCACAGTGTTTTGCAAGAAGAAAACAAAGTTGTCCAAAACACCTTCCAATCGAATGTTCATGTGTTTGGAAAAGGTAGGAGAGTGGTAAGGTACTGTTTTCTATCAGTTTGCAAGCTGCGCACACAATCCTAGTGATGTGCAGCCTCATTCTTCACCTTTCTGAAAGAGTCGCACTCTCCAGCTGCCGGAGGCGAAGAAGCGGCTTCTTCGCGCAAAGGCGATTGTGCCGGTCACAGTGCACTCCAGTGCGGCGGCTTCTGACGAAATGTGCCCGGGACCGGCGCTTACCTCCGGGGAGCTCCGTATTACGTCTTTATCGTCTTCTGTGGTGTACATCTTGCAACAATCCTTTCCACCTTGTCTGGCTTGGAGAACCTGTGCCACCTCAGAAAACATCTCCCATCGTGTTTTACATGTTGCAGAGAGGTTTGCAGAGTGTTTTGCAAGAAGAAAAACAAAGTTGTCCAAAACACCTTCCAATCGAATGTTCATGTGTTTGGAAAAGGTAGGAGAGTGGTAAGGTACTGTTTTCTATCAGTTTGCAAGCTGCGAACACAATCCCAGTGTTGTGCAGCTTCATTCTTCACCTTTCAGAGGCAGCCGCTCTCTCCGCCTTCTGGAGGCGAAGAAGCGGCTTCTTCGCGCAAAGGCGATTGTGCCGGTCACAGTGCACTCCAGTGCGGCGGCTTCTGCCGAAATGTGCCCGGTACCGGCGCTTAGCTATGGGGAGCTCCGTATCCTTCGTCTTTCGCGTCTTATGGGGTCTACATCATTGCAGAAAGGTTTTTCACTATGTTGGGCAAGGAGAAAGAGTGCCACCTCAGAAAACACCTCCCATCGTGTTTTACATGTTGCAGAGAGGTTTGCAGAGTGTTTTGCAAGAAGAAAAACAAAGTTGTCCAAAACACCTTCCAATCGAATGTTCATGTGTTTGGAAAAGGTAGGAGAGTGGTAAGGTACTGTTTTCTATCAGTTTGCAAGCTGCGCACACAATCGTAGTGATGTGCAGCCTCATTCTTCACCTTTCCGAAAGAGTCGCACTCTCCAGCTGCCGGAGGCGAAGAAGCGGCTTCTTCGCGCAAAGGCGATTGTGCCGGTCACAGTGCACTCCAGTGCGGCGGCTTCTGCCGAAATGTGCCCGGGACCGGCGCTTAGCTCTGGGGAGATCCGTATCCTTCGTCCTTCGCGTCTTTTGTAGTCTACATCATTGCAGAAAGGTGTTTCACTATGTCTGGCAAGAGAAACTGTGCAAGCACAGAAAACATCTCCCATCGTGTTTTACATGTTGCAGAGAGGTTTGCAGAGTGTTTTGCCAGAAGAATAAACAAAGTTGTCCAAAACACCTTCCAATCGAATGTTCATGTGTTTGGAAAAGGTAGGAGAGTGGTAAGGTACTGTTTTCTATCAGTTTGCAAGCTGCGCACACTATCCCAGTGATGTGCAGCTTCATTCTCACCTTTCTGAAGCAGCCGCACTCTCCAGCTGCCGGAGGCGAAGAAGCGGCTTCTTCGCGCAAAGGCGATTGTGCCGGGCACAGTGCACTCCAGTGCGGCGGCTTCTGCCGAAATGTGCCCGGGACCGGCGCTTAGCTCTGGGGAGCTCCGTATCCTTCGTCCTTCGCGTCTTTTGCAGTCTACATCATTGCAGAAAGCTTTTTCACTATGTCTGGGCAAGAGAAAGTGTGCAAGCACAGAAAACATCCCCCATCGTGTTTTACATGTTGCAGAGAGGTTTGCAGAGTGTTTTGCCAGAAGAATAAACAAAGTTGTCCAAAACACCTTCCAATCGAATGTTCATGTGTTTGGAAAAGGTAGGAGAGTGGTAAGGTACTGTTTTCTATCAGTTTGCAAGCTGCGCACATAATCCTAGTGATGTGCAGCTTCATTCTCACCTTTCCGAAGCAGCCGCACTCTCCAGTTGCCGGAGGCGAAGAAGCGGCATCTTCGCGCAAAGGCGATTGTGCCGGGCACAGTGCACTCCAGTGCGGCGGCTTCTGCCGAAATGTGCCCGGGACCGGCGCTTAGCTCCGGGGAGCTCCGTATCCTTCGTCTTTCGCGTCTTATGTGGTCTACACCATTGCAGAAAGGTTTTTCACTATGTTGGGCAAGGAGAAACTGTGCCACCTCAGAAAACACCTCCCATCGTGTTTTACATGTTGCAGAGAGGTTTGCAGTGTGTTTTGCAAGAAGAAAAACAAAGTTATCCAAAAAAACTTCCAATCGAATGTTCATGTGTTTGGAAAAGGTAGGAGAGTGGTAAGGTACTGTTTTCTATCAGTTTGCAAGCTGCGCACACAATCCTAGTGATGTGCAGCTTCATTCTCACCTTTCCGAAGCAGCCGCTCTCTCCGGCTCGCGGAGGCGAAGAAGCGCCTTCCTCGCGCAAAGGCGATTGTGCCGGGCACAGTGCACTCCAGTGCGGCGGCTTCTGACGAAATGTGCCCGGGACCGGCGCTTAGCTCCGGGGAGCTCCGTATTTCGTCTTTAGCGTGTTCTGTGGTGTACATCATTGCAAAAGTCCTTTCCACCATGTCTGGCATGGAGAAACTGTGCCACCCCATAAAACATCTCCCATCGTGTTTTACATGTTGCAGAAGGTTTGCAGAGTGTTTTGCAAGAAGAAAAACAAAGTTGTCCAAAACACCTTCCAATCGAATGTTCATGTGTTTGGAAAAGGTAGGAGAGTGGTAAGGTACTGTTTTCTATCAGTTTGCAAGCTGCGAACACAATCCCAGTGTTGTGCAGCTTCATTCTTCACCTTTCAGAGGCAGCCGCTCTCTCCGCCTTCTGGAGGCGAAGAAGCGGCTTCTTCGCGCAAAGGCGATTGTGCCAGTCACAGTGCACTCCAGTGCGGCGGCTTATGCCGAATTGTGCCCGGGACCGGCGCTTAGCTCCGGGGAGCTCCGTATCCTTCGTCTTTCGCGTCTTTTGTGGTCTACATCATTGCAGAAAGTTTTTCACTATGTCTGGGAAAGAGAAACTGTGCAAGCACAGAAGACATCCCCCATCGTGTTTTACATGTTGCAGAGAGGTTTGCAGAGTGTTTTGCAAGAAGAAAAACAAAGTTGTCCAAAACACCTTCCAATCGAATGTTCATGTGTTTGGAAAAGGTAGGAGAGTGGTAAGGTACTGTTTTCTATCAGTTTGCAAGCTGCGCACACAATCCTAGTGATGTGCAGCTTCATTCTCACCTTTCCGAAGCAGCCGCTCTCTCCGGCTCGCGGAGGCGAAGAAGCGCCTTCCTCGCGCAAAGGCGATTGTGCCGGGCACAGTGCACTCCAGTGCGGCGGCTTCTGCCGAAATGTGCCCGGGACCGGCGCTTAGCTCCGGGGAGCTCCGTATTTCGTCTTTAGCGTCTTCTGTGGTGTACATCATTCCAAAATCCTTTCTTCCATGTCTTGCAAGGAGAAACTGTGCCACCTCAGAAAACACCTCCCATCGTGTTTTACATGTTGCAGAGAGGTTTGCAGAGTGTTTTGCAAGAAGAAAAACAAAGTTGTCCAAAACACCTTCCAATCGAATGTTCATGTGTTTGGAAAAGGTAGGAGAGTGGTAAGGTACTGTTTTCTATCAGTTTGCAAGCTGCGCACACAATCCTAGTGATGTGCAGCTTCATTCTTCACCTTTCTGAAAGAGTCGCACTCTCCAGCTGCCGGAGGCGAAGAAGCGGCTTCTTCGCGCAAAAGCGATTGTGCCAGTCACAGTGCACTCCAGTGCGGCGGCTTCTGACGAAATGTGCCCGGGACCGGCGCTTAGCTCCGGGGAGCTCCGTATTTCGTCTTTAGCGTGTTCTGTGGTGTACATCATTGCAAAAGTCCTTTCCACCATGTCTGGCATGGAGAAACTGTGCCACCCCATAAAACATCTCCCATCGTGTTTTACATGTTGCAGAAGGTTTGCAGAGTGTTTTGCAAGAAGAAAAACAAAGTTGTCCAAAACACCTTCCAATCGAATATTCATGTGTTTGGAAAAGGTAGGAGAGTGGTAAGGTACTGTTTTCTATCAGTTTGCAAGCTGCGCACACAATCCTAGTGATGTGCAGCTTCATTCTCACCTTTCCGAAGCAGCCGCACTCTCCAGTTGCCGGAGGCGAAGAAGCGGCTTCTTCGCGCAAAGGCGATTGTGCCGGGCACAGTGCACTCCAGTGCGGCGGCTTCTGACGAAATGTGCCCGGGACCGGTGCTTAGCTCTGGGGAGCTCCGTATCCTTCGTCTTTCGCGTCTTATGGGGTCTACATCATTGCAGAATGGTTTTTCTCTATGTCTGGGAAAGGAGAAACTGTGCCACCCCAGAAAACGCCTCCCATCGTGTTTTACATGTTGCAGAGAGGTTTGCAGAGTGTTTTGCAAGAAGAAAAACAAAGTTGTCCAAAACACCTTCCAATCGAATGTTCATGTGTTTGGAAAAGGTAGGAGAGTGGTAAGGTACTGTTTTCTATCAGTTTGCAAGCTGCGCACACAATCCTAGTGATGTGCAGCTTCATTCTTTACCTTTCCGAAGCAGCCGCACTCTCCAGCTGCCGGAGACGAAGAAGCGGCTTCTTCGAGCAAAGGCGATTGTGCCGGGCACAGTGCACTCCAGTGCGGCGGCTTCTGCCGAAATGTGCCCGGGACCGGCGCTTAGCTCGGTGGAGCTCCGTATCCTTCGTCTTTGGCGTCTTATGTGGTCTACAGCATTGCAGAAAGGTTTTTCACTATGTTGGGCAAGGAGAAACTGTGCCACCTCAGAAAACACCTCCCATCGTGTTTTACATGTTGCAGAGAGGTTTGCAGAGTGTTTTGCAAGAAGAAAAACAAAGTTATCCAAAACACCTTCCAATCGAATGTTCATGTGTTTGGAAAAGGTAGGAGAGTGGTAAGGTACTGTTTTCTATCAGTTTGCAAGCTGCGCACACAATCCTAGTGATGTGCAGCTTCATTCTTCACCTTTCTGAAAGAGTCGCACTCTCCAGCTGCCGGAGGCGAAGAAGCGGCTTCTTTGCGCAAAGGCGATTGTGCCGGTCACAGTGCACTCCAGTGCGGCGGCTTCTGCCGAAATGTGCCCGGGACCGGCGCTTAGCTCTGGGGAGATCCGTATCCTTCGTCGTTCGCGTCTTTTGTGGTCTACATCATTGCAGAAAGGTTTTTCACTATGTCTGGCAAGAGAAACTGTGCAAGCACAGAAAACATCCCCCATCGTGTTTTACATGTTGCAGAGAGGTTTGCAGAGTGTTTTGCCAGAAGAATAAACAAAGTTGTCCAAAACACCTTCCAATCGAATGTTCATGTGTTTGGAAAAGGTAGGAGAGTGGTAAGGTACTGTTTTCTATCAGTTTGCAAGCTGCGCACACAATCCTAGTGATGTGCAGCTTCATTCTCACCTTTCCGAAGCAGCCGCTCTCTCCGGCTCGCGGAGGCGAAGAAGCGCCTTCCTCGCGCAAAGGCGATTGTGCCGGGCACAGTGCACTCCAGTGCGGCGGCTTCTGCCGAAATGTGCCCGGGACCGGCGCTTAGCTCCGGGGAGCTCCGTATTTCGTCTTTAGCGTCTTCTGTGGTGTACATCATTCCAAAATCCTTTCTTCCATGTCTTGCAAGGAGAAACTGTGCCACCTCAGAAAACACCTCCCATCGTGTTTTACATGTTGCAGAGAGGTTTGCAGAGTGTTTTGCAAGAAGAAAAACAAAGTTGTCCAAAACACCTTCCAATCGAATGTTCATGTGTTTGGAAAAGGTAGGAGAGTGGTAAGGTACTGTTTTCTATCAGTTTGCAAGCTGCGCACACAATCCTAGTGATGTGCAGCTTCATTCTTCACCTTTCTGAAAGAGTCGCACTCTCCAGCTGCCGGAGGCGAAGAAGCGGCTTCTTCGCGCAAAAGCGATTGTGCCGGTCACAGTGCACTCCAGTGCGGCGGCTTCTGACGAAATGTGCCCGGGACCGGCGCTTAGCTCCGGGGAGCTCCGTATTTCGTCTTTAGCGTGTTCTGTGGTGTACATCATTGCAAAAGTCCTTTCCACCATGTCTGGCATGGAGAAACTGTGCCACCCCATAAAACATCTCCCATCGTGTTTTACATGTTGCAGAAGGTTTGCAGAGTGTTTTGCAAGAAGAAAAACAAAGTTGTCCAAAACACCTTCCAATCGAATGTTCATGTGTTTGGAAAAGGTAGGAGAGTGGTAAGGTACTGTTTTCTATCAGTTTGCAAGCTGCGCACACAATCCTAGTGATGTGCAGCTTCATTCTCACCTTTCCGAAGCAGCCGCACTCTCCAGTTGCCGGAGGCGAAGAAGCGGCTTCTTCGCGCAAAGGCGATTGTGCCGGTCACAGTGCACTCCAGTGCGGCGGCTTCTGCCGAAATGTGCCCGGGACCGGCGCTTAGCTCTGGGGAGCTCCGTATCCTTCGTCTTTCGCGTCTTTTGTAGTCTACATCATTGCAGAAAGGTTTTTCACTATGTCTGGCAAGAGAAAGTGTGCAAGCACAGAAAACATCCCCCATCGTGTTTTACATATTGCAGAGAGGTTTGCACAGTGTTTCGCCAGAAGAATAAACAAAGTTGTCCAAAACACTTTCCAATCGAATGTTCATGTGTTTGGAAAAGGTAGGAGAGTGGTAAGGTACTGTTTTCTATCAGTTTGCAAGCTGCGCACACTATCCAAGTGATGTGCAGCTTCATTCTCACCTTTCCGAAGCAGCCGCACTCTCCAGCTGCCGGAGGCGAAGAAGCGGCTTCTTTGCGCAAAGGCGATTGTGCCGGTCACAGTGCACTCCAGTGCGGCGGCTTCTGCCGAAATGTGCCCGGGACCGGCGCTTAGCTCTGGGGAGATCCGTATCCTTCGTCGTTCGCGTCTTTTGTGGTCTACATCATTGCAGAAAGGTTTTTCACTATGTCTGGCAAGAGAAACTGTGCAAGCACAGAAAACATCCCCCATCGTGTTTTACATGTTGCAGAGAGGTTTGCAGAGTGTTTTGCCAGAAGAATAAACAAAGTTGTCCAAAACACCTTCCAATCGAATGTTCATGTGTTTGGAAAAGGTAGGAGAGTGGTAAGGTACTGTTTTCTATCAGTTTGCAAGCTGCGCACACAATCCTAGTGATGTGCAGCTTCATTCTCACCTTTCCGAAGCAGCCGCTCTCTCCGGCTCGCGGAGGCGAAGAAGCGCCTTCCTCGCGCAAAGGCGATTGTGCCGGGCACAGTGCACTCCAGTGCGGCGGCTTCTGCCGAAATGTGCCCGGGACCGGCGCTTAGCTCCGGGGAGCTCCGTATTTCGTCTTTAGCGTCTTCTGTGGTGTACATCATTCCAAAATCCTTTCTTCCATGTCTTGCAAGGAGAAACTGTGCCACCTCAGAAAACACCTCCCATCGTGTTTTACATGTTGCAGAGAGGTTTGCAGAGTGTTTTGCAAGAAGAAAAACAAAGTTGTCCAAAACACCTTCCAATCGAATGTTCATGTGTTTGGAAAAGGTAGGAGAGTGGTAAGGTACTGTTTTCTATCAGTTTGCAAGCTGCGCACACAATCCTAGTGATGTGCAGCTTCATTCTTCACCTTTCTGAAAGAGTCGCACTCTCCAGCTGCCGGAGGCGAAGAAGCGGCTTCTTCGCGCAAAAGCGATTGTGCCGGTCACAGTGCACTCCAGTGCGGCGGCTTCTGCCGAAATGTGCCCGGGACCGGCGCTTAGCTCCGGGGAGCTCCGTATTTCGTCTTTAGCGTGTTCTGTGGTGTACATCATTGCAAAAGTCCTTTCCACCATGTCTGGCATGGAGAAACTGTGCCACCCCATAAAACATCTCCCATCGTGTTTTACATGTTGCAGAAGGTTTGCAGAGTGTTTTGCAAGAAGAAAAACAAAGTTGTCCAAAACACCTTCCAATCGAATGTTCATGTGTTTGGAAAAGGTAGGAGAGTGGTAAGGTACTGTTTTCTATCAGTTTGCAAGCTGCGCACACAATCCTAGTGATGTGCAGCTTCATTCTCACCTTTCCGAAGCAGCCGCACTCTCCAGTTGCCGGAGGCGAAGAAGCGGCTTCTTCGCGCAAAGGCGATTGTGCCGGTCACAGTGCACTCCAGTGCGGCGGCTTCTGCCGAAATGTGCCCGGGACCGGCGCTTAGCTCTGGGGAGCTCCGTATCCTTCGTCTTTCGCGTCTTTTGTAGTCTACATCATTGCAGAAAGGTTTTTCACTATGTCTGGCAAGAGAAAGTGTGCAAGCACAGAAAACATCCCCCATCGTGTTTTACATATTGCAGAGAGGTTTGCACAGTGTTTCGCCAGAAGAATAAACAAAGTTGTCCAAAACACTTTCCAATCGAATGTTCATGTGTTTGGAAAAGGTAGGAGAGTGGTAAGGTACTGTTTTCTATCAGTTTGCAAGCTGCGCACACTATCCAAGTGATGTGCAGCTTCATTCTCACCTTTCCGAAGCAGCCGCACTCTCCAGCTGCCGGAGGCGAAGAAGCGGCTTCTTCGCGCAAAGGCGATTGTGCCGGTCACAGTGCACTCCAGTGCGGCGGCTTATGCCGAAATGTGCCCGGGACCGGCGCTTAGCTCCGGGGAGCTCCGTATCCTTCGTCTTTCGCGTCTTATGGGGTCTACATCATTGCAGAAAGGTTTTTCACTATGTTGGGCAAGGAGAAACTGTGCCACCCTAGAAAACGCCTCCCATCGTGTTTTACATGTTGCAGAGAGGTTTGCAGAGTGTTTTGCAAGAAGAAAAACAAAGTTGTCCAAAACAACTTCCAATCGAATGTTCATGTGTTTGGAGAAGGTAGGAGAGTGGTAAGGTACTGTTTTCTATCAGTTTGCAAGCTGCGCACACAATCCTAGTGATGTGCAGCTTCATTCTTTACCTTTCCGAAGCAGCCGCACTCTCCAGCTGCCGGAGGCGAAGAAGCGGCTTCTTCGAGCAAAGGCGATTGTGCCGGGCACAGTGCACTCCAGTGCGGCGGCTTCTGCCGAAATGTGCCCGGGACCGGCGCTTAGCTCCGTGGAGCTCCGTATCCTTCGTCTTTCGCGTCTTATGGGGTCTACATCATTGCAGAAAGGTTTTTCACTATGTTGGGCAAGGAGAAACTGTGCCACCCCAGAAAACGCCTCCCATCGTGTTTTACATGTTGCAGAGAGGTTTGCAGAGTGTTTTGCAAGAAGAAAAACAAAGTTGTCCAAAACACCTTCCAATCGAATGTTCATGTGTTTGGAGAAGGTAGGAGAGTGGTAAGGTACTGTTTTCTATCAGTTTGCAAGCTGCGCACACAATCCTAGTGATGGGCAGCTTCATTCTTTACCTTTCCGAAGCAGCCGCACTCTCGAGCTGCCGGAGGCGAAGAAGCGGCTTCTTCGAGCAAAGGCGATTGTGCCGGTCACAGTGCACTCCAGTGCGGCGGCTTCTGCCGAAATGTGCCCGGGACCGGCGCTTAGCTCCGGGGAGCTCCGTATTACGTCTTTATCGTCTTCTGTGGTGTACATCTTGCAAAAATCCTTTCCACCTTGTCTGGCTTGGAGAACATGTGCCACCTCAGAAAACATCTCCCATCGTGTTTTACATGTTGCAGAGAGGTTTGCAGAGTTTTTTGCAAGAAGAAAAACAAAGTTATCCAAAACAACTCCCAATCGAATGTTCATGTGTTTGGAAAAGGTAGGAGAGTGGTAAGGTACTGTTTTCTATCAGTTTGCAAGCTGCGCACACAATCATAGTGATGTGCAGCTTCATTCTCACCTTTCCGAAGCAGCCGCTCTCTCCGGCTCGCGGAGGCGAAGAAGCGCCTTCCTCGCGCAAAGGCGATTGTGCCGGGCACAGTGCACTCCAGTGCGGCGGCTTCTGCCGAAATGTGCCCGGGACCGGCGCTTAGCTCCGGGGAGCTCCGTATTTCGTCTTTAGCGTCTTCTGTGGTGTACACCATTGCAGAATCCTTTCTTCCATGTCTTGCAAGGAGAAACTGTGCCACCTCAGAAAACACCTCCTATCGTGTTTTACATGTTGCAGAGAGGTTTGCAGAGTGTTTTGCAAGAAGAAAAACAAAGTTGTCCAAAACACCTTCCAATCGAATGTTCATGTGTTTGGAAAAGGTAGGAGAGTGGTAAGGTACTGTTTTCTATCAGTTTGAAAGCTGCGCACACAATCCTAGTGATGTGCAGCTTCATTCTCACCTTTCTGAAAGAGTCGCACTCTCCAGCTGCCGGAGGCGAAGAAGCGGCTTCTTCGCGCAAAAGCAATTGTGCCGGTCACAGTGCACTCCAGTGCGGCGGCTTCTGACGAAATGTGCCCGGGACCGGCGCTTAGCTCCGGGGAGCTCCGTATTTCGTCTTTATCGTCTTCTGTGGTGTACATCATTGCAAAAGTCCTTTCCACCATGTCTGGCATGGAGAAACTGTGCCACCCCATAAAACATCTCCCATCGTGTTTTACATGTTGCAGAAGGTTTGCAGAGTGTTTTGCAAGAAGAAAAACAAAGTTGTCCAAAACACCTTCCAATCGAATGTTCATGTGTTTGGAAAAGGTAGGAGAGTGGTAAGGTACTGTTTTCTATCAGTTTGCAAGCTGCGAACACAATCCCAGTATTGTGCAGCATCATTCTTCACCTTTCAGAGGCAGCCGCTCTCTCCGCCTTCTGGAGGCGAAGAAGCGGCTTCTTTGCGCAAAGGCGATTGTGCCGGTCACAGTGCACTCCAGTGCGGCGGCTTATGCCGAATTGTGCCCGGTACCGGCGCTTACCTATGGGGAGCTCCGTATCCTTCGTCTTTCGCGTCTTATGTGGTCTACATCATTGCAGAAAAGTTTTTCACTATGTTGGGAAAGGAGAAAGAGTGCCACCTCATAAAACACCTCCCATCGTGTTTTACATGTTGCAGAGAGGTTTGCAGAGTGTTTTGCAAGAAGAAAAACAAAGTTGTCCAAAACACCTTCCAATCGAATGTTCATGTGTTTGGAAAAGGTAGGAGAGTGGTAAGGTACTGTTTTCTATCAGTTTGCAAGCTGCGCACACAATCCTAGTGATGTGCAGCTTCATTCTTTACCTTTCCGAAGCAGCCGCACTCTCCAGCTGCCGGAGGCGAAGAAGCGGCTTCTTCGAGCAAAGGCGATTGTGCCGGTCACAGTGCACTCCAGTGCGGCGGCTTCTGCCGAAATGTGCCCGGGACCGGCGCTTAGCTCCGTGGAGCTCCGTATCCTTCGTCTTTCGCGTCTTATGGGGTCTACATCATTGCAGAAAGGTTTTTCACTATGTTGGGCAAGGAGAAACTGTGCCACCCCAGAAAACGCCTCCCATCGTGTTTTACATGTTGCAGAGAGGTTTGCAGAGTGTTTTGCAAGAAGAAAAACAAAGTTGTCCAAAACACCTTCCAATCGAATGTTCATGTGTTTGGAGAAGGTAGGAGAGTGGTAAGGTACTGTTTTCTATCAGTTTGCAAGCTGCGCACACAATCCTAGTGATGTGCAGCTTCATTCTTTACCTTTCCGAAGCAGCCGCACTCTCGAGCTGCCGGAGGCGAAGAAGCGGCTTCTTCGCGCAAAGGCGATTGTGCCGGTCACAGTGCACTCCAGTGCGGCGGCTTCTGCCGAAATGTGCCCGGGACCGGCGCTTAGCTCCGGGGAGCTCCGTATTACGTCTTTATCGTCTTCTGTGGTGTACATCTTGCAAAAATCCTTTCCACCTTGTCTGGCTTGGAGAACCTGTGCCACCTCAATAAACATCTCCCATCGTGTTTTACATGTTGCAGAGAGGTTTGCAGAGTGTTTTGCAAGAAGAAAAACAAAGTTATCCAAAACAACTCCCAATCGAATGTTCATGTGTTTGGAAAAGGTAGGAGAGTGGTAAGGTACTGTTTTCTATCAGTTTGCAAGCTGCGCATACAATCATAGTGATGTGCAGCTTCATTCTCACCTTTCCGAAGCAGCCGCTCTCTCCGGCTCGCGGAGGCGAAGAAGCGCCTTCCTCGCGCAAAGGCGATTGTGCCGGGCACAGTGCACTCCAGTGCGGCGGCTTCTGCCGAAATGTGCCCGGGACCGGCGCTTAGCTCCGGGGAGCTCCGTATTTCGTCTTTAGCGTCTTCTGTGGTGTACACCATTGCAGAATCCTTTCTTCCATGTCTTGCAAGGAGAAACTGTGCCACCTCAGAAAACACCTCCTATCGTGTTTTACATGTTGCAGAGAGGTTTGCAGAGTGTTTTGCAAGAAGAAAAACAAAGTTGTCCAAAACACCTTCCAATCGAATGTTCATGTGTTTGGAAAAGGTAGGAGAGTGGTAAGGTACTGTTTTCTATCAGTTTGAAAGCTGCGCACACAATCCTAGTGATGTGCAGCTTCATTCTCACCTTTCTGAAAGAGTCGCACTCTCCAGCTGCCGGAGGCGAAGAAGCGGCTTCTTCGCGCAAAAGCAATTGTGCCGGTCACAGTGCACTCCAGTGCGGCGGCTTCTGACGAAATGTGCCCGGGACCGGCGCTTAGCTCCGGGGAGCTCCGTATTTCGTCTTTATCGTCTTCTGTGGTGTACATCATTGCAAAAGTCCTTTCCACCATGTCTGGCATGGAGAAACTGTGCCACCCCATAAAACATCTCCCATCGTGTTTTACATGTTGCAGAAGGTTTGCAGAGTGTTTTGCAAGAAGAAAAACAAAGTTGTCCAAAACACCTTCCAATCGAATGTTCATGTGTTTGGAAAAGGTAGGAGAGTGGTAAGGTACTGTTTTCTATCAGTTTGCAAGCTGCGAACACAATCCCAGTATTGTGCAGCATCATTCTTCACCTTTCAGAGGCAGCCGCTCTCTCCGCCTTCTGGAGGCGAAGAAGCGGCTTCTTTGCGCAAAGGCGATTGTGCCGGTCACAGTGCACTCCAGTGCGGCGGCTTATGCCGAAATGTGCCCGGTACCGGCGCTTACCTATGGGGAGCTCCGTATCCTTCGTCTTTCGCGTCTTATGTGGTCTACATCATTGCAGAAAAGTTTTTCACTATGTTGGGAAAGAAGAAAGAGTGCCACCTCATAAAACACCTCCCATCGTGTTTTACATGTTGCAGAGATGTTTGCAGAGTGTTTTGCAAGAAGAAAAACAAAGTTGTCCAAAACACCTTCCAATCGAATGTTCATGTGTTTGGAAAAGGTAGGAGAGTGGTAAGGTACTGTTTTCTATCAGTTTGCAAGCTGCGCACACAATCCTAGTGATGTGCAGCCTCATTCTTTACCTTTTTGAAGCAGCCGCACTCTCCAGCTGCCGGAGGCGAAGAAGCGGCTTCTTCGCGCAAAGGCGATTGTGCCGGTCACAGTGCACTCCAGTGCGGCGGCTTCTGCCGAAATGTGCCCGGGACCGGCGCTTAGCTCTGGGGAGCTCCGTATCCTTCGTCGTTCGCGTCTTTTGTGGTCTACATCATTGCAGAAAGGTTTTTCACTATGTCTGGGAAAGAGAAACTGTGCAAGCACAGAAGACATCCCCCATCGTGTTTTACATGTTGCAGAGAGGTTTGCAGAGTGTTTTGCAAGAAGAAAAACAAAGTTGTCCAAAACACCTTCCAATCGAATGTTCATGTGTTTGGAAAAGGTAGGAGAGTGGTAAGGTACTGTTTTCTATCAGTTTGCAAGCTGCGCACACAATCCTAGTGATGTGCAGCTTCATTCTTCACCTTTCTGAAAGAGTCGCACTCTCCAGCTGCCGGAGGCGAAGAAGCGGCTTCTTCGCGCAAAAGCGATTGTGCCGGTCACAGTGCACTCCAGTGCGGTGGCTTCTGACGAAATGTGCCCGGGACCGGCGCTTAGCTCCGGGAAGCTCCGTATTTCGTCTTTAGCGTGTTCTGTGGTGTACATCATTGCAAAAGTCCTTTCCACCATGTCTGGCATGGAGAAACTGTGCCACCCCATAAAACATCTCCCATCGTGTTTTACATGTTGCAGAGAGGTTTGCAGAGTGTTTTGCAAGAAGAAAAACAAAGTTGTCCAAAACACCTTCCAATCGAATGTTCATGTGTTTGGAGAAGGTAGGAGAGTGGTAAGGTACTGTTTTCTATCAGTTTGCAAGCTGCGCACACAATCCTAGTGATGTGCAGCTTCATTCTTTACCTTTCCGAAGCAGCCGCACTCTCCAGCTGCCGGAGGCGAAGAAGCGGCTTCTTCGCGCAAAGGCGATTGTGCCGGGCACAGTGCACTCCAGTGCGGCGGCTTATGCCGAAATGTGCACGGGACCGGCGCTTAGCTCCGGGGAGCTCCGTATCCTTCGTCTTTCGCGTCTTATGTGGTCTACATCATTGCAGAAAGGTTTTTCACTATGTTGGGCAAGGAGAAACTGTGCCACCCCAGAAAACGCCTCCCATCGTGTTTTACATGTTGCAGAGAGGTTTGCAGAGTGTTTTGCAAGAAGAAAAACAAAGTTGTCCAAAACACCTTCCAATCGAATGTTCATGTGTTTGGAGAAGGTAGGAGAGTGGTAAGGTACTGTTTTCTATCAGTTTGCAAGCTGCGCACACAATCCTAGTGATGTGCAGCTTCATTCTTTACCTTTCCGAAGCAGCCGCACTCTCCAGCTGCCCTAGGCGAAGAAGCGGCTTCTTCGCGCAAAGGCGATTGTGCCGGTCACAGTGCACTCCAGTGCGGCGGCTTCTGCCGAAATGTGCCCGGGACCGGCGCTTAGCTCCGGGGAGCTCCGTATTTCGTTTTTATCGTCTTCTGTGGTGTACATCTTGCAAAAATCCTTTCCACCTTGTCTGGCTTGGAGAACCTGTGCCACCTCAGAAAACATCTCCCATCGTGTTTTACATGTTGCAGAGAGGTTTGCAGAGTGTTTTGCAAGAAGAAAAACAAAGTTATCCAAAACAACTTCCAATCGAATGTTCATGTGTTTGGAAAAGGTAGGAGAGTGGTAAGGTACTGTTTTCTATCAGTTTTCAAGCTGCGCACACAATCCTAGTGATGTGCAGCTTCATTCTCACCTTTCCGAAGCAGCCGCTCTCTCCGGCTCGCCGAGGCGAAGACGCGCCTTCCTCGCGCAAAGGCGATTGTGCCGGGCACAGTGCACTCCAGTGCGGCGGCTTCTGACGAAATGTGCCCGGGACCGGCGCTTAGCTCCGGGGAGCTCCGTATTTCGTCTTTAGCGTGTTTTCTGGTGTACATCATTGCAAAAGTCCTTTCCACCATGTCTGGCATGGAGAAACTGTGTCACCCCATAAAACATCTCCCATCGTGTTTTACATGTTGCAGAAGGTTTGCAGAGTGTTTTGCAAGAAGAAAAACAAAGTTGTCCAAAACACCTTCCAATCGAATGTTCATGTGTTTGGAAAAGGTAGGAGAGTGGTAAGGTACTGTTTTCTATCAGTTTGCAAGCTGCGCACACAATCCTAGTGATGTGCAGCCTCATTCTTTACCTTTTTGAAGCAGCCGCACTCTCCAGCTGCCGGAGGCGAAGAAGCGGCTTCTTCGCGCAAAGGCGATTGTGCCGGTCACAGTGCACTCCAGTGCGGCGGCTTCTGCCGAAATGTGCCCGGGACCGGCGCTTAGCTCTGGGGAGCTCCGTATCCTTCGTCGTTCGCGTCTTTTGTGGTCTACATCATTGCAGAAAGGTTTTTCACTATGTCTGGGAAAGAGAAACTGTGCAAGCACAGAAGACATCCCCCATCGTGTTTTACATGTTGCAGAGAGGTTTGCAGAGTGTTTTGCAAGAAGAAAAACAAAGTTGTCCAAAACACCTTCCAATCGAATGTTCATGTGTTTGGAAAAGGTAGGAGAGTGGTAAGGTACTGTTTTCTATCAGTTTGCAAGCTGCGCACACAATCCTAGTGATGTGCAGCTTCATTCTTCACCTTTCTGAAAGAGTCGCACTCTCCAGCTGCCGGAGGCGAAGAAGCGGCTTCTTGGCGCAAAAGCGATTGTGCCGGTCACAGTGCACTCCAGTGCGGCGGCTTATGCCGAATTGTGCCCGGTACCGGCGCTTAGCTATGGGGAGCTCCGTATCCTTCGTCTTTCGCTTCTTATGGGGTCTACATCATTGCAGAAAGGTTTTTCACTATGTTGGGCAAGGAGAGAGAGTGCCACCTCAGAAAACACCTCCCATCGTGTTTTACATGTTGCAGAGAGTTTTGCAGAGTGTTTTGCAAGAAGAAAAACAAAGTTGTCCAAAACACCTTCCAATCGAATGTTCATGTGTTTGGAAAAGGTAGGAGAGTGGTAAGGTACTGTTTTCTATCAGTTTGCAAGCTGCGCACACAATCCTAGTGATGTGCAGCTTCATTCTTCACCTTTCTGAAAGAGTCGCACTCTCCAGCTGCCGGAGGCGAAGAAGCGGCTTCTTCGCGCAAAGGCGATTGTGCCGGTCACAGTGCACTCCAGTGCGGAGGCTTCTGCCGAAATGTGCCCGGGACCGGCGCTTAGCTCTGGGGAGCTCCGTATCCTTCGTCGTTCGCGTCTTTTGTGGTCTACATCATTGCAGAAAGGTTTTTCACTATGTCTGGGAAAGAGAAACTGTGCAAGCACAGAAGACATCCCCCATCGTGTTTTACATGTTGCAGAGAGGTTTGCAGAGTGTTTTGCAAGAAGAAAAACAAAGTTGTCCAAAACACCTTCCAATCGAATGTTCATGTGTTTGGAAAAGGTAGGAGAGTGGTAAGGTACTGTTTTCTATCAGTTTGCAAGCTGCGAACACAATCCCAGTGTTGTGCAGCTTCATTCTTCACCTTTCAGAGGCAGCCGCTCTCTCCGCCTTCTGGAGGCGAAGAAGCGGCTTCTTCGCGCAAAGGCGATTGTGCCGGTCACAGTGCACTCCAGTGCGGCGGCTTATGCCGAATTGTGCCCGGTACCGGCGCTTAGCTATGGGGAGCTCCGTATCCTTCGTCTTTCGCTTCTTATGGGGTCTACATCATTGCAGAAAGGTTTTTCACTATGTTGGGCAAGGAGAAACTGTGCCACCTCAGAAAACACCTCCCATCGTGTTTTACATGTTGCAGAGAGGTTTGCAGAGTGTTTTGCAAGAAGAAAAACAAAGTTGTCCAAAACACCTTCCAATCGAATGTTCATGTGTTTGGAAAAGGTAGGAGAGTGGTAAGGTACTGTTTTCTATCAGTTTGCAAGCTGCGCACACAATCCTAGTGATGTGCAGCCTCATTCTTCACCTTTCTGAAAGAGTCGCACTCTCCAGCTCCTGGAGGCGAAGAAGCGGCTTCTTCGCGCAAAGGCGATTGTGCCGGTCACAGTGCACTCCAGTGCGGCGGCTTCTGCCGAAATGTGCCCGGGACCGGCGCTTAGCTCTGGGGAGCTCCGTATCCTTCGTCGTTCGCGTCTTTTGTGGTCTACATCATTGCAGAAAGGTTTTTCACTATGTCTGGGAAAGAGAAACTGTGCAAGCACAGAAGACATCCCCCATCGTGTTTTACATGTTGCAGAGAGGTTTGCAGAGTGTTTTGCCAGAAGAATAAACAAAGTTGTCCAAAACACCTTCCAATCGAATGTTCATGTGTTTGGAAAAGGTAGGAGAGTGGTAAGGTACTGTTTTCTATCAGTTTGCAAGCTGCGCACACAATCCTAGTGATGTGCAGCTTCATTCTCACCTTTCTGAAAGAGTCGCACTCTCCAGCTGCCGGAGGCGAAGAAGCGGCCTCTTCGCGCAAAAGCGATTGTGCCGGTCACAGTGCACTCCAGTGCGGCGGCTTCTGCCGAAATGTGCCCGGGACCGGCGCTTAGCTCCGGGGAGCTCCGTATTTCGTCTTTAGCGTGTTCTGTGGTGTACATCATTGCAAAAGTCCTTTCCACCATGTCTGGCATGGGGAAACTGTGCCACCCCATAAAACATCTCCCATCGTGTTTTACATGTTGCAGAAGGTTTGCAGAGTGTTTTGCAAGAAGAAAAACAAAGTTGTCCAAAACACCTTCCAATCGAATGTTCATGTGTTTGGAAAAGGTAGGAGAGTGGTAAGGTACTGTTTTCTATCAGTTTGCAAGCTGCGCACACAATCCCAGTGTTGTGCAGCTTCATTCTTCACCTTTCAGAGGCAGCCGCTCTCTCCGCCTTCTGGAGGCGAAGAAGCGGCTTCTTCGCGCAAAGGCGATTGTGCCGGTCACAGTGCACTCCAGTGCGGCGGCTTCTGCCGAATTGTGCCCGGTACCGGCGCTTAGCTATGGGGAGCTCCGTATCCTTCGTCTTTCGCGTCTTATGGGGTCTACATCATTGCAGAAAGGTTTTTCACTATGTTGGGCAAGGAGAAAGAGTGCCACCTCAGAAAACACCTCCCATCGTGTTTTACATGTTGCAGAGAGGTTTGCAGAGTGTTTTGCAAGAAGAAAAACAAAGTTGTCCAAAACACCTTCCAATCGAATGTTCATGTGTTTGGAAAAGGTAGGAGAGTGGTAAGGTACTGTTTTCTATCAGTTTGCAAGCTGCGCACACAATCCTAGTGATGTGCAGCTTCATTCTTCACCTTTCTGAAAGAGTCGCACTCTCCAGCTGCCGAGGCGAAGAAGCGGCTTCTTTGCGCAAAGGCGATTGTGCCGGTCACAGTGCACTCCAGTGCGGCGGCTTCTGCCGAAATGTGCCCGGGACCGGCGCTTAGCTCTGGGGAGATCCGTATCCTTCGTCCTTCGCGTCTTTTGTCGTCTACATCATTGCAGAAAGGTTTTTCACTATGTCTGGCAAGAGAAACTGTGCAAGCACAGAAAACATCCCCCATCGTGTTTTACATGTTGCAGAGAGGTTTGCAGAGTGTTTTGCCAGAAGAATAAACAAAGTTGTCCAAAACACCTTCCAATCGAATGTTCATGTGTTTGGAAAAGGTAGGAGAGTGGTAAGGTACTGTTTTCTATCAGTTTGCAAGCTGCGCACACTATCTCAGTGTTGTGCAGCTTCATTCTCACCTTTCGGAAGCAGCCGCTCTCTCCGGCTCGCGGAGGCGAAGAAGCGTCTTCTTCGCGCAAAGGCGATTGTGCCGGTCACAGTGCACTCCAGTGCGGCGGCTTCTGCCGAAATGTGCCCGGGACCGGCGCTTAGCTATGGGGAGCTCCGTATCCTTCGTCTTTCGCGTCTTATGTGGTGTACATCATTGCAAAAGTCCTTTCCACCATGTCTGGCATGGAGAAACTGTGCCAGCCCAGAAAACATCTCCCATCGTGTTTTACATGTTGCAGAGAGGTTTGCAGAGTGTTTTGCAAGAAGAAAAACAAAGTTGTCCAAAACACCTTCCAATCGAATGTTCATGTGTTTGGAAAAGGTAGGAGAGTGGTAAGGTACTGTTTTCTATCAGTTTGCAAGCTGCGCACACAATCCTAGTGATGTGCAGCCTCATTCTTCACCTTTCTCAAAGAGTCGCACTCTCCAGCTGCCGGAGGCGAAGAAGCGGCTTCTTCGCGCAAAGGCGATTGTGCCGGTCACAGTGCACTCCAGTGCGGCGGCTTCTGACGAAATGTGCCCGGGACCGGCGCTGAGCTCCGGGGAGCTCCGTATTACGTCTTTATCGTCTTCTGTGGTGTACATCTTGCAAAAATCCTTTCCACCTTGTCTGGCTTGGAGAACCTGTGCCACCTCAGAAAACATCTCCCATCGTGTTTTACATGTTGCAGAGAGGTTTGCAGAGTGTTTTGCAAGAAGAAAAACAAAGTTATCCAAAACAACTTCCAATCGAATGTTCATGTGTTTGGAAAAGGTAGGAGAGTGGTAAGGTACTGTTTTCTATAAGTTTTCAAGCTGCGCACACAATCCTAGTGATGTGCAGCTTCATTCTCACCTTTCAGAGGCAGCCGCTCTCTCCGGCTCGCGGAGGCGAAGAAGCGCCTTCCTCGCGCAAAGGCGATTGTGCCGGGCACAGTGCACTCCAGTGCGGCGGCTTCTGCCGAAATGTGCCCGGGACCGGCGCTTTGCTCCGGGGAGCTCCGTATTTCGTTTTTAGCGTCTTCTGTGGTGTACATCATTGCAAAATCCTTTCTTCCATGTCTTGGAAGGAGAAACTGTGCCACCTCAGAAAACACCTCCCATCGTGTTTTACATGTTGCAGAGAGGTTTGCTGAGTGTTTTGCAAGAAGAAAATCAAAGTTGTCCAAAACACCTTCCAATCGAATGTTCATGTGTTTGGAAAAGGTAGGAGAGTGGTAAGGTACTGGTTTCTATCAGTTTGCAAGCTGCGCACACAATCCTAGTGATGTGCAGCTTCATTCTTCACCTTTCTGAAAGAGTCGCACTCTCCAGCTGCCGGAGGCGAAGAAGCGGCTTCTTCGCGCAAAAGCGATTGTGCCGGTCACAGTGCACTCCAGTGTGGCGGCTTCTGACGAAATGTGCCCGGTACCGGCGCTTAGCTCCGGGGAGCTCCGTATTTCGTCTTTAGCGTGTTCTGTGGTGTACATCATTGCAAAAGTCCTTTCCACCATGTCTGGCATGGAGAAACTGTGCCACCCCAGAAAACACCTCCCATCGTGTTTTACATGTTGCAGAAGGTTTGCAGAGTGTTTTGCAAGAAGAAAAACAAAGTTGTCCAAAACACCTTCCAATCGAATGTTCATGTGTTTGGAAAAGGTAGGAGAGTGGTAAGGTACTGTTTTCTATCAGTTTGCAAGCTGCGAACACAATCCCAGTGTTGTGCAGCTTCATTCTTCACCTTTCAGAGGCAGCCGCTCTCTCCGCCTTCTGGGGGCGAAGAAGCGGCTTCTTCGCGCAAAGGCGATTGTGCCGGTCACAGTGCACTCCAGTGCGGCGGCTTATGCCGAATTGTGCCCGGTACCGGCGCTTAGCTATGGGGAGCTCCGTATCCTTCGTCTTTCGCGTCTTATGGGGTCTACATCATTGCAGAAAGGTTTTTCACTATGTTGGGCAAGGAGAAAGAATGCCACCTCAGAAAACACCTCCCATCGTGTTTTACATGTTGCAGAGAGGTTTGCAGAGTGTTTTGCAAGAAGAATAAACAAAGTTGTCCAAAACACCTTCCAATCGAATGTTCATGTGTTTGGAAAAGGTAGGAGAGTGGTAAGGTACTGTTTTCTATCAGTTTGCAAGCTGCGCACACTATCTCAGTGTTGTGCAGCTTCATTCTCACCTTTCCGAAGCAGCCGCTCTCTCCGGCTCGCGGAGGCGAAGAAGCTGCTTCTTCGCGCAAAGGCGATTGTGCCGGTCACAGTGCACTCCAGTGCGGCGGCTTCTGCCGAAATTTGCCCGGGAACGGCGCTTAGCTCCGGGGAGCTCTGTATCCTTCGTCTTTAGCGTGTTCTGTGGTGTACATCATTGCAAAAGTCCTTTCCACCATGTCTGGCATGGAGAAACTGTGCGAGCCCAGAAAACATCTCCCATCGTGTTTTACATGTTGCAGAGATGTTTGCAGAGTGTTTTGCAAGAAGAAAAACAAAGTTGTCCAAAACACCTTCCAATCGAATGTTCATGTGTTTGTAGAAGGTAGGAGAGTGGTAAGGTACTGTTTTCTATCAGTTTGCAAGCTGCGAACACAATCCTAGTGATGTGCAGGTTCATTCTTTACCTTTCCGAAGCAGCCGCACTCTCCAGCTGCCGGAGGCGAAGAAGCGGCTTCTTCGAGCAAAGGCGATTGTGCCGGGCACAGTGCACTCCAGTGCGGCGGCTTCTGCCGAAATGTGCCCGGGACCGGCGCTTAGCTCCGGGGAGCTCCGTATCCTTCGTCTTTAGCGTGTTCTGTGGTGTACATCATTGCAAAAGTCCTTTCCAACATGTCTGGCATGGAGAAACGGTGCCAGCCCAGAAAACATCTCCCATCGTGTTTTACATGTTGCAGAGAGGTTTGCAGAGTGTTTTGCAAGAAGAAAAACAAAGTTGTCCAAAACACCTTCCAATCGAATGTTCATGTGTTTGGAAAAGGTAGGAGAGTGGTAAGGTACTGTTTTCTATCAGTTTGCAAGCTGCGCACACAATCCTAGTGATGTGCAGCCTCATTCTTCACCTTTCTGAAAGAGTCGCACTCTCCAGCTGCCGGAGGCGAAGAAGCGGCTTCTTCGCGCAAAAGCGATTGTGCCGGTCACAGTGCACTCCAGTGCGGCGGCTTCTGCCGAAATGTGCCCGGGACCGGCGCTTAGCTCCGGGGAGCTCCGTATTACGTCTTTAGCGTCTTCTGAGGTGTACATCATTGCAAAAGTCCTTTCCACGTTGTCTGGCATGGAGAAACTGTGCCACCCCAGAAAACATCTCCCATCGTGTTTTACATGTTGCAGAGAGGTTTGCAGAGTGTTTTGCAAGAAGAAAAACAAAGTTGTCCAAAACACCTTCCAATCGAATGTTCATGTGTTTGGAAAAGGTTGGAGAGTGGCAAGGTACTGTTTTCTATCAGTTTGCAAGCTGCGCACACTATCCCAGTGTTGTGCAGCTTCATTCTTCACCTTTCAGAGGCAGCCGCTCTCTCTGCCTTCTGGAGGCGAAGAAGCGGCTTCTTCGCGCAAAGGCGATTTTGCCGGTCACAGTGCACTCCAGTGCGGCGGCTTCTGCCGAAATGTGCCCGGGACCGGCGCTTAGCTCTGGGGAGCTCCGTATCCTTCGTCTTTCGCGTCTTTTGTGGTCTACATCATTGCAGAAAGGTTTTTCACTATGTTAGGAAAGGAGAAACTGTGCCTGCACAGAAATCACCTCCCATCCTGTGTTACATGTTGCAGGGAGGTTTGCAGAGTGTTTTGCAGGAAGAAAAACAAAGTTGTCCAAAACACCTTCCAATCGATTGTTCATGTTTTTGGAAAAGGTAGGAGAGTGGTAAGGTACTGTTTTCTATCCGTTTGCAAGCTGCGCACTCTATCCCAGTGTTGTGCAGCTTCATTCTTCACCTTTCAGAGGCAGCCGCTCTCTCCGCCTTCTGGAGGCGAAGAAGCGGCTTCTTCGCGCAAAGGCGATTGTGCCGGTCACAGTGCACTCCAGTGCGGCGGCTTCTGCAGAAATGTGCCCGGGACCGGCGCTTAGCTATGGGGAGCTCCGTATCCTTCGTCTTTCGCGTCTTATGTGGTCTACATCATTGCAGAAAGGTTTTTCACTATGTTGGGCAAGGAGAAACTGTGCCACCTCAGAAATCACCTCCCATTGTTTTTTACATGTTGCAGAGAGGTTTGCAGAGTGTTTTGCAAGAAGAAAATCAAAGTTGTCCAAAACACCTTCCAATCGAATGTTCATGTGTTTGGAGAAGGTAGGAGAGTGGTAAGGTACTGTTTTGTATCAGTTTGCAAGCTGCGCACACAATCCCAGTGTTGTGCTGCTTCATTCTTTACCTTACTTAAGCAGCCGCACTCTCCAGCTGCCGGAAGCGAAGAAGCGGCTTCTTCGCGCAAAGGCGATTGTGCCGGTCACAGTGCACTCCAGTGCGGCGGCTTCTGCCGAATTGTGCCCGGGACCGGCGCTTAGCTATGGGGAGCTCCGTATCCTTCGTCTTTCGCGTCTTTTGTGGTCTACATCATTGCAGAAAGGTTTTTCACTATGTTAGGAAAGGAGAAACTGTGCCTGCACAGATAATCACCTCCCATCCTCTCTTACATGTTGCAGAGAGGTTTGCAGAGTGTTTTGCAAGAAGAAAAACAAAGTTGTCCAAAACACCTTCCAATCGAATTTTCATGTGTTTAAAAGGTAGGAGAGTGGTAAGGTACTGTTTTCTATCAGTTTGCAAGCTGCGCACACAATCCTAGTGATGTGCAGCCTCATTCTTCACCTTTCTGAAAGAGTCGCACTCTCCAGCTGCCGGAGGCGAAGAAGCGGCTTCTTCGCGCAAAGGCGATTGTGCCGGTCACAGTGCACTCCAGTGCGGCGGCTTCTGCAGAAATGTGCCGGGGACCGGCGCTTAGCTCTGGGGAGATCCGTATACTTCGTCGTTCGCGTCGTTTGCGGTCTACATCATTGCAGAAAGGTTTTTCACTATGTCTGGGAAAGAGAAACTGTGCAAGCACAGAACACACCCCCATCGTGTTTTACATGTTGCAGAGAGGTTTGCAGAGTGTTTTGCAAGAAGAAAAACAAAGTTGTCCAAAACACCTTCCAATCGAATGTTCATGTGTTTGGAAAAGGTAGGAGAGTGGTAAGGTACTGTTTTCTATCAGTTTGCAAGCTGCGAACACAATCCTAGTGATGTGCAGCTTCATTCTTCACGTTTCTTAAAGAGTCACACTCTCCAGCTGCCGGAGGCGAAGAAGCGGCTTCTTCGCGCAAAAGCGATTGTGCCGGTCACAGTGCACTCCAGTGCGGCGGCTTCTGCCGAAATGTGCCCGGGACCGGCGTTTAGCTCCGGGGAGCTCCGTATCCTTCGTCTTTAGCGTCTTCTGTGGTGTACATCATTGCAAAAGTCCTTTCCACGATGTCTGGCATGGAGAAACTGTGCCAGTCCAGAAAACATCTCCCATCGTGTTTTACATGTTGCAGAGAGGTTTGCAGAGTGTTTTGCAAGAAGAAAAACAAAGTGGTCCAAAACACCTTCTAATCGAATGTTTATGTGTTTGGAAAATGTAGGAGAGTGGTAAGGTACTGTTTTCTATCAGTTTGCAAGCTGCGCACACTATCCCAGTGTTGTGCAGCTTCATTCTTCACCTTTCAGAGGCAGCCGCTCTCTCCGCCTTCTGGAGGCGAAGAAGCGGCTTCTTCGCGCAAAGGCGATTGTGCCGGTCACAGTGCACTCCAGTGCGGCGGCTTCTGCCGAAATGTGCCCGGGACCGGCGCTTAGCTCCGGGGAGCTCCGTATCCTTCGTCTTTCGCGTCTTTTGTGGTCTACATCATTGCAGAAAGGTTTTTCACTATGTCTGGGAAAGAGAAACTGTGCAAGCACAGAAAACATCCCCCTTCGTGTTTTACATGTTGCAGAGAGGTTTGCAGAGTGTTTTGCAAGAAGAAAAACAAAGTTGTCCAAAACAACTTCCAATCGAATGTTCATGTGTTTGGAAAAGGTAGGAGAGTGGTAAGGTACTGTTTTCTATCAGTTTGCAACCTGCGAACACAATCCTAGTGATGTGCAGCTTCATTCTTCACTTTTCAGAGGCAGCCGCTCTCTCCGCCTTCTGGAGGCGAAGAAGCGGCATCTTCGCGCAAAGGCGATTGTGCCGGTCACAGTGCACTCCAGTGCGGCGGCTTCTGCCGAAATGTGCCCGGGACCGGCGCTTAGCTCTGGGGAGCTCCGTATTTCGTCTTTAGCATCTTCTGTGGTGTACATCATTGCAAAATCCTTTCCACCATGTCTTGCAAGGAGAAACAGTGCCACCTCAGAAAACACCTCCCATCGTGTTTTACATGTTGCAGAGAGGTTTGCAGAGTGTTTTGCAAGAAGAAAAACAAAGTTGTCCAAAACACCTTCCAATCGAATGTTCATGTGTTTGGAAAAGGTAGGAGAGTGGTAAGGTACTGTTTTCTATCAGTTTGCAAGCTGCGAACACAATCCCAGTGTTGTGCAGCTTCATTCTCCACCTTTCAGCGGCAGCCGCTCTCTCCACCTTCTGGAGGCGAAGAAGCGGCTTCCTCGCGCAAAGGCGACTGTGCCGGTCGGAGTGCACTGCCGACGGCGGCTTCTACCGAAATGTGCCTCCAAACACAAACTATGGCCCTTTTTTTCCTGTAAGTAATACTGACCTGCCCATCTTCTGGCTGGCAGATTGCAGGAGACACTTGGCTCTGACAAACCCGCCCGACTCGGCACTGGTGCCCTCTTTCATCTGGGTACCTTATGCGTGGCGTGGATTTTCAGGAGCCATCCGGCCACTCCCCGCCCCAGGCCGCCGAACACAAACCACGGCCCTTTTCCCTGGCAAACAAACCTCACCCGCCCCGCTTCTGGCTGGCAGATTGAAGGAGCCACTTGCCTCTCTCAAACCAGCCTGAGTCGGCACTGGTGCCTTCTTGGATCTGGCAACCATCCTGCCCGGCGTGGATTTTCAGGAGCCAGCCGGCCACTCCCATCCACAGGCCCCGAGACACAAACTATGGCCCTTTCCCTGGAAGTAAAACTGACCTGCCTATCTTCTGGCTGGCAGATTGCAGTAGCGACTTTGTACTATGAAACCAGCCCGACTTCGCGCTGGTGCAACCTTTCATCTGGGAACCATCCTGCGTATCGTGGATTTTCAGGAGCCAGCCGGCCACTCCCAGCCACAGGCCCCCAAACACAAACCACGGCCCTATTCCCTGGAAAAAAAACTCAGCTGCCCCGCATCTGGATGGTAGATTGCAGGAGCCACTTTGCACTATCAAACCAGCGCGACATGGCACTGGTGCCACCTTTCATCTGGGAACCATCCTGTGTATCGTAGATTTTCAGGAGTCAGACACCTACTCCCAGCCACAGGCCCCCGAAAAAAATCCACGCCCCTTTTCCCTGCAAAACAAAACTCACCCGCCGCACTTCTGGCTGGCAGATTACAGGAGCCACTTGGCTCTGTTAAACCCGCCCGACTCGGCACTGGTGCCCTCTTTCATCTGGGTACCATATGCGTGGCGTGGATTTTCAGGAGCCATCCGGCCACTCCCAGCCACAGGCCGCCGAACACAAACCACGGCCCTTTTCCCTGGGAAACAGAACTCACCCGCCCCGCTTCTGGCTAGCTGATTGCAGGAGCCACTTGGCTCTATCAAACCAGCCCAACTCGGCACTGGTGCCCTTTTTCCTCTGGGAACCATCCTGCGTATTGTGGATTTTCAGGAGCCAGCCGGCCACTCCCAGCCACAGGCCCCCAAACACAAACTACGGCCCTTTTCCCGGGAAAAAAAACCCAGCTGCCCTGCTTCTGGATGGTGGATTGCAGGAGTCACTTTGTGCTATCAAATCAGCCCGACTCGGCACTGGTGCCACGTTTCATCTGGGAACCATCCTGCGTATTGTGGATTTTCAGGAGCCAGCCGGCCACTCCCAGCCACAGGCCCCCAAACACAAACCACCGCCCTTTTCCCTGGCAAACACAATTCACTCACCACACTTCTCGCTCGCAGATTGCAGGACCCACTTTCCTCTATAAAACAAGCTCGGCTTGGCACTTGTGCCACATTTGATCTGGGAACCATCCTGCGTATCGTGGATTTTCAGGAGCCAGCTGGCCACTCCCAGCCACAGGCCCCCATACACAAACTATGGCCCTTTCTTCCTGGAAGTAAAACTGACCTGCCCATCTTCTGGCTGGCAGATTGCAGGAGCCACTTGCCTCTATCAAACCAGCCCGACATGGCACTGCTGCCACCTTTCATCTGGGAACCATCCTGCGTATCGTGGATTTTCAGGAGCCAGACAGCCACTCCCAACCACAGGCCCCCAAACACAAACTACGGCCCTTTTCCCTGGCAAAATAAACTCACCCGCCCCGCTTCTGGCTGGCAGATTGCAGGAGCCACTTGGCTCTGTCAAACCCGCACGACTCGGCACTGGTGCCCTCTTTCATCTGGGAACCATATGCGTTGCGTGGATTTTCAGGAGCCTGCCAGCCACTCCCAGCCACAGGCCCCCAAACACAAACCACGGCCCTTTTCCCTGGCAAAAAAAAATCACCCAGCCCACTTCTGGCTGTCAGATTGCAGGAGCCACTTTCCTAGATCAAACCAGCCCGACTTGGCACTGGTGCCCCCTTGGGTCTGGGAATCATCCTGCGTATCGTGGATTTTCAGGAGCCAGCCGGCCACTCCCAGCCACAGGCCCCCAAACACAAACTACGGCCCTTTCCCTGGAAGTAAAACTGACCTGCCCATCCTCTGGCTGGCAGATTGCAGGAGCCACTTCGGTCTATCAAACCAGCCGGACATGGCACAGGTGCCGCCTTTGATCTGGTAACCATCCTGCGTATCGTGGATTTTCAGGAGCCAGCCGGCCACTCCCAGCCACAGGCCCCCGAACGCAAACTACCGCACTTTTCCCAGGACTTAAAACTGACCCGCCCATCTTCTGGCGGGCAGATTGCAGGAGCCACTTGCCTCTATCAAACCAACCCGACTTGGCACTGGTGCTTCATTTCATCTGGGAACCATCCTGCGTATTGTGGAATTTCAGGAGCCAACTGGCCTCGCCCAGCCACAGGCCCCCAAACACAAACCACCGCCCTTTTCCCTGGCAAACAAAATTCACTCACCCCGCTTCTGGCTCGCAGATTGCAGGACTCACTTTCCTCTATAAAACAAGCCCGGCTCGGCGCTTGTGCCACATTTGATCTGGGAACCATCCTGCGTGTCCTGGATTTTCAGGAGCCATCCAACCACTCCCAGCCACAGGCCCCCAAACACAAACTATGGTCTTTTTCCCTGGAAGTAAAACTGACCTGCCCATCTTCTGGCTGGCAGATTGCAGGAGCCACTTGGCTCTATCAAACCAGGCCGACTTGGCACTGCTGCCACCTTTCATCTGGGAACCATATGCGTGGCGTGGATTTTCAGGAGCCAGCCAGCCACTCCCAGCCACAGGCCCCCAAACACAAGCCACGGCCCTTTTCCCTGGCAAAAAAAACTCAGCTGCCCCGCTTCTGGCTGGCAGATTGCATGAGCCACTTGGTACTATCAAACCAGCCCGACTCGGCACTGGTGCCCTTTTTCCTCTGGGAACCATCCTGCGTATCGTGGATTTTCAGGAGCCACCCGGCCACTCCCAGCCACAGACCCCCAGAAACAAATTACGGGTCTCTTCCCTGGAAGTAAAACCGACCTGCCCATCTTCTGTCTCGCAGAGTGCAGGAGCCACTTGGTACTAGCAAACCAGCCCGACTTGGCACTGGTCCCAACTTTCATCTGGAAACCATCCAGCGTATCATGGATTTTCAGGAGCCAGCCGGACACTCCCAGCCACAGGCCCCCAAACACATACCACGGCCCTTTTCCCTGGCAAACAAAACTCACCCAGCCTACTTATGGCTGTCAGATTGCAGGAGCCACTTTCCTACATCAAAGCAGCCTGACTTGGCACTGGTGCCCCCTTGGGTCTGGGAATCATCCTGCGTATCGTGGATTTTCAGGAGCCAGCCGGCCACTCCCAGCCACAGGCCCCCAAACACAAACTACGGCCCTTTTCCCTGGAAGTAAAACTGACCTGCCCATCTTCTGGCTGGCAGATTGCAGGAGCCACTTCGCTCTATCAAACCAGCCCGACATGGCACTGGTGCCACCTTTGATCTGGGAACCATCCTGCGTATCGTGGATTTTCAGGAGCCAGCCGGCCACTGCCAGCAACAGGCCCCCGAACACAAACCACGGCCCTTTTCCCTGGAAAAAAAAAAACTCAGCTGCCCCGCTTCTGGCTGGCAGATTGCAGGAGCCACTTTGTACTATCATACCACTCCGACTTGGCAGTGGTGCCAACTTTAATCTGGGAACCATCCAGCGTATCATGGATTTTCAGGAGCCAGCCGGACACTCCCAGCCACAGGCCCCCAAACACAAACCACGGCCCTTTTCCCTGGCAAACAAAACTCACCCGTCCCGGTTCTGGATGCTAGATTGCAGGAGCCACTTTGTGATATCAATCCAGCCCAACTCGGCACTGGTGCCCCCTTCGGTCTGGGAACCATCCTGCGTGGCGTGAATTTTCAGGAGACAGCCGGCCACTCCCAGCCACAGGCCCCCAAACACAAACTACGGCCCTTTTCTCTGGAAGTAAAACTTACCTGCGCACCTTCTGGCTGGCAGTGTGCAGGAGCCACTTGGCTCTATCAAACCAGCCCGACATGGCACTGCTGCCACCTTTCATCTGGGAACCATCCTGCGTATCGTGGATTTTCAGGAGCCACACAGCCACTCCCAGCCACATGCCTCCAAACACAAACCACGGCCCTTTCCTCTGGCAAACAAAACTCACCCGCCCCATCTTCTGGCTGGCAGATTGCAGGAGCCACTTGCCTCTATCAAACCAGCCTGACTCGGCACTTTTGGCAATTTTGATCTGGGATCCATCCAGCGTATCGTGGATTTTCAGGAGCCAGCCGGCCACTCCCAGCCACAGGCCCCCAAACAAAAACTACGGCCCTTTTCCCTGGAAGTAAAACTGACCTGCCCATCTTCTTGCTGGCAGATTGCAGGAGCCACTTCGCTCTATCAAACCAGCCCGACATGGCACTGGTGCCACCTTTGATCTGGGAACCATCCTGCGTATCGTGGATTTTCAGGAGCCAGCCGGCCACTCCCAGCCACAGGACCCCAAACACAAGCCACGGCCCTTTTCCCTGGAAAAGAAAACTCACCCGCCCTGCTTCTGGCTGGCACATTGCAGGAGCCACTTGCCTCTATCAAACCAACCCGACTCGGCACTGGTGCCCCCTTGGGTCTGCGAACCATCCTGTGCGGCATGGATTTTCAGGAGGCAGCCGGACACGCCCAGCCACAGGCCCCCAAACACAAAACACTGCCCTTTTCCCTGGCAAACACAATTCACTCACCCCGCTTCTGGCTCGCAGATTGCAGGACCCACTTTCCTCTATAAAACAAGCCCGGCTCGGCGCTTGTGCCACATATGATCTGGGAACCATCCTGCGTATCCTGGATTTTCAGGAGCCATCCAACCACTCCCAGCCACAGGCCCCCAAACACAAACTATGGTCCTTTTTTCCTGGAAGTAAAACTGACCTGCCCATCTTCTGGCTGGCAGATTGCAGGAGTCACTTGCCTCTATCAAACCAGCGCGACATGGCACTGGTGCTTCCTTTCATCTGGGAACCATCCTGCGTATCGTGGATTTTCAGGAGCCACCGGGCCACTCCCAGCCACAGGCCCCCAAACACAAACCACGGCCCTTTTCCCTGGCAAAAAAAACTCACCCGCCTCGTCTTCTGGCTGGCAGATTGCAGGAGCAACTTGGTACTATCAAACCAGCCCGACTCGGCACTGGTGCCACCATTCATCTGGGAACCATCCTGCGTATCGTGGATTTTCAGGAGCCAGCCGGCCACTCCCAGCCACAGGCCCCCAAACACAAACCACGGCCCTTTTCCCTGGCAAACAAAACTCACCCGCCCCGTCTTCTGGCTGGCAGATTGCAGGAGCAACTTGGTACTATCAAACCAGCCCGACTCGGCACTGGTGCCACCATTCATCTGGGAACCATCCTGCTTATTGTGGAATTTCAGGAGCCAGCTGGCCACGCCCAGCCACAGGCCCCCAAACACAAACCACCGCCCTTTTCCCTGGCAAACAAAATTCACTCACCCCGCTTCTGGCTCGCAGATTGCAGGACCCACTTTCCTCTATAAAACAAGCCCGGCTCGGCACTTGTGCCACCTTTTTCCTTTGGGATCCATCCTGCGTATCGTGGATTTTCAGGAGCCATCCAACCACTCCCATCCACAGGCCCCCAAACACAAACTATGGCCCTTTTTTCCTGGAAGTAAAACTGACCTGAACATCTTCCGGCTGGCAGATTGCAGGAGCCACTTGCCTCTATCAAACCAGCCCGACATGGCACTGCTGCCACCTTTCATCTGGGAACCATATGCGTGGCATGGATTTTCAGGAGCCAGCCAGCCACTCCCAGCCAGCGGCCCCCAAACACAAACCACGGCCCTTTTCCCTGGCAAAAAAAAATCACCCAGCCCACTTCTGGCTGTCAGATTGCAGGAGCCACTTTCCTAGATCAAACCAGCCCGACTTGGCACTGGTGCCCCCTTGGGTCTGGGAATCATCCTGCGTATCGTGGATTTTCAGGAGCCAGCCGGCCACTCCCAGCCACAGGCCCCCAAACACAAACTACGGCCCTTTCCCTGGAAGTAAAACTGACCTGCCCATCCTCTGGCTGGCAGACAGCAGGAGCCACTTCGGTCTATCAAACCAGCCGGACATGGCACAGGTGCCGCCTTTGATCTGGTAACCATCCTGCGTATCGTGGATTTTCAGGAGCCAGCCGGCCACTCCCAGCCACAGGCCCCCGAACACAAACCACGGCCCATTTCCCTGGCAAACAAAACTCACCCGCCCCATCTTCTGGCTGTCAGATTGCAGGAGACACGTGCCTCTATCAAACCAGCCCAACTTGGCACTGGTGCCACCTTTCATCTGGGAACCATCCTGCGTATCCTGGATTTTCAGGAGCCAGCTGGCCACTCCCAGCCACAGGCCCCCGAACGCAAACTACCGCACTTTTCCCAGGACGTAAAACTGACCCGCCCATCTTCTGGCGGGCAGATTGCAGGAGCCACTTGCCTCTATCAAACCAACCTGACTTGGCACTGGTGCTTCCTTTCATCTGGGAACCATCCTGCGTATTGTGGAATTTCAGGAGCCAGCTGGCCTCGCCCAGCCACAGGCCCCCAAACACAAACCACCGCCCTTTTCCCTGGCAAACAAAATTCACTCACCCCGCTTCTGGCTCGCAGATTGCAGGACTCACTTTCCTCTATAAAACAAGCCCGGCTCGGCGCTTGTGCCACATTTGATCTGGGAACCATCCTGCGTGTCCTGGATTTTCAGGAGCCATCCAACCACTCCCAGCCACAGGCCCCCAAACACAAACTATGGTCCTTTTCCCTGGAAGTAAAACTGACCTGCCCATCTTCTGGCTGGCAGATTGCAGGAGCCACTTGGCTCTATCAAACCAGGCCGACTTGGCACTGCTGCCACCTTTCATCTGGGAACCATATGCGTGGCGTGGATTTTCAGGAGCCAGCCAGCCACTCCCAGCCACAGGCCCCCAAACACAAACCACGGCCCTTTTCCCTGGCAAAAAAAACTCAGCTGCCCCGCTTCTGGCTGGCAGATTGCATGAGCCACTTGGTACTATCAAACCAGCCCGACTCGGCACTGGTGCCTTTTTTCCTCTGGGAACCATCCTGCGTATCGTGGATTTTCAGGAGCCACCCGGCCACTCCCAGCCACAGACCCCCAGAAACAAATTACGGGTCTCTTCCCTGGAAGTAAAACCGACCTGCCCATCTTCTGTCTCGCAGAGTGCAGGAGCCACTTGGTACTATCAAACCAGCCCGACTTGGCACTGGTCCCAACTTTCATCTGGAAACCATCCAGCGTATCATGGATTTTCAGGAGCCAGCCGGACACTCCCAGCCACAGGCCCCCAAACACATACCACGGCCCTTTTCCCTGGCAAACAAAACTCACCCAGCCCACTTCTGGCTGTCAGATTGCAGGAGCCACTTTCCTACATCAAAGCAGCCTGACTTGGCACTGGTGCCCCCTTGGGTCTGGGAATCATCCTGCGTATCGTGGATTTTCAGGAGCCAGCCGGCCACTCCCAGCCACAGGCCCCCAAACACAAACTACGGCCCTTTTCCCTGGAAGTAAAACTGACCTGCCCATCTTCTGGCTGGCAGATTGCAGGAGCCACTTTGCTCTATCAAACCAGCCCGACATGGCACTGGTGCCACCTTTGATCTGGGAACCATCCTGCGTATCGTGGATTTTCAGGAGCCAGCCGGCCACTGCCAGCTACAGGCCCCCGAACACAAACCACGGCCCTTTTCCCTGGAAAAAAAAAAACTCAGCTGCCCCGCTTCTGGCTGGCAGATTGCAGGAGCCACTTTGTACTATCATACCACTCCGACTTGGCAGTGGTGCCAACTTTAATCTGGGAACCATCCAGCGTATCATGGATTTTCAGGAGCCAGCCGGACACTCCCAGCCACAGGCCCCCGAACACAAACCACGGCCCTTTTCCCTGGCAAACAAAACTCACCCGTCCCGGTTCTGGATGCTAGATTGCAGGAGCCACTTTGTGATATCAATCCAGCCCAACTCGGCACTGGTGCCCCCTTCGGTCTGGGAACCATCCTGCGTGGCGTGAATTTTCAGGAGACAGCCGGCCACTCCCAGCCACAGGCCCCCAAACACAAACTACGGCCCTTTTCTCTGGAAGTAAAACTTACCTGCGCACCTTCTGGCTGGCAGTGTGCAGGAGCCACTTGGCTCTATCAAACCAGCCCGACATGGCACTGCTGCCACCTTTCATCTGGGAACCATCCTGCGTATCGTGGATTTTCAGGAGCCACACAGCCACTCCCAGCCACATGCCTCCAAACACAAACCACGGCCCTTTCCTCTGGCAAACAAAACTCACCCGCCCCATCTTCTGGCTGGCAGATTGCAGGAGCCACTTGCCTCTATCAAACCAGCCTGACTCGGCACTTTTGGCAATTTTGATCTGGGATCCATCCAGCGTATCGTGGATTTTCAGGAGCCAGCCGGCCACTCCCAGCCACAGGCCCCCAAACACAAACTACGGCCCTTTTCCCTGGAAAACAAAACTCACCCGCCCTGCTTCTGGCTGGCACATTGCAGGAGCCACTTGCCTCTATCAAACCAACCCGACTCGGCACTGGTGCCCCCTTGGGTCTGCGAACCATCCTGTGCGGCGTGGATTTTCAGGAGGCAGCCGGACACGCCCAGCCACAGGCCCCCAAACACAAAACACTGCCCTTTTCCCTGGCAAACACAATTCACTCACCCCGCTTCTGGCTCGCAGATTGCAGGACCCACTTTCCTCTATAAAACAAGCCCGGCTCGGCGCTTGTGCCACATATGATCTGGGAACCATCCTGCGTATCCTGGATTTTCAGGAGCCATCCAACCACTCCCAGCCACAGGCCCCCAAACACAAACTATGGTCCTTTTTTCCTGGAAGTAAAACAGACCTGCCCATCTTCTGGCTGGCAGATTGCAGGAGTCACTTGCCTCTATCAAACCAGCGCGACATGGCACTGGTGCCACCATTCATCTGGGAACCATCCTGCGTATCGTGGATTTTCAGGAGCCAGCCAGCCACTCCCAGCCACAGGCCCCCAAACACAAACCACGGCCCTTTTCCCTGGCAAACAAAACTCACCCGCTTCGTCTTCTGGCTGGCAGATTGCAGGAGCAACTTGGTACTATCAAACCAGCCCGACTCGGCACTGGTGTCACCTTTCATCTGGGAACCATCCTGCGTATCGTGGATTTTCAGGAGCCAGCCGGCCACTCCCAGCCACAGGCCCCCAAACACAAACCACGGCCCTTTTCCCTGGCAAACAAAACGCACCCGCCCCGTCTTCTGGCTGGCAGATTGCAGGAGCAACTTGGTACTATCAAACCAGCCCGACTCGGCACTGGTGCCACCATTCATCTGGGAACCATCCTGCTTATTGTGGAATTTCAGGAGCCAGCTGGCCACGCCCAGCCACAGGCCCCCAAACACAAACCACCGCCCTTTTCCCTGGCAAACAAAATTCACTCACCCCGCTTCTGGCTCGCAGATTGCAGGACCCACTTTCCTCTATAAAACAAGCCCGGCTCGGCACTTGTGCCACCTTTTTCCTTTGGGATCCATCCTGCGTATCGTGGATTTTCAGGAGCCATCCAACCACTCCCATCCACAGGCCCCCAAACACAAACTATGGCCCTTTTTTCCTGGAAGTAAAACTGACCTGAACATCTTCCGGCTGGCAGATTGCAGGAGCCACTTGCCTCTATCAAACCAGCCCGACATGGCACTGCTGCCAACTTTCATCTGGGAACCATATGCGTGGCATGGATTTTCAGGAGCCAGCCAGCCACTCCCAGCCAGCGGCCCCCAAACACAAACCACGGCCCTTTTCCCTGGCAAAAAAACTCAGCTGCCCAGCTCCTGGCTGGCAGATTGCATGAGCCACTTGGTACTATCAAACCAGCCCGACTCGGCAGTGGTGCCCTTTTTCCTCTGTGAACCATCCTGCGTATCGTGGATTTTCAGGAGCCAGCCGGCCACTCCCAGCCACAGACCCCCAGAAAAAGATTACGGGTCTTTTCCCTGGAAGTAAAACCGACCTGCCCATCTTCTGGCTGGCAGAGTGCAGGAGCCACTTGGTACTATCAAACCAGCCCGACATGGCACTGCTGCCACATTTCATCTGGAAACCATCCACCGTATCATGGATTTTCAGGAGCCAGCCGGACACTCCCAGCCACAGGCCCCCAAACACATACCACGGCCCTTTTCCCTGGCAAACAAAACTCACCCAGCCCACTTCTGGCTGTCAGATTGCAGGAGCCACTTTCCTACATCAAAGCAGCCTGACTTGGCACTGGTGCCCCCTTGGGTCTGGGAATCATCCTGCGTATCGTGGATTTTCAGGAGCCAGCCGGCCACTCCCAGCCACAGGCCCCCAAACACAAACTACGGCCCTTTTCCCTGGAAGTAAAACTGACCTGCCCATCTTCTGGCTGGCAGATTGCAGGAGCCACTTCGCTCTATCAAACCAGCCCGACTTGGCACTGGTCCCAACATTCATCTGGAAACCATCCAGCGTATCATGGATTTTCAGGAGCCAGCCGGCCACTCCCACCCACAGGCCCCCGAACACAAACCACGGCCCTTTTCCCTGGCAAAAAAAACTCAGCTGCCCCGCTTCTGGCTGCCAGATTGCATGAGCCACTTGGTACTATCAAACCAGCCCGACTCGGCACTGGTGCCCTTTTTCCTCTGGGAACCATCCTGCGTATCGTGGATTTTCAGGAGCCAGCCGGCCACTCCCAGCCACAGGCTCCCGAACACAAACCACGGCCTTTTCCCTGGCAAAAAAAACCTCACCCGCCCTGCTTCTGGCTGGCAGATTGCAGGACCCACTTGGCTCTGTCAAACCAGCCCGATATGGCCCTGGTGCCACCTTGGGTCTGGGAACCATCCTGCGTATCGTGGATTTTCAGGAGCCAGCCGGCCACTCCCAGCCACAGGCCCCCAAACACAAACTACGGCCCTTTTTCCTGGAAGTAAGACTGACCCGCCCATCTTCTGGCGGGCAGATTGCAGGAGCCACTTGGCTCTATCAAACCAGCCCGACTTTGCACTGGTGCCTCCTTTCATCTGGGAACCATCCTTCGTATTGTGGAATTTCAGGAGCCAGCTGGCCACGCCCAGCCACAGGCCCCCAAACACAAACCACGGCCCTTTTCCCTGGCAAACAAAACTCACCCGCCCCGCTTCTGGCTCGCAGATATCAGGACCCACTTTCCTTTATAAAACAAGCCCGGCTTGGCACTTGTGCCACCTTTGATCTGGGAACCATCCTGCGTATCGTGGATTTTCAGGAGCCAGCCGGCCACTCCCAGCCACAGGCCCCCAAGCACAAACTATGGCCCTTTTTTCCTGGAAGTAAAACTGACCTGCACATCTTCTGGCTGGCAGATTGCAGGAGCCACTTGCCTCTATCAAACCAGCCCGACATGGCTCTGCTGCCACCTTTCATCTGGGAACCATCCTGCGTATCGTGGATTTTCAGGAGCCAGATAGCCACTCCCAGCCACAGGCCCCCGAACACATACCACGGCCCTTTTCCCTGGCAAAATACACTCACCCGCCCCGCTTCTGGCTGGCAGATTGCAGGAGCCACTTGGCTCTATCAAACCCGCCCGACTCGGCACTGGTGCACTCTTTCATCTGGGAACCATATGCGTTGCGTGGATATTCAGGAGCCAGCCAGCCACTCCCAGCCACAGGCCCCCAAACACAAACCACGGCCCTTTTCCCTGGCAAAAAAAACTCAGCTGCCCCGCTTCTGGCTGGCAGATTGCATGAGCCACTTGGTACTATCAAACCAGCCCGACTCGGCACTGGTGCCCTTTTTCCTCTGGGAACCATCCTGCGTATCGTGGATTTTCAGGAGCCAGCAGGCAACTCCCAGCCACAGAACCCCAAAAACAAATTACGGGTCTTTTCCCTGGAAGTAAAACCTACCTGCCCATCTTCTGGCTGGCAGAGTGTAGGAGCCACTTGGTACTATCAAACCAGCCCGACTTGGCACTGGTTCCAACATTCATCTGGAAACCATCCAGCGTATCATGGATTTTCAGGAGCCAGCCGGACACTCCCAGCCACAGGCCCCCAAACACATACCACGGCCCTTTTCCCTGGCAAACAAAACTCACCCAGCCCACTTCTGGCTGTCAGATTGCAGGAGCCACTTTCCTAGATCAAACCAGCCCCATTTGGCACTGGTGCCCCCTTGGGTCTGGGAATCATCCTGCGTATCGTGGATTTTCAGGAGCCAGCCGGCCACTCCCAGCCACAGGCCCCCAAACACAAACTACGGCCCTTTCCCTGGAAGTAAAACTGACCTGCCCATCTTCTGGCGGGCAGATTGCAGGAGCCACTTGCCTCTATCAAACCAACCTGACTTGGCACTGGTGCTTCCTTTCATCTGGGAACCATCCTGCGTATTGTGGAATTTCAGGAGCCAGCTGTCCACGCCCAGCCACAGGCCCCCAAACACAAACCACCGCCCTTTTCTCTGGCAAAGAAAATTCACTCACCCCGCTTCTGGCTCGCGGATTGCAGGACCAACTTTCCTCTATAAAACAAGCCCGGCTCGGCACTTGTGCCACCTTTTTCCTCTGGGATCCATCCTGCGTATCGTGGATTTTCAAGAGCCTGACAGCCACTCCCATCCACAGGCCCCCAAACACAAACTATGGCCCTTTTTTCCTGGAAGTAAAACTGACCTGAACATCTTCCGGCTGGCAGATTGCAGGAGCCACTTGCCTCTATCAAACCAGCCCGACATGGCACTGCTGCCACCTTTCATCTGGGAACCATATGCGTGGCATGGATTTTCAGGAGCCAGCCAGCCACTCCCAGCCAGCGGCCCCCAAACACAAACCACGGCCCTTTTCCCTAGCAAAAAAACTCAGCTGCCCCGCTTCTGGTGGCAGATTGCATGAGCCACTTGGTACTATCAAACCAGCCCGACTCGGCACTGGTGCCCTTTTTCCTCTGGGAACCATCCTGCGTATCGTGGATTTTCAGGAGCCAGCCGGCCACTCCCAGCCACAGACCCCAGAAAAAGATTACGGGTCTTTTCCCTGGAAGTAAAACCGACCTGCCCATCTTCTGGCTGGCAGAGTGCAGGAGCCACTTGGTACTATCAAACCAGCCCGACATGGCATTGCTGCCACCTTTCATCTGGAAACCATCCAGCGTATCATGGATTTTCAGGAGCCAGCCGGACACTCCCAGCCACAGGCCCCCAAACACATACCACGGCCCTTTTCCCTGGCAAACAAAACTCACCCAGCCCACTTCTGGCTGTCAGATTGCAGGAGCCACTTTCCTACATCAAAGCAGCCTGACTTGGCACTGGTGCCCCCTTGGGTCTGGGAACCATCCTGCGTATCGTGCATTTTCAGGAGCCAGCCGGCCACTCCCAGCCACAGGCCCCCAAACACAAACTATCGCCCTTTTTTCCTGGAAGTAAAACTCACGCACCCCGCTTCTGGCTGGCAGATTGCAGGACCCACTTGGCTCTATCAAACCAGCCCGACATGGCTCTGGTGCCACCTTGGGTCTGGGAACCATCCTGCGTATCCTGGATTTTCAGGAGCCAGCCGGCCACTCCCAGCCACAGGCCCCCAAACAAAAACTACGGCCCTTTTTCCTGGAAGTAAGATTGACCCGCCCATCTTCTGGCGGGCAGATTGCAGGAGCCACTTGGCTCTATCAAACCAGCCCGACTTTGCACTGGTGCCTCCTTTCATCTGGGAACCATCCTTCGTATTGTGGAATTTCAGGAGCCAGCTGGCCACGCCCAGCCACAGGCCCCCAAACACAAACCACCGCCCTTTTCCCTGGCAAACAAAATTCACTCACCCCACTTCTGGCTCGCAGATTGCAGGACCCACTTTCCTTTATAAAACAAGCCCGGCTCGGCGCTTGTGCCACATTTGATCGGGGAACCATCCTGCGTATCCTGGATTTTCAGGAGCCATCCAACCACTCCCAGCCACAGGCCCCCAAACACAAACTATGGTCCTTTTTTCCTGGAAGTAAAACTGACCTGCCCATCATCTGGCTGGCAGATTGCAGGAGCCACTTGGCTCTATCAAACCAGCCCGACTTGGCACTGGTGCCAGCTTTCATCTGGGAACCATTCTGCGTATCGTGGATTTTCAGGAGCCAGCCGGCCACTCCGAGCCACAGGCCCCCGAAAAAAAACCGCGCCCTTTTCCCTGGCAAACAAAACTCATCCGCCCTGCTTGTGGCTGGCAGATTGCAGGAGCCACTTGGCTCTATCAAACCAGCTCGATTCGGCACTGGTGCCCCCTTGGGTCTGCGAACCATCCTGCGTATTGTGGATTTTCAGGAGCCAGCCGGCCTCTCTCAGCCACAGGCCCCCAAACACAAACTACGGCCCTTTTCTCTAGAAAAAAAACTCAGCTGCCCTGCTTCTGGATGGTGGATTGCAGGAGTCACTTTGTGCTATCAAACCAGCCCGACTCGGCACTGGTGCCACCTTTCATCTGGGAACCATCCTGCGTATCGTGGATTTTCAGGAGCCAGCCGGCCACTCCCAGCCACAGGCCCCTGAAAAAAAACCACGGCCTTTTCCCTGGCAAACAAAACTCACCCGCCGCGCTTCTGGCTGGCAGATTGCAGGAGCCATTTGGCTCTGTGAAACCCGCACGACTTTGCAGTGGTGCCACCATTCATCTGGGAACCATCCTGCGTATTGTGGATTTTCAGGAGCCAGCTGGCCACTCCCAGCCACAGGCCCCCGAACGCAAACTACCGCACTTTTCCCCGGCAAACAAAACTCACCCAGCCCACTTCTGGCTGTCAGATTGCAGGAGCCACTTTCCTACATCAAACCAGCCCGACTCGGCACTGGTGGCACCTTTCATCTGGGAACCATCCTTCGTATTGTGGAATTTCAGGAGCCAGCCGGCCACGCCCAGCCACAGGCCCCCAAACACAAACCACCGATCTTTTCTCTGGCAAACAAAATTCACTCACCCCGCTTCTGGCGGGCAGATTGCAGGACCCACTTTCCTTTATAAAACAAGCCCGGCTCGGCGCTTGTGCCACATTTGATCAGGGAACCATCCTGCGTATCCTGGATTTTCAGGAGCCATCCAACCACTCCCAGCCACAGGCCCCCAAACACAAACTATGGTCCTTTTTTCCTGGAAGTAAAACTGACCTGCCCATCTTCTGGCTGGCAGATTGCAGGAGCCCCTTGGCTCTATCAAACCAGCCCGACTTGGCACTGGTGCCACCTTTCATCTGGGAACCATCCTGCGTATCCTAGATTTTCAGGAGCCAGCCGGCCACTCCCAGCCACAGACTCCCAAAAAAATATTACGGGTCTTCTCCCTGGAAGTAACACCGACCTGCCCATCTTCTGGCTGGCACATTGCAGGAGCCATTTCGCTCTATCAAACCAGCCCGACATGGCACTGGTGCCTACTTGGGTCTGCGAACCGTCCTGCGTATCGTGAATTTTCAGGAGCCAGCCGGCCACTCCCAGCCGCAGGCCCCCAAACACATACCAGGGCCCTTTTCCCTAGAAAAAAAAAAACTCAGCTGCCCCGCTTCTGGCTGGCAGATTGCAGGAGCCACTTTGTACTATCATACCACTCCGACTTGGCAGTGGTGCCACCTTTAATCTGGGAACCATCCTGCTTATCGTGGATTTTCAGGAGCCAGCCGGACACTCCCAGACACAGGACCCCAAATATAAACTACGGCCCTTTTCCCTGGAAGTAAAACTGACCTGCCCACCTTCTGGCTGGCAGATTGCAGGAGCCACTTGCCTTTTTAAAACCAGCCCGTATTGGCACTGGTGCCACTTTTCATCTGGAAACCATCCTGCGTGGTGTGGATTTTCAGAAGCCAGCCGGCCATTTTCATCCACAGGCCCCCAAACACAAACCACGGCCCTTTTCCCTGTCAAAATAAACTCACCGGCACAGCTTCTGGCTGGCATATGGCAGGAGCCACTTGGCTCGATCAAACCAGCCCGACTTGGCACTGGTGCCACCTTTCATCTTGGAAACATCCTGCGTATCGTGGATTTTCAGGAGCCAGCCGGCCCCTCCCAGCCACAGGCCCCTGAACACAAACCACGGCCCTTTTCCCTGGCAAACAAAACTCACCCGCCCCGCTTCTGGCTGGCAGAATACAGGAGCCACTTGGTACTAACAAACCAGCCCGACATGGCACTTCTGCTACCTTTCATCTGGGAACCATCCTGCGTATGGTGGATTTTCAGGAGTCAGACCGCCACTTCTAGCCACAGGCCCCCAAACCAAAACTACAGCCTTTTCCCTGGAACTAAAACTGACCTGCCCATCTTCTGGCTGGCAGTTTGCAGGAGCCACTTGGCACTATCAAACCAGCCCGACTTGGCACTGGTGTCACCTTTCATCTGGAAACCATCCTGCGTATCTTGGATTTTCAGGAGCCAGCGGGCCACTCCCAGCCACAGGCCTGCAAACTCATACCACGGCCCTTTCCCTGGCAAACAAAACTCACCCACCCCGATTCTGGCTGGCAGATTGCACGAGCACTTTGTACTATCATACCAGCCCGACTTGACAGTAGTGCCACCTTAAATCTGGGAACCATCCTGCTTATCGTGGATTTTCAGGAGCCAGCCGGCCACTCCCATCCACAGGCCCCCGAAAAAAAACCACGGCCCTTTTCCCTGGCAAACAAAACTCACCCGTCTCTTTTCTGGCTGTCAGATTGTTTGAGCCACTTTGTGTTATCAAACCAGCCTGACTCGGCACTGGTGCCCCCTTGGGTCTGGGAATCATCCTGCGTATCGTGGATTTTCAGAAGCCAGCAGGCCACTCTCAGCCACAGGCCCCAAAACACAAACCACCGCCCTTTTCCCAGGAAAAAAACCTCACCCCCTAAGCTTCTGGCTGGCATATGGCAGGAGCCACTTGGCTCTATCACACCAGCCTGACTTGGCACTGGTGCCACCTTTCATCTGGGAACCATCCTGCGTATCGTGGATTTTCAGGAGCCAGCCGGCCACTCCCAGCCACAGGCCCCTGAAAACAAACCACGGCCATTTACCCTGGCAAACAAAACTCACCTGCCCCGCTTCTGGCTGGCAGAATACAGGACCAACTTGGTGCTATTAAACCAGCCCGGCATGGCACTGCTGCTACCTTTCATCTGGGAAACATTACGCGTATCGTGGATTTTCAGGAGCCAGCCGGCTACTCCTGGCCACAGGCCCCCAAACACAAACCAAGGCCCATTTCCCTGGCAAACAAAACTCACCTGCCCCGCTTCTGGCTGGCAGATCAGGAGCCACTTGGCTCTATCAAACCAGCCCGACTCGGCACTGGTGCCCCCATGGGTCTGGGAACCATCCTGCGTAACATGGATTTTCAGAAGCCAGCCAGACACTCCCAGCCAGAGGCCCACAAAAAAAATCTACGGCCCTTTTCCCTGGAAGTAAAACTGACCTGCCCCGCTTCTGGCTGGCAGAGTGCAAGAGCCACTTGCCTTTTTAAAACCTGCTCGTCTTGGCACTGGTGCCACCTTTCATCTGGTAACCATCCTGCGTGGAGTGGATTTTCAGAAGCCAGCCGGCCATTTTCAGCCACAGGCCCCTGAACAGAAACCACGGCCCTTTTCCCTGGCAAAAAAACCTCACCCGCACAGCTTCTGGCTGGCATATGGCAGGAGCCGCTTGGCTCTATCAAACCAGCCCGACTTGGCACTGGTGCCACCTTTCATCTTGGAACCATCCTGCGTATCGTCGATTTTAGGGAGCCAGTTGGCCCCTCCCAGCCACAGGCCCCTGAACACAAACCACGGCCCTTTTCCCTGGCAAACAAAACTCACCCGCCCCGCTTCTGGCTGGCAGAATACAGGACCCTCTTGGTACTATCAAACCAGCCCGACATGGCACTTCTGCTACCTTCCATCTGGGAACCATCCTGCCTATCGTGGATTTTCAGGAGCCAGACGGCCACTTCTATCCACAGGTCCCCAAACCAAAACTACAGCCTTTTCCCTGGAACTAAAACTGACCTGCCCGTCTTCTGGCAGGCAGTTTGCAGGAGCCACTTGGCTCTATCAAACCAGCCTGACTTGGCAATGGTGCCACCTTTCATATGGGAACCATCCTGCGTATTGTGGAATTTCAGGAGCCAGCCGGCCACTCCCAGCCACAGGCCCTCGAAAAAAAACCACGGCCCTTTTCCCAGGAAAAATCTCATCTGCCCCGCTTCTGGATGGTAGATTGCAGTAGACCCTTTGTGCGCTCAAACAAGCCCGACTCAGCGCTTGTGCCCCCTTCGGTCTAGGAATCATCCTGCGCGGCGTTGATTTTCAGGAGCCAGCCTGCCACTCCCAGCTACAAGCCACCGAACACAAACCACCGCCATTTCCCTGGCAAATAAAACTCACCCACCCCGCTTCTGGCTGTCAGATTGCAGGAGCCACTTTGTACTATCATATCAGTCCGACTTGGCACAGGTGCCCCCTTGGGTCTGGGAATCATCCTGCGTATCGTGGATTTTCAGGAGCCAGCCGGCCACTCCCACCCACAGGCCCCCAAATAAAAACTACGGCCCTTTTCCCTGGAAGTAAAACTGACCTGCCCATCTTCTGGCTGGCAGATCGCAGAAGCCACTTGGCTCTATCAAACCATCCCGACTTGGCACTGGTGCCACCTTTCATCTTGGGAACCATCCTGCGTATCGTGGATTTTCAGGAGCCAGCCGGCTACTCCCAGCCACAGGCCCCCAAACACAAACCAAGGCCCATTTCCCTGGCAAACAAAACTCACCCGCCCCGCTTTTGGCTGGCAGATTGCAGGAGACACTTGGCTCTATCTAACCAGCCCGACTCGGCACTGGTGCCCACATCGGTCTGGAAATCATCCTGCGTATCTTGGATTTTCAGGAGCCAGCCGGCCACTCCCAACCACAGGTCCCCAAACACAAACTACGGCCCTTTTCCCTGGAAGTAAAACTCACCTGCCCACCTTCTGGCTGGCAGATTGCAGGAGCCACTTGCCGCTATAAAACCAGCCCGTCTTGGCAATGGTGCCACCTTTCATCTGGGAACCATCCTGCGTGGCGTGGATTTTCAGAAGCCAGCCGGCCGTTCTCAGCCACAGGCCCCCGAACACAAACCACGGCACTTTTCCCTGGCAAAAATCCTGACCCGCACAGCTTCTGGCTGGCATATGGCAGGAGCCACTTGGCTCTATCAAACCAGCCCAACTTGGCACTGGTGCCACCTTTCATCTTGGAACCATCCTGCGTATCGTGGATTTTCAGGAGCCAGCCGGCCACGCCCAGCCACAGGCCCCTGAACACAAACCACGGCCCTTTTCCCTGGCAAAAAAACCTCACCCGCACAGCTTCTGGCTGGCATATGGCAGGAGCCGCTTGGCTCTATCAAACCAGCCCGACTTGGCACTGGTGCCACCTTTCATCTTGGAACCATCCTGCGTATCGTCGATTTTAGGGAGCCAGTTGGCCCCTCCCAGCCACAGGCCCCTGAACACAAACCACGGCCCTTTTCCCTGGCAAACAAAACTCACCCGCCCCGCTTCTGGCTGGCAGAATACAGGACCCTCTTGGTACTATCAAACCAGCCCGACATGGCACTTCTGCTACCTTCCATCTGGGAACCATCCTGCCTATCGTGGATTTTCAGGAGCCAGACGGCCACTTCTATCCACAGGTCCCCAAACCAAAACTACAGCCTTTTCCCTGGAACTAAAACTGACCTGCCCGTCTTCTGGCAGGCAGTTTGCAGGAGCCACTTGGCTCTATCAAACCAGCCTGACTTGGCAATGGTGCCACCTTTCATATGGGAACCATCCTGCGTATTGTGGAATTTCAGGAGCCAGCCGGCCACTCCCAGCCACAGGCCCTCGAAAAAAAACCACGGCCCTTTTCCCAGGAAAAATCTCATCTGCCCCGCTTCTGGATGGTAGATTGCAGTAGACCCTTTGTGCGCTCAAACAAGCCCGACTCAGCGCTTGTGCCCCCTTCGGTCTAGGAATCATCCTGCGCGGCGTTGATTTTCAGGAGCCAGCCTGCCACTCCCAGCTACAAGCCACCGAACACAAACCACCGCCATTTCCCTGGCAAATAAAACTCACCCACCCCGCTTCTGGCTGTCAGATTGCAGGAGCCACTTTGTACTATCATATCAGTCCGACTTGGCACAGGTGCCCCCTTGGGTCTGGGAATCATCCTGCGTATCGTGGATTTTCAGGAGCCAGCCGGCCACTCCCACCCACAGGCCCCCAAATAAAAACTACGGCCCTTTTCCCTGGAAGTAAAACTGACCTGCCCATCTTCTGGCTGGCAGATCGCAGAAGCCACTTGGCTCTATCAAACCATCCCGACTTGGCACTGGTGCCACCTTTCATCTTGGGAACCATCCTGCGTATCGTGGATTTTCAGGAGCCAGCCGGCTACTCCCAGCCACAGGCCCCCAAACACAAACCAAGGCCCATTTCCCTGGCAAACAAAACTCACCCGCCCCGCTTTTGGCTGGCAGATTGCAGGAGACACTTGGCTCTATCTAACCAGCCCGACTCGGCACTGGTGCCCACATCGGTCTGGAAATCATCCTGCGTATCTTGGATTTTCAGGAGCCAGCCGGCCACTCCCAACCACAGGTCCCCAAACACAAACTACGGCCCTTTTCCCTGGAAGTAAAACTCACCTGCCCACCTTCTGGCTGGCAGATTGCAGGAGCCACTTGCCTCTATAAAACCAGCCCGTCTTGGCAATGGTGCCACCTTTCATCTGGGAACCATCCTGCGTGGCGTGGATTTTCAGAAGCCAGCCGGCCGTTCTCAGCCACAGGCCCCCGAACACAAACCACGGCACTTTTCCCTGGCAAAAATCCTGACCCGCACAGCTTCTGGCTGGCATATGGCAGGAGCCACTTGGCTCTATCAAACCAGCCCAACTTGGCACTGGTGCGACCTTTCATCTTGGAACCATCCTGCGTATCGTGGATTTTCAGGAGCCAGCCGGCCACGCCCAGCCACTGGCCCCTGAACACAAACCACGGCCCTTTTCCCTGGCAAACAAAACTCACCCGCCCCGCTTCTGGCTGGCAGAATACTGGACACACTTGGTACTATCAAACCAGCCCGACATGGCACTTCTGCTACCTTTCATCTGGGAAAAATCCTGCTTATCGTGGATTTTCAGGAGCTAGCCGGCCACTCCCAGCCACAGGCCCCCAAACACATACCACGGCCCTTTTCCCTGGAAAAAAAACTCAGTTCCCCGCTTCTGGATGGTAGATTGCAGGAGCAACTTTGTACTATCATACCTGTCTGACTTGGCAGTGGTGCCACCTTTCATCTGGGAACCATCCTGCTTATCGTGGATTTTCAGGAGCCAGCCGGCCACTCCCAGCCACAGGCCCCCGAACACAAACCACAGCCCATTTCCCTGGCAAACAAAACTCACCCGGCCCGCTTCTGGATGCTAGATTGAAGGAGCCACTTTGTGATATCAATCCAGCCCGACTCGGCACTGGTGCCCCCTTGGGTCTGGGAACCATCCTGCGCGGAGTGGATTTTCAGGAGCCAGCCGGCCATTCCCAGCCACAGGCCCCCAAACACAAACCACCGCCCTTTTCCCTGGCAAAAAATACTCAGCTGTCCCGTTCTGGCTGGCAGATTGCAGGACCCACATGGTACTATCAAACCAGCCCAACTTGGCACTGGTGCCACCTTTCATCTGAGAACCATTCTGCGTATCGTAGATTTTCAGGAGCCAGCCGGCCACTCCCAGCCACAAGCCCCCAAACACAAACTACGGCCCTTTTCCTGGAAGTAAAACTGACCTGCCCATCGTCTGGCTGGCATATTGCAGGACCCACTTGGTACTATGAAACCAGCCCGACTCGGCACTTGTGCCACCTTTCATCTGAGAACCATTCTGCGTATCATAGATTTTCAGGAGCCAACCAGCCACTCCCAGCCACAGGCCCCCGAAAAAAACCACCGCCCTTTTCCCTGGCAAACAGAACTCACCCGCCCCGCTTCTGGCTGGCAGAGTGCAGGAGCCACTTGGCTCTATCAAACCAGCCCGACTCGGTACTGGTGCCACCTTTCATCTGGGAAGCATCCAGCGTGGCGTGGATTTTCAAGAGCCACCCGGCCACTCCCTGCCACAGGCCCCCAAAGACAAAGTACGGCTCTTTTCCTGGAATTAAAACTGACCTGCCCATCTTCTGGGTGGCAGATTGCAGGAGCCACTTCGCTGTATCAAACCAGCCTGACTTGGCACTGGTTCCACCTTTCATCTGGGAACAATCGTGCGCATAGTAGATTTTCAGGAGCCAGCCGGCCACTCCCAGCCACAGCCCCCAAAACACAATCTACGGCCCTTTTCCCTGGAAGTAAAACTGACCTGCCCATCTTCTGGATGGCAGATTTCAGGAGCCACTTGGCTCTATCAAACCAGCCCGACTTGGCACTGGTGCCAGCTTTCATCTGGGAACCATCCTGCGTGGCGTGGATTTTCAGGATCCAGCCGTCCACTCCCAGCCAAAGACCCTCAAACACTAACCACCGCCCTTTTCCCTGGGAAAAAAAACTCACCCGCCCCTCTTCCTGGCTGGCAGATTGCAGGAGCCACTTGGCTCTGTCAAACCAGCCCGACTTGGCACTGGTACCACATTTCATCTGGGAACCATCCTGCATGTTGTGGAATTTCGCAAGCCAGCCGGCCACTCCCAGCCACAGGCTCCCCTCACATAAACCACGGCCTTTTTCCCTTGCAAAAAAAGCTCACCCACCCCGCTTCTGGCTGGTAGATTGCAGGAGCCACTTTCCTACATCAAACCAGCCTGACTCGGCACTGGTGCCACCTTTCATCTGGGAACCATCTTGCGTATCGTGGATTTTCAGAAGGGAGCCAGCCACTCCCAGCCGCAGGCCCCCAAACACAAACCACAGCCCTTTTCTTTGGAAGGAAAACTGACCTGCCCATTTTCTGGCTGGCAGATTGCAGGAGCCTCTTCGTACTATGAAACCTGCCCGACTTGGCATTTGTGCCACCTTTCATGTGGGAATTATCCTGCGTACCTTGGATTTTCAGGAGCCAACGGGCGACTCCCAGCCACAGCCCCCAAACACATACCACGGCCCTTTTCCCTGTAAGTAAATCTGTCCGGCCCATTTTCAGGCTGGTAGATTGCAGGAGCCACTTGGTACTATGAAACCAGCCCGACTTGGCACTGGTGCCCCCTTGGGTCTGGGAAAAATCCTGCGTATCGTGGATTTTCAGGAGCCAGCCGGCCACTCCAAGCCACAGGCCCCCAAACACAAACCACCGCCCTTTTCCCTGGCAAACAAAACTCACCCAGCCCGCGTCTGGTTGTCAGTTTGCAGGAGCCACTTTCCTACATCAAACCACCCTTACTCGGCACTGGTGCCACCCTTCATCTGGGAACCATCCTGCGTATCGTGGATTTTCAGGAGCCAGCCGGCCACTCCCAACCACAGCCCCCAAACACAAACTACCGCCCTTTTCCCTGGAAGTAAAACTGACCTGCCCATCTTCTGGCTGGCAGATTGCAGGAGCCACTTGGCTCTATCAAACCAGCCTTACTTGGCACTGGTGCCACCTTTCATCTGGGAACCATCCTGCGTATCGTGGATTTTCAGGAGCCAGCCGGCCACTCCCAGCCACATGCCCCCAAACACATACCACGGCCCTTTTCCCAGGAAAAAAACTCAGCTGCCCCGCTTCTGGATGGTAGATTGCAGTAGCCACTTTGTGCGCTCAAACGAGCCCGACTCCGCACTGGTGCCCCCTTCGGTCTGGGAATCATCCTGCGCGGCGTTGATTTTCAGGAGCCAGCCAGCCACTCCCAGCCACAAGCCACCGAACACAAACCACCGCCCTTTTCCCTGGCAAACAAAACTCACCCACCCCGATTCTGGCTGGCAGATAGCAGGACCCACTTGGTACTATCAAACCAGCCTGACATGGCACTGCTGCCACTTTTCATCTGGGAGCCATCCTGCGTATCGTGGATTTTCAGGAGCCAGCCGGCCACTCCCAGCCACAGGCCCCCGAAAAAAACCACGGCCCTTTTCCCTGGCAAACAGAACTCACCCGCCCCGCTTTTGGCTGGCAGATTGCAGGACCCACTTGGCTCCATCAAACCAGGCCGACTCGGCACTGGTGACCCTTTGGATCTGCGAACCATCCTGCGTATCGTGGATTTTCAGGAGCCAGCCTGCCTCTCCCAGCCACAGGCCCCCAAACATATACCACGGCCCGTTTCCCGGGCAAACAAAACCCACTCACCCCGCTTCTGGCTCGCAGATTGCAGGAGGCAATTGGCACTATCAAACCAGCCCGACTTGGCACTGGTGCCACCTTTCATCTGGAAACCATCCTGCGTATCGTGGATTTTAAGGAGCCAGCAGGCCACTCCCAGCCACAGGCCCCAGAAAAAAAACCACGGCCCATTGCCCTGGCAAACAGAACTCAGCCGCCCCGCTTCTGGCTGGCAGATTGCAGGAGCCACTTGGCTCTATCAAACCAGGCCGACTCGGCACTGGTCCGCCCTTGGGTCTGCGAACCATCCTGCGTATCGTGGATTTTCATGAGCCAGCCGGCCACTCCCAGCCACAGGCCCACAAACACAAACCACCGCCCTTTTTCCCTGGCAAACAAAACTCAGCTGTCCCGCTTCTGGCTGGCAGATTGCATGAGCCACTTGGTACTATCAAACCAGCCCGATTCGGCACTGGTGCCCTTTTTACTCTGGGAACCATCCTGCGTATCGTGGATTTTCAGGAGCCATCCGGCCACTCCCAGCCACAGGCCCGCAAACACATACCACGGCCCTTTTCGCTGGTAAACAAAACTCACCCACCCCGATTCTGGCTGGCAGATTGCAGGAGCCACTTTGTACTATCATACCAGCCTGACTTGGCAGTAGTGCCACCTTTCATCTGGGAACCATCCTGCGTATCATGGATTCTCAGGAGCCAGACGGCCACTTCTAGCCACAGGCCCCCAAACAAAAACTACAGCATTTTCCCTGGAACTAAAACTGACCTGCCCATCTTCTGGCTGGCAGATTGCAGGAGCCACTTGGCACTATCAAACCAGCCCGACTTGGCACTGGTGCCACCTTTAATCTGGAAACGATCCTGCGTATCTTGGATTTTCAGGAGCCAGCCGGCCACTCCCAGCCACAGGCCCGCAAACACATACCACGGCCCTTTTCCCTGGCAAAAAAAACTGACCTGCCCATTTTCTGGCTGGCAGATTGCCGGGGCCACTTTGTGCTATCAAACCAGCCCGACTAGGCACTGGTGCCCACTTCGGTCAGGAAAACATCTTGCGCGGCGTGGATTTTCAGGAGCCAGCCAGCAACTCCCAGCCACAGGCCCCCAAACGCAAACCACGGCCATTTTCCCTGGCAAAAAAACCTCACCCCCTCAGCTTCTGGCTGGCATATGGCAGGAGACACTTGGCTCTATCAAACCAGCCCGACTTGGCACTTGTGCCACCTTTCATCTGGGAACCATCCTGCGTATCGTGGATTTTCAGGAGCCAGCCGCCCACTCCCATCCACAGGCCCCCAAACACAAACCAAGGCCCATTTCCCTGGCAAACAAAACTCACCCACCCCGATTCTGGCTGGCAGATTGCAGGACCCACTTGGTACTGTCAAACCAGCCTGACATGACTCTGCTGCCACCTGTCATCTGGGAGCCATCCTGCGTATCGTGGATTTTCAGGAGCCAGCCGGCCACTCCCAGCCACAGGCCCCAGAACAAAAACCACGGCCCATTTCCCTGGCAAACAGAACTCACCCGCCCCGCTTCTGGCTGGCAGATTGCAGGAGCCACTTGGCTCTATCAAACCAGGCCGACTCGGCACTGGTCCCCCCTTGGGTCTGCGAACAATCCGGCTTATCGTGGATTTTCATGAGCCAGCCGGCCACTCCCAGCCACAGGCCCCCAAACACAAACCCCGGCCCTTTTTCCTTGGCAAACAAAACTGAGCTGCCCCGCTTCTGGCTGGCAGATTGCATGAGCCACGTGGTACTATCAAACCAGCCCGATTTGGCACTGGTGCCATTTTTACACTGGGAACCATCCTGCATATTGTGGATTTTCAGGAGCCAGCCGGCCACTCCTAGCCACAGGCCCCCAAACAAAATCTATGGCCCTTATTTCCTGCTAGTAAAACTGACCAGCAGATCTTCTGTCTGGAAGATTGCAGGACCCACGTGGCTCTATCAAATCAGCATGACTTGGCAGTGGTGCCTCCTTTCATCTGGGAACCATCCTGCGTATCGTGGATTTTCAGGAGCCAGCCGGCCACTCCCCCCACAGGCCCCCAAGCACATACCACGGCCCTTTTCCCAGGAAAAAAACTCAGCTGCCCCGCTTCTGGATGGTAGATTGCAGTAGCCACTTTGTGCGCTCAAACGTGCCCGACTCCGCACTCGTGCCCCCTTGGGTCTGGGAATCATCCTGCGTATCGTGGATTTTCAGGCGCCAGCCGGCCACTCCCAGCCACAAGCCCCCGAACACAAACCCCTGCCCTTTTCCCTGGCAAACAAAACTCACCCACCCCGCTTCTGGCTGTCAGATTGCAGGAGCCACTTTGTACGATCATACCAGTCCGACTTGGCACAGGTGCCCCCTTGGGTCTGGGAATCATCCTGCGTATCGTGGATTTTCAGGAGCCAGCCGGCCACTCCTACCCACAGGCCCCCAAATATAAACTACGGCCCTTTTCCCAGGAAGTAAAACTGACCTGCCCATCTTCTGGCTGGCAGAATGCAGGACCTACTTATTTCTATCAAACCAGCCCGACATGGCACTGCTGCTACCTTTCATCTGGGAACAATCCTGCGTATCGAGCATTTTCAGGAGCCAGACGGCCACTCCCAGCCACAGGCCCCCGAAAAAAAAACAGGGCCCTTTTCCCTGGCAAACAAAACTCACCCGCCCCGCTTCTGGCTGGCAGATTGCAGGAGCCACTTGGCTCTGTCAAAACCAACCGACTCGGCACTGGTGCCCTCTTCCATCTGGGAACCATATGTGCATCGTGTATTTTCATGAGCCAGCCGGCAACTTCTAGCCACAGGCCCCCAAACAAAATCTACAGTCTTTTCCCTGGAACTAAAACTGACCTGACCATCTTCTGGCTGGCAGATTTCAGGAGCCACTTTCCTACATCAAACCAGCCCGACTCGGCACTGGTGCCATGCTGGGTGTGCGAACCATCCTGCGCGGCGTGGATTTTCAGCAGCCAGCCGGCCACTCCCAGCCACAGGCCCCCAAACACAAACCACGGCTCTTTTCCCTGGCAAACATACTCACTCACCCCGCTTCTGGCTGGGAGAATGCAGGAGCCACTTGGCTCTATCAAACCAGCCCGACACGGCACTGGTGCCACGCTGGGTGTGCGAACCATCCTGCGCGGCGTGGATTTTCAGCAGCCAGCCGGCCACTTCCAGCAACAGGCCCCCGAACACAAACTACCGCACTTTTCCCTGGCAAACAAAACTCACCCAGCCGACTTCTGGCTGGCAGATTGCAGGAGCCACTTAGCTGTATCCAACCAGCCCGACTTGGCAGTGGTGCCTCCTTTCATCTGGGAATAATCCTGCGTATCGTGGATTCTCAGGAGCCAGCCGGCCACTCCCAGCCACAGGTCCCCAAACAAAAACTACGGCTCTTTTCCCTGGAAGTTAAACTGACCTGCCCATCTTCTGGCTGGCAGATTGCAGTAGCCACTTTGTACTATGAAACCAGCCTGGCTTGGCACTGGTGCCACCATTCATCTGGGAACCATCCTGCGTATCTTGGATTTTCAGGAGCCAGCCGGCCTCTCCCAGCCACAGGCCCCCAAATATATACCACGGCCTTTTTCCCTGGAAGTAAAACTGACCTGCCCATCTTCTGGATGGCAGATTGCAGGAGCCACGTGACTCAATCGAACCAGCCCGACTCGGCACTGGGGCCACCTTTCATCTGGGAACCATCCTGCGTATCGTGGATTTTCAGGAGCCAGCCGGCCACTCCTAGCCACAGGCCCCCGAACACATACCACGGCCCTTTACCCTGAAAAGAAACCTTAGCTGCCCCGCTTCAGGATGGTGGATTGCAGGAGCCACTTGGCTCTATCAAACCAGCCCGACTCGGCACTGGAGCCACCTTTCATCTGGGAAACATCCTGCGCGGCGTTGATTTTCAGGAGCCAGCCTGCCACTCCCAGCCACAAGCCACCGAACACAAACCACCGCACTTTTCCCTGGCAAACAAAACTCACCCAACCCGCTTCTGGCTCTCAGATTGCAGGAGTCACTTTGTGCTATCAAACGAGGCCGACTCGGCACTGGTGCCCCCTTGGGTCTTGGAATCATCCTGCATATCGTGGATTTTCAGGAGCCAGCAGGCTACTCCCGGCCACAGGCCCCCAAACACAAACCAAGGCCCATTTCCCTGGCAAACAAAACTCACCCGCCCCGCTTCTGGCTGGCAGATTGCAGGACCCACGTTGTACTATCATACCAGTCCGACTTGGCAGTGGTGCCACCTTTCATTTGGGAACCATCCTGCTTATCGTAGATTTTCAGGAACCAGCCGGCCACTCCCAGCCACACGCCCCCAAACAAAAACTACGGCCCTTTTCCCTGGAAGTAAAACTGACCTGCCCTTCTTCTGGCTGGCAGATTGCAGGAGCCACTAGGCTCTATCAAACCAGCCCGATTCGGCACTGGTGCCCCCTTGGGTCTGCGAACCATCCTGCGTATCGTGGATTTTCAGGAGCCAGCCTGCCACTCCAAGCCACAGGCCCCCGAACACAAACCACCGCGCTTTTCCCAGGCAAACAAAACTCACCCAGCCCACTTCTGTCTCTCAGATTGCAGGAGCCACTTTCCTACATCAAGCCACCCTTACTCGGCACTGGTGCCACCTTTCATCTGGGAACCATCCTGCGTATCGTGGATTTTCAGGAGCCAGCTGGCCACTCTCAGCCACAGGCCCCCAAACACAAACCACCGCCATTTACCCTGGCAAAAATACTCATCCGGCCCGCCTCTCGCTGGCAGATTGCAGGAGCCACTTGGCTCTCTCAAACCCGCCCGACTCGGCACTGGTGCCACATTTCATCTGTGAACCATCCTGCTTATCGTGGATTTTCAGGAGCCAGCCGGCCACTCCCTTCCACAGGCCCCCAAACACATACCACGGCCCTTTTCCGGAGAAAAAAATAAACAGCTACCCATCTTCTGGATGGTAGATTGCAGGAGCCATTTTGTGCTATCACAATCAGCCCGACTCCGAACTGGTGCCCCCTTTGGTCTGGGAATCATCATGCGCGGCGTGGATTTTCAGGAACCAGCTGGCCCCTCCCAGCCACAGGCCCCCAAATACAAACCACTGCCCTTATTCCCTGGCAAACAAAACTCACCCGCCCCGCTTCTGGCTGGCAGAATGCAGGAGCCACTTTGAACTATCATACCAGTCCGACTTGGCACTGGTTCCACTTTTCATCTGGGAATCATCCTGCGTATCGTGGATTTTCAGGAACCAGCCGGCCACTCCCAGCCACAGGCCCCCAAACAAAAACTACGGCCCTTTTCCCTGGAAGTAAAACTGACCTGCCCATCTTCTGGCTGGTAGATTGCAGGAGCCTTGTGGCTCTATCAAACCACATGGACTTTGCACTGGTGCCACCTTTCATCTGGAAACCATCCTGCGTATGGTGGATTTTCAGGAGCCAGCCGGCCACTCCCAGCCACATGCCCCCGAACACAAACCACGGCCCTTTTCCATGGCAAACAAAACTCAGCTGCCCCATTTCTGGCTGGAAGATTGCAGGAGCCACTTGGCTCTATCAAACGAGCCCGATTGTCACTGGTTCCACTTTTCATCTGGGAACAATCGTGCGTAAAGTAGATTTTCAGGAGCCAGGCAGCCACTCCCAGCCACAAGCCACCGAACACAAACCACCGCCCTTTTCCCTGGCAAACAAAACTCACCCACCCCGATTCTGGCTGGCAGATAGCAGGACCCACTTGATACTATCAAACCAGCCTGACATGGCACTGCTGCCACTTTTCATCTGGGAGCCATCCTGCATATCGTGGATTTTCAGGAGCCAGCCGGCCACTCCCAGCCACAGGCCCCCGAAAAAAACCACGGCCCTTTTCCCTGGCAAACAGAACTCACCCGCCCCGCTTCTGGCTGGCAGATTGCAGGACCCACTTGGCTCCATCAAACCAGGCCGACTCGGCACTGGTGACCCCTTGGATCTGCGAACCATCCTGCGTATCGTGGATTTTCAGGAGCCAGCCTGCCTCTCCCAGCCACAGTCCCCCAAACACATACCACGGCCCGTTTCCCGGGCAAACAAAACTCACTCACCCCGCTTCTGGCTCGCAGATTGCAGGAGCCAATTGGCACTATCAAACCAGCCCGACTTGGCACTGGTGCCACCTTTCATCTGGAAACCATCCTGCGTATCGTGGATTTTCAGGAGCCAGCCGCCCACTCCCATCCACAGGCCCCCAAACACATACCACGGCCCTTTTCCCTGGCAAACAAAACTCACCCACCCCGATTCTGGCTGGCAGATTGCAGGACCCACTTGGTACTGTCAAACCAGCCTGACATGACTCTGCTGCCACCTGTCATCTGGGAGCCATCCTGCGTATCGTGGATTTTCGGGAGCCAGCTGGCCACTCCCAGCCACAGGCCCCCGAAAAAAAACCATGGCCCATTTCCCTGGCAAACAGAACTCAGCCGCCCCGCTTCTGGCTGGCAGATTGCAGGAGCCACTCGGCTCTATCAAACCAGGCCGACTCGGCACTGGTCCCCCCTTGGGTCTGCGAACCATCCTGCGTATCGTGGATTTTCATGAGCCAGCCGGCCACTCCCAGCCACAGGCCCACAAACACAAACCACCGCCCTTTTTCCCTGGCAAACAAAACTCAGCTGCCCCGCTTCTGGCTGGCAGATTGCATGAGCCACTTGGTACTATCAAACCAGCCCGATTCGGCACTGGTGCCCTTTTTACTCTGGGAACCATCCTGCATATTGTGGATTTTCAGGAGCCATCCGGCCACTCCCAGCCACAGGCCCCCAAACACATACCACGTCCCTTTTGCGGGGAAAAAAATAATCAGCTGCCCCGCTTCTGGATGGTAGATTGCAGGAGCCACTTTGTGCTATCAAATCAGCCTGACTCCCCCCTGGTGTCCCGTTTGGTCGTGGAATCATCCTGCCCGGCGTGGATTTTCAGGAGCCAGCTGGCCCCTTCCAGCCACAGGCCCCCGAACACAAACCACCGCCCTTTTTCCCTGGCAAACAAAACTCACACACACCGCTTCTGACTCGCAGATTGCAGGAGACACTTGCCTCTATCAAACCAGCACGACTCGGCACTTGTGCCACCTATGATCTGGGAACCATATGCGTATCGTGGTTTTTCAGGAGCCAGCCGGCCACTCCCAGCCACAGGCCCCCAAACACAAACTATGGCCCTTTTTTCCTGGAAGTAAAACTGACCTGCAGAACTACTGGCTGGAGCATTGCAGGACACACGTGGCTCTATCAAACCAGCCCGACTTGGCACTGGTGCCTCCTTTCATCTGGGAACCATCCTGCGTATCATGGATTTTCAGGAGCCAGACGGCCACTCCCAACCACAGGCCCCCAAACACAAACCACCGCCCTTTTCCCTGGAAAAAACTCAGCTGCCCTGTTTCTGGCTGGCAGATTGCAGTAGCCACGTGGATCTAGCAAACTAGCCCGACTTGGCACTGGTTCCACTTTTCATCTGGGAACAATCGTGCATATAGTAGATTTTCAGGAACCAGCCAGCCACTCTCAGCCACTGGTCCCCAAACACAATCTACGGCCCTTTTCTCTGGAAGTAAAAGTGACCTGCCCATCTTCTGGATGGCAGATTGCAGGAGCCACTTGGCTCTATCAAACCAGCCTGACTTGGCACTGGTGCCACCTTTCATCTGGGAAACCTCCTGCGCGGCGTTGATTTTCAGGAGCCAGCCTGCCACTCACATCCACAAGCCACCGAACACATACCACGGCCCTTTTCCCTGGCAAACAAAACTCACCCACTCTGCTTCTTTCTGTCAGATTGCAGTAGCCATTTTGTGCTGTCAAACGAGGCCGACTCGGCACTTGTGCCACCTTTGATCAGGGAACAATCCTGCGTATCGTGGATTTTCAGGAGCCAGCCGGCCACTCTCAGCCGTAGGCCCCCATACACAAACCACCGCCATTTACCCTGCAAAAAATACTCATCCGGCCCGCCTCTCGCTGGCAGATTGCAGGAGCCACTCGGCTCTCTCAAACCAGCCCGACTCGGCACTGGTGCCACATTTCATCTGTGAACCATCCTGCTTATCGTGGATTTTCAGGAGCCAGCCGGCCACTCCCTTCCACAGGCCCCCAAACACATACCACGGCCCTTTTCCGGAGAAAAAAATAAACAGCTACCCATCTTCTGGATGGTAGATTGCAGAAGCCACTTTGTGCTATCACAATCAGCCTGACTCCGAACTGGTGCCCATTTTGGTCTGGGAATCATCATGCGCGGCGTGGATTTTCAGGAACCAGCTGGCCCCTCCCAGCCACAGGCCCCCGAATACAAACCACTGCCCTTATTCCCTGGCAAACAAAACTCACCCGCCCCGCTTCTGGCTGGCAGATTGCAGGAGCCACTTTGAATTATCATACCAGTCCGACTTGGCACTGGTGCCACTTTTCATCTGGGAATCATCCTGCGTATCGTGGATTTTCAGGAGTTAGCCGTCCACTCCCAGCCACAGGCCCCCAAACAAAAACTACGGCCCATTTCCCTGGACGTAAAACTGACCTGCCCATCTTCTGGATGGCAGATTGCAGGAGCCACTTGGCTCTATCAAACCAGCCTGACTTGGCACTGGTGCCACCTTTCATCTGGGAACCATCCTGCGTATCGTGGATTTTCAGGAGCCAGCCTGCCACTCCCACCCACAAGCCACCGAACACATACCTCCGCCCTTTTCCCTGGAAAACAAAACTCAACCACTCCGCTTCTGGCTGTCAGATTGCAGGAGCCATTTTGTGCTATCAAACGAGGCCGACTCGGCACTGGTGCCACCTTTGATCAGGGAACAATCCTGCGTATCGTGGATTTTCAGGAGCCAGCCGGCCACTCCCTGCCAAAGGCCCCCATAAAAAAACTACGGCCCTTTTCCCTGGAAGTAAAACTGACCTGCCCTTCTTCTGGCTGGCAGATTGCAGGTGCCACTAGGCTCTATCAAACCAGCCCGATTCGGCACTGGTGCCCCCTTGGGTCTGCGAACCATCTTGCGTATCGTGGATTTTCAGGAGCCAGCCGGCCACTCCCAGCCACAGGCCCCCGAACACAAACCACCGCGCTTTTCCCAGGCAAACAAAACTCACCCAGCCCACTTCTGTCTCTCAGATTGCAGGAGCCACTTTCCTACATCAAACCAGCCTTACTCGGCACTGGTGCCACCTTTCATCTGGGAACCATCCTGCGTATTGTGGATTTTCAGGAGGCAGCCGGCAACTCTCAGCCATAGGCCCCCGAACACAAATCACCGCCATTTACCCTGGCAAAAAATACTCATCCGGCCCGCCTCTCGCTGGCAGATTGCAGGAGCCACTTGGCTCTCTCAAACGAGGCCGACTCGGCCCTGGTGCCACCTTTCATCTATGAACCATCCTGCTTATCGTGGATTTTCAGGAGCCAGCCGGCCACTCCCTGCCACATGCCCCCAAACACATACCACGGCCCTTTTCCGGAGAAAAAGTAAACAGCTACCCATCTTCTGGATGGTAGATTGCAGAAGCCACTTTGTGCTATCACAATCAGCCCGACTCCGAACTGGTGCCCCCTTTGGTCTGGGAATCATCATGCGCGGTGTGGATTTTCAGAAACCAGCTGGCCCCTCCCAGCCACAGGCCCCCAAATACAAACCACTGCCCTTATTCCCTGGCAAACAAAACTCACCCGCCCCGCTTCTGGCTGGCAGAATGCAGAAGCCACTTTGAACTATCATACCAGTCCGACTTGGCACTGGTGCCACCTTTCATCTGGAAACCATCCTGCGTATGGTGGATTTTCAGGAGCCAGACGGCCACTCCCAGCCACATGCCCCCGAACACAAACCACGGCCCTTTTCCATGGCAAACAAAACTCAGCTGCCCCGTTTCTGGCTGGAAGATTGCAGGAGCCACTTGGCTCTATCAAACCAGCCCGATTTTCATCTGGGAACAATCGTGCGTAAAGTAGATTTTCAGGAGCCAGGCAGCCACTCCCAGCCACAGGTCCCCAAACACAAACTATGGCCATTTTTTCCTGGAAGTAAAACTGACCTGCCCATCTTCTGGCTGGCAGATTGCAGGACCCACTTGGCTCTATCAAACCAGCCTGACTTGGCACTGGTGCCTCCTTTCATCTGGGAACCATCCTGCGTATCATGGATTTTCAGGAGCCAGATGGCCACTCCCAACCACAGGCCCCCAAACACAAACCACCGCCCTTTTCCCTGGAAAAAAACTCCGCTGCTTCGCTTCTTGATGGTAGATTGCAGGAATCACTTTGTGCGCACAAACGAGCCCGACTCCGCACTGGTGCCCCCTTGGGTCTGGGAATCATCCTGCGCGGCGATGATTTTCAGGAGCCAGCCTGCCACTCCCAGACACAAACCACCGAATACAAACTACCGCACTTTTCCCTGGCAAACAAAACTCACCCACCCCGCTTCTGGCTGTCAGATTGCAGGAGCCACTTTGTACTATCATACCAGTCCGATTTGGCACTGCTGCCACCTTTTATCTGGGAACCATCATGCGTATCGTGGATTTTCCGGAGCCTGACGGCCAGTCCCTGCCACAGGCCCCTGAAAAAAACCACGGCCCTTTTCCCTGGCAAACAAAACTCACCCGCCCCTCTTCTGGCTGGCAGATTGCAGGAGCCACTTGGCTCTGTCAAACCCACCCGACTCGGCACTGGTGCCCTCTTCCATCTGGGAACCATATGCATATCGTGGATTTTCAGGAGCCAGCCAGCCACTCCCAGCCACAGGCCCACAAACACATACCCTGGCCCTATTTCCCTGGAAAAAAACTCAGCTGCCCCGCTTCTGGCTGGTAGATTTCAGGCGCCACTTTATACTATCATACCAGCCCGACTTGGCAGTGGTGCCACCTTTCATCTGGGAACCATCCTGCTTATCGTGGATTTTCAGGAGCCAGCTGGCCACTCCCAGCCACAGGCCCCCAAACACAACCCACGGCCCTTTTCCCTGGCAAACAAAACTCACTCACCCCGCTTCTCGCTTGCAGATTGCAGGAGCCGCTTTCCTCTATCAAACCAGCCCAACTCAGAATGTGTGCCACTTTGATCTGGGAACAATCCTGCGTATCGTGGAGTTTCAGGAGCCAGCCGGCCACTCCCAGCCACAGGCCCCCAAACTCAAACCACGGCCCTTTTCCCCGGAAGAAAAACTGACCTGCCCATCTTCCGGCTGGCAGATTGCAGGAGCCACTTGGCTCTGTAAAAACAGCCCGTCTTGGCACTGGTGCCGCCTTTCATATGGGAACCATCCTGCGTGGCGTGGATTTTCAGGAGCCATCCGGCCACTACCAGCCACAGGCCCCCAAACACAACCTACGGCCCTTTTCCATGGCAAAAACACTCAGCTGCACCGCTTCTCGCTGGCAGAATTCAGCAGCCATTGCCTCTATCAAACCAGCCCGACTCGGCACTGGTGCCCCCTTGGGTTTGGGAACGATCCTGCACAGCGTGGATTTTCAGGAGCCAGCCGGCCACTCCCTGCCACAGGCCCACAAACACATACCACGTCCCTTTTGCGGGCAAAAAAATAATCAGCTGCCCCGCTTCTGGATGGTAGATTGCAGGAGCCACTTTGTGCTATCAAATCAGCCTGACTCCCCCCTGGTGCCCCCTTTGGTCGTGGAATCATCCTGCCTGGCGTGCATTTTCAGGAGCCAGCTGGCCCCTCCCAGCCACAGGCCCCCGAACACAAACCACCCCCTTTTTCCCTGGCAAACAAAACTCACACACACCGCTTCTGACTCGCAGATTGCAGGAGACACTTGCTTCTATCAAACCAGCACGACTCGGCACTTGTGCCACCTTTGATCTGGGAACCATATGCGTACCGTGGTTTTTCAGGAGCCAGCCGGCCACTCCCAGCCACAGGCCCCCAAACACAAACTATGGCCCTTTTTTCCTGGAAGTAAAACTGACCTGCAGAACTACTGGCTGGAGCATTGCAGGACACACATGGCTCTATCAAACCAGCCCGACTTGGCACTGGTGCCTCCTTTCATCTGGGAACCATCCTGCGTATCATGGATTTTCAGGAGCCAGACGGCCACTCCCAACCACAGGCCCCCAAACACAAACCACCGCCCTTTTCCCTGGAAAAAAACTCAGCTGCTTCGCTTCTTGATGGTAGATTGCAGGAATCACTTTGTGCGCACAAACGAGCCCGACTCCGCACTGGTGCCCCCTTGGGTCTGGGAATCATCCTGCGCGGCGATGATTTTCAGGAGCCAGCCTGCCACTCCCAGACACAAACCACCGAATACAAACTACCGCACTTTTCCTTGGCAAACAAAACTCACCCACCCCGCTTCTGGCTGTCAGATTGCAGGAGCCACTTTGTACTATCATACCAGTCCGATTTGGCACTGGTGACGCCTTGGGTCTGGGAATCAACCTGCGTATCGTGGATTTTCAGGAGCCAGCCGGCCACTCCCAGCCACAGGCCCCATATAAAAGTTACGGCCCTTTTCCCTGGAAGTAAAACTGACCTGCCCATCTTCTGGCTGGCAGATTGCAGGACCCACTTGGCTCTATCAAACCAGCCCGACTTGGCACTGCTGCCACCTTTCATCTGGGAACCATCCTGCGTATCGTGGATTTTCCGGAGCCTGACGGTCAGTCCCTGCCACAGGCCCCTGAAAAAAACCACAGCCCTTTTCCCTGGCAAACAAAACTCACCCGCCCCTCTTCTGGCTGGCAGATTGCAGGAGCCACTTGGCTCTGTCAAACCCACCCGACTCGGCACTGGTGCCCTAAATGAGTCTAGCTTGGTCTTATCCTATGCAAGCTGTTACAGCTCCAGAGCTCAGTCCCCAAGGGGACTGGGTGCCAGAAGCCAGCTCGCTCTCAGACCAAGGCCGTGGGTTAGCCCCTAGCAAGCAGGGAGATATTCAGCTCTTAGTGATTAGGCAGCTCTTGTGATTTCAGCTTTGCTTGCTAGGTAGCTTTTCCCTTGGCCTAAGGCTCCAGCAGACGGTAGAGAGAGGAGAAGCAGAAGACACTGGCTGTTCCACGAGTATGGCTTTATTGTAGGGGTCCGTGAAGGGTCTCAGCTCTTCTTCTTCCGAGTTAGTAGGGGTACAGTATGCTACTTTTATACCCTTGGCCTGGATCCAATCCTGACCAATGGCAAAGGTGTTAGAGTGACCATAAGTGACCAATAGTAGGGTTTAACACAATATCGCCTTACATGGCTATAGGGATAAGGTACAAGGCGGATGTCCCTGGAGACAGGAAACTTCTTTGCTGCTGTGTCAGCATTCTATTCTCCAAGGGGCCCTGGCTAAACCTGAGGGGTTTACTACAACTCCACTTTCTGTTTTTACAAAAAATGCATTCGCGAGAATTCTTTTGAAACAGTGAACAAGACACATGAACGTAACTAACACTGTAAAAATTACAAGGAGAATCAACAACAATCCCTTAACTAAAGATGCGGCCCATCCTGTTAGTCCCCATTGCCCGAAAATTTCATTGACCCAATCTGGGATTCTTTCTACTTTCAAGTCCTTCACAAGATCTTTCAGTTTCTGGATGTTCGCATGGATGGATTCCGAACGTGAAGAGAGGTTGAAGCAACACATTCCTTCGAAGTCCTCACATCCATGTCCGTGGGCAAGCAGCAGGAAGTCGATTGCTGCTCGGTTTTGGAGTGAAGCTTGTCTTGTGGTTTCTTCTTCCTTTAAGAGATCACTCAGGGCTGCTGATGTGGCGTTAGCTTGTTTACTGAGCCAGCACCCAAGGTGACTGATTTCACCGAGGGCTTTAGCTGCAGCTATCCAGGGTAAAAACAGAGAGACTGCAATCTTTTTTGGTCTGTTCCAATCGTATAATCTCGGATCACAATTTTCATCGAATTAAGTGTATGACCTTTTTTCACGTTTTGATTCTCTTTCTTTTTTCCAATTATGTAATAGGGTGATGTTTGGAGTAAGGGTAGAAAGTTTTCCCAGAGTACAGGGACCTCCCTGGAGTCGGGAGGGGATCCCTGCCCATACTCTGTCACCACAGATGAGAAACATTCCCTTGGGTAATACTTTGGGATGGAGAGAGGACACAGAAATTACACGTGCAGTGTAATTGCACCAATCATGAGGGTTATAGGCTTTGTTTACTGGTGATACATCTTTTCGATATGTGTTTTTGTGTTGGTCAATTTCTGGCCAATCATTTTTCGGACGCCTAAAGTAAAATTTGACACAATATGTGGCCTTGGAGGATCCCAATAGATCCAATTCTTGGGGTTCCTCTCGAGCATCTGGCAGAATTTTTGTCCACTCATCCCAAGTATCAGCCCCATTGGGTCTCTTACCTGTGGTGCGGAGAACCTCTGAGTTCTGGACAGGCCAATCGTCTGCTATAAAGGGGATTCCTACTAGACATGTAGAAAGTGGATTATCTATGCTTCCCATAGACAAGCACATATTGTCTTGTTTTAATGTTTTTGCTAAGGTTACCCAAACATTATGACTAGGCTGAGGACTAATCCAGCCGAAGGCACGCGGTACGGTGTAGAGCATCCAGGCAGCGGTGAGGACAGCACCGACGGAGATATTTTTCATCTTTGGGCAGGATTAGGGCTTCTGATAGGGAATATAAGCACAATTTGTTATCTTTATGATGAGAGGGATTTCTGCCTTGTTCTTTTCTGTGTTCCCCTCCTCCCCCCCTTTTTCTTTTAATTTCTAAGCTGCACTACAGGAGGAGGAGCGGGTAGAAGGTTATGAGGTTTTAAGGTTAGGGAAAGGGAATAATACTTTTTACTATACAATACACAGTGTAATAACACATAATTCAGAGAACACTTTTGTGTGAAGGCTATCTGTGGCCTATTACAGTAGACTGTTATTTGACTTTCTGTTTTGTCTGCTGCCTTGTAATGGGGCAGGCTGTTCTTGTGTTTGTGGGTGTTCGGCGACGCCTTCGTCTCCAGGCTGAGCTGGTTTGGTTTTGAGGTGGTCTTGTGTTTGCCTCAGGAGAATTCTTGTCCTCGTCTGTAGTAGTGTTCGCTGTGCCTAAGTATGGTTTTACGTATTTTCCTGGGTACCACCTTGGACCTGATGGTAGTAGCACGCATGCATAACCTCTTCCCCAGGTAATCAGCTGATGAGGCCCTGAGATTTGGTGTGTTTCAGGATCTTTCACGAGCACGGGTGGTTTCTCCGTGAGCTTTGCTTTTGTGGTGTTTGCAAAGTGGCGAAGTATTGGTGGGTCAGGCTCTGACACTGTGCAGTTCAGGAAGTTGATGACATAGAGAGCCTTGCAAAGTCTCTCCACTGGAGATGTGATTTTCGTGTTCCTGTTCTGTTGCTCGAGGACTCTTTTGAGGGTTTGATGTGTCCTTTCCATGATGGATTGTCCTGTGGGGTTTACAGGTATGCCCGTCTTGTGTGCTATGCCCCATTCATTGAAGAACTCCTTCAACTTGTGGGAGGTATAGGCTGGCCCATTATCTGTTTTAATCTCCTTTGGTACACCCAGGGTGGCAAAAGCGAGGAGAAAGTGTTTTATTGTGTGCATGGTCTTTTCTCCTGCATGTGATGATGCAAACACTGCTCCTGAGAACGTGTCAACCGAAACATGCACATACTTTGACCTTCCAAAAGGTGCAAAGTGAGTTACATCTGTCTGCCACAGCTGACAGCTATTCAGACCTCGGGGATTGACTCCCGTACCCATTGATGGTATCTGGTAGTTTTGACAGTTCGGACAGGTAGCCACGATAGCTTTTGCCTGATCCTTCGAGAGCTTAAACATTCTCATCAGGGCAGGTACATTTTGGTGAAAGAACGCGTGTGACAGCTTTGCCTGAGCAAAGATGTTAGGAACATTAGCAGTTTCTGCTGCCATAGCTAATGCATCTGCTTTCCTGTTGCCTTCTGCAACAACACCTGGGAGGTCCGTGTGCGACCTTACATGCATTATGTGATAAGGTTGTTTTCTGTGGGATATCAATTGTATTAATTTAGAGAGCAATTGGTATAACTTTGGGTTAGAGACCTCTTTGAGAAGAGCATGTTCCGCTCTCATAGCTATTCCCGCAACATAAGCTGAATCTGTGACCAGATTGAACGGCTCGTTTTTAAATTTTTCAAAGGCTCTGACGACAGCTGCTAATTCTGCAATTTGTGGCGATCCTTCTACTGTTTCTACGTCAGATTGCCATTCTTGTGTTTGGGGGTCTCTCCAAGTAATCACCGACTTGTGGGATGACCCTGAGCCATCTGTAAATAGAGTTAGAGCCTTGAGAGGATTTCTACTTTGGATTCGTTTTGGAATCAAATGGAAAGTTTCATTCTGGTTGAAAAGCTTGTGTTCTGGGATGTCTGATGAAGTTTGACCCGTATAACTGTCCAAAGCAAACTGTGCGGAGAGGTTCGTATGTGGCCCGAAGTTTAGAGTCCGACTAGCTGAGGGCGAAAGGCCGACGCCCCTCTGCAATTCCTGGCCAGCACCCTTCGGAGCCTGATGGCCTCGGGCTGTGCTGGCTGCGGACTGGCGTACCTCGCTAGTATATGAGAGGAACGGAGCTGACCATTTCCCGGGGGTTAAACATCGGTTTATTGACGGTGATGCCGCATCCAAACACCGGGAAACCATCCGGGAAAAGTTTTTTTTCATAGGGGGTGCAAACAGGATTATAAAGCAAGGGGGTGGGTACAGACAGAGCCAATCAGGAAAGGTGAGGGGATGAACTTCACAGAACTGACACTCCATGGAGACCAATAATCAAAAGGTAAAGGAGGTGTCCTGGGACCCCCGCCAACCACCATCTCTAGAGAGGAGAAGGTTCTCGAAACCTGGGAGGAGGAAGGGAGTGATTGACTGGACAGGGAGGAAACAACTTTCACTTATAAGGGAAACCAGGGGAGGAGCAATTACATATCGGCAACTATGAATAGCAGTTGCTATAGCAACTTAGCTGACAGGCTAGCAGTGGCGGGAAGAACTGGGGGAACGAAACCATTTTACACATAATAGGGGAGAACAATACATAAATTGGGGGAATAACACAAGAAACTTAGCAACACACTACCACATCTCCCCGTTTTTTACCAAATAAAAATTAAAATGAAGAGAAAAGTCCAAATTAAGCTTAGAATGCAGGAACTCGCAGCTGGTCATGACGAGTGTCTTTGTCTTCTGAACATTGCAAGGGACAGTGGCACTCGGCGCAGTCAGTTTCCTCCGGACTAGCTTGCAAATTAGGAGGATGAAAATCAAAAGTGAGTTGGGGAAATGTACTAAAAGACAAAAGGTGAACAGTTAAACGCAAAATACTTAAACAGATGGTTCTGCCCCAAATAATAAATCCAGTTCGGGAGAAGAAGAAGAAATGGGGGAAGGAGGTTGGGATTAATAAACCAGAGGTAGTTCAGTGACGAGAGGGGTAGGAGCAGCAGTCTCAGCATTGGGGAGGAAGTAAACATCTGAGGAAACTGATGGTGTTTGGGAGGGTTTTCTCCGTCACCGCGAGCACGCCTGAACTTGTGACTCAGCTTCCTTCTGCATCCTCTGCTTCGGGATGAGGTGCTTGACTCATTTGGATGGTCTTTTTCCTCTGTCTTCTTCTTATCTTGCTTCCGCCTCCATTCCATGTAGTCTTGGCGCATGGGACACTGAGGCATCCAATGCCCCACCTTGCCACAGAGATGGCAGGGATGGGTTGCTGATGTCCTCCTGCCGGACTCAGAAGTAGAAGGACCGGCCACGGGGGAAGCTTCAGCCTCTATGAAGTCTTGCTCGGGGCATTCAGCAAAATGCACAGATGTTCTCTTAGGCCTTGGGGCCAGGGAGACTTGACGCACTACGACATCTATCATGGCTTCTACTGTGGGCTTAGGACTTCGAGGGAGAGTTTTTATAGCCTTGCGGCAGTCAGCGTTGGCATTGCTATAAGCCATCTGCTCAAGCATTTTTTCCCTGTCATCCTCTCCGAACGCTTGCGCTTCCACATATCTGTATAGACGTTCGATAAATTCCATGTATGGCTCTTGCGCTCCTTGCAAAACCTCAGCATCTTCCCATTGGGAGGTAACTACCTCTAACTTAAAGAAGGCCCGCTCAGCTGCCCGGGCCGTCTCTACTAGCTGGGATGGGAATAAGGCTTTAGCTTGATTTGCCCCTTCAGCCCACTGTCCTTCACCCAAAAGATGTTCTTGGGTAATTAACTGACCATCTGCGTCATGGGACAGTGTAAGGTTCCCCCAAAAACTTGGGAGTACTTCCACTATTTCCCTCCTCCATTCCCTCACCCAGACCCTAAATTCCATGGGTCTGAGCAGGCTAGAGAAGAGGGACCTTAAATCCGTCGGTACCAAATCTCCCTGAGCAAGGGTATTGTGTAGCAAACCCCGGAAGAATTCTGACTCCCGGGAGTAATCTTTCTGAGCTTTGCATAGCTCCTTTATTTGGACCTGTGCTAAAGGCACCCACTGTGCCCGTGCATTTCCCCTTTCTCTTATATGATATGTTACCGGGGCGGCTTCTAATAGGGGAGCTTGCTCCAGTTTCCGGCTTTCCCCCCCCCCTCCTCTGAACACAAAGCGTGAGAGCTGGGGGGGGTGGCGTGGGAACCGAAACTGGAGGAGGTTGAGGCGGGGTTTGGCGCTGACGTAAGGCAAGGGAGTGGGCGCGGCAAAGTACCCTTCTCCGCCCCCCGGACGGCGTTCGGAGGCGGAGGGAAAAACGAAAATGGAGCGGGGGGGAAAGGAGTGGGGGGCTGAACCGGGGGAGGGGTTTGAGGAGGAGCTGAAGGTGGGGCGGAGTGCTGAGGAGTGAGCGGGACGGAGGGAGGGTATGAGAGAGGAGTAACTGGGCAAGGGGTGTGGTCAGGGTGAAGGAAGGGGTTGGTGCTTGGGAGGAACGGGTTAGCGGAAGAAAAAGCAGCTCTGGCGGCAGAGACCGCGTGGTCCCCGCCATCTTGGACGGTAAAGGAGATACTTTGTGGAATTTCCTTACTAAACCGAACAAACTTAGGGGTTGAAACTGGGGACTTGAGAACTGGGGTAGAGGGTGAGGATATAGGAGGAGCCTGACTAGGGCTCCTCGGACGGGGAGGCTGAGCAGGTCGAGAGGGAGCAGGGGCAGAATGGTTTCCCTGCTTTTTGTTGGCCTTTAAAATCCCTTTCGAGGGCTCCTGCCTGTGTGAAGAGGGAGAGGGCTGGGGGGTAAGGATACGGGAACCGGGAGAACTAGGGAACAAACTCGAAAAAGAAAGATCCTTTCTTGAACTCCCGGCTGGGCGCAGCGAAATTAATACTTTGCTTGCCCAGTATGCCACGTTAGACAACCGGGATTCCCCAGCGTTAACCTGTTGGTCTAATTTGGCCACAACGGCTGCCCAAAAGCGCGGCTCTTTCGCAACTTCTGGGGAAACTTCAGGGAAATGTGAAAATACCCATCTAATCAACACTATCAACTCTTTCTTGGGGGCAGTAAAACCTCTTCCAAGTAACAAACCCTTAACTACAAAAAAAACTCCTTTTTGGGTTTTGCTCTGACCCACACCCATGATCGTGGGGGGTGTAGCGACCCCACCACGGCAAACCGCGCGGAAAAGCCGCCCTGCGCTGAAAGAGCCCGCCGCAACCAGTCAACGCCGCGCCGAGAGCCCCGCTGCTGGGCCTGGCGTCACCGTGCCGGGGCACCGCGAGCGCGAAAGGCGGCAGACGGCAGTCCCCCTCGTAGAGCTCCCAGGGAAAATTAAAAGGGCAGGGGAGGAACCGAGTCCGGGGTTCACCTAATCAAAGAGCGTTGCAAACGAGAAGTTCAGGCGGATTAGTCCACTGACACCGGAGGAAGTCTGACGGCTAGTAGATTTAAAGTCCAGTCCGCGGGGTACGGTAAAGCCCCACGTTGGGCGCCATCTGCGGAGAGGTTCGTATGTGGCCCGAAGTTTAGAGTCCGACTAGCTGAGGGCGAAAGGCCGACGCCCCTCTGCAATTCCTGGCCAGCACCCTTCGGAGCCTGATGGCCTCGGGCTGTGCTGGCTGCGGACTGGCGTACCTCGCTAGTATATGAGAGGAACGGAGCTGACCATTTCCCGGGGGTTAAACATCGGTTTATTGACGGTGATGCCGCATCCAAACACCGGGAAACCATCCGGGAAAAGTTTTTTTTCATAGGGGGTGCAAACAGGATTATAAAGCAAGGGGGTGGGTACAGACAGAGCCAATCAGGAAAGGTGAGGGGATGAACTTCACAGAACTGACACTCCATGGAGACCAATAATCAAAAGGTAAAGGAGGTGTCCTGGGACCCCCGCCAACCACCATCTCTAGAGAGGAGAAGGTTCTCGAAACCTGGGAGGAGGAAGGGAGTGATTGACTGGACAGGGAGGAAACAACTTTCACTTATAAGGGAAACCAGGGGAGGAGCAATTACATATCGGCAACTATGAATAGCAGTTGCTATAGCAACTTAGCTGACAGGCTAGCAGTGGCGGGAAGAACTGGGGGAACGAAACCATTTTACACATAATAGGGGAGAACAATACATAAATTGGGGGAATAACACAAGAAACTTAGCAACACACTACCACAAAACTGTAGACTTGCATTGGTCTTGATCAAATCCTCAAAGTCTTTAAGGGTTATTGGCAAATATATGCATTCAAAATCACACCCTGAAAGGGAGCAAAGGCGAGTCCTAGCCTTTTTTATTAAGTGTGCTATAATCTCCTGGTAGGTGGTAAGTGTCTTTGTGGGCTGGCTACTTGTAAAAACCCATTCCAGTATCAACAAAGGATCTCGCAGCTGAGGGTCCCATTGGAAGATCAGTCCATGGAATCTGGGTGCTTTTCCCAGGATGATGAACTGGAAAGGCAGACTAGGCTCGTAGCGATGGGCTTTGCGTGAAGACAGGGCTTCCTGGACTTTGATGATGGCACCTCTGGCTTCCTCTGTGAGAGTGCAGGGAGAGTCCAGTTCCTTGGGTCCACGAAGAAGATTGAACAAGGGAGCAAGGTCTTCTGATGTAATTCCTAGCAGTGGACGTACCCAGTTGATGGATCCACACAGGCTGTGTAAGTCCCTGAGGGTTTTTGGGTCGTCGTTGATGACGATCTGCTGAGGTAGGATAGTTCTTTCCCGGATCTGGACTCCAAGGTAAGTCCATGGCTCGGTGTACTGAATTTTGTCCTCACGAATTTCCATTCCTGCCTTTTCAATGGCTTCAACAGTCTTTTTGATTGTTTTGTCCAAGTAAGCTTTGTCTGAAGCACACACCAGAATGTCATCCATATAGTGATAAATGATGGCGTCTGGAAATGATTTCCGAATGGGAGACAGGATGTGAGACACGTACCACTGGCAAATAGTTGGCGAGTTTTTCAATCCCTGAGGAAGATAACGCCAATGATATCTTTTGAGCGGAGCTTCCTTGTTAATAGAGGGAACGGAAAAAGCAAACCGTGGAGCATCTTCAGGATGTAGTGGTATACTGAAGAAACAGTCCTTAATGTCTATGATAGCAAGTGTCCAGTCTCTAGGCAGCATCGATGGGGAGGGCAAGCCAGGCTGAAGAGGGCCCATGTCCTCGATGACTTCGTTGATTCTGCGAAGGTCATGGAGAAGCCTCCACTTGTTTGTACCTGGCTTTGGTAGAACGAAGACTGGAGAGTTCCAAGGGCTGTCGGACTCCACTATGTGGCCTTTTTTGAGCTGTTCTTCCACGAGGGCGTTTAGGGCGCGCAGCTTGGCTTTCTTTAGGGGCCACTGCTCAGTCCAGATTGGCTTGTGGCTTTTCCAGGTGAGACGGGGTATTTCTGGCAGCGCGCTCAACTCAGTGGCCCCAGTCAGAAATCCTGAATGGGAATACGTAGGGAAGCGCCCCACTGGGATAAAATGTCTCGTCCCCAAAGGGTAATGGGGGCCCTTACCACAAATGGACGGATGGTTGCCAGCTTGCCTTCTGGCCCTTCAACCAGGATGTTGTTCTTGCTCCTAATGGATACTGTAGTTCCACCAATCCCGGAAATCATGCCTGCAACAGGTTGTAGATCCCAGTGTGCTGGCCAATCTGAACGGGCGATGATGGTCACATCTGCACCGGTGTCCAGCATCCCTGGCAGGTGGGTCTTCTCTCCTTTGTGGGAGAGGCCGCACTCGATGGTAGGCTTGGATGGTCCCATGACTTGTGCCCACATTGCTGTAGGGTTGAGAGGAATCTGTTCCCTGTGATTTTTTGGGAGTAAAAATGCCTGTGCTATTGGAGTTCCTTTAGAAAGAAAAAATGGTAAGTCTATGCAGTATACTTGCACGAGGATCTCTTGTCCCGGCTGCACTGTCAGCACTTCCGGAACAACGAAGATTTCCTTCGGAGTATTAACCGAATCCCCTGTAATTAAAATGTCTGAAGGACTCCCTTTAGGTCCATATTTTCCTGTAGGAACACGGTGAACATTCTTATCATTAAAGTCAATGGACAAAGCAGTTACCAGTTGTCGGCGGGTACCCCTCTGGGTTGTCCCGTGGGTTGGGGCTTCTCCTTTGGGTCTGGAGCAGCCTGGGTTTGTGCGTGATTGGGTCTTGGTGGCCTTTGATTTGTATTCTGCGCCCGAAGGTCGGACGGGCGCCTCAAGGAGTTTAAAGGACGCGATTGATAGCGTTGCTGATGTTGGGGTCTTTGATTATAATTCCGATGGTATCGGGGGGGTGTTCTTTCCGGACAGTCCTTTATATAATGTCCTAGCTCTCCACAGTGATAGCATTTAGCTTGTTCTTTAGAGGTTATCACTGCATATGCACCAGAAACTCCTTCAGCAATACCCTTAGCAACTGCTTGCGCCACTGTATTTTCAGTGGACATGTGACGTGTACAGCATTCTAACATTTGCTCTATAGTAGGGTCTGTATCCACAGTTAAAGACCTCAAAATGGCCTTGCATTTCTCATTTGAGTTGCTGAAAGCAAGCTTACATAAGAGTTCCTTTCTTGCCTCAGTACTCTCTATTTGTTTCTCCAAAGCATCTTTAAGTCTGTCCACAAATTTTATAAAGCTTTCTTCAATGCCTTGTTTTATAGTAGAAAAATGCATTGTTGGCATTGACTCATCCTGCATAAGAAGCAAGGAGGTTTTTGCTGCAATTGCTACATCCTGCAGCGCTTCTTTATTCAGAGTTTCCATTTGTTCTGCTGGCTTTTGAAAGTCTCCTTCACCAGCCAATTGTTCTACTGTGAAGTTGGTCTTAGTAGCATCAGCAGTATATGAATCTGATAACGTTTTTAAGTGTTTCTTCCAATGCCTATCCCATAACAAATATTCTGCCGGTGACAGAAGGCATTGTGAAATATTTTTTACATCGTGAGGAAGCAAGACATGTGCAGAGAACATGGCTTCTAGGAAATTTCTAAAGATATGTGAACTACGTCCATGTTCCTTGGCTATATTTCTCAATTGTACCAGTTCCTTATTAGAAATTGATTTCCATGCCTTGATATTAGATTCCCCACCATTCCTTCCTTGCCTGTACTCGACCGGAAAGGCTGTGATTTTCTGTGCTAGGTCCCAGTTCCCAGACTTTGTAGCTTCTATCTTAATAAGAGCCCATGGGTCTATATTAATCGCATCAAAATCAGATTCATCAGAAGAGCTCTCATTGTCTGAGGAACACTGTGAGGCACATGCTACCCGTGAATTCCTTTTCTTTCGTTTAGAAGGATTTTTCACCCTTTTCAGTGACTGGCCCGAAGTTAGCGTTGTTGGGTGAGGGGTAGCCCTGGAGCAGCAGGGACCGGATTGGGTTGGGGGGGGGACACCACAGGTGGTCTCTGATCCGTTCGGGTGGCAGGAGGGTTGGGTCAGGGGTTGGAGGGACGGGTGGGGGCAGGGGGGGTATGGGGGCTGTGGATGCACGCCTGGGGGGTTTGGGGGTGCGCAAGCAATACCCCTGGTTTGGGATACGACAGGTGTAGGGTGAGCTGATGTTACTGCACATGTGTGCGGCTCGGCGCAGGAGGACAGGTTGTGGGCATGGCTCGGGAAAGCGGCAGGAGGGGCCGGGAGGGCCGGGGCGGTCTCGGTGGGAGCGGGAGCGGGGGCGGTGACGGAGGGGAGGGCGGTCGCGGGGGTGGAGGATAGCAGCGCAGGGTTGGGGGGGGCGGCGGCGATAACGGGACCGGGGAACGCGGCGGGCGCAGTGGGGGGCAGGGCGGGGACAGCAGCGGGCACGGGGGGTACCGCGACGGAGCAACCGGGGGCGGGGAACGGCGGCGCAGGGGTAGGCAACGGCAGCACGGGCGCGGGGGGAGGGGTGGTCGCAGTGGAGGGTACAGCAGCAGGGACAGGGAACGGGGCCCCCGAGGCCGGACGCGGGAAGGAAACGGAGCCGGGGAGATGGGGGGCTGCAGGAAACGAGGAGTTGGGCAGCGTGGGTCCCGCGAGGGGGGGGAATGTGGGGGCGGCCTGCTTGGCTTCTGCCTCCGAGGTGGTTTCTGCAGTAAGTTCTGCAGCGCCCAGTGACTCTGTGGCCTGGAAGGCACATTCCTCTGTTATCTTATCAGCGCAATTAGCATATGAAGAGGAAAGATCTGTTAGTTTGGAACTTTTTTCAGAGTTCGATTTTTCAATCGTTTTTGTTATTATATGAAATAAAGGTAAGAAGTTAGTAACAGAAAAGTCCTGTTTTGTTTGAGACATATAAATGGTGTTTCCAACTGTATCCCAAAAGGAATTTTCAGTAATTGTGGTCTTATCAGTTTCAGGGAAATTCAGCACCATCCAAGATACAAATTTTTTAAGAGTCTTTTTTGACAGACTACCTTTAGAAAAAGTGAAGTTGTTAACAGATAAGGTTTCTACAATGGTTAAATATAACTCTCTCTCACGTGTTGTTAGTCTTAGAGTGCTTAAACAAGTACCCATGATTTTCAAGCCCTTTCCACAGAAAAACGAGAAAAAAAAGAAAAAAAACGAAAAAGGTTTTTAGAGCACCCAAGGTATGCGCGCAAACTTAATACTTACGTCCTTTGGGGTCACGGGTCTGTGGAAGGGAGTCTGCTCCTCAATTCTCCTCAGACTTTATCTCGTCCAGATGTATTGTTGAGGGTCGAATTGAGCCTTCCGCAGAGAAGATTTTCTAAAACGAAAAGTCCTTTCGCAGAAGGAGAGGCTTCCCAAACCGGCAATAACTGGAGGCCCTGAAAGGCTCCGATGCTCTGGTGACGCTTCGCTCCTGGGGGCCAGGGTCCGACGACACGTTTGGGCACCACTTAAATGAGCCTAGCTTGGTCTTATCCTATGCAAGCTGTTACAGCTCCAGAGCTCAGTCCCCAAGGGGACTGGGTGCCAGAAGCCAGCTCGCTCTCAGACCAAGGCCGTGGGTTAGCCCCTAGCAAGCAGGGAGATATTCAGCTCTTAGTGATTAGGCAGCTCTTGTGATTTCAGCTTTGCTTGCTAGGTAGCTTTTCCCTTGGCCTAAGGCTCCAGCAGACGGTAGAGAGAGGAGAAGCAGAAGACACTGGCTGTTCCACGAGTATGGCTTTATTGAAGGGGTCCGTGAAGGGTCTCAGCTCTTCTTCTTCCGAGTTAGTAGGGGTACAGTATGCTACTTTTATACCCTTGGCCTGGATCCAATCCTGACCAATGGCAAAGGTGTTAGAGTGACCATAAGTGACCAATAGTAGGGTTTAACACAATATCGCCTTACATGGCTATAGGGATAAGGTACAAGGCGGATGTCCCTGGAGACAGGAAACTTCTTTGCTGCTGTGTCAGCATTCTATTCTCCAAGGGGCCCTGGCTAAACCTGAGGGGTTTACTACAGTGCCCTCTTCCATCTGGGAACCATATGCATATCGTGGATTTTCAGGAGCCAGCCGGCCACTCCCAGCCACAGGCCCACAAACACAAACCCTGGCCCTATTTCCCTGGAAAAAAACTCAGCTGCCCCGCTTCTGGCTGGTAGATTTCAGGAGCCACTTTGTACTATCATACCAGCCCGACTTGGCAGTGGTGCCACCTTTCATCTGGGAACCATCCTGCTTATCGTGGATTTTCAGGAGCCAGCCGGCCACTCCCAGCCACAGGCCCCCAAACACAACCCACGGCCCTTTTCCCTGGCAAACAAAACTCACTCACCCCGCTTCTCGCTTGCAGATTGCAGGAGCCGCTTTCCTCTATCAAACCAGCCCAACTCAGAATGTGTGCCACTTTGATCTGGGAACAAGCCTGCGTATCGTGGAGTTTCAGGAGCCAGCCGGCCACTCCCAGCCACAGGCCCCCAAACTCAAACCACGGCCCTTTTCCCCGGAAGAAAAACTGACCTGCCCATCTTCCGGCTGGAAGATTGCAGGAGCCACTTGGCTCTGTAAAAACAGCCCGTCTTGGCACTGGTGCCGCCTTTCATATGGGAACCATCCTGCGTGGCGTGGATTTTCAGGAGCCATCCGGCCACTACCAGCCACAGGCCCCCAAACACAACCTACGGCCCTTTTCCATGGCAAAAAAACTCAGCTGCACCGCTTCTGGCTGGCAGAATTCAGCAGCCATTGGCTCTATCAAACCAGCCCGACTCGGCACTGGTGCCCCCTTGGGTTTGGGAACGATCCTGCACAGCGTGGATTTTCAGGAGCCAGCCGGCCACTCCCTGCCACAGGCCCCCAAACACAAACCACGTCCCTTTTGCGGGCAAAAAAATAATCAGCTGCCCCGCTTCTGGATGGTAGATTGCAGGAGCCACTTTGTGCTATCAAATCAGCCTGACTCCCCCCTGGTGCCCCCTTTGGTCTGGGAATCATCCTGCCCGGCGTGCATTTTCAGGAGCCAGCTGGCCCCTCCCAGCCACAGGCCCCCGAACACATACCACGGCCCTTTACGCTGAAAAGACACCTTAGCTGCCCCGCTTCAGGATGGTGGATTGCAGGAGCCACTTGGCTCTATCAAACCAGCCCGACTCGGCACTGGAGCCACCTTTCATCTGGGAAACATCCTGCGCGGCGTTGATTTTCAGGAGCCAGCCTGCCACTCCCAGCCACAAGCCACCGAACACAAACCACCGCCCTTTTCCCTGGCAAACAAAACTCACCCAACCCGCTTCTGGCTGTCAGATTGCAGGAGCCACTTTGTGCTATCAAACGAGGCCGACTCGGCACTGGTGCCCCCTTGGGTCTTGGAATCATCCTGAATATCGTGGATTTTCAGGAGCCAGCCGGCTACTCCCGGCCACAGGCCCCCAAACACAAACCAAGGCCCATTTCCCTGGCAAACAAAACTCACCCAGCCCACTTCTGTCTCTCAGATTGCAGGAGCCACTTTCCTACATCAAGCCACCCTTACTCAGCACTGGTGCCACCTTTCATCTAGGAACCATCCTGCGTATCGTGGATTTTCAGGAGCCAGCTGGCCACTCTCAGCCATAGGCCCCCGAACACAAACCACCGCCATTTACCCTGGCAAAAATACTCATCCGGCCCGCCTCTCGCTGGCAGATTGCAGGAGCCACTCGGCTCTCTCAAACCAGCCCGACTCGGCACTGGTGCCACCTTTCATCTGTGAACCATCCTGCTTATCGTGGATTTTCAGGAGCCAGCCGGCCACTCCCTTCCACAGGCCCCCAAACACATACCACGGCCCTTTTCCGGAGAAAAAAATAAACAGCTACCCATCTTCTGGATGGTAGATTGCAGGAGCCATTTTGTGCTATCACAATCAGCCCGACTCCGAACTGGTGCCCCCTTTGGTCTGGGAATCATCATGCGCGGCGTGGATTTTCAGGAACCAGCTGGCCCCTCCCAGCCACAGGCCCCCAAATACAAACCACTGCCCTTATTCCCTGGCAAACAAAATTCACCCGCCCCGCTTCTGGCTGGCAGAATGCAGGAGCCACTTTGAACTATCATACCAGTCCGACTTGGCACTGGTTCCACTTTTCATCTGGGAATCATCCTGCGTATCGTGGATTTTCAGGAACCAGCCGGCCACTCCCAGCCACAGGCCCCCAAACAAAAACTGCGGCCCTTTTCCCTGGAAGTAAAACTGACCTGCCCATCTTCTGGCTGGTAGATTGCAGGAGCCTTGTGGCTCTATCAAACCACATGGACTTTGCACTGGTGCCACCTTTCATCTGGAAACCATCCTGCGTATGGTGGATTTTCAGGAGCCAGCCGGCCGCTCCCAGCCACATGCCCCCGAACACAAACCACGGCCCTTTTCCGTGGCAAACAAAACTCAGCTGCCCCATTTCTGGCTGGAAGATTGCAGGAGCCACTTGGCTCTATCAAACCAGCCCGATTGTCACTGGTTCCACTTTTCATCTGGGAACAATCGTGCGTAAAGTAGATTTTCAGGAGCCAGGCAGCCACTCCCAGCCACAGGTCCCCAAACACAAACTATGGCCATTTTTTCCTGGAAGTAAAACTGACCTGCCCATCTTCTGGCTGGCAGATTGCAGGACCCACTTGGCTCTATCAAACCAGCCTGACTTGGCACTGCTGCCACCTTTCATCTGGGAAACATCCTGCGCGGCGTTGATTTTCAGGAGCCCGCCGGCCACTCCAAGCCACAGGCCCCCAAACACAATCTACGGCCCTTTTCTCTGGAAGTAAAAGTGACCTGCCCATCTTCTGGATGGCAGATTGCAGGAGCCACTTGGCTCTATCAAACCAGCCTGACTTGGCACTGGTGCCACCTTTCATCTGGGAACCATCCTGCGTATCGTGGATTTTCAGGAGCCAGCCTGCCGCTCACATCCACAAGCCACCGAACACATACCACGGCCCTTTTCCCTGGCAAACAAAACTCACCCACTCTGCTTCTGGCTGTCAGATTGCAGTAGCCATTTTGTGCTGTCAAACGAGGCCGACTCGGCACTTGTGCCACCTTTGATCTGGGAACAATCCTGCGTATCGTGGATTTTCAGGAGCCAGCCGGCCACTCTCAGCCATAGGCCCCCGAACACAAACCACCGCCATTTACCCTGCAAAAAATACTCATCCGGCCCGCCTCTCGCTGGCAGATTGCAGGAGCCACTCGGCTCTCTCAAACCAGCCCGACTCGGCACTGGTGCCACATTTCATCTGTGAACCACCCTGCTTATCGTGGATTTTCAGGAGCCAGCCGGCCACTCCCTTCCAGAGGCCCCCAAACACATACCACGGCCCTTTTCCGGAGAAAAAAATAAACAGCTACCCATCTTCTGGATGGTAGATTGCAGGAGCCACTTTGTGCTATCACAATCAGCCTGACTCCGAACTGGTGCCCATTTTGGTCTGGGAATCATCATGCGCGGCGTGGATTTTCAGGAACCAGCTGGCCCCTCCCAGCCACAGGCCCCCGAATACAAACCACTGCCCTTATTCCCTGGCAAACAAAACTCACCCGCCCCGCTTCTGGCTGGCAGAATGCAGGAGCCACTTTGAATTATCATACCAGTCCGACTTGGCACTGGTGCCACTTTTCATCTGGGAATCATCCTGCGTATCGTGGATTTTCAGGAGTTAGCCGGCCACTCCCAGCCACAGGCCCCCAAACAAAAACTACGGCCCATTTCCCTGGAAGTAAAACTGACCTGCCCATCTTCTGGATGGCAGATTGCAGGAGCCACTTGGCTCTATCAAACCAGCCTGACTTGGCACTGGTGCCACCTTTCATCTGGGAACCATCCTGCGTATCGTGGATTTTCAGGAGCCAGCCTGCCACTCCCACCCACAAGCCACCGAACACATACCTCCGCCCTTTTCCCTGGAAAACAAAACTCACCCACTCCGCTTCTGGCTGTCAGATTGCAGGAGCCATTTTGTGCTATCAAACGAGGCCGACTCGGCACTGGTGCCACCTTTGATCAGGGAACAATCCTGCGTATCGTGGATTTTCAGGAGCCAGCCTGCCACTCCCACCCACAAGCCACCGAACACATACCTCCGCCCTTTTCCCTGGAAAACAAAACTCACCCACACCGCTTCTGGCTGTCAGATTGCAGGAGCCATTTTGTGCTATCAAACGAGGCCGAGTCGGCACTGGTGCCACATTTGATCAGGGAACAATCCTGCGTATCGTGGATTTTCAGGAGCCAGCCGGCCACTCCCTGCCAAAGGCCCCCATAAAAAAACTACGGCCCTTTTCCCTGGAAGTAAAACTGACCTGCCCTTCTTCTGGCTGGCAGATTGCAGGTGCCACTAGGCTCTATCAAACCAGCCCGATTCGGCACTGGTGCCCCCTTGGGTCTGCGAACCATCTTGCGTATCGTGGATTTTCAGGAGCCAGCCGGCCACTCCCAGCCACAGGCCCCCGAACACAAACCACCGCGCTTTTCCCAGGCAAACAAAACTCACCCAGCCCACTTCTGTCTCTCAGATTGCAGGAGCCACTTTCCTACATCAAACCAGCCTTACTCGGCACTGGTGCCACCTTTCATCTGGGAACCATCCTGCGTATCGTGGATTTTCAGGAGGCAGCCGGCAACTCTCAGCCATAGGCCCCCGAACACAAATCACCGCCATTTACCCTGGCAAAAAATACTCATCCGGCCCGCCTCTCGCTGGCAGATTGCAGGAGCCACTCGGCTCTCTCAAACCAGCCCGACTCGGCCCTGGTGCCACCTTTCATCTGTGAACCATCCTGCTTATCGTGGATTTTCAGGAGCCAGGCGGCCACTCCCTGCCACATGCCCCCAAACACATACCACGGCCCTTTTCCGGAGAAAAAGTAAACAGCTACCCATCTTCTGGATGGTAGATTGCAGAAGTCACTTTGTGCTATCACAATCAGCCCGACTCCGAACTGGTGCCCCCTTTGGTCTGGGAATCATCATGCGCGGCGTGGATTTTCAGAAACCAGCTGGCCACTCCCAGCCACAGGCCCCGGAATACAAACCACTGCCCTTATTCCCTGGCAAACAAAACTCACCCGCCCCGCTTCTGGCTGGCAGAATGCAGGAGCCACTTTGAACTATCATACCAGTCCGACTTGGAACTGGTGCCACCTTTCATCTGGAAACCATCCTGCGTATCGTGGATTTTCAGGAGCCAGCCGGCCACTCCCAGCCACATGCCCCCGAACACAAACCATGGCCCTTTTCCATGGCAAACAAAACTCAGCTGCCCCATTTCTGGCTGGAAGATTGCAGGAGCCACTTGGCTCTATCAAACCAGCCCGATTGTCACTGGTTCCACTTTTCATCTGGGAACAATCGTGCGTAAAGTAGATTTTCAGGAGCCAGGCAGCCACTCCCAGCCACAGGTCCCCAAACACAAACTATGGCCATTTTTTCCTGGAAGTAAAACTGACCTGCCCATCTTCTGGCTGGCAGATTGCAGGACCCACTTGGCTCTATCAAACCAGCGCGACTTGGCAGTGGTGCCTCCTTTCATCTGGGAACCATCCTGTATATCGTGGATTTTCAGGAGCCCGCCGGCCACTCCAAGCCACAGGCCCCCAAACACAATCTACGGCCCTTTTCCCTGGAAGAAAAACTCACCTGCCCATCTTCTGGATGGCAGATTGCAGGAGCCACTTAGCTCTATCAAACCAGCCTGACTTGGCGCTGCTGCCACCTTTCATCTGGGAAACATCCTGCGCGGCGTTGATTTTCAGGAGCCAGCCGGCCACTCCCAGCCACAGGCCCCCGAAAAAAACCACGGCCCTTTTCCCTGGCAAACAAAACTCACTCACCCTGCTTGCCGCTTGCAGATTGCAGGAGCCGCTTTCCTCTATCAAACCAGCCCAACTCAGAATGTGTGCCACTTTGATCTGGGAACAATCCTGCGTATCGTGGAGTTTCAGGAGCCAGCCAGCCACTCCCAGCCACAGGCCCCCAAACACAAACCACGGCCATTTTCCCTGGAAGAAAAACTGACCTGCCCATCTTCTGGCTGGCAGATTGCAGGAGCCACTTGGCTCTGTAAAAACAGCCCGTCTTGGCACTGGTGCCGCCTTTCATATGGGAACCATCCTGCGTATTATGGATTTTCAGGAGCCAGCCGGCCACTCACAGCCACAGGCCCCCAGACACATACCACGGCCCTTTTCCCTGGCAAACAAAACTCACCCGCCCCGCTTCTAGCTGGCAGATTGCAGGACCCACTTTTTGCTATCAAACCAGCCCGACTCGGCCCTGGTGCCCACTTCGGTCTGGAAACCATCCTGCGTGGCGTGGATTTTCATTAACCAGCCGGCCACTCCCAGCCACAGGCCCCCAAACACAAACCACGGCCCTTTTCCCTGGCAAAAAAACCTCACCCCCCCAGATTCTGGCTCGCATATCGCAGGAGCCACTTTGTGCTATCAAACCAGCCCACTTGGCACTGGTGCCACCTTTCATCTGGGAACCATCCTGCGTGGCGTGGATTTTCAGGAGCCAGCCGGCCACTCCCAGCCACAGGCCCCCGAACACAAACTACAGCCCTTTTCCCTGGAAGTAAAACCGACCTGCCCATCATCTGGCTGGCAGATTGCAGGAGCCACTTTGCTCTATCAAACCTGCCCGACTTGGCAGTGGTGCCACCTTTCATCTGGGAACCATCCTGCGCAGCGTGGATTTTCACGAGCCAGCCTGCCACTCCCAGCCACAGGCCCCCAAACACAAACAACGGCCCTTTTCCCTGGCAAAAAAACTCAGCTGCCCCGCTTCTGGCTGGCAGAATTCAGCAGCCATTGGCTCTATCAAACCAGCCCGATTCGGCACTCTTGCCCCCTTGGGTTTGGGAACGATCCTGCACAGCGTGGATTTTCAGGAGCCAGCCGGCCACTCCCTTCCACAGGCCCCCAAACACATACCACGTCCCTTTTGCGGGGAAAAAAATAATCAGCTGCCCCGCTTCTGGATGGTAGATTGCAGGAGCCACTTTGTGCTATCAAATCAGCCTGACTCCCCCCTGGTGCCCCCTTTGGTCGTGGAATCATCCTGCCCGGCGTGGATTTTCAGGAGCCAGCTGGCCCCTTCCAGCCACAGGCCCCCGAACACAAACCACCGCCCTTTTTCCCTGGCAAACAAAACTCACACACACCGCTTCTGACTCGCAGATTGCAGGAGACACTTGCCTCTATCAAACCAGCACGACTCGGCACTTGTGCCACCTTTGATCTGGGAACCATATGCGTATCGTGGTTTTTCAGGAGCCAGCCGGCCACTCCCAGCCACAGGCCCCCAAACACAAACTATGGCCCTTTTTTCCTGGAAGTAAAACTGACCTGCAGATCTACTGGCTGGAGCATTGCAGGACACACGTGGCTCTATCAAACCAGCCCGACTTGGCACTGGTGCCTCCTTTCATCTGGGAACCATCCTGCGTATCATGGATTTTCAGGAGCCAGACGGCCACTCCCAACCACAGGCCCCCAAACACAAACCACCGCCCTTTTCCCTGGAAAAAAACTCAGCTGCCCTGTTTCTGGCTGGCAGATTGCAGGAGCCACGTGGATCTAGCAAACTAGCCCGACTTGGCACTGGTTCCACTTTTCATCTGGGAACAATCGTGCATATAGTAGATTTTCAGGAACCAGCCAGCCACTCTCAGCCACTGGTCCCCAAACACAATCTACGGCCCTTTTCTCTGGAAGTAAAAGTGACCTGCCCATCTTCTGGATGGCAGATTGCAGGAGCCACTTGGCTCTATCAAACCAGCCTGACTTGGCACTGGTGCCACTTTTCATCTGGGAATCATCCTGCGTATCGTGGATTTTCAGGAGTTAGCCGGCCACTCCCAGCCACAGGCCCCCAAACAAAAACTACGGCCCATTTCCCTGGAAGTAAAACTGACCTGCCCATCTTCTGGATGGCAGATTGCAGGAGCCACTTGGCTCTATCAGACCAGCCTGACTTGGCACTGGTGCCACCTTTCATCTGGGAACCATCCTGCGTATCGTGGATTTTCAGGAGCCAGCCTGCCACTCCCACCCACAAGCCACCGAACACATACCTCCGCCCTTTTCCCTGGAAAACAAAACTCACCCACTCCGCTTCTGGCTGTCAGATTGCAGGAGCCATTTTGTGCTATCAAACGAGGCCGACTCGGCACTGGTGCCACATTTGATCAGGGAACAATCCTGCGTATCGTGGATTTTCAGGAGCCAGCCGGCCACTCCCTGCCAAAGGCCCCCATAAAAAAACTACGGCCCTTTTCCCTGGAAGTAAAACTGACCTGCCCTTCTTCTGGCTGGCAGATTGCAGGTGCCACTAGGCTCTATCAAACCAGCCCGATTCGGCACTGGTGCCCCCTTGGGTCTGCGAACCATCTTGCGTATCGTGGATTTTCAGGAGCCAGCCGGCCACTCCCAGCCACAGGCCCCCGAACACAAACCACCGCGCTTTTCCCAGGCAAACAAAACTCACCCAGCCCACTTCTGTCTCTCAGATTGCAGGAGCCACTTTCCTACATGAAACCAGCCTTACTCGGCACTGGTGCCACCTTTCATCTGGGAACCATCCTGCGTATCGTGGATTTTCAGGAGGCAGCCGGCAACTCTCAGCCATAGGCCCCCGAACACAAATCACCGCCATTTACCCTGGCAAAAAATACTCATCCGGCCCGCCTCTCGCTGGCAGATTGCAGGAGCCACTCGGCTCTCTCAAACCAGCCCGACTCGGCCCTGGTGCCACCTTTCATCTGTGAACCATCCTGCTAATCGTGGATTTTCAGGAGCCAGCCGGCCACTCCCTGCCACATGCCCCCAAACATATACCACGGCCCTTTTCCGGAGAAAAAGTAAACAGCTACCCATCTTCTGGATGGTAGATTGCAGAAGCCACTTTGTGCTATCACAATCAGCCCGACTCCGAACTGGTGCCCCCTTTGGTCTGGGAATCATCATGCGCGGCGTGGATTTTCAGAAACCAGCTGGCCACTCCCAGCCACAGGCCCCGGAATACAAACCACTGCCCTTATTCCCTGGCAAACAAAACTCACCCGCCCCGCTTCTGGCTGGCAGAATGCAGGAGCCACTTTGAACTATCATACCAGTCCGACTTGGCACTGGTGCCACCTTTCATCTGGAAACCATCCTGCGTATCGTGGATTTTCAGGAGCCAGCCGGCCACTCCCAGCCACATGCCCCCGAACACAAACCACGGCCCTTTTCCATGGCAAACAAAACTCAGCTGCCCCATTTCTGGCTGGAAGATTGCAGGAGCCACTTGGCTCTATCAAACCAGCCCGATTGTCACTGGTTCCACTTTTCATCTGGGAACAATCGTGCGTAAAGTAGATTTTCAGGAGCCAGGCAGCCACTCCCAGCCACAGGTCCCCAAACACAAACTATGGCCATTTTTTCCTGGAAGTAAAACTGACCTGCCCATCTTCTGGCTGGCAGATTGCAGGACCCACTTGGCTCTATCAAACCAGCGCGACTTGGCAGTGGTGCCTCCTTTCATCTGGGAACCATCCTGTATATCGTTGATTTTCAGGAGCCCGCCGGCCACTCCCAGCCACAGGCCCCCAAACACAAACTATGGCCCTTTTTTCCTCGAAGTAAAACTGACCTGCAGAACTACTGGCTGGAGCATTGCAGGACACACGTGGCTCTATCAAACCAGCCCGACTCCGCACTGGTGCCCCCTTGGGTCTGGGAATCATCCTGCGCGGCGATGATTTTCAGGAGCCAGCCTGCCACTCCCAGACACAAACCACCGAATACAAACTACCGCACTTTTCCTTGGCAAACAAAACTCACCCACCCCACTTTGTACTATCATACCAGTCCGATTTGGCACTGGTGACGCCTTGGGTCTGGGAATCTAACTGCGTATCGTGGATTTTCAGGAGCCAGCCGGCCACTCCCAGCCACAAGCCCCCATATAAAAGCTACGGCCCTTTTCCCTGGAAGTAAAACTGACCTGCCCATCTTCTGGCTGGCAGATTGCAGGACCCACTTGGCTCTATCAAACCAGCCTGACTTGGCACTGCTGCCACCTTTTATCTGGGAACCATCCTGCGTATCGTGGATTTTCCGGAGCCTGACGGCCAGTCCCTGCCACAGGCCCCTGAAAAAAACCACGGCCCTTTTCCCTGGCAAACAAAACTCACCCGCCCCTCTTCTGGCTGGCAGATTGCAGGAGCCACTTGGCTCTGTCAAACCCACCCGACTCGGCACTGGTGCCCTCTTCCATCTGGGAACCATATGCATATCGTGGATTTTCAGGAGCCAGCCGGCCACTCCCAGCCACAGGCCCACAAACACATACCCTGGCCCTATTTCCCTGGAAAAAAACTCAGCTGCCCCGCTTCTGGCTGGTAGATTTCAGGAGCCACTTTGTACTATCATACCAGCCCGACTTGGCAGTGGTGCCACCTTTCATCTGGGAACCATCCTGCTTATAGTGGATTTTCAGGAGCCAGCCGGCCACTCCCAGCCACAGGCCCCCAAACACAACCCACGGCCCTTTTCCCTGGCAAACAAAACTCACCCACCCCGCTTCTGGCAGGCAGATTGCAGGAGCGACTTTATGCTATGAAACCAGCCCGATTCGGCACTGGTGCCCACTTCGGTCTGGGAACCATCCTGCGCGGCGTTGTATTTCAGGAGCCAGCCGGCCACTCCCAGCCACAGGCCCCCAAACGCAAACCACGGCCCTTTTCCCTGGCAAAAAAACCTCAGCCCCCAGCTTCTGGCTCGCATACCGCAGGAGCCACTTTGTGCTATCAAACCATCCCGACTTGCACAGGTGCCACTTTTCATCTGGGAACCATCCTGCGTATCGTGGATTTTCAGGAGCCAGCCGGCCACTCCCAGCCACCGGCCCTCAAACACATACCACGGCCTTTTCCCTGGCAAAAAAACTCACCCCCCCGCTTCTGGCTTGCAGAATGCAGGACCCACTTGGTAGTATCAAACCAGCCTGACATGGCACTGCTGCCACCATTCATCTGGGAACCATCCTGCTTATCGTGGATTTTCAGGAGCCAGCCGGCCACTCCCAGCCACAGGCCCCCAAAAAAAGTCCGCGCCCTTTTCCGTGGCAAACAAAACTCACCCGCCCCGCTTCTGGCTGGCAGATTGCATGAGTCACTTGGTACTATAAAACCAGCCCGACTCCGCACTGGTGCCCTTTTTCCTCTGGGAACCATCCTGCGTATCGTGGATTTTCTGGAGCCAGCCGGCCACTCCCACCCAAATGCCCCCAAACACAAACCACGGCCCTTTCCCCTGGCAAACAAAACTCACCCGCCCCGCTTCTGGCTGGCAGATTGCAGGACCCACTTTGTGCTATCAAAACAGCCTGACTCCGCACTAGTGCCCACTTCGGTCTGGGAACCATCCTGCGCGGCGTGGATTTTCAGGAGCCAGCCGGCCACTCCCAGCCACAGGCCCCCAAACGCAAACCACGGCCCTTTTCCCTGGCAAAAAAACCCCACCCCCCCAGCTTCTGGCTCGCATATCGCAGGAGCCACTTTGTGCTATCATACCAACCCACTTGGCACTGGCGCCACATTTCATCTGGGAACCATCCTGCGTGGCGTGGATTTTCAGGAGCCAGCCGGCCACTCCCAGCCACAGGCCCCCAAACACAAACTACAGCCCTTTTCCCTGGAAGTAAAACTGACCTGCCCATCATCTGGCTGGCAGATTGCAGGAGCCACTTTGCTCTATCAAACCTGCCCGACTTGGCACTGGTGCCACCTTTCATCTGGGAACCATCCTGCGCAGCGTGGATTTTCAGGAGCCAGCCTGCCACTCCCAGCCACAGGCCCCCAAACACAAACAACGGGCCTTTTCCCTGGAAAAAAAACTCAGCTGCCATGCTTCTGTCTGGTAGATTGCAGGAGCCACTTTGTACTATCATACCAGCCCGACTCGGCACTGCTGCCACCTTTCATCTGGGAAACATCCTGCGCAGCGTGCATTTTCAGGAACCAGCCGGCCACTCCCAGCCACTGGCCCCCAAACCCAAACTACGGCCCATTTCCCTGGAAGTAAAACTGACCTGCCCATCCTCTGGATGGCAGAGTGCAGGAGCCACTTGGTACTATGAAACCAGTCTGACTTGGCACTGGTGCCACCTTTCATCTGGGAATCATCCTGCGTATCGTGGATTTTCAGGAGGCCAGACAGCCACTCCCAGGCACAGGCCCCCGAAAAAAAACCACGGCCCTTTTCCCTGGCAAACAAAACTCACCCGCCCCTCTTTTGGCTGGCAGATTGCAGGAGCCACTTGCCTCTATCAAACAAGCCCAACTCGGCACTGGTGCCCCCTTGTGTCTGCGAACCATCCTGCGCGGCGTGGATTTTCAGGAGCCAGCCGGCCACTCCCAGCCACAGGCCCCCGAGCACAAACCACGGCCCTTTTCCCTGGGAAACAAAGCTAGACAAATCTGGGATTTTTTTACCAACTAAAATCGTTTGAATTATCTGGTCATAATAATTGATTTGTACAAGAAATTTTTGAAATCTTTCTTCGAGTTCAGAAATTCCAGGACTGAGGTCTTTTTCTTCCCTTATCAATATTGCAACGAAATTGATAAATAATGACCAACTCTTTATTTTTCTTTTTAACTCAAGTAGATAATTACTATTCATTTATCCATTTTGTGGACCAATATTTGCCTTTCTGACGTAAGTTGTCACTTCTTTACGATAGACATTCTGTGACTATGTTGACAAGTCTTGGGTGATGATCCTAACTGGTCTTAGATACACATAGGGGGAAATTTCCTCAACCAGTGTCAGTCCCAAGCATGCGTATCAGAAGGTCTTTCTATAGCAGGGATTTTTCCCATGAAAGGGATTCAGTTAGGGAAGAGACACTTGTCCCAGAGTTTTACATTCTTCTTGAACACTGCTTAAGGAACATGGATCCCATGTCCATTTGGATCTCTGTCTGCACAGAACTTTGTCATGCCAGTGCTTGAAATGCATCTCAAAGAGAATTCACTACACAGAATGAATGAGAGTGGTAGGGCTCAGTGGGGCTCACCAGGCCCAACCCCCCTGTTAAACCAGGATACCTAGAGCCTCTTGCCCGGGATTCTATCTGGGTGTACTTTTAATATCTTCTAAGATCCAGGCTTCAGAAGCTTTATGGGCAGTCTGTGCCGCGGTTCAGTCACCGTCACAGTAAAACATCATTTGGTGATGTTCATAGGCAATCTCCTGTATTTCAGTGTGTGCCCACTGCCTCTTGTCTTTTCACTCAGCATCACTTAAAAGACACTGGTTGCCTCCCTTTTGCATTATTGCTTCCCGTATGTATGTGTGCAGCCATGTAGAGAAATGTAAAAAACCTCCCTGAAGGCCACGCAGACAATATTCCCTTCATCTACCAGTCAAGTTGATTCATCAGAGGTGTTGAAAAAGTTGTTCAGCATGAAATTCCCCAGGAAAATCCATGCCGAGTACATTGCTTTGTCCTCCTTCATATGCCAGGCAAGGCTTTCAGGAATAGCTGCCCCATCAACTTCGTGGGGATAAAAAAGAGGCTGGCTGATTGGTACTTTTCCGAGTCCTCCGAATTACCATTTTTGAAGAGGGCAGTCTCTTGCTTTCATGCAGTCTTAGCTACAGAAAACTCCATACTTTGGTCTTTAGCGTTTCTTGTCCTCTCCAACTTCTCAAAAAGTTTTTCCACTATGTCTGGCAGGGAGAAACTGTGCCAGCCCAGAAAACATCTCCCATCGTGTTTTGCATGTTGCAGAGAGGTTTGCAGAGTGTTTTGCAAGAAGAAAAACAAAGTTGTCCAAAACACCTTCCAACCGAATGTTCAAGTGTTTGGAAAAGGTAGGAGAGCAGAAAGGTACTGTTTTCTATCAGTGTGCAGGCTGCGCACACAATCCTAGTGATGTGCAGCTTCATTCTCACCTTTCCGAAGCAGCCGCACTCTCCAGCTGCGGGAGGCGAAGAAGCGGCTTCTCCGAGCAAAGGCGATTGTGCCGGTCACAGTGCACTCCAGTGCGGCGGCTTCTACCAAAATGTGCCCGGGACCGGCGCTAGCTCCGGGGAACTCCGTATCCTTCGTCTTTAGTGTCTTTTGTGGTCTAAATCATTGCAGAAAGGTTTTTCACTATGTTAGGCTAGGAGAAACTGTGCCAGCCCAGAAAACATGTCCCATCGTATTTTAGATGTTGCAGGGAGGTTTGCATAGTGTTTTGCAAGAAGAAAAGCAAAATTGTCCAAAACACCTTCCAATCGAATGTTCATGTGTTTGGAAAAGGTAGGAGAGTGGTAAGGTACTGTTTTCTATCAGTTTGCAAGCTGCGCACAAAATCCTAATGATGTGAAGCTTCATTCTCAGCTTTCCGAAGCAGCCGCTCTCTCCGGCTCGCGGAGACGAAGAAGCGGCTTCTTCGCGCAAAGGCGATTGTGCCGGTCACAGTGCACTCCAGTGCGGCGGCTTCTGCCGTAATGTGCCCGGGACCGGCGCTTAGCTCCGGGGAGCTCCGTATTTCGTCTTTAGCGTCTTCTGTGGTGTACATCATTGCAAAATCCTTTCCACCATGTCTTGCAAGGAGAAACTGTGCCTGCACAGAAAACACCTCCCATCGTGTTTTACATGTTGCAGAGAGGTTTGCAGAGTGTTTTGCAAGAAGAAAAACAAAGTTGTCCGAAACACCTTCCAATCGAATGTTCATGTGTTTGGAAAACGTAGGAGAGTAGAAAGGTACTGTTTTCTATCAGTTTGCAAGCTGCGCACACTATCCCAGTGTTGTGCAGCTTCATTCTTTACCTTTCTGAAGAAGTCGCACTCTCCAGCTGCCGGAGGCGAAGAAGCGGCTTCTCCGAGCAAAGGTGATTGTGCCGGTCACAGTGGACTCCAGTGCGGCGGCTTCTACCAAAATGTGCCGGGCACCAGCGGTTAGCTCCGGGGAGCTCCGTATTTCGTCTTTAGCGTCTTTTGTGGTGTACATCATTGCAGAAATGTTTTTCACTAGGTTAGGCTAGGAGAAACTGTGTCGCCCCAGAAAACATCTCCCATTGTGTTTTACGTGTTGCAGAGAGGTTTGCAGAGTGTTTTGCAAGAAGAATAAACAAAGTTGTCCAAAACACCTTCCAACGGAATGTTCATGTGTTTGGGACAGGTCGGAGAGCGGTAAGGTACTGTTTCCTATCAGTTTGCAAGCTGCGCACACAATCCTAGTGATGTGCAGCTTCATTCTCACCTTTCTGAAGCAGCCGCACTCTCCAGCTACCGGAGGCGAAGAAGTGGCTTCTTCGAGCATAGGCGATTGTGCCGGTCACAGTGCACTCCAGTGCGGCGGCTTCAGCCGAAATGTGCCTGGGACCGGCACTTATCTCCGGGGAGCTCCGTGTCCTTCGTCTTTTGCATCTTTTGTGGTCTACATCATTGCAGAAAGGTTTTTCACTACGTGTGGCAAAGAGAAACTGAGCAAGCCCAGAAAACATCTCCCATTGTGTTTTACATGTTGCAGAGAGTTTTGCAGAGTGTTTTGCAAGAAGAATAAACAAAGTTGTCCAAAACACCTTCCAACCGAATGTTCAAGTGTTTGGAAGAGGTAGGAGAGTGGTAAGGTACTGTTTTCTATCAGTTTGCACGCTGCGCACACTATCCCAGTGTTGTGCAGCTTCATTCTTCCCCTTTCGGAAGACGCCGCTCTCTCAAGCTCGCGGAGGCGAAGTAGCGGCTCCTTCGAGCAAAGGCGATTGTACCGGTCACAGTGCACTCCAGTGCGGCGGCTTCTGCCGAAATGTGCCCGGGACCGGCGCCTAGCTCCGGGGACCTCCGTATCCTTCGTCTTTAGCTTCTTTTGTGGTCTACATCATTGCAGAAAGGTTTTTCATTAGGTATGGCATGGACAAACTGTGCAAGCACAGAAAACATCTCCCATCGTGTTTTCCATGTTTCTGAAAGGTTTGCAGAGTGTTTTGCAAGAAAAAAACCATAGTTGTCCAAAACACCTTCCAACCAAATGTTCAAGAGTTTGGAAAAGGTAGGAGAGTGGTAAGGTACTGTTTTCTATCAGTTTGCAAGCTGCGCACACTATCCCAGTGTTGTGCAGCTTCATTCTTCACCTTTTGGAAGCAGCCGCTCTCTCCGGCTCGCGAAGGCGAAGAATCGGCTTCTTCGCTCAAAGGCAATTGTACCGGTCACAGTGCACTCCAGTGTGGCGGCTTCTGCCGAAATGAGCCCGGGACCGGCGCTTAGCTCCGGAGAAATCCGTACCTTCTTCTTTCTGGACTATTGTGGTCTACATCATTGCAGAAATGTTTTTCACTATGTTATGCAAGGAGAAACAGTGCCAGCCCAGAAAACATCTCCCATTGTGTTTTACGTGTTGCAGAGAGGTTTGCAGAGTGTTTTGCAAGAAGAATAAACAAAATTCTCCAAAACACCTTCCAACCGAATGTTCATGTGTTTGGAAATGGTAGGAGAGTAGAAAGGTACTGTTTTCTATCAGATTGCAAGCTGCGCACTCTATCCCAGTGATGTGCAGCTTCATTCTCACCTTTCCGAAGCACCCGCACTCTCCAGCTGCGGGAGGCGAAGAAGCAGCTTCTTCGTGCAAAGGCTATTGTACCGGTCACAGTGAACTCCAGTGCGGCGGCTTCTGCCGAAATGTGCCCGGGACCGGCGCTTATCTCCAGAGACATCCGTACCTTCTTCTTTCTGAACTTTTGTGGTCTACATCATTGCAGAAAGGTTTTTCACAAGGTTACGCAAGGAGAAACAGTGCCAGCCCAGAAAACATCTCCCATCGTGTTTTACATGTTTCTGAAAGGTTTGCAGAGTGTTTTGCAAGAAGAAAAACAAAGTCATCCAAAACACCTCCCAACGGAATGTTCATGTGTTTGGAATAGGTAGGAGAGTGGTAAGGTACTGTTTTCTATCAGTTTGCAAGCTGCGCGCACTATCCCAGTGTTGTGCAGCTTTATTCTTCACCTTTCGGAAGCAGCCGCTCTCTCAGGCTCGCGGAGGCGAAGAACCGGCTTCTCCGAGCAAAGGTGATTGTGCCGGTCACAGTGGACTCCAGTGCGGCGGCTTCTACCAAAATGTGCCGGGCACCAGCGGTTAGCTCCGGGGAGCTCCGTATTTCGTCTTTAGCGTCTTTTGTGGTGTACATCATTGCAGAAATGTTTTTCACTAGGTTAGGCTAGGAGAAACTGTGTCGCCCCAGAAAACATCTCCCATCGTGTTTTACGTGTTGCAGAGAGGTTTGCAGAGTGTTTTGCAAGAAGAACAAACAAAGTTGTCCAAAACACCTTCCAACGGAATGTTCATGTGTTTGGGACAGGTCGGAGAGTGGTAAGGTACTGTTTCCTATCAGTTTGCAAGCTGCGCACACAATCCTAGTGATGTGCAGCTTCATTCTCACCTTTCTGAAGCAGCCGCACTCTCCAGCTGCCGGAGGCGAAGAAGTGGCTTCTTCGAGCATAGGCGATTGTGCCGGTCACAGTGCACTCCAGTGTAGCGGCTTCTGCCGAAATGTGCCTGGGACCGGCGCTTATCTCCGGGGATCTCCGTGTCCTTCGTCTTTTGCATCTTTTGTGGTCTACATCATTGCAGAAAGGTTTTTCACTACGTGTGGCAAAGAGAAACTGAGCAAGCCCAGAAAACATCTCCCATTGTGTTTTACATGTTGCAGAGAGTTTTGCAGAGTGTTTTGCAAGAAGAATAAACAAAGTTGTCCAAAACACCTTCCAACCGAATGTTCAAGTGTTTGGAAGAGGTAGGAGAGTGGTAAGGTACTGTTTTCTATCAGTTTGCAAGCTGCGCACACTATCCCAGTGTTGTGCAGCTTCATTCTTCACCTTTCGGAAGCAGCCGCTCTCTCCGGCTCGCGAAGGCGAAGAATCGGCTTCTTCGCTCAAAGGCAATTGTACCGGTCACAGTGCACTCCAGTGCGGCGGCTTCTGCCGAAATGTGCCCGGGACCGGCGCCTAGCTCCGGGGACCTCCGTATCCTTCGTCTTTAGCTTCTTTTGTGGTCTACATCATTGCAGAAAGGTTTTTCATTAGGTATGGCATGGACAAACTGTGCAAGCACAGAAAACATCTCCCATCGTGTTTTCCATGTTTCTGAAAGGTTTGCAGAGTGTTTTGCAAGAAAAAAACCATAGTTGTCCAAAACACCTTCCAACCAAATGTTCAAGAGTTTGGAAAAGGTAGGAGAGTGGTAAGGTACTGTTTTCTATCAGTTTGCAAGCTGCGCACACTATCCCAGTGTTGTGCAGCTTCATTCTTCACCTTTCGGAAGCAGCCGCTCTCTCCGGCTCGCGAAGGCGAAGAATCGGCTTCTTCGCTCAAAGGCAATTGTACCGGTCACAGTGCACTCCAGTGTGGCGGCTTCTGCCGAAATGAGCCCGGGACCGGCGCTTAGCTCCGGAGAAATCCGTACCTTCTTCTTTCTGGACTATTGTGGTCTACATCATTGCAGAAATGTTTTTCACTATGTTATGCAAGGAGAAAAAGTGCCAGCCCAGAAAACATCTCCCATTGTGTTTTACGTGTTGCAGAGAGGTTTGCAGAGTGTTTTGCAAGAAGAATAAACAAAATTCTCCAAAACACCTTCCAACCGAATGTTCATGTGTTTGGAAATGGTAGGAGAGTAGAAAGGTACTGTTTTCTATCAGATTGCAAGCTGCGCACTCTATCCCAGTGATGTGCAGCTTCATTCTCACCTTTCCGAAGCACCCGCACTCTCCAGCTGCGGGAGGCGAAGAAGCAGCTTCTTCGTGCAAAGGCTATTGTACCGGTCACAGTGAACTCCAGTGCGGCGGCTTCTGCCGAAATGTGCCCGGGACCGGCGCTTATCTCCAGAGACATCCGTACCTTCTTCTTTCTGAACTTTTGTGGTCTACATCATTGCGGAAATGTTTTTCACTATGTCTGGCATGGACAAATTGTGCAAGCCCAGAAAACATCTCCCATCGTGTTTTACATGTTTCTGAAAGGTTTGCAGAGTGTTTTGCAAGAAGAAAAACAAAATTGTCCAAAACACCTTCCAACGGAATGTTCATGTGTTTGGAAAAGGTAAGAGAGTGGTAAGGAACTGTTTTCTATCACTTTTCAAGCTGCGCACTCTATCCCAGTGATGTGCAGCTTCAGTCTCACCTTTCCGAAGCAGCCGCACTCTCCAGCTGCCGGAGGCGAAGAAGCGGCTTCTTCGAGCATAGGCGATTGTGCCGGTCACAGTGCACTCCAGTGTGGCGGCTTCTGCCGAAATGAGCCCGGGACCGGCGCTTATCTCCGGGGAGCTCCGTATCCTTTGTCTTTAGCGTCTTTTGTGGTCTAAATCTTTGCAGAAAGGTTTTTCACTATGTCTGGCAAAGAGAAACTGTGCAAGCCCAGAAAATACCACCCATCGTGTTTTATATGTTGCAGAGAGGTTTGCAGAGTGTTTTGCAAGAAGAAAAACAAAGTTGTCCAAAACACCATCCAACCGAATGTTCAAGTGTTTGGAAAAGGTAGGAGAGTAGAAAGGTACTGTTTTCTATCAGTTTTCAAGCTGCGCACTCTATCCCAGTGATGTGCAGCTTCAGTCTCACCTTTCCGAAGCACCCAGCCTCCAGCTGCCGGAGGCGAAGAATCGGCTTCTTCGCGCATAGGCGATGGTACCAGTCACAGTGCACTCCAGTGCGGCGGCTTCTGCCGAAATGTGCCTGGGACCGGCGCTTAGCTCCGGGGACATCCGTACCTTCTTCTTTCGGGACTTTTGTGGACTACATCATTGCAAAAAACTTTTCCACCATGTCTGACAAGTAGAAAATGTGCCTGCACAGAAAACATCTCCCATTGTGTTTTACATGTTTCTGAAAGTTTTGCAGAGTGTTTTGCAAGAAGAAAAACAAAATTGTCCAAAAAACCTTCCAACGGAATGTTCATGTGTTTGGAATAGGTAGGAGAGTGGTAAGGTACTGTTTTCTATCAGTTTGCAAGCTGCGCACACTATCCCAGTGTTGTGCAGCTTCATTCTTCACCTTTCGGAAGCAGCCGCTCTCTCCAGCTCGCGGAGGCGAAGAATCGGCTTCTTCGCGCATAGGCGATTGTGCTGGTCACAGTGCAGTCCAGTGCGTCGGCTTCTGACGAAATGGGCCCGGGACCGGCGTTTAGCTCCGGCGACATCCGTACCTTCTTCTTTCGGGACTTTTGTGGTCTACATCATTGCAGAAAGATTTTTCACAATGTTACGCAAGGAGAAACAGTGCCAGCCCAGAAAATATCTCCCATCATGTTTTACATGTTTCTGAAAGGTTTGCAGAGTGTTTTGCAAGAAGAAAAACAAAATTGTCCAAAACACCTTCCAACGGAATGTTCATGTGTTTGGAAAAGGTCGGAGAGTGGTAAGGTACTCTTTTCTATCAGTTTGCAAGCTGCGCACACTATCCCAGTGTTGTGCAGCTTCAATGTCACCTTTGGGAAGCAGCCGCACTCTCCATCTGCCGGAGGCGAAGAAACGGCTTCTTTGAGCAAAGGCAATTGTACCGGTCACAGCGCACGCCAGTGTGGCGGCTTCTGCCGAAATGAGCCCAGGACCGGCGCTTTGCTCCGGAGAAATCCGTACCTTCTTCTTTCTGGACTTTTGTGGTCTACATCATTGCAAAATCTTTTCCACTATGTCTGGCAAGGAGAAATTGTGCAAGCACAGAAAACATCTGCCATCGGGTTTTACATGTTTCTGAAAGGTTTGCAGAGTGTTTAGCAAGAAGAAAAGACAAATTGTCGAAAACACCTTCCAACCGAATGTTCAAGTGTTTGGAAAAGGTAGGAGAGTGGTAAGGTACTGTTTTCTATCAGTTTGCAAGCTGCGCACACTATCCCAGTGTTGTGCAGCTTCATTCTTCATCTTTCGGAAGCAGCCGCTCTCTCAGGCTCGCGGAGGCGAAGAATCGGCTTCTTCGCGCAAAGGCAATTGTACCGGTCACAGCGCACGCCAGTGTGGCGGCTTCTGCCGAAATGAGCCCAGGACCGGCGCTTTGCTCCGGAGAAATCCGTACCTTCTTCTTTCTGGACTATTGTGGTCTACATCACTGCAGAAAGGTTTTTCACTATGTTATGCAACGAGAAAGAGTGCCAGCCCAGAAAATATCTCCCATCGTGTTTTACGTGTTGCAGAGAGGTTTGCAGAGTGTTTTGCAAGAAGAAAAACAAAGTTGTCCAAGACACCTTCCAACCTAATGTTCATGTGTTTGGAAAAGGTAGGAGAGTGGTATGGTACTGTTTCCTATCAGTTTGGAAGCTGCGCACACAATCCTAGTGATGTGCAGCTTCATTCTCACCTTTCCGAAGCAGCCGCACTCTCCAGCTGCCGGCGGCGAAGAAGCGGCATCTTCGCGCAAAGGCGATTGTGCCGGTCACAGTGCACTCCAATGTGGCGGCTTGTGCCGAAATGTGCCCGGGACCGGCGCTTATCTCCGGGGAGCTCCGTATCCTCCGTCTTTAGCATCTTTTGTGGTCTACATCATTGCAGAAAGGTTTTTCACTGTGTCTGGCAAAGAGAAACTGTGCAAGCCCAGAAAACATCTCCCATCGTGTTTTACGTGTTGCAGAGAGGTTTGCAGAGTGTTTTGCAAGAAGAATAAACAAAGTTGTCCAAAACACCTTCCAATCGAATGTTCATGTGTTTGGAAAAGGTAGGAGAGTGGTAAGGTACTGTTTTCTATCAGTTTTCAAGCTGCGCACACAATCCTAGTGATGTGCAGCTTCATTCTCACCTTTCCGAAGCAGCCGCTCTCTCTGGCTCGCGGAGACGAAGAAGCAGCTTCTTCGAGCAAAGGCTATTGTACCGGTCACAGTGAACTCCAGTGCGGCGGCTTCTGCCGAAATGTGCCAGGGACCGGCGCTTATCTCCAGAGACATCCGTACCTTCTTCTTTCTGGACTTTTGTGGTCTACATCATTGCAGAAATGTTTTTCACTATGTCTGGCATGGACAAATTGTGCAAGCCCAGAAAACATCTCCCATCGTGTTTTACATGTTTCTGAAAGGTTTGCAGAGTGTTTTGCAAGAAGAAAAACAAAATTGTCCAAAACACCTTCCAACGGAATTTTCATGTGTTTGGAAAAGGTAGGAGAGTGGTAAGGTACTGTTTTCTATCAGTTTGCATGCTGCGCACACTATCCCAGTGTTGCGCAGCTTCATTCTTCACCTTTCGGAAGCCGCCGCTCTCTAACGCTCGCGGAGGCGAAGAAGCGGCTTCTCCGAGCAAAGGCGATTGTGCCGGTCACAGTGGACTCCAGTGCGGCGGCTTCTACCAAAATGTGCCGGGCACTGGCAGTTAGCTCCGGGGAGCTCCGTATTTCGTCTTTAGCGTCTTTTGTGGTGTACATCATTGCAGAAAGGTTTTTCACTAGGTTAGGCTAGGAGAAATTGTTCCGCCCCAGAAAACATCTCCCATCGTTTTTTATGTGTTGCAGAGATGTTTGCAGAGTGTTTTGCAAGAAGAATAAACAAAGTTGTCCAAAACACCTTCCTGTCGAATGTTCATGTGTTTTAAAAGGTAGGAGAGTAGAAAGGTACTGTTTTCTATCAGTTTGCAAGCTGCGCACATTATCCCAGTGGTGTGCAGCTTCATTCTCAACTTTGGGAAGCAGCCGCAATCTCCAGCTGCCGGAGGTGAAGGAGCGGCTTCTTCGAGCAAAGGCGACTGTAGCGGTCACAGTGCACTCCAGTGCGGCGGCTTCTGCCGAAATGTGCCTGGGACCGGCGCTTAGCTCCGGCGACACCCTTAACTTCTTCTTTCTGGACTTTTGTGGTCTACATCATTGCAAAATCTTTTCCACTATGTCTGGCAAGGAGAAAATGTGCAAGCACAGAAAACATCTCCCATCGTGTTTTACATGTTGCAGAGAGGTTTGCAGAGTGTTTTGCAAGAAGAAAAACAAAGTTGTCCAAAACACCTTCCAACGGAATGTTCATGTGTTTGGAAAAGTTAGGAGAGTGGTAAGGTACTGTTTTCTATCACTTTTCAAGCTGCGCACACTATCCTAGTGATGTGCAGCTTCATTCTCACCTTTGCGAAGCAGCCGCGCTCTCCAGCTGCCGGAGGCGAAGAAGCGGCTTCTTCGAGCAAAGACGATTCTGCCGGTCACAGTGCACTCCAGTGCGGCGGCTTCTGCCGAAATGTGCCTGGGACCGGCAGTTAGGTCTGGGGACATCCGTACCTTCTTCTTTCTGGGCTTTTGTGGTCTACATCATTGCAGAAATGTTTTTCACTATGTCTGGCATGGACAAACTATTCAAGCACTGAAAACATATCCCATCGTGTTTTACATGTTTCTGAAAGGTTTGCAGAGTGTTTTGCAAGAAGAAAAACAAAGTTGTCCAAAACACCTTCCAATCGAATGTTCATGTGTTTGGAAAAGGTAGGAGAGTGGTAAGGTACTGTTTTCTATCAGTTTGCAAGCTGCGCACACTATCCCAGTGTTGTGCAGCTTCGTTCTTCACCTTTCGGAAGCCGCCGCTCTCTCAGGCTCGCGGAGGCGAAGAAGCGGCTTCTTCGCTCAAAGGCAATTGTACCGGTCACAGTGAACTCCAGAGCGGCGGCTTCTACCAAAATGTGCCGGGGACCGGCGCTTAGCTCCTGGGAGCTCCGTATTTCGTCTTTATCGTCTTTTGTGGTCTACGTCATTGCAGAAAGGTTTTTCACTAGGTTAAGCAAGGAGAAACTGTGCCACCCCAGAAAACATCTCCCACGTGTTTTACGTGTTGCAGAGAGGTTTGCAGAGTGTTTTGCAAGAAGAAAAACAAAGTTGTCCAAAACACCTTCCAACCGAATGTTCATGTGTTTGGAAAAGGTAGGAGAGTAGAAAGGTACTGTTTTCTATCTTTTTGCAAGCTGCGCATACAATCCTAGTGATGTGCACCTTCATTCTCACCTTTCCAAAGCAGCCGCACTCTCCAGCTGCCGGAGGTGAAGAATCGGCTTCTTCGAGCAAAGGCGATTGTGCCGGTCACAGTGCACTCCAGTGTGGCGGCTTCTGCCGAAATGTGCCCGGGACCGGCGCTTAGCTCCGGAGACATCCGTACCTTCTTCTTTCTGGACTATTGTGCTCTACATCATTGCAGAAAGGTTTTTCACAATGTTACGCAAGGAGAAACAGTGCCACCCCAGAAAACAACTCCCATCGATTTTTACATGTTTCTGAAAGGTTTGCAGAGTGTTTTGAAAGAAGAAAAACAAAGTTGTCCAAAACACCTTCCAACGGAATGTTCATGTGTTTGGAAAAGGTAGGAGAGTGGTAAGGAACTGTTTTCTATCAGTTTGCAAGCTGCGCACACTATCCCAGTGTTGTGCAGCTTCATTCTTCACCTTTCGGAAGCAGCCGCTCTCTCAGGCTCGCGGAGGCGAAGAAGCGGCTTCTCCGAGCAAAGGCGATTGTGCCGGTCACAGTGGACTCCAGTGCGGCAGCTTCTACCAAAATCTGCCGGGGACCGGCGCTTAGCTCTGGGGACCTCCGTAATTCGTCTTTAGCGTCTTTTATGGTCTACGTCATTGCAAAAAACTTTTCCACTATGTCTGCCAAGGAGGAACTGTGCAAGCACAGAAAACATATCCCATCGTGTTTTACATGTTGCAGAGACGTTTGCAGAGTGTTTTGCAAGAAGAAAAACAAAATTGTCCAAAACACCTTCCAACGGAATAATTATGAGTTTGGAAAAGGCAGGAGATTGGTAAGGTACTGTTTTCTATCAGTTTGCAAGCTGCGCACACTATCCCAGTGTTGCGCAGCTTCATTCTTCACCTTTCGGAAGCCGCCGCTCTCTCAGGCTCGCGGAGGCGAAGAAGCGGCTTCTTCGCTCAAAGGCAATTGTACCGGTCACAGTGCACTCCAGAGCGGCGGCTTCTTCCAAAATGTGCCGGGGACCGGCGCTTAGCTCCTGGGTGCTCCGTATTTCGTCTTTAGCGTCTTTTGTGGTCTACGTCATTGCAGAAAGGTTTTTCACTAGGTGTAGCAAGGAGAAATTGTGCCAGCCCAGAAAACATCTCCCACGTGTTTTAAGTGTTGCAGAGAGGTTTGCAGAGTGTTTTGCAAGAAGAAAAACAAAGTTGTCCAAAACACCTTCCAACCTAATGTTCATGTGTTTGGAAAAGGTAGGAGAGTAGAAAGGTACTGTTTTCTATCAGTTTGCAAGCTGCGCACTCTATCCCAGTGATGAGCAGCTTCATTCTCACCTTTCTGAAGCAGCCGCACTCTCCAGCTGCCGGAGGCGAAGAATCGGCTTCTTCGCGCAGAGGCGATTGTACCGGTCACAGTGCACTCCAGTGCGGCGGCTTCTGCCGAAATGTGCCCGGGACCGGCGCTTAGCTCCTGGGAGCTCCGTAATTCGTCTTTAGCGCCTTTTGTGGTCTACATCATTGCAGAAATGTTTTTCACTAGGTTAGGCTAGGAGAAACTGTGCCGCCCCAGAAAACATCTCCCATCTTGTTTTACGTGTTGCAGAGAGGTTTGCAGAGTGTTTTGCAAGAAGAATAAACAAAGTTGTCCAAAACACCTTCCAACGGAATGTTCATGTGTTTGGAATAGGTAGGAGAGTGGTAAGGTACTGTTTTCTATCAGTTTGCAAGCTGCGCACACTATCCCACTGTTGTGCAGCTTCATTCTTCACCTTTCGGAAGCAGCCGCTCTCTCAGGCTCGTGGAGGCGAAGAAGCGGCTTCTCCAAGCAAAGGCGATTGTGCCGGTCACAGTGGACTCCAGTGCGGCGGCTTCTACCAAAATGTGCCGGGCACTGGCGGTTAGCTCCGGGGAGCTCCGTATTTCGTCTTTAGCGTCTCTTATGGTCTACGTAATTGCAAATAACTTTTCCACTATGTCTGGCAAGGAGAAACTGTGCAAGCACAGAAAACATATCCCATCGTGTTTTACATGTTGCAGAGAGGTTTGCAGAGTGTTTTGCATAAAGAATAAACAAAGTGGTCCAAAACACCTTGCTGTCGAATGTTCATGTGTTTGGAAAAGGTAGGAGAGTAGAAAGGTACTGTTTTCTATCAGTTTGCAAGCTGCGCACTCTATCCCAGTGATGTGCAGCTTCATTCTCACCTTTCCGAAGCAGCCACACTCTCCAGCTGCCGGAGGCGAAGAAGCGGCTTCTTGGAACATAGGCAATTGTGCCGGTCACAGTGCACTCCAGTGTGGCGGCTTCTGCCGAAATGTGCCCGTGACCGGCGCTTATCTCCGGGGAGCTCTGTATACTTCGTCTTTAGCGTCTTTTGTGGTCTACATCATTGCAGAAAGGTTTTTCACTAGGTTATGCAAGGAGAAACTGTGCCAGCCCAGAAAACATCTCCCATCGTGTTTTACGTGTTGCCGAGAGGCTTGCATAGTGTTTTGCAAGAAGAATAAACAAAGTTGTCCAAAACACCTTCCAATCGAATGTTCATGTGTTTGGAAAAGGTAGGAGAGTGGTAAGGTACTGTTTTCTATCAGTTTGCAAGCTGCGCACTCTATCCCAGTGATGTGCAGCTTCATTCTCACCTTTCCGAAGCAGCCGCACTCTCCAGCTGCCGGAGGCGAAGAAACGGCTTCTTCGAGCAAAGGCGATTGTACCGGTCACAGTGCACTCCAGTGCGGCGGCTTCTGCCGAAATGTGCCTGGGACCGACGCTTAGCTCCGGCGACATCTGTACCTTCTTCTTTCTGGACTTTTGTGGTCTACATCATTGCAAAAAACTTTTCCACTATGTCTGGCAAGGAGAAACTGTGCAAGCACAAAAACATCTCCCATCGTGTTTTACATGTTTCTCAATGTTTTGCAGAGTGTTTTCAAGAAGAAAAACAAAATTGTCCAAAACACCTTCCAACGGAATATTCATGTGTTTGGAAAAGGTAGGAGAGTAGAAAGGTACTGTTTTCTATCAGTTTGCAAGCTGCGCACACTATCCCAGTGTTGTACATCTTCATTCTTCAGCTTTCAGAGGCTGCCGCTCTCTCCAGCTTCCTGAGGCGAAGAAGCAGGTTCTTCGCGCAAAGGTTATTGTGCCGGTCACAGTGCACTGCCGACAGCGGCTTCTACCGAAATGTGCCCCGTATCTGCTCATACTCCGGGGGTCTCTGTACCTTCCAATTCCGTATCTGGTCTTGGCAATGCAAATGGTGTTCTTGCAGCAGTAGGACGGCACAGTGAACTGGACTTTTTGCTTTTAGAGAGAAGCTAATGAAAAAGTTTCACCAGGATCAGAGCAGTTTGTAAAACAAGAAAATTGTCATGAAAAGAAGCCAGCCGTGTCCCCTTAGCTTTGCTAGCTGTGTTTGAACAAAATGAAATGTGTCAACTCGGTGTTCCTGGGTATCACATCAATAACAGGTACTTCAGTTGCTGAATTTCTCTCGTCAAGTTAAGAAGAGAATCCAAGCAATTGTGATTTCATGCTCACAATTCACCCTATGGTGCCAAAAGGTGAAAAAGGGGTGGAAGGTGCACGGGTCAATTAACTTGAATGGCCTATGTAAATCAGCGGCCACTGATTTCCTGAAGGCTTCAGCAGGTCAGTTGCCTATGTTTTTCTTGGAATTGTTTTAACCTTCGGTCATGTTTTTCTTGGGATTCTTTTACCCTTTCCCTATTAGTTCAGCCTTTGGTCTCCAGCCTTTGCTGACATTTCAAGTATCTCGGTAGCCTGGAAATGTGTTGTCATAATTGCTCACATCATTATTCCCTTCAAAGGGTTGTTTGCCTCAAGTCTCAGTTTTGCTGGTTCTCTGCTAGTTGATTGTCAGAGGGCAGCAGGTGTTGTGTAGGAGCAAGTACACAAACCCATAGCTTGCTTTTCTTTTGATTTGGCCTGTGTAGCTAATGGAATGACTGAACATCTGTGAGAGGCTTTTCTCTCCCCGTTAGGTTTCACTGGAAGGGCAGATGCAAATCGTCTACCTGAAGTCTTGGCACAGAAGAAAGTAGTGGTTTGCTGCTGCATCTAGCTAGAAGCTTACAAAAGGAAGGCCTTGGGCTGAGGCCCATTCCATTGGCTAAGTAGAAAAGGACTGTGGGAAGGTGAGGCAGCTGAATTAGAGGTAGATCAACAAGTTCTAGAACGGTCGTGTGTTCAAAGCCTGGTGTATGGTGGTTGGTTGAATGGTGTTTGTTATGGCTTAAAGCTATGGAACTGATAAAGGCAAAGTTGCAAGAAAGCAGCTCTCCTTTGCATCTTGCTGGGGACTCTGCTTCACCACGGACCCTCAACTCCAAGTTTGCCAAGGAGATGATCAGTAGGACTGTTGCAGAGCTGCTGTGTGCATCTGAATGGAATGGCAGAGAGTGAAGCGCTGGACATTTCTGGCTTTAGTACAATGCTGCTGCATTGGTGCCAGTTTAGCTGGTTTTCCATCAGTGGCCTTTCTGTCTAGAAGTACACTGCCCAGAGTCTTTCTAGCATGTGATGCCATTTCCTTCCTGTTCTTTTCATACCTTCCTTCAGTTGAAAGGATGATACAATCTTTACATTTTGAAGATCCCTGTTTGGAAACACTATGCAAGAGGAGTCATCGCTCCCTTTTCTTCTGCCTCCTTTGTCATTTTCAGAGACTCATTTCAAATTTCTGCTAATGTCAAGAGGAATACTGAGATTACCTAGCAGGGTTGGCACTCTCAGCTGCTTTCTTCTTTCGTACTGCTTCATACTGGATGTGACTTAAAGGCCTCGTTTTGTCATCTGCATTCTGCTGTGATCCAAAGCTAAATATTCCAGGCGTGTGAACACAAAAAGAACTCCTAGGCTTTTGCAAGAACTAGCCCAGGAGGATTTGTGTTCAATTTGATCTCTACAGTGTTTCAGAAAAAAGGAGATTGTACTGTCTTCTTGTGTACTCTCTTCTTGTGCTCTCATGCCTTGCATGTCCTAGTTAATCTACCGGCGTGACTCATTTGGCATCATCTCATGGTACAAATTCTGCATAGTTTCGTGTCCATACAAATGCCAGTTGCCAAGGAGCCTATCTGACCATTCAAGGGGCAAAGAATTGTAAGGCTGGCAAGTTCAGTTGCTGAAACTGTAAGTCATGCCATATCAAAGTGACAGAGGAAATCCATTGATCTAGGACTTTCAGCTGGACACCTCTGAGAATAGCAGCTTGTCAGCAATGACACAGCCATCTTCCTAGCTGTATTCCAGAAAGAGGAAAGGGACACCTTCAATGATTAATATGTATGGCATGAGAAAAACGCAAGAAATGCACCGGAAATTACTTTAGTCAGATAAAGTGCGTTTCTCTAGTGAGAATTTTGCACTTGCTCTTTCTTGTCTGTGCCTCTACTTTTCACAGAAGACAGGGGAGCATTTCATTATTATTGTTCTTTTGCTTCCTTTTGTTGGCCTCCCTCTTTCCACCTGCAATTAACAAATTTGCCTTTCTTTATTGGCTTCTCTTACTTTACTTCGAGAATTTTACATCAGGTCAACTAACATACTGGTCAAAGTTCTCAGAGAGTGGAGAGAAGTAGAAGGTACAGAAAAAAAGAATAAAACAAATCCAGAAAAATAGACAAATTTTAACAGTTTTCTGTGAGAACATTAGGACACAAGATTTCTTTGAACTGAGTAACGCAGGGGACATTTGAGCCAGTCAAATCAGGCCGACATTGCACTGGAGCAGGCATGGGTCTGGGAACCATCCTGCGTATCGTGGATTTTCAGGAGCCAGACGGCCACTCCCAGCCACAGGTCCCCAAACATATACCACAGCCCTTTTCCCTAGAAAAAAAACTCTGTTGCCCCACTTCTGCAGGGTAGATTGCAGGAGCCACTTTGTAATATCATACCAGCCCGACTTGGCACTGGTGCCACCTTTCATCTGGGAACCATCCTGCGTATCGTGGATTTTCAGGAACCAGCCAACCACTCCCTGCCACAGGCCCCCAAACACAAACCACGGCCCTTTTCCCTGGAAGTAAAACTGACCTGCCCATCTTCTGGCTGGCAGATTGCAGGAGCCACTTGGCTTTATCAAACCAGCCCGTCTTGGCACTGGTGCCACCTTTCATCTGGGAACCATCCTGTGTATCTTGGATTTTCAGGAGCCAACCGGCCACTCCCAGCCACAGGCCCCCAAACACAAACTACGGCCTTTTTCCTGGAAGTAAAACTGACCTGCCCATCTTCTGGCTGGCAGATTGCAGGAGCCACTTGGTACTATGAAACCAGCCCGACTCGGCACTTGTGCCAGCAATAATATGGGAACCATCCTGCGTATCGTGGATTTTCAGGAGGCAGCTGGCCACTACCAGCCACAGGCCCCCAAACACAAACTACGGCCCTTTTCCCTGGAAGTAAAACTGACCTGTCCATCTTCTGGCTGGGAGATTGCAGGACCCACTTGGCTCTCTGAAAGCAGCCCGACTTTGCACTGGTGCCTCCTTTCATCTGGGAACCATCCAGCTTATCGTGGATTTTCAGGAGCCAGCCGGCCACTCTCAGCCATGGGCCCCGAACACAAACCACCGCCCTTTACCTTGGCAAAAAATACTCATCCGCCTTGCTTCTCGCTGGGAGATTGCAGGAGACACTTGGCTCTCTCAAACCAGCCCGACTCAAAACTGGTGCCACCTTTCATCTGTGAACCATCCTGCGTATCGTGGATTTTCAGGAGCCAGCCAGGCACTCCCAGCCACCGGCCCCCAAACACATACCACGGCCCTTTTGCCGGGGAAAAAAATAATCAGCTGCCCCGCTACAGGATGGTCGATTGCAGGAGACACTTGGCTCTATCAAACCAGCCCGACCTGGCACTGGTGCCAACTTTCATCTGGGAATCATCCTGCGTATCGTGGATTTTCAGGAGTTAGCCGGCCACTCCCAGCCACAGGCACCCAAACAAAAACCACGGCCCTTTTCCCTGGCAAACAAAACTCAGCTGCCCTGTTTCTGGCTGGCAGATTGCAGAAGCCACTTGGCTCTATCAAACCAGCCCGACTTGGCACTGGTGCCACCCTTCATCTGGGAAAAATCGTGCATATAGTAGATTTTCAGGAGCCAGCAAGCCATTCCCAGCCACAGGTCCCCAAACACAAACTATGGCCATTTTTTCCTGGAAGTAAAACTGACCTGCCCATCTTCTAGCTAACAGATTGCAGGACCCACTTGGCTGTATCGAACCAGCCCGACTTGGCAGTGGTGCCTCCTTTCATCTGGGAACCATCCTGCGTATCGTGGATTTTCAGGAGCCAGCCGGCCACTCCCAGCCACAGGCCCCCAAACACAATCTACGGCCCTTTTCCCTGGAAGTAAAACTGACCTGCCAATCTTCTGGCTGGCAGATTGCAGGAGCCACTTGGCTCTATCAACCAGCCCGACTTGGCACTGGTGCCACCTTTCATCTGGGATCCATCCTGCGTATCGTGGATTTTCAGGAGCCAGACGGCCACTCCCAGCCACAGGCCCCCGAACACAAACCACCGTCCTTTTCCCTGGAAAGAAAACTCAGCTGCCCCGCTTCTGGATGGTGGATTGCAGGAGGCAATTTGTGCTATCAAACCAGCCTGACTCGGCACTGGTTCCACCTTTCATCTGGGAAACATCCTTCGCAGCGTGGATTTTCAATAGCCAGCCGGCCACTCCCATCCACAGGCCCCCAAACACAAACTACGGCCCTTTCCCTGGAAAACAAAACTCACCCGCCCCGCTTCTGGCTGGCAGATTTCAGGAGTCATTGGCTCTATCAAACCAGCCCGACTTGGAACTTGTGCCCCCTTGGGTCTGGGAACCATCCAGCACGGTGTGGATTTTCAGGAGCCAGCCGGCCACTCCCAGCCACAGGCCCCCGAAAAAAACCACGGCCCTTTTCCCTGAAAGAAAACTGAGCTGCCCCGCTTCTGGATGGTGGATTGCAGGAGCCACTTTGTGCAATCAAACCAGCCCGACTCGGCACTGGTGCCCCCTTGGGTCTGGGAACGATACTGCGTGGCATGGATTTTCAGGAGCTAGCCGGCCACTCCCAGCCACAGGCCCCCAAACACAAACCACGGCCCTTTTCCCTGGCAAACAAAACTCACTCACCCCACTTCTGCCTGGCAGATTGCAGGAGCCGCTTTCCTCTATCAAACCACCCGACTCGGCAATTGTGCCACCTTTCATCTGGGAACAATCCTGCGTATCGTGGATTTTCAAGAGCCAGCAGGCCACTCCCAGCCACAGGCCCACAAATACAAATTATGGCCCTTTTTTCCTGGAAGTAAAACTGACCTGCCGATCTTCTGGCTGGCAGATTGCAGGACCCACTTGGCTCTATCAAACCAGCCCGACTTGGCACTGGTGCCTCCTTTCATCTGGGAACAATACCGCGTATGTTGGATTTTCAGGAGCCAGCCGGCCACTCCCAGCCACAGGCCCCCGAACACAAACCACGGCCCTTTTCCCTGGCAAACAAAACTCACACGCCCCGCTTCTGGCTCGCAGATTGCAGGAGCCACTTTGAACTATCATAACAGTCCGACGTGGCACTGGTGCCACCTTTCATCTGGGAATCATCCTGCGTATCGTAGATTTTCAGGAGCCAGCCGACCACTCCCAGCCTCAGGCCCCCGAACATAAACTACTGCTCTTTTCCCTGGAAGTAAAACTGACCTGCCCATCTTCTGGCTGGCAGATTGCAGGAGCCCCTTGACTCTATCAAACCAGCCCGACTTGGCACTGGTGCCACCTTTCATATTAGGAACCATCCTGCACAGCGTGGATTTTCAGGAGCCAGCCGGCCACTCCCAGCCACAGGTCCCCAAACGTATACCACGGCGCTTTTCCCTAGGAAAAAAACTCTGTTGCCCCGCTTCTGGATGGTAGATTGCAGGAGCCACTTTGTAATATCATACCAGCCCGACTTGGCACTGGTACCACCTTTCATCTGGGAACCATCCTGCGTATCGTGGATTTTCAGGAGCCAGCCGGCCACTCTCAGCCACAGGCCCCCAAACACAAACCACGGCCCTTTTCCCTGGAAGTAAAACTGACTTGCCCATCTTCTGGCTGGCAGATTGCAGGAGCCACTTGGCTTTATCAAACCAGCCCGTCTTGGCACTGGTGCCACCTTTCATCTGGGAACCATCCTGTGTATCTTGGATTTTCAGGAGCCAACCGGCCACTCCCAGCCAGAGGCCCCCAAACAAAAACTACGGCCCATTTCCTGGAAGTACAACTGACCTGCCCATCGTCTGGCTGGCAGATTGCAGGAGCCACTTGGTACTATGAAACCAGCCCGACTCGGAACTGGTGCCACCTTTCATCTGGGAACCATCCTGCGTATCGTGGATTTTCAGGAGCCAGCCGGCCACTCCCAGCCACCGGCCCCCAAACACATACTACGGCCCTTTTGCCGGGGAAAAAAATAATCAGCTGCCCCGCTACAGGATGGTCGATTGCAGGAGACACTTGGCTCTATCAAACCAGCCCGACCTGGCACTGGTGCCACCTTTCATCTGGGAATCATCCTGCGTATCGTGGATTTTCAGGAGTTAGCCGGCCACTCCCAGCCACAGGCACCCAAACAAAAACCACGGCCCTTTTCCCTGGCAAACAAAACTCAGCTGCCCTGTTTCTGGCTGGCAGATTGCAGAAGCCACTTGGCTCTATCAAACCAGCCCGACTTGGCACTGGTGCCACCCTTCATCTGGGAACAATCGTTCATATAGTAGATTTTCAGGAGCCAGCAAGCCATTCCCAGCCACAGGTCCCCAAACACAAACTATGGCCATTTTTTCCTGGAAGTAAAACTGACCTGCCCATCTTCTGGCTAACAGATTGCAGGACCCACTTGGCTGTATCGAACCAGCCCGACTTGGCAGTGGTGCCTCCTTTCATCTGGGAACCATCCTGCGTATCGTGGATTTTCAGGAGCCAGCCGGCCACTCCCCGCCACAGGCCCCCAAACACAATCTACGGCCCTTTTCCCTGGAAGTAAAACTGACCTGCCAATCTTCTGGCTGGCAGATTGCAGGAGCCACTTGGCTCTATCAACCAGCCCGACTTGGCACTGGTGCCACCTTTCATCTGGGAACCATCCTGCGTATCGTGGATTTTCAGGAGCCATCCGGCCACTCCCAGCCACCGGCCCCCGAACACATACCACCGCCCTTTTCCCTGGAAAGAAAACTCAGCTGCCCCGCTTCTGGATGGTGGATTGCAGGAGGCAATTTGTGCTATCAAACCAGCCTGACTCGGCACTGGTGCCACCTTTCATCTGGGAAACATCCTTCGCAGCGTGGATTTTCAATAGCCAGCCTGCCACTCCCATCCACAGGCCCCCAAACACAAACTACGGCCCTTTCCCTGGAAAACAAAACTCACCCGCCCCGCTTCTGGCTGGCAGATTTCAGGAGTCATTGGCTCTATCAAACCAGCCCGACTTGGAACTTGTGCCCCCTTGGGTCTGGGAACCATCCAGCACGGCGTGGATTTTCAGGAGCCAGCCGGCCACTCCCAGCCACAGGCCCCCGAAAAAAACCACGGCCCTTTTCCCTGAAAGAAAACTGAGCTGCCCCGCTTCTGGATGGTGGATTGCAGGAGCCACTTTGTGCAATCAAACCAGCCCGACTCGGCACTGGTGCCCCCTTGGGTCTGGGAACGATACTGCGTGGCATGGATTTTCAGGAGCTAGCCGGCCACTCCCAGCCACAGGCCCCCAAACAGAAACCACGGCCCTTTTCCCTGGCAAACAAAACTCACTCACCCCACTTCTGCCTGGCAGATTGCAGGAGCCGCTTTCCTCTATCAAACCAGCCCGACTCGGCAATTGTGCCACCTTTCATCTGGGAATCATCCTGCGTATCGTGGATTTTCAGGAGCCAGCCGGCCACTCCCAGCCTCAGGCCCCTGAACATAAACTACTGCTCTTTTCCTGGAAGTAAAACTGACCTGCCCATCTTCTGGCTTGCAGATTGCAGGAGCCCCTTGGCAATATCAAACCAGCCCGACTTGGTACTGGTTCCGCCTTTCATCTGGGAACAATCGTGCGCATAGTAGATTTTAAGGAGCCAGCCTGTCTCTCCCAGCCACAGGCCCCCAAAGACATACCACGGCCCTTTTCCCGGGAAAAAACATCAGCTGCCCCGCTTCTGGATGGTAGATTGCAGGAGCCACTTTGTGCTATCAAACGAGGCGACTCGGCACTAGTGCCCCCTTGGGTCTGGGAATCATCCTGCTCGGCGTGGATTTTCAAGAGCCAGCCGGCCACTCCCAGCCACAGGCCCCCAAACACAATCCACGGCCCTTTTCCCTGGCAAACAAAACTCAGCTGCCTCGCTTCTGTATGGCAGATTTCAGGAGCCACTTTGTACTATCATACCAGTCCGATTTGGCACTGGTGGCACCTTGGGCCTTGGAATCATCCTGCGTATCGTGCATTTTCAGGAGGCCAGCCGGACACTCCCAGCCACAGGCCCCTAAACACAAATTACGGCCCTTTTCCCTGGATGTAAAACTGACCTGCCCATCTTCTTGCTGGCACATTGCAGGAGCCACTTGGCTCTTTCAAACCAGCCCGACTTGGCAGTGGTGCCTCCTTTCATCTGGGAACCATCCTGCGTATCGTGGGTTTTCAGGAGCCAGCCGGCCACTCCCAGCCACAAGCCCCCAAACAGAATCTACGGCCCTTTTCCCTGGAAGTAAAACTGACCTGTCCATCTTCTGGCTGGCAGATTGCAGGAGCCACTTGACTCTATCAAACCAGCCCGACTAGGCACTGGTGCCACTTTTCATCTGGGAACCATCCTGCGTGGCGTGGATTTTCAGGAGCCAGCCTGCCACTCCCAGCCACAGGCCCCCAAACATATACAACAGCCCTTTTCCGGGGAAACAAAAATCAGCTGCCCATCTTCTGGATGGTGGATTGCAGAAGCCACTTTGTGCTATCAAACAAGGCCGACTCGGCACTGGTGCCCCCTTGGGTCTGGGAACCATCCTGCGCAGCGTGGATTTTCAGGAGCCAGCCGGCCACTCCCCGCCACAGGCCCCCAAACACAAATCACCGCCCTTTTCCCTGGAAGTAAAACTGACCTGACCATCTTCTGGCTGGCAGATTGCAGGAGCCACTTGCCTCTATAAAACCAGCCCGACTTGGCACTTGTGCCACCTTTCATCTGGGAACCATCCTGCGTATCGTGGATTTTCAGGAGCCAGCCGGCCACTCCCAACCACAGCCGCAAACACAAAGTACCGCCCTTTTCCCTGGCAAACAAAATTCACTCACCCCGCTACTGGCTCGCAGATTGCAGGACACACTTTCCTGTATAAAACCAGTCTGGCTCAGCACTGGTGCCACCTTTCATCTATGAACAATCCTGCGTATCTTGGATTTTCAGGAGCCAGCCGGACACTCCCAGCCACAGGCCCCTAAACACATACCACGTCCCAATTCCCTGGAAAGAAAACTCAGCTGCCCCGCTTCTGGATGGTGGATTGCAGGAGGCAATTTGTACTATCAAACGAGCCCGACTCGGCACTCGTGCCTCCTTTCATCTGGGAACCATCCTGCTTATCGTGGATTTTCAGGAGCCAGCCGGCCACTCTCAGCCATTGGCCCCGAACACAAACCACCGCCCTTTACCTTGGCAAAAAATACTCATCCGCCTTGCTTCTCGCTGGGAGATTGCAGGAGCCACTTGGCTCTCTCAAACCAGCCCGACTCGGCACTGGTGCCACCTTTCATCTGGGAACCATCCTGCGTATCGTGGATTTTCAGGAGCCAGCCGGCCACTCCCAGCCACCGACCCCCAAACACATACCACGGCCATTTTGCCGGGGACAAAAATAATCAGCTGCCCCGCTACAGGATGGTCGATTGCAGGAGACACTTGGCTCTATCAAACCAGCCCGACCTGGCACTGGCGCCACCTTTCATCTGGGAATCATCATGCGCGGCGTGGATTTTCAGGATCCAGCCGGCCCCTCCCAGCCACAGGCCCCCGAACACTAACCACCGCCCTTATTCCCTGGCAAACAAAACTCACCCGCCCCGCTTCTGGCTGGCAGATTGCAGGAGCCACTTCGAACTATCATACCAGTCCGACCTGGCACTGGTGCCACCTTTCATCTGGGAATCATCCTGCGTATCGTGGATTTTCAGGAGTTAGCCGGCCACTCTCAGCCACAGGCACCCAAACAAAAACCACGGCCCTTTTCCCTGGCAAACAAAACTCAGCTGCCCTGTTTCTGGCTGGCAGATTGCAGGAGCCCCTTGGCTCTATCAAACCAGCCCGACTTGGCACTGGTTCCACCGTTCATCTGGGAACAATCGTGCATATAGTAGATTTTCAGGAGCCAGCAAGCCGTTTCCAGCCACAGGTCCCCAAACACAAACTATGGCCATTTAGTCCTGGAAGTAAAACTGACCTGCCCATCTTCTGGCTAACAGATTGCAGGAGCCACTTGGCTGTATCGAACCAGCCCGACTTGGCAGTGGTGCCCCCTTTGGTCTGGGAATCATCCTGTGTATCTTGGATTTTCAGGAGCCAGCCGGCCACGCTCACAGGCCCCTGAACACAAACCACCGCCCTTTTCCCTGGAAAGAAAACTCAGCTGCCCCGCTTCTGGATGGTGGATTGCAGGAGGCAATTTGTGCTATCAAACCAGCCTGACTCGGCACTGGTGCCACCTTTCATCTTAGGAACCATCCTGCGTAGGGTGGATTTTCAGGAGCCAGCCGGCCACTCCCAGCCACAGGCCCCCAAACACAAACCACGGCCCTTTTCCCTGGAAGTGAAACTGACCTGCCAATCCTTTGGCTGGCAGATTGCAGGAGACACTTGACTCAATTGAACCAGCCCGACTTGGCACTGGTGCCACCTTTCATCTGGGAACCATCCTGCGCAGCGTGGATTTTCAGGAGCCAGCCAGCCACTCCTAGCCACAGGCCCCCAAAAACATACCACGGGCCTTTTCCCTGGAAAAAAAACTCAGCTGCCCCGCTTCTGTATGGCAGATTTCAGGAGCCACTTTGTACTATCATACCAGTCCGACTTGGCACTGGTGGCACCTTGGGCCTTGGAATCATCCTGCGCGGCGTGCATTTTCAGGAGGCCAGCCAGACACTCCCAGCCACAGGCCCCTAAACACAAATTACGGCCCTTTTCCCTGGATGTAAAACTGACCTGCCCATCTTCTGGCTAGCAGATTGCAGGAGCCACTTGGCTCTTTCAAACCAGCCCGACTTGGCACTGGTGCCACCTTTCATCTGGGAACCATCCTGCGTGTCGTGGATGTTCAGGAACCATCCGGCCACTCCCAGCCACAGGCCCCCAAACACATACCACGGCCCTATTCCCTGGAAGGAAAACTCAGCTGCCCCGCTTCTGGATGGTGGATCGCAGGAGGCAATTTGTGCTATCAAACCAGCCTGACTCGGCACTGGTGCCTCCTTTCATCTGGGAAACATCCTTCACAGCGGGGATTTTCAATAGCCAGCCTGCCACTCCCATCCACAGGCCCCCAAACACAAAGTACGGCCCGTTTCCCTGGCAAACAAAACTCACCCGCCCCGCTTTTGGCTGGCAGATTGCAGGAGTCATTGGCTCTATCAAACCAGCCCGACTTGGCACTTGTGCCCCCTTGGGTCTGGGAACCATCCAGCACGGCATGGATTTTCAGGAGCCAGCCAGCAACTCCCAGCCACAGGTCCCCAAACAAAACCACGGCCCTTTTCCCTGGCAAGCAAAACTCACTCACCCCGCTTCTGGCTCGCAGATTGCAGGAGACACTTGCCTCTATCAAACCAGCCCGACTCGGCACTGGTGCCACCATTCATCTTAGGAACCATCCTGCGTATTGTGGATTTTCAGGAGCCAGCCGGCTACTCCCGGCCACAGGCCCCCAAACACAAACCAAGGCCCATTTCCCTGGCAAACAAAACTCACCCGCCCTGCTTCTGGCTGGCAGATTGCAGGAGACACTTGGCTCTATCAAACCAGCCCGACTCGGCACTGGTGCCCACTTGGGTCTGGGAACCATCCTGCGTAGGGTGGATTTTCAGGAGCCAGACGGCCACTCCCATCCACAGGCCCCCAAACACAAACCACGGCCCTTTTCCCTGGCAAACAAAACTCACTCACCACACTTCTGACTGGCAGATTGCAGGAGACACTTGCCTCTATCAAACAAGCCCGACTCGGCACTGGTGCCACCTTTCATCTTAGGAACCATCCTGCGTATCGTGGATTTTCAGGAGCCAGCCGGCCACTCCCAGCCACAGGCCCCCAAACACAAACTACAGCCCATTTCCCTGGAAGTAAAACTGACCTGCCCACCTTCTGGCTGGCAGATTGCAGGAGCCACTTGCCTCTATAAAACCAGCACGTCTTGGCACTGGTGCCACCTTTCATCTGGGAACCATCCTGCGTATCGTGGATTTTCAGGAACCAGCCGGCCACTCCCAACCACTGCCGCAAACACAAAGTACCGCCCTTTTCCCTGGCAAACAAAATTCACTCACCCCGCTACTGGCTCGCAGATTGCAGGACACACTTTCCTGTATAAAACCAGTCTGGCTCGGCACTGGTGCCACCTTTCATCTGGGAACCATCCTGCGTGGCGTGGATTTTCAGAAGTCAGACCGCCACTCCCAGCCACAGGCCCCCGAAAAAAACCACGGCCCTTTTCCCTGAAAGAAAACTGAGCTGCCCCGCTTCTGGATGGTGGATTGCAGGAGCCACTTTGTGCAGTCAAACCAGCCCGACTCGGCACTGGTGCCCACTTGGGTCTGGGAACGATCCTGCGTGGCGTGGATTTTCAGGAGCTAGCCGGCCACTCCCAGCCACAGGCTCCCAAACACAAATCACAGCCCTTTTCCCTGGCAAACAAAACTCACTCACCCCGCTTCTGGCTCGCAGATTGCAGGAGCCGCTTTCCTCTATCAAACCAGCCCGACTCGGCACTTGTGCCACCTTTCATCTGGGAACAATCCTGCGTATCGTGGATTTTCAGGAGCCAGCTGGCCATTCCCAGCCACAGGCCCCCAAATACAAATTATGGCCCTTTTTTCCTGGAAGTAAAACTGACCTGCCGATCTTCTGGCTGGCAGATTGCAGGACCCACTTGGCTCTATCAAATCAGCCCGACTTGGCACTGGTGCCTCCTTTCATCTGGGAACAATACTGCGTATCTTGGATTTTCAGGAACCAGCTGGCCACTCCCAGCCACAGGCCCCCAAATACAAACTATGGCTATTTTTTACTGGAAGTAAAACTGATCTGCCGATCTTCTGGCTGGCAGAATGCAGGAGCCCCTTGGCTCTATCAAACCAGCCCGACTTGGTACTGGTTCCAACTTTCATCTGGGAACAATCGTGCGCATAGTAGATTTTCAGGAGCCAGCCTGTAACTCCCAGCCACAGGACCCCAAAGACATACCACGGACCTTTTCCCGGAAAAAAAACATCAGCTACCCCGCTTCTGGATGGTAGATTGCAGGAGCCACTTTGTGCTATCAAACGAGGCCGACTCGGCACAGGTGCCCCCTTGGGTCTGGGAACCATCCTGCTCGGCGTGGATTTTCAAGAGCCAGCTGGCCACTCCCAGCCACAGGCCCCCAAACACATACCACGGCCCGTTTCCCTAGGAAAAAAACTCAGCTGCCCCGCTTCTGTATGGCAGATTGCAGGAGCCACTTTGTACTATCATACCAGTCCGACTTGGCACTGGCGGCACCTTGGGCCTTTGAATCATCCTGCGTATCGTGGATTTTCAGGAGGCCAGCCGGCCACTCTTAGCCACAGGCCCCCAAACATAAATTACGGCCCTTTTCCCTGGAAGTGAAACTGACCTGCCCATCCTTTGGCTGGCAGATTGCAGCAGACACTTGACTCATTCGAACCAGCCCGACTTGGCACTGGTGCCACCTTTCATCTGGGAACCATCCTGCGCAGCGTGGATTTTCAGGAGCCAGCCGGCCACTCCCAGCCACAGGCCACCAAACACATTCCACGGCCCTTTTCCCTGGAAAAAAAACTCAGCTGCCCCGCTTCTGGCTGGCAGATTTCAGGAGCCACTTTGTACTATCATACCAGTCCGACTTGGAACTGCTGGCACCTTGGGCCTTGGAATCATCCTGCGCAGCGTGCATTTTCAGGAGGCCAGCCAGACACTCCCAGCCACAGGCCCCTAAACACAAATTACGGCCCTTTTCCCTGGATGTAAAAGTGACCTGCCCATCTTCTGGCTGGCAGATTGCAGGAGCCACTTGGCTCTTTCAAACCAGCCCGACGTGGCACTGGTGCCACCTTTCATCTGGGAACCATCCTGCGTGTCGTGGATGTTCAGGAGCCATCCGGCCACTCCCAGCCACAGGCCCCCAAACACATACCACGGCCCTATTCCCTGGAAGGAAAACTCAGCTGCCCCGCTTCTGGATGGTGGATCGCAGGAGGCAATTTGTGCTATCAAACCAGCCTGACTCGGCACTGGTGCCTCCTTTCATCTGGGAAACATCCTTCACAGCGGGGATTTTCAATAGCCAGCCTGCCACTCCCATCCACAGGCCCCCAAACACAAAGTAAGGCCCGTTTCCCTGGCAAACAAAACTCACCCGCCCCGCTTTTGGCTGGCAGATTGCAGGAGTCATTGGCTCTATCAAACCAGCCCGACTTGGCACTTGTGCCCCCTTGGGTCTGGGAACCATCCAGCACGGCGTGGATTTTCAGGAGCCAGCCAGCCACTCCCAGCCACAGGTCCCCAAACAAAACCACGGCCCTTTTCCCTGGCAAGCAAAACTCACTCACCTCGCTTCTGGCTCGCAGATTGCAGGAGACACTTGGCTCTATCAAACCAGCCCGACTCGGCACTGGTGCCACCTTTCATCTGGGAACCATCCTGCGTATTGTGGATTTTCAGGAGCCAGCCGGCTACTCCCGGCCACAGGCCCCCAAACACAAACCAAGGCCCATTTCCCTGGCAAACAAAACTCACCCGCCCTGCTTCTGGCTGGCAGATTGCAGAAGCCACTTGGCTCTATCAAACCAGCCCGACTTGGCACTGGTTCCACCGTTCATCTGGGAACAATCGTGCATATAGTAGATTTTCAGGAGCCCGCAAGACATTTCCAGCCACAGGTCCCCAAACACAAACTATGGCCATTTAGTCCTGGAAGTAAAACTGACCTGCCCATCTTCTGGCTAACAGATTGCAGGAGCCACTTGGCTGTATCGAACCAGCCCGACTTGGCAGTGGTGCCCCCTTTGGTCTGGGAATCATCCTGTGTATCTTGGATTTTCAGGAGACAGCCGGCCACACACAGCGTCAGGCCCCTGAACACAAACCACTGCCCTTTTCCCTGGAAAGAAAACTCAGCTGCCCCGCTTCTGGATGGTGGATCGCAGGAGGCAATTTGTGCTATCAAACCAGCCTGACTCGGCACTGGTGCCACCTTTCATCTGGGAAACATCCTTCGCAGCGTGGATTTTCAGGAACCAGCCGGCCACTCCCAGCCACAGGCCCCCAAACACAAACCACGGCCCTTTTCCCTGGAAGTGAAACTGACCTGCCCATCTTCTGGCTGGCAGATTGCAGGACCCACTTGGCTCTATCAAACCAGCCCGACTTGGCAGTGGTGCCTCCTTACAGCTGGGAACCATCCTGGGTATCGTGGATTTTCAGGATCCAGCTGGCCACTCCCATCCACAGGCCCCTAAACACAAACTACGGCCCTTTTCCCTGGCAAACAAAACTCAGCCGCCCATCTTGTGGACGGCAGATTGCAGGAGCCACTTCCCTCTATCAAACCACCCGACTCGGCACTTGTGCCCCCTTGGGTCCGGGAACCATCCTGCGTGGCGTGGATTTTCAGGAGCCAGCTGGCCACTCCCAGTCACAGTCCCACAAACACACACCACGACCCTTTTCCCTGGGAAAAAAACAAAGTTGCCCAGCTCCTGGAAGGGAGATTGCAGGAGCCACTATGTACTATCATACCCCTCCAACTTGGCACTGCTGCAACCTTTCATCTGGGAACCATCATGCGCGGCGTGGATTTTCAGGAGCCAGCCGGCCACTCCCAGCCACAGGCCCCCAAACACAAACTACGGCCCTTTTCCCTGGAAGTAAAACTGACCTGCCCATCTTCTGGCTGGAAGATTGCAGGAGCCACTTTGTACTATCATAGCAGTCCGACTTGGCACTGGTGCCACCTTGGGTCTGGGAATTATCCTGCGTATCGTGGATTTTCAGGAGCCAGCCGGCCACTCCCAGCCACAGGCCCCCAAACACAAACCACGGCCCTTTGCCCTGAAAGATAAACTGACCTTCCCATCTTCAGGATGGCAGATTGCAGGAGCCATTTGGCTGTATCAAACCAGCCCGACTTGGCACTGGTGCCACCTTTCATCTGGGAACCATCCTGCGTATCATGGATTTTGAGGAGCCAGCCGGCCACTGCCAGCCACAGGCCCCCAAACACATACCACGGCCCTTTTCCCTGGAAAAAAAACTCAGTTGCCCCGCTTCTGGATGGTAGATTGCAGGAGTAACTTTGTACTATCATACCAGTCCGACTTTGCATTGGTGCCACCTTTCATCTGGGAATCATCCTGCGTATCGTGAATTTTCAGGAGCCAGCCAGCCACTCCCATCCAAGGCCCCAAAACATATACCACGGACCTTTTCCCTGGAAGCAAAAGTCACCTGCCCATCATCTGGCTGGTAGATTGCAGGAGCCACTTTGTACTATCATACCAGTCCGACTTGGCACTGGTGCCTCCTTACATCTGGGAACCATCCTGCGTATCGTGGATTTTCAGGAGCCAGCCGGCCACTCCCAGCCACAGGCCCCCAAACAGAAACTACGGCCCTTTTTCCTGGAAGTAAAACTGACCTGCCCATCTTCTGGATGGCAGATTGCAGGAGCCACTTGGCCGTATCAAACCACCCGACTCGGCACTTGTGCCCCCTTGGGTCCGGTAACCATCCTGCGTGACGTGGATTTTCAGGAGCCAGCTGTCCAATCCCAGCCACAGGCCCAAAAACACACACCACGACCCTTTTCCCTAGGAAAAAAACTCAGCGGCGCCGCTTCTGGAAGGGATATTGCAGGAGCCACTATGTACTCTCATACCAGTCCAACTTGGCACTGCTGCAACCTTTCATCTGGGAACCCTCCTGCGCCGCGTGGATTTTCAGGAGCCAGCCGGCCACTCCCAGGCACTGGACCCAAATCATATATCATGGACCTTTTCCCTGGAAAAAAACTCAGCTGCCCCGCTTCTGATAGGTGGATTTCAGGAGCCACTATGTGCTATCAAACCAGCCCGACTCGGCACTGGTGCCCTTTGGGTCTGGGAACGATCCTGCGCGGCGTGGATTTTCAGGAGCCAGCCGGCCACTCCCATCCACAGGCCCCCGAACACAAACCACGGCCCTTTTCCCTGGCAAACAAGACTCACTCACCCCGCTTCTGGCTTGCAGATTGCAGGAGGCGCTTTCCTCTATTAAACCAGCCCAACTCGGAACTTGTGCCACCACTGATCTGGGAACAATCCTGCGTATCGTGGATATTCAGGAGCCAACTGGCCACTCCCAGCCACAGGGCCCCAAACACAAACTATGGCCCTTTTTTCCTGGAAGTAAAACTGACCTGCCCATCTTCTGGATGGCAGATTGCAGGACCCACTTGGCTCTATCTAACCATCCCGACTTGGCACTGGTGCCTCCTTACATCTGGGAACCATCTTGCGTATCGTGGTTTTTCAGGAGCCAGCTGGCCACTCCCAGCCACAGGCCCCCAAACACAAACTACGGCCCTTTTCCCTGGAAGTGAAACTGACCTTCCCATCTTCTGGCTAACAGATTGCAGGAGCCACTTGGCTGTATCAAACCAGCCCGACTTGGCACTGGTGCCACCTCTCATCTGGGAACCATCCTGCGCGGCGTGGATTTTCAGAAGCCAGCCGGCCACTCCTAGCCACAGGCCCCCAAACAAATACCACGGCCCTTTTCCCTGGAAGTAAAACTCAGTTGTCCCGCTTCTGGATGGTAGATTGCAGGAGCAACGTTGTACTATCATACCAGTCCGATTTTGCAGTGGTGCCACCTTTCATCTGGGAACCATCCTGCGTATCTTGGATATTCAGGAGCCAGCCGGCCACTCCCAGCCACAGCCCCCAAACAATAACCACCGCCCTTTTCCCTGGCAACCAAAACTTACCCACCCCACTTATGGCTGGAAGATTGCAGGAGCCACTTGCCTATATCAAACCACCCGACTAGGCACTTTTGCCCCCTTGGGTCCGGGAACCATCCTGCGTGGCGTGGATTTTCAGGAGCCAGCTGGCCACTCCCAGCCACAGGCCCCCAAACACATACCACCGCCCTTTTCTCTGGAAGTAAAACTGACCTGCCCATCATCTGGCTTGTAGATATCAGGAGCAACTTTGTACTATCATACCAGTCCGACTTGGCACTGGTGCCACCTTGGGTCTGGGAATCGTCCTGCATATCGTGGATTTTCAGGAGCCAGCCGGCCACTCCCAGCCACAGGCCCCCAAACACAAACTACGGCCCTTTTCCCGGGAAGTAAAACTGACCTGCCCATCCTCTGGATGGCAGATTGCAGGAGCCACTTGGCTCTATCAAACCAGCCCGACTTGGCACTGGTGCCACCTTTCATCTGGGAACCCTCCTGCCCAGCGTGGATTTTCAGGAGCCAACTGGCCACTCCCAGCCACCGGCCCCCAATCAAAAACCACAGCCCTTTTCCCTGGAAGGAAAACTTACCTGCCCATCTTCTGGCTAGCAGATTGCAGGAGCCACTTGCCTCTATCAAACCAGCCCGACTCGGCACTTGTGCCCCCTTGGGTCCGGGAGCCATCCTACGTGGCGTGGATTTTCAGGAGCCAGCCGGCCACTCCCAGCCACAGGCCCCCGAACACAAACCACGGCCCTTTTCCCTGGCAAACAAGACTCACTCACCCCGCTTCTGGCTCGCAGATTGCAGGAGCCGCTTTCCTCTATCAAACCATCCCAACTCGGAACATGTGCCACCTTTGATCTGGGAACAATCCTGCGTATCGTGGATTTTCAGGAGCCAACTGGCCACTCCCAGCCACAGGGCCCCAAACACAAACTATAGCCCTTTTTTCCTGGAAGTATAACTGACCTGCCCATCTTCTGGCGGGCAGATTGCAGGACCCACTTGGCTCTATCAAACCAGTCCGACTTGGCAGTGGTGCCTCCTTACATCTGGGAACCATCCTGCGTATCGTGGATTTTCAGGAGCCAGGCGGCCAATCCCATCCTCCGGCCCCAAAACACATTCCACGGCCCTTTTCCCTGGAAGTAAAACTGAGTTGCCCCGCTTCTGGATGGTGGATTGCAGGAGGCAATTTGTACTATCAAACCAGACCGACTTGGCACTGGTGCCACATTTCATCTGGGAAACATCCTGCGCAGCGTGGATTTTCAGGAGCCAGCCGGCCACTCCCAGCCACAGGCCCCCAAACACAAACTACGGCTCTTATCCCTGGAAGTAAAATTGACCTGCCCATCTTCTGCATGGCAGATTGCAGGAGCCACTTGGCTCTGTAAAAATAGCCCGTCTTGGCACTGTTGCCACCTTTCATCTGGGAACCATCCTGCGTATCGTGGATTTTCAGGAGCCAGCCGGCCACTCCCAGCCACAGGCCCTCAAAAACACATACCACGGACCTTTTCCCTGGAAAAAACTCAGCTGCCCCGCTTCTGGTAGTTGAATTGCAGGGGCCACTTTGTGCTATCAAAAAAGCCCGACTCGGCACTTGTGCCCCCTTGGGTCCGGGAACCATCCTGCGTGGCGTGGATTTTCAGGAGCCAGCTGGCCACTCCCAGTCACAGTCCCGACAAACACACACCACGACCCTTTTTGCTGGGAAAAAAACCCAGCTGCCCCGCTTCTGGAAGGAATATTGCAGGAGCCACTATGTACTATCATACCAGTCCAACTTGGCACTGCTGCAACCTTTCATCTGGGAACCATCCTGCGCGGCGTGGATTTTCAGGAGCCAGCCGGCCACTCCCAGCCACAGGCCACCAAACACAAACTACGACCCTTTTCCCTAAAAGTAAAACTGACCTGCCCATCTTCTGGCTGGCAGATTGCAGGAGCCACTTGCCTCTATCAAATGACCTCGACTTGGCGCTGGTGCCACCATTCATCTGGGAACCATCCTGCGTATCTTGGATTTTCAGGAGCCAGCTGGCCACTCCCAGTCACAGGCCCACAAACAAAAACTACGGCCCTTTTCCTGGAAGGAAAACTGACCTGCCCATTGTCTGGCTGGCAGGTTGCAGGAGCACTTGGTACTATGAAACCAGCCCGACTTGGCACTGGTGCCACCTTTCATCTTGGAACCATCCTGCACGGCGTGGATTTTCAGGAGCCAGAGGGCCACTCCCAGCCACAGGCCCCCAAAGAGAAACTACGGCCCTTTTCTTGGAAGTAAAACTGACCTGCCCATCTTCTGGCTGGCAGATTGCAGGAGCCACTTGGCTCTATCTAACCAGCCCGACATGGCAGTAGTGCCTTCTTACATCTGGGAATCATCCTGCGTATCGTGGTCTTTCAGGAGCCAGCTGGCCACTCCCAGCCACAGGCCCCCAAACAGTAACTACGACCCTTTTCCCTGGAATGAAATCTGACCTTACCATCTTCTGGATGGCAGATTGCAGGAGCCACTTGGCTGTATCAAACCAGCCAGACTTGGCACTTGTGCCACCTTTCATCTGGGAATTATCCTGCGTATCGTGGATTTTCAGGAGCCAGCCGGCCACTCCCAACCACTTGCCCCCGAACACAAACCACGGCTCTTGTTCCTGGCAAACAAAACTCACCCGCCCCGCTTCTGGCTGGCAGATTGCAGGAGCTACTTGCCTCTATCAAACCACCCGACCCGGCACTTGTGCCCCCTTGGGTCCGGGAACCATCCTGCGTGGCGTGGATTTTCAGGAGCCAGCTGGCCACTCCCAGTCACAGTCCCACAAACACACACCACGACCATTTTCCCTGGGAAAAAAACTCAGCTGCCCCGCTTGTGGAAGGAGATTGCAGGAGCCACTATGTACTATCATACCAGTCCAACTTGGCACTGCTGCAACCTTTCATCTGAGAACCATCCTGCGCGGCGTGGATTTTCAGGAGCCAGCCGGCCACTCCCAGCCACAGGCCCCCAAAACACAAACAACGACACTTTTCCCTAAAAGTAAAACTGACCTGCCCATCTTCTGGCTTGCAGATTGCAGGAGCCACTTGCCTCTATCAAACCAGCCCGACTTGGTGCTGGTGCCACCTTTCATCTGGGAACCATCCTGCGTGTCGTGGATTTTCAGGAGTCAGCTGGCCACTCCCAGTCACAGGCCCACAAACAAAAACTACGGCCCTTTTCCCTGGAAGGAAAACTGACCTGCCCATTGTCTGGCTGGCAGGTTGCAGGAGCACTTGGTACTATGAAACCAGCCGGACTTGGCACTGGTGCACCATTCATCTGGGAACCATCCTGCACGACGTGGATTTTCAGGAGCCAGAGGGCCACTCCCAGCCACAGGCCCCCAAACAGAAACTACGGCCCTTTTCCTGGAAGTGAAACTGACCTGCCCATTGTCTGGCTGGCAGGTTGCAGGAGCACTTGGTACTATGAAACCAGCCCGACTTGGCACTGGTGCCACCTTTCATCTGGGAACCATCCTGCGTATCGTGGGTTTTCAGGAGCCAGCCGGCCACTGCCAGCCACAGGCCCCCAAACACATACCACGGCACTTTTCCCTCGAAAAAAACCTCAATTGTCCCGCTTCTGGCTGGCAGATTGCAGGAGCCACCTGCCTCTATCAATCCAGCCCAACTCGGCACTGGTGCCCCCTTGGGTCCTGGAACCATCCTGCGTGGCATGGATTTTCAGAAGCCAGCTGGCCACTCCCAGCCACAGGCCCCCAAACACAAACTATGGCCCATTTTTCCTGGAAGTAAAACTGACCTGCCCATATTCTGGCTGACAGATTGCAGGACCCACTTGCCTCTATCTGACCAGCCTGACTTGGCAGTAGTGCCTTCTTACATCTGGGAACCATCCTGCGTATCGTGGATTTTCAGGAGCCAGCTGGCCACTCCCAGCCACCGGCCCCCAAACACAAACAACAGCCCTTTTCCCTGGAAGAAAAACTGACCTGCCCATCTACTGGCTGGCAGATTGCAGGAGCCTCTTGGTACTATGAAACCAGCCCGACTTGGCACTTGTGCCACCTTTAATCTGGGAACCATCCTGCGTATCATGGATTTTCAGGAGCCAGCCGGCCACTCCCAGCCACAGGGACCCAAACACAAACTATAGCCCTTTTTTCCTGGAAATAAAACTGACCTGCCCATCTTCTGGCTGGCAGATTGCAGGACCCACTTGCCTCTATCTAACCAGCCCTACTTGGCAGTGGTGCCTCCTTACATCTGGGAACCATCCTGCGTATCGTGGTTTTTCAGGAGCCAGCTGGCCACTCCCAGTCACAGTCCCGACAAACACACACCACGACCCTTTTTGCTGGGAAAAAAACCCAGCTGCCCCGCTTCTGGAAGGAATATTGCAGGAGCCACTATGTACTATAATACCAGTCCAACTTGGCACTGCTGCAACCTTTCATCTGGGAACCATCCTGCGCGGCGTGGATTTTCCGGAGCCAGCTGGACACTCCCAGACACAGGCCCCAAAAACTATAACCACCGAACTTTTCCCTGGAAGTAAAACTGCCCTGCCCATCTTCTGGCTGGCAGATTGTAGGAGCCACTTGCCTCTATCAAACCAGCCCGACTCGGCACTTGTGCCCCCTTGGGTCCGGGAACCATCCTACGTGGCGTGGATTTTCAGGAGCCAGCTAGCCACTCCAAGTCACAGTCCCACAAACACACACCACGACCCTTTTCCCTGGGAAAAAACCGAAGTTGCCCCGATTCTGGAAGGGAGATTGCAGGAGCCACTATGTACTATCATACCAGTCCAACTTGGCACTGCTGCAACCTTTCATCTGGGAACCATCCTGCGCGGCGTGGATTTTCAGGAGCCAGCCGGCCACTCCCAGCCACAGGCCCCCAAACACAAACAATGGCCCTTTTTTCCTGGAAGTAAAACTGACCTGCCCATTTTCTGGATGTCAGATTGCAGGAGCCACTTGCCTTTATCAAATGACCCCGACTTGGCGCTGGAGCCACCTTTCATCTGGGAACCATAATGCGTATCGTGGATTTTCAGGAGCCAGCTGGCCACTCCCAGTCACAGGCCCACAAAAAAAACTATGGCCCTTTTCCCTGGAAGTAAACGTGACCTGCCCATCTTCTGGATGGCAGATTGCAGGAGCCACTTGGCTGTATCAAACCAGCCCGACTTGGCACTGGTGCCACCTTTCATCTGGGAACCATCCTGCGTATCATGGATTTTCAGGAGCCAGTCGGCCACTCCCAGCCACTTGCCCCCGAACACCAACCACGGCCCTTGTCCCTGGAAAACCAAGCTCAACCGCCCCGCTTCTGGATGGTAGATTGCAGGAGCCACTTTGTACTATCATACCAGTCCGACTTTGCAGTGGTGCCACCTTTCATCTGGGAACCATCCTGCGTATCTTGGATTTTCAGGAGCCTGCCGGCCACTCCCAGCCACAGCCCCCAAACAATAACCACCGAACTTTTCCCTGGCAACCAAAACTTACCCACCCCACTTATGGCTGGAATATTGCAGGAGCCACTTTCCTACATCAAACCAGCCTGACTCGGCACTGGTGCCACCTTTCATCTGGGAACCATCCTGCGTATCGTGGATTTTCAGGAGCAAGCTGGCCACTCCCAGCCACCGGCCCCCAAACACAAACCACAGCTCTTTTCCCTGGAAGGAAAACTGACCTGCCCATCTACTGACTGGCAGATTGCAGGAGCCTCTTGGTACTATGAAACCAGCCCGACTTGGCATTTGTGCCACCGTTAATCTGGGAACCATCCTGCGTGGCGTGGATTTTCAGGAGCCAGCTGGCCACTCCCAGTCACAGTCCCGACAAACACACACCACGACCCTTTTCGCTGGGAAAAAAACTCAGCTGCCCCGCTTCTGGAAGGGAGATTGCAGGAGCCACTATGTACTATCATACCAGTCCAACTTGGCACTGCTGCAACCTTTCATCTGGGAACCATCCTGCGCGGCGTGGATTTTCAGGAGCCAGCCGGCCACTCCCAGCCACAGGCCCCCAAACACAAACTATGGCCCTTTTTTCCTGGAAGTAAAACTGACCAGCCCCGCTTCTGGCTGGCAGATTATAGGACCCACATGGCTCTATCAAACCAGCCCGACTTGGCAGTGGTGCCACCATTAATCTGGGAACCATCCTGCACGGCGTGGATTTTCAGGAGCCAGAGGGCCACTCCCAGCCACAGGCCCCCGAACACAAACCACGGCACTTTTCCCTGGCAAACAAGACTCACTCACCCCGATTTTGGCTCGCAGATTGCAGGAGGCGCTTTCCTCTGTCAAACCAGCCCAACTCGGAACTTGTGGCACCACTGATCTGGGAACAATTCTGCGTATCGTGGATATTCAGGAGCCAACTGGCCACTCCCAGCCACAGGGCCCCAAACACAAACTATGGCCCTTTTTTCCTGGAAGTAAAACTGACCTGCCCATCTTCTGGATGGCAGATTACAGGACCCACTTGTCTCTATCTAACCATCCCGACTTGGCACTGGTGCCTCCTTACATCTGGGAACCATCTTGCGTATCGTGGTTTTTCAGGAGCCAGCTGGCCACTCCCAGCCACATGCCCCCAAACACAAACTACGGCCCTTTTCCCTGGAAGTGAAACTGACCTTCCCATCTTCTGGCTAACAGATTGCAGGAGCCACTTGGCTGTATCAAACCAGCCCGACTTGGCACTGGTGCCACCTTACATCTGGGAACCATCCTGCGTATCGTGGATTTTCAGGAGCCAGCCGGCCATTTCCAGCCACTTGCCCCCGAACATAAAATACGGACGTTGTCCCTGGCAAACAAAACTCACCCGCCCAGCTTCTGGCTGGCAGATTCAAGGAGCCACTTGCCTCTATCAAACCACCCGACTAGGCACTTTTGCCCCCTTGGGTCCGGGATCCATCCTGCGTGGCGTGGATTTTCAGGAGCCAGCCGGCCACTCCCAGCCACAGGCCCCCAAACAGAAACTACGGCCCTTTTCCTGGAAGTAAAAGTCACCTGCCCATTGTCTGGCTGGCAGGTTGCAGGAGCACTTGGTACTATGAAACCAGCACGACTTGGCACTGGTGCCACCTTGGGTCTGGGAATCCTCCTTCGTATCGTGGATTTTCAGGAGCCAGCCGGCCACTCCCAGCCACAGGCCCCCGAACACATACCACCGCCCTTTTCCCTGGAAGTAAAACTGACCTGCCCATCTTCTGGCTGGTAGATTGCAGAAGCAACTTTGTACTATCATACCAGTCCGACTTGGCACTGGTGCCACCTTGGGTCTGGGAATCGTCCTGCATATCGTGGATTTTCAGGAGCCAGCCGGCCACTCCCAGCCACAGGCCCCCAAACACAAACTACGGCCCTTTTCCCTAAAAGTAAAACTGACCTGCCCATCCTCTGGATGGCAGATTGCAGGAGCCACTTGGCTGTATCAAACCAGCCCGACTTGGCTCTGGTGCCACCTTTCATCTGGGAACCCTCCTGCGCAGCGTGGATTTTCAGGAGCCAGCTGGCCACTCCCAGCCACCGGCCCCCAAACAAAAACCACAGCCCTTTTCCCTGGAAGGAAAACTGACATGCCCATCTTCTGGCTGGCAGATTGCAGGAGCCTCTTTCTACTATGAAACCAGCGCGACTTGGCACTTGTGCCACCTTTCATCTGGGAACCATCCTGCGTATCGTGGATTTTCAGGGGCCAACTGGCCACTCCCAGCCACAGGGCCCCAAACACAAACTATATCCCTCTTTTCCTGGAAGTGAAACTGACCTGCCCATCTTCTGGCTGGCAGATTGCAGGGCCCACTTGGCTGTATCTAACCAGCCCAACTTGGCAGTGGTGCCTCCTTACATCTGGGAACCATCCTGGGTATCGTGGATTTTCAGGAGCAAGCTGGCCACTCCCAGCCACAGACCCCCAAACACGCACTACGGCCCTTTTCCCTGGAAGTAAAACTGACCTGCCCATCTTCTGGATGGCAGATTGCAGGAGCCACTTGCCTCTATCAAACCAGCCCGACTCGGCACTTGTGCCCCCTTGGGTCCGGGAGCCATCCTACGTGGCGTGGATTTTCAGGAGCCAGCCGGCCACTCCCAGCCACAGGCCCCCATACACAAACCACGGCCCTTGTCCCTGGCAAACAAAACTCACCCGCCCCGCTTCTGGCTGGCAGATTGCAGGAGCCGCTTTCCTCTATCAAACCATCCCAACTCGGAACTTGTGCCACCTTTGATCTGGGAACAATCCTGCGTATCGTGGATTTTCAGGAGCCAACTGGCCACTCCCAGCCACAGGGCCCCAAACACAAACTATAGCCCTTTTTTCCTGGAAGTAAAACTGACCTGCCCATCTTCTGGCTGGCAGATTGCAGGACCCACTTGGCTCTATCAAACCAGCCCGACTTGGTAGTGGTGCCTCCTTACATCTGGGAACCATCCTGGGTATCGTGGTTTTTCAGGAGCCAGCTGGCTACTCCCAGTCACAGTCCCACAAACACACACCACGACCCTTTTCCCTGGGAAAAAAACAAAGTTGCCCAGCTCCTGGAAGGGAGATTGCAGGAGCCACTATGTACTATCATACCCCTCCAACTTGGCACTGCTGCAACCTTTCATCTGGGAACCATCATGCGCGGCGTGGATTTTCAGAAGCCAGCCGGCCACTCCCAGCCACAGGCCCCCAAACACAAACTACGGCCCTTTTCCCTGGAAGTAAAACTGACCTGCCCATCTTCTGGCTGGCAGATTGCAGGAGCCACTTTGTACTATCATAGCAGTCTGACTTGGCACTGGTGCCACGTTGGGTCTGGGAATTATCCTGCGTATCGTGGATTTTCAGGAGCCAGCCGGCCACTCAAGGCCACAGGCCCCCAAACACAAACCACGGCCCTTTTCCCTGAAAGATAAACTGACCTTCCCATCTTCTGGATGGCAGATTGCAGGAGCCATTTGACTGTATCAAACCAGCCCAACTTTGCACTGGTGCCACCTTTCATCTGGGAACCATCCTGCGTATCATGGATTTTCAGGAGCCAGCCGGCCACTCCCAGCCACAGGCCCCGAAACACACACCACGACCCTTTTCGCTGGGAAAAAACCTCAGTTGCCCCGCTTCTGGATGGTAGATTGCAGGAGCCACTATGTACTATCATACCAGTCCAACTTGGCACTGCTGCAATATTTCATCTGGGAACCATCCTGCGTATCGTGAATTTTCAGGAGCCAGCCAGCCACTCCCATCCACAGGCCCCCAAACATATACCACGGACCTTTTCCCTGGAAGTAAAAGTCACCTGCCATCATCTGGCTGGTAGATTGCAGGAGCCACTTTGTACTATCATACCAGTCCGACTTGGCACTGGTGCCTCCTTACATCTGGGAACCATCCTGCATATCGTGGATTTTCAGGAGCCAGCCGGCCACTCCCAGCCACAGGCCCCCAAACACAAACCACAGCCCTTTTCCCTGGAAGGAAAACTGACCTGCCCATCTTCTGGCTGGCAGATTGCAAGAGACTCTTGGTACTATGAAACCAGCCCGACTTGGCACTTGTGCCACTTTTACTCTGGGAACCATCCTGCGCGGCGTGGATTTTCAGGAGCCAGCCGGCCACTCCCAGCCACCGGCCCCCAAACAAAAACCACAGCCCTTTTCCCTGGAAGTAAAACTGACCTGCCCATTATCTGGCTGGCAGGTTGCAGGAGCACTTGGTACTATGAAACCAGGCCGACTTGGCACTGATGCCACATTTCATCTGGGAACCATCCTGCGTATCGTGGATTTTCAGGGGCCAACCGGCCACTCCCAGCCACAGGCCCCCGAACACAAACCACGGCCCTTGTCCCTGGCAAACAAAACTCACCCGCCCAGCTTCTGGCTGGCAGATTGCAGGAGCCACTTGTCTCTATCAAACCACCCGACTCGGCACTTTTGCCCCCTTGGGTCCGGGAACCATCCTGCGTGGCGTGGATTTTCAGGAGTCAGCCGGCCACTCCCAGCCCCAGGCCCCCAAACACAAACCACCGCCCTTTTCCCTAGCAACCAAAACTCACCCACCCCGCTTATGGCTGGCAGATTGCAGGAGCCACTCGGTACCTACATCAAACAAGCCTGACTCGGCACTTCTGCCACCTTTGATCTGGGAACCATCCTGCGTATCGTGGATTTTCAGGAGCCAGCCAGCCACTCAAAGCCACAGGCCCCCAAACACGAACCACAGCCCTTTTCCCTGGAAGGAAAACTGACCTGCCCATCTCCTGGCTGGCAGATTGCAGGAGCCTCTTGGTACTATGAAACCAGCCCGACTTGGCACTTCTGCCACCTTTAATCTGGGAACCAGCCTGCGTATCTTGGGTTTTCAGGAGCCTGCCGGCAACTGCCAGCCACGGCCCCCTAACAATAACCACAGCCCTTTTCCCAGGAAGTAAAACTGACCTGCCCATCTTCTGGCTGGCAGATTGCAGGAGCCACTTCGCTCTATCAAAAAAGCCCGACTTAGAACTGGTGCCACCTTTCATCTGGGAACAATCCTGCGTATCGTGGATTTTCAGGAGCCAGCCGGCCTCTCTCAGCCACTGGCCCGCAAACACATATCACGGACCTTTTCACTGGAAAAAAACTCAGCTGCCCCGCTTCTGATAGGTGGATTGCAGGAGCCACTATGTGCTATCAAACCAGCCCGACTCGGCACTGGTGCCCTTTGGGTCTGGGAACGATCCTGCGCGGCGTGGATTTTCAGGAGCCAGCCGGCCACTCCCATCCACAGGCCCCCGAACACAAACCACGGCCCTTTTCCCTGGCAAACAAGACTCACTCACCCCGCTTTTGGCTCGCAGATTGCAGGAGGCGCTTTCCTCTATCAAACCAGCCCAACTCGGAACTTGTGCCACCACTGATCTGGGAACAATCCTGCGTATCGTGGATATTCAGGAGCCAACTGGCCACTCCCAGCCACAGGGCCCCAAACACAAACTATGGCCCTTTTTTCCTGGAAGTAAAACTGACCTGCCCATCTTCTGGATGGCAGATTGCAGGACCCACTTGGCTCTATCTAACCAGCCCTACTTGGCTGTGGTGCCTCCTTACATCTGGGAACCATCCTGCGTATCGTGGTTTTTCAGGAGCCAGCTGGCCACTCCCAGCCACAGGCCCCCAAACACATACCACCGCCCTTTTCCCTGGAAGTAAAACTGACCTGCCCATCATCTGGCTGGTAGATATCAGGAGCAACTTTGTACTATCATACCAGTCCGACTTGGCACTGGTGCCACCTTGGGTCTGGGAATCGTCCTGCATATCGTGGATTTTCAGGAGCCAGCCGGCCACTCCCAGCCACAGGCCCCCAAACACAAACTACGGCCCTTTTCCCGGGAAGTAAAACTGACCTGCCCATCCTCTGGATGGCAGATTGCAGGAGCCACTTGGCTCTATCAAACCAGCCCGACTTGGCACTGGTGCCACCTTTCATCTGGGAACCCTCCTGCCCAGCGTGGATTTTCAGGAGCCAGCTGGCCACTCCCAGCCACCGGCCCCCAATCAAAAACCACAGCCCTTTTCCCTGGAAGGAAAACTTACCTGCCCATCTTCTGGCTAGCAGATTGCAGGACCCACTTGGCTCTATCTAACCAGCCCAACTTGGCACTGGTGCCTCCTTACATCTGGGAACCATCCTGGGTATCGTGGATTTTCAGGAGCAAGCTGGCCACTCCCAGCCACAGGCCCCCAAACACAAACTATGGCCCTTTTCCCTGGAAGTAAAACTGACCTGCCCATCTTCTGGATGGCAGATTGCAGGAGCCACTTGCCTCTATCAAACCAGCCCGACTCGGCACTTGTGCCCCCTTGGGTCCGGGAGCCATCCTACGTGGCGTGGATTTTCAGGAGCCAGCTGGCCACTCCCAGCCACAGGCCCCCAAACACAAACCACGGCCCTTTTCCCTGGCAAACAAGACTCACTCACCCCGCTTCTGGCTCGCAGATTGCAGGAGCCGCTTTCCTCTATCAAACCATCCCAACTCGGAACATGTGCCACCTTTGATCTGGGAACAATCCTGCGTATCGTGGATTTTCAGGAGCCAACTGGCCACTCCCAGCCACAGGGCCCCAAACACAAACTATAGCCCTTTTTTCCTGGAAGTATAACTGACCTGCCCATCTTCTGGCGGGCAGATTGCAGGACCCACTTGGCTCTATCAAACCAGCACGACTTGGCAGTGGTGCCTCCTTACATCTGGGAACCATCCTGCGTATCGTGGATTTTCAGGAGCCAGCCGGCCAATCCCATCCTCCGGCCCCAAAACACATTCCACGGCCCTTTTCCCTGGAAGTAAAACTGAGTTGCCCCGCTTCTGGATGGTGGATTGCAGGAGGCAATTTGTACTATCAAACCAGACCGACTTGGCACTGGTGCCACATTTCATCTGGGAAACATCCTGCGCAGCGTGGATTTTCAGGAGCCAGCCGGCCACTTCCAGCCAACGGCCTCCAAACACAAACCACGGCCCTTTTCCCTGGCAAACAAAATTCACTCACCCCGCTACTGGCTCGCAGATTGGCGGATCCACTTTCCTGTATAAAACCAGCCTGGCTCGGCATTGGTGCCACCTTTCATCTGGGCACCATCCTGCATATCGTGGATTTTCAGGAGCCAGCCGGCCACTCCCAGCCACAGGCCCCCAAACACAAACTACGGCTCTTTTCCCTGGAAGTAAAATTGACCTGCCCATCTTCTGCATGGCAGATTGCAGGAGCCACTTGGCTCTGTAAAAATAGCCCGTCTTGGCACTGTTGCCACCTTTCATCTGGGAACCATCCTGCGTATCGTGGATTTTCAGGAGCCAGCCGGCCACTCCCAGCCACAGGCACTCAAAAACACATACCACGGACCTTTTCCCTGGAAAAAACTCAGCTGCCCCGCTTCTAGTAGTTGAATTGCAGGGGCCACTTTGTGCTATCAAACCAGCCCGACTCGGCACTTGTGCCCCCTTGGGTCCGGGAACCATCCTGCGTGGCGTGGATTTTCAGGAGCCAGCTGGCCACTCCCAGTCACAGTCCCACAAACACACACCACGACCCTTTTCCCTAAAAGTAAAACTGACCTGCCCATCTTCTGGCTGGCAGATTGCAGGAGCCACTTGCCTCTATCAAATGACCTCGACTTGGCGCTGGTGCCACCTTTCATCTGGGAGCCATCCTGCGTATCTTGGATTTTCAGGAGCCAGCTGGCCACTCCCAGTCACAGGCCCACAAACAAAAACTACGGCCCTTTTCCTGGAAGGAAAACTGACCTGCCCATTGTCTGGCTGGCAGGTTGCAGGAGCACTTGGTACTATGAAACCAGCCCGACTTGGCACTGGTGCCACCTTTCATCTTGGAACCATCCTGCACGGCGTGGATTTTCAGGAGCCAGAGGGCCACTCCCAGTCACAGGCCCCCAAAGAGAAACTACGGCCCTTTTCTTGGAAGTAAAACTGACCTGCCCATCTTCTGGCTGGCAGATTGCAGGAGCCACTTGGCTCTATCTAACCAGCCCGACATGGCAGTAGTGCCTTCTTACATCTGGGAATCATCCTGCGTATCGTGGTTTTTCAGGAGCCAGCTGGCCACTCCCAGCCACAGGCCCCCAAACAGTATCTACGACCCTTTTCCCAGGAATTAAATCTGACCTTACCATCTTCTGGATGGCAGATTGCAGGAGCCACTTGGCTGTATCAAACCAGCCAGACTTGGCACTTGTGCCACCTTTCATCTGGGAATTATCCTGCGTATCGTGGATTTTCAGGAGCCAGCCGGTCACTCCCAACCACTTGCCCCCGAACACAAACCACGGCTCTTGTCCCTGGCAAACAAAACTCACCCGCCCCGCTTCTGGCTGGCAGATTGCAGGAGCCACTTGCCTCTATCAAACCACCCGACCCGGCACTTGTGCCCCCTTGGGTCCGGGAACCATCCTGCGTGGCGTGGATTTTCAGGAGCCAGCTGGCCACTCCCAGTCACAGTCCCACAAACACACACCACGACCCTTTTCCCTGGGAAAAAAACTCAGCTGATCCGCTTGAGAAAGGAGATTGCAGGAGCCACTATGTACTATCATACCAGTCCAACTTGGCACTGCTGCAACCTTTCATCTGAGAACCATCCTGCGCGGCGTGGATTTTCAGGAGCCAGCCGGCCACTCCCAGCCACAGGCCCCCAAAACACAAACAACGACACTTTTCCCTAAAAGTAAAACTGACCTGCCCATCTTCTGGCTTGCAGAATGCAGGAGCCACTTGCCTCTATCAAATGACCCCGACTTGGCGCTGGTGCCACCTTTCATCTGGGAACCATCCTGTGTGTCGTGGATTTTCAGGAGTCAGCTGGCCACTCCCATTCACAGGCCCACAAACAAAAACTACGGCCCTTTTCCCTGGAAGGAAAACTGACCTGCCCATTGTCTGGCTGGCAGGTTGCAGGAGCACTTGGTACTGTGAAACCAGCCGGACTTGGCACTGGTGCACCATTCATCTGGGAACCATCCTGCACGGCGTGGATTTTCAGGAGCCAGCCGGCCACTCCCAGCCACAGGCCCCCAAACAGAAACTACGGCCCTTTTCCTGGAAGTGAAACTGACCTGCCTATTGTCTGGCTGGCAGGGTGCAGGAGCACTTGGTACTATGAAACCAGCCCGACATGGCACTGGTGCCACCTTTCATCTGGGAACCATCCTGCGTATCGTGGGTTTTCAGGAGCCAGCCGGCCACTGCCAGCCACAGGCCCCCAAACACATACCACGGCACTTTTCCCTCGAAAAAAACCTCAATTGTCACGCTTCTGGCTGGCAGATTGCAGGAGCCACCTGCCTCTATCAATCCAGCCCGACTCGGCACTGGTGCCCCCTTGGGTCCTGGAACCATCCTGCGTGGCATGGATTTTCAGAAGCCAGCCGGCCACTCCCAGCCACAGGCCCCCAAACACAAACTATGGCCCATTTTTCCTGGAAGTAAAACTGACCTGCCCATATTCTGGCTGACAGATTGCAGGACCCACTTGCCTCTATCTGACCAGCCTGACTTGGCAGTGGTGCCTCCTTACATCTGGGAACCATCCTCCGTATCGTGGTTTTTCAGGAGCAAGCTGGCCACTCCCAGCCACAGGCCCCCAAACACAAACTACGGCCCTTTTCCCTGGAAGTAAAAGTGACCTGCCCATCTTCTGGATGGCAGATTGCAGGAGCCACTTGGCTGTATCAAACCAGCCCGACTTGGCACTGGTGACACCTTTTATCTGGGAACCATCCTGCGTATCGTGGATTTTCAGGAGCCAGCTGGCCACTCCCAGTCACAGACCCAGAAACACTAACTACCGCCTTTTTCCTGGAAGGAAAACTGACCTGCCCATTGTCTGGCTGGCAGGTTGCAGAAGCCCTTGGTACTATGAAACCAGCCGGACTTGGCACTGGGGCCACCTTTCATCTGGGAAACATCCTGCGCGGCGTGGATTTTCAGGAGCCAGGCGGCCACTCCTAGCCACAGGCCCCCAAACACATACCACGGCCCTTTTCCCTGGAAGTAAAATTCAGTTGTCCCGCCTCTGGATGGTAGATTGCAGGAGCAACTTTGTACTATCATACCAGTCCGACTTTGCAGTGGTGCCACCTTTCATCTGGGAACCATCCTGCGTATCTTGGATTTTCAGGAGCCAGCCGGTCACTCCCAGCCACAGGCCCCCAAACAATAACCACCGCCCTTTTCCCTGGCAACCAAAACTCACCCACCCCACTTATGGCTGGAAGATTGCAGGAGCCACTTTCCGACATCAAACCAGCCTGACTCGTCAGTGGTGCCACCTTTCATCTGGGAACCATCCTGCGTATCGTGGATTTTCAGGAGCCAGCTGGCCACTCCCAGCCACCGGCCCCCAAACACAAACAACAGCCCTTTTCCCTGGAAGAAAAACTGACCTGCCCATCTACTGGCTGGCAGATTGCAGGAGCCTCTTGGTACTATGAAACCAGCCCGACTTGGCACTTGTGCCACCTTTAATCTGGGAACCATCCTGCGTATCATGGATTTTCAGGAGCCAGCCGGCCACTCCCAGCCACAGGGACCCAAACACAAACTATAGCCCTTTTTTCCTGGAAATAAAACTGACCTGCCCATCTTCTGGCTGGCAGATTGCAGGACCCACTTGGCTGTATCTAACCAGCCCTACTTGGCAGTGGTGCCTCCTTACATCTGGGAACCATCCTGCGTATCGTGGTTTTTCAGGAGCCAGCTGGCCACTCCCAGTCACAGTCCCGACAAACACACACCACGACCCTTTTTGCTGGGAAAATAACCCAGCTGCCCCGCTTCTGGAAGGAATATTGCAGGAGCCACTATGTACTATAATACCAGTCCAACTTGGCACTGCTGCAACCTTTCATCTGGGAACCATCCTGCGCGGCGTGGATTTTCCGGAGCCAGCTGGACACTCCCAGACACAGGCCCCAAAAACTATAACCACCGAACTTTTCCCTGGAAGTAAAACTGCCCTGCCCATCTTCTGGCTGGCAGATTGTAGGAGCCACTTGCCTCTATCAAACCAGCCCGACTCGGCACTTGTGCCCCCTTGGGTCCGGGAACCATCCTACGTGGCGTGGATTTTCAGGAGCCAGCTAGCCACTCCCAGTCACAGTCCCACAAACACACACCACGACCCTTTTCCCTGGGAAAAAAACGAAGTTGCCCCGCTTCTGGAAGGGAGATTGCAGGAGCCACTATGTACTATCATACCAGTCCAACTTGGCACTGCTGCAATATTTCATCTGGGAACCATCCTGCGCGGCGTGGATTTTCAGGAGCCAGCCGGCCACTCCCAGCCAAAGGCCCCCAAACACAAACAATGGCCCTTTTTTCCTGGAAGTAAAACTGACCTGCCCATTTTCTGGATGTCAGATTGCAGGAGCCACTTGCCTTTATCAAATGACCCCGACTTGGCGCTGGAGCCACCTTTCATCTGGGAACCATAATGCGTATCGTGGATTTTCAGGAGCCAGCTGGCCACTCCCAGTCACAGGCCCACAAACAAAAACTATGGCCCTTTTCCCTGGAAGTAAACATGACCTGCCCATCTTCTGGATGGCAGATTGCAGGAGCCACTTGGCTGTATCAAACCAGCCCGACTTGGCACTGGTGCCACCTTTCATCTGGGAACCATCCTGCGTATCGTGGATTTTCAGGAGCCAGTCGGCCACTCCCAGCCACTTGCCCCCGAACACCAACCACGGCCCTTGTCCCTGGAAAACCAAGCTCAACCGCCCCGCTTCTGGCTGGCAGATTGCAGGAGCCACTTGCCTCTATCAAACCACCCGACTCGGCACTTGTGCGCCCTTGGGTCCGGGAACCATCCTGCGAATCGTGGATTTTCAGGAGCCAGCTGGCCACTCCCAGTCACAGACCCACAAACGCTAACTACGGCCCTTTTCCTGGAAGGAAAACTGACCTGCCCATTGTCTGGCTGGCAGGTTGCAGAAGCCCTTGGTACTATGAAACCAGCCGGACTTGGCACTGGTGCCACCTTTCATCTGGGAACCATCCTGCGCGGTGTGGATTTTCAGGAGCCAACCGGCCACTCCTAGCCACAGTCCCACAAACACACACCACGACCCTTTTCCCTGGGAAAAAAACGAAGTTGCCCCGCTTCTGGATGGTAGATTGCAGGAGCAACTTTGTACTATCATACCAGTCCGACTTTGCAGTGGTGCCACCTTTCATCTGGGAACCATCCTGCGTATCTTGGATTTTCAGGAGCCTGCCGGCCACTCCCAGCCACAGCCCCCAAACAACAACCACCGAACTTTTCCCTGGCAACCAAAACTTACCCACCCCACTTATGGCTGGAATATTGCAGGAGCCACTTTCCTACATCAAACCAGCCTGACTCGGCACTGGTGCCACCTTTCATCTGGGAACCATCCTGCGTATCGTGGATTTTCAGGAGCAAGCTGGCCACTCCCAGCCACCGGCCCCCAAACACAAACCACCGTTCTTTTCCCTGGAAGGAAAACTGACCTGCCCATCTACTGACTGGCAGATTGCAGGAGCCTCTTGGTACTATGAAACCAGCCCGACTTGGCATTTGTGCCACCGTTAATCTGGGAACCATCCTGCGTGGCGTGGATTTTCAGGAGCCAGCTGGCCACTCCCAGTCACAGTCCCGACAAACAACCACCACGACCCTTTTCGCTGGGAAAAAAACTCAGCTGCCCCGCTTCTGGAAGGGAGATTGCAGGAGCCACTATGTACTATCATACCAGTCCAACTTGGCACTGCTGCAACCTTTCATCTGGGAACCATCCTGCGCGGCGTGGATTTTCAGGAGCCAGCCGGCCACTCCCAGCCACAGGCCCCCAAACACAAACCACGGCCCTTTTCCTGGAAGTAAAACTGACCTGCCCATTGTCTGGCTGGCAGGTTGCAGGAGCACTTGGTACTATGAAACCAGCCCGACTTGGCACTGGTGCCACCTTGGGTCTGGGAATCCTCCTTCGTATCGTGGATTTTCAGGAGCCAGCCGGCCACTCCCAGCCACAGGCCCCCAAACACATACCACCGCCCTTTTCCCTGGAAGTAAAACTGACCTGCCCATCATCTGGCTGGTAGATTGCAAGAGCAACTTTGTACTATCATACCAGTACGACTTGGCACTGGTGCCACCTTGGGTCAGGGAATCGTCCTGCATATCGTGGATTTTCAGGAGCCAGCCGGCCACTGCCAGCCACAGGCCCCCAAACACATACCACGGCCCTTTTCCCTGGAAAAAAAACTCAGTTGCCCCGCTTCTGGATGGTAGATTGCAGGAGCCACTTTGTACTATCATACCAGTCCGACTTTGCATTGGTGCCACCTTTCATCTGGGAATCATCCTGCGTATCGTGGATTTTCAGGAGCCAGCAAGCCACTCCCATCCACAGGCCCCCAAACATATACCACGGACCTTTTCCCTGGAAGTAAAAGTCACCTGCCCATCATCTGGCTGGTAGATTGCAGGAGCCACTTTGTACTATCATACCAGTCCGACTTGGCACTGGTGCCACCTTTAATCTGGGAACCATCCTGCGTATCGTGGATTTTCAGGAGCCAGCCGGCCACTCCCAGCCACAGGCCCCCAGACAGAAACTACGGCCATTTTCCCTGGAAGTAAAACTGACCTGCCCATCTTCTGGATGGCAGATTGCAGGAGCCACTTGGCTGTATCAAACCACCCGACTCGGCACTTGTGCCCCCTTGGGTCCGGTAACCATCCTACGTGACGTGGATTTTCAGGAGCCAGCTGTCCAATCCCAGCCACAGGCCCACAAACACACACCACGACCCTTTTCCCTGGGAAAGAAACTCAGCGGCCCCGCTTCTGGAAGGGATATTGCAGGAGCCACTATGTACTCTCATACCAGTCCAACTTGGCACTGCTGCAACCTTTCATCTGGGAACCATCCTGCGCGGCGTGGATTTTCAGGAGCCAGCCGGCCACTATCAGGCACTGGCCCCCAAACACATATCATGGACCTTTTCCCTGGAAAAAAACTCAGGTGCCCCGCTTCTCATAGGTGGATTGCAGGAGCCACTTTGTGCTATCAAACCAGCCCGACTCGGCACTGGTGCCCTTTGGGTCTGGGAACGATCCTGCGCGGCGTGGATTTTCAGGAGCCAGCCGGCCACTCCCATCCACAGGCCCCCGAACACAAACCACGGCCCTTTTCCCTGGCAAACAAGACTCACTCACCCCGCTTCTGGCTCGCAGATTGCAGGAGCCGCTTTCCTCTATCAAACCAGCCCAACTCGGAACTTGTGCCACCACTGATCTGGGAACAATCCTGCGTATCGTGGATTTTCAGGAGCCAACTGGCCACTCCCAGCCACAGGGCCCCAAACACAAACTATGGCCCTTTTTTCTTGGAAGTAAAACTGACCTGCCCATCTTCTGGCTGGCAGATTGCAGGACCCACTTGGCTCTATCTAACCATCCCGACTTGGCACTGGTGCCTCCTTACATCTGGGAACCATCCTGCGTATCGTGGTTTTTCAGGAGCCAGCTGGCCACTCCCAGCCACAGGCCCCCAAACACAAACTACGGCCCTTTTCCCTGGAAGTGAAACTGACCTTCCCATCTTCTGGCTAACAGATTGCAGGAGCCACTTGGCTGTATCAAACCAGCCGGACTTGGCACTGGTGCCACCTCTCATCTGGGAACCATCCTGCGCGGCGTGGATTTTCAGGAGCCAGCCGGCCACTCCTAGCCACAGGCCCCCAAACACATACCACGGCCCTTTTCCCTGGAAGTAAATCTCAGTTGTCCCGCTTCTGGATGGTAGATTGCAGGAGCAACTTTGTACTATCATACCAGTCCGACTTTGCAGTGGTGCCACCTTTTATCTGGGAACCATCCTGCGTATCTTGGATATTCAGGAGCCAGCCGGCCACTCCCAGCCACAGGCCCCAAACAATAACCACCGCCCTTTTCCCAGGCAACCAAAACTTACCCACCCCACTTATGGCTGGAAGATTGCAGGAGCCACTTTCCTACACCAAACCAGCCTGACTCGGCACTGGTGCCTCCTTTCATCTGGGAACCATCCTGCGTATCGTGGATTTTCAGGAGCAAACTGGCCACTCCCAGCCACCGGCCCCAAAACAAAAACCACAGCACTTTTCCCTGGAAGGAAAACTGACCTGCCAATCTACTGGCTGGCAGATTGCAGGAGCCACTTGGCTCTATCAAGCCAGCCAGACTTGGCACTTGTGCCACCTTTAATCTGGGAACCATCCTGCGTGGCGTGGATTTTCAGGAGCCAGCTGGCCACTCCCAGTCACAGTCCCGACAAACACACACCACGACCCTTTTCGCTGGGAAAAAAACTCAGCTGCCCCGCTTCTGGAAGGGAGATTGCAGGAGCCACTATGTACTATAATACCAGTCCAACTTGGCACTGCTGCAACCTTTCATCTGGGAGCCATCCTGCGCGGCGTGGATTTTCAGGAGCCAGCCGGCCACTCCCAGCCACAGGCCCCAAAAACTATAACCACCGCACTTTTCCCTGGAAGTAAAACTGCCCTGCCCATCTTCTGGCTGGCAGATTGCAGGAGCCACTTTGTACTATGAAACCAGCCCGACTTGGAACTGGTGCCACCTTTCATCTGGGAACCATCCTGCGTATCGTGGATTTTCAGGAGCCAGCCGGCCTCTCCCAGCCACAGGCCCCCATACACAAACCACGGCCCTTGTCCCTGGCAAACAAAACTCACCCGCCCCGCTTCTGGCTGGCAGATTGCAGGAGCCACTTGCCTCTATCAAACCACCCGACTCGGCACTTTTGCCCCCTTGGGTCCGGGAACCATCCTGCGTGGCGTGGATTTTCAGGAGCCAGCCGGCCACTCCCAGCCACAGGTCCCCGAACACAAACTATGGCCATTTTTTCCTGGAAGTAAAACTGACCAGCCCATCTATTGGCTGGCAGATTATAGGACCCACATGGCTCTATCAAACCAGCCCGACTTGGCAGTGGTGCCACCTTACATCTGGGAACCATCCTGCATATCGTGGTTTTTCGGGAGCCAGCTGGCCACTCCCAGCCACAGGCCCTCAAACACAAACTACGGGCCTTTTCCCTGGAAGTAAAACTGACCTGCCCATCTTCTGGCTGGCAGATTGCAGGAGCCACTTTGAACTATGAAACCAGCCCGACTTGGCACTGGTGCCACCTTTCATCTGGGAACCATCCTGAGTAACGTGGATTTTCAGGAGCCAGCCTGCCACTCCCAGCCACAGGCCCCCGAACACAAACCACGGCCCTTGTCCCTGGCAAACAAAACTCACCCGCCCAGCTTCTGGCTGGCAGATTGCAGGAGCCACTTGTCTCTATCAAACCACCCGACTCGGCACTTGTGCCCCCTTGGGTCCTGGAACAATCCTGCGTGGCGTGGATTTTCAGGAGTCAGCCGGCCACTCCCAGCCCCAGGCCCCCAAACACAAACCACCGCCCTTTTCCCTGGCAACCAAAACTCACCCACCCCGCTTATGGCTGGCAGATTGCAGGAGCCACTCGGTACCTACATCAAACAAGCCTGACTCGGCACTTGTGCCACTTTTGATCTGGGAGCCATCCTGCGTATCGTGGATTTTCAGGAGCCTGCCGGCCACTGCCAGCCACGGCCCCCTAACAATAACCACGGCCCTTTTCCCAGGAAGTAAAACTGACCTGCCCATCTTCTGGCTGGCAGATTGCAGGAGCCACTTCGCTCTATCAAAAAAGCCCGACTTAGAACTGGTGCCACCTTACATCTGGGAACAATCCTGCGTATCGTGGATTTTCAGGAGCCAGCCGGCCTCTCCCAGCCCCTGGCCCCCAAACACATATCACGGACCTTTTCACTGGAAAAAAACTCAGCTGCCCCGCTTCTGATAGGTGGATTGCAGGAGCCACTATGTGCTATCAAACCAGCCCGACTCGGCACTGGTGCCCTTTGGGTCTGGGAACGATCCTGCGCGGCGTGGATTTTCAGGAGCCAGAGGGCCACTCCCAGCCACAGGCCCCCGAACACAAACCACGGCCCTTTTCCCTGGCAAACAAGACTCACTCACCCCGCTTCTGGCTCGCAGATTGCAGGAGGCGCTTTCCTCTATCAAACCAGCCCAACTCGGAACTTGTGCCACCACTGATCTGGGAACAATCCTGCGTATCGTGGATATTCAGGAGCCAACTGGCCACTCCCAGCCACAGGGCCCCAAACACAAACTATGGCCCTTTTTTCTTGGAAGTAAAACTGACCTGCCCATCTTCTGGATGGCAGATTGCAGGACCCACTTGGCTCTATCTAACCATCCCGACTTGGCACTGGTGCCTCCTTACATCTGGGAACCATCCTGCGTATCGTGGTTTTCAGGAGGCAGCTGGCCACTCCCAGCCACAGGCCCCCAAACACAAACTACGGCCCTTTTCCCTGGAAGTGAAATTGACCTTCCCATCTTCTGGCTAACAGATTGCAGGAGCCACTTGGCAGTATCAAACCAGCCCGACTTGGCACTGGTGCCACCTTTCATCTGGGAACCATCCTGCGTATCGTGGATTTTCAGGAGCCAGCCGGCCACTCCCAGCCACTTGCCCCCGAACACAAAATACGGCCCTTGTCCCTGGCAAACAAAACTCACCCGCCCAGCTTCTGGCTGGCAGATTCAAGGAGCCACTTGCCTCTATCAAACCACCCGACTAGGCACTTTTGCCCCCTTGGGTCCGGGAACAATCCTGCGTGGCGTGGATTTTCAGGATCCAGCTGGCCACTCCCAGCCACAAGCCCCCAAACACATACCACCGCCCTTTTCCCTGGAAGTAAAACTGACCTGCCCATCATCTGGCTGGTAGATATCAGGAGAAACTTTGTACTATCATACCAGTCCGACTTGGCCCTGGTGCCACCTTGGGTCTGGGAATCGTCCTGCATATCGTGGATTTTCAGGAGCCAGCCGGCCACTCCCAGCCACAGGCCCCCAAACACAAACTACGGCCCTTTTCCCTGGAAGTAAAACTGACCTGCCCATCCTCTGGATGGCAGATTGCAGGAGCCACTTGGCTCTATCAAACCAGCCCGACTTGGCACTGGTGCCACCTTTCATCTGGGAACCCTCCTGCCCAGCGTGGATTTTAAGGAGCCAGCTGGCCACTCCCAGCCACAGGCCCCCAAACAAAAACCACAGCCCTTTTCCCTGGAAGGAAAACCTACCTGCCCATCTTCTGGCTGGCAGATTGCAGGACCCACTTGGCTGTATCTAACCAGCCCAACTTGGCAGTGGTGCCTCCTTACATCTGGGAACCATCCTGGGTATCGTGGATTTTCAGGAGCAAGCTGGCCACTCCCAGCCACAGGCCCCCAAACACAAACTACGGCCCTTTCCCCTGGAAGTAAAACTGACCTGCCCATCTTCTGGATGGCAGATTGCAGGAGCCACTTGCCTCTATGAAACCAGCCCGACTCGGCACTTGTGCCCCCTTGGGTCCGGGAGCCATCCTACGTGGCGTGGATTTTCAGGAGCCAGCCGGCCACTCCCAGCCACAGGCTCCCGAACACAAACCACGGCCCTTTTCCCTGGCAAACAAGAGTCACTCACCCCGCTTCTAGCTCGCAGATTGCAGGAGCCGCTTTCCTCTATCAAACCATCCCAACTCGGAACTTGTGCCACCTTTGATCTGGGAACAATCCTGCGTATCGTGCATTTTCAGGAGCCAACTGGCCACTCCCAGCCACAGGGCCCCAAACAAAAACTATAGCCCTTTTTTCCTGGAAGTATAACTGACCTGCCCATCTTCTGGCTGGCAGATTGTAGGACCCACTTGGTTCTATCAAACCAGCCCGACTTGGCAGTGGTGCCTCCTTACATCTGGGAACCATCCTGGGTATCGTGGTTTTTCAGGATCCAGCTGGCCACTCCCATCCACAGGCCCCCAAACACAAACTACGGCCCTTTTCCCTGGAAGTAAATCTGACCTGCCCATCTTGTGGATGGCAGATTGCAGGAGCCACTTCCCTCTATCAAACCAGCCCGACTCGGCACTTGTGCCCCCTTGGGTCTGGGAACCATCCTGCGTGGCGTGGATTTTCAGGAGCCAGCTGGCCACTCCCCGTCACAGTCCCACAAACACACACCACGACCCTTTTCCCTGGGAAAAAAACAAAGTTGCCCCGATTCTGGAAGGGAGATTGCAGGAGCCACTATGTACTATTATACCCCTCCAACTTGGCACTGCTGCAACCTTTCATCTGGGAACCATCATGCGCGGCGTGGATTTTCAGGAGCCAGCCGGCCACTCCCAGCCACAGGCCCCCAAACACAAACTACGGCCCTTTTCCCTGGAAGTAAAACTGACCTGCCCATCTTCTGGCTGGCAGATTGCAGGAGCCACTTTGTACTATCATAGCAGTCCGACTTGGCACTGGTGCCACATTGGGTCTGGGAATTATCCTGCGTATCGTGGATTTTCAGGAGCCAGCCGGCCACTCCCAGCCACAGGCCCACAAACACAAACTACGGCCCTTTTCCCTGAAAGATAAACTGACCTTCCCATCTTCTGGATGGCAGATTGCAGGAGCCATTTGGCTGTATCAAACCAGCCCGACTTGGCACTGGTGCCACCTTTCATCTGGGAACCATCCTGCGTAGCATTGATTTTCAGGAGCCAGCCGGCCACTCCCAGCCACAGGCCCCCAAACACAAACCACGGCCCTTTTCCCTGAAAGATAAACTGACCTTCCCATCTTCTGGATGGCAGATTGCAGGAGCCATTTGGCTGTATCAAACCAGCAAGACTTGGCAATGGTGCCACCTTTCATCTGGGAACCATCCTGCGTATCATGGATTTTCAGGAGCCAGCCGGCCACTGCAAGCCACAGGCCCCCAAACACATACCACGGCCCTTTTCCCTGGAAAAAAAACTCAGTTGCCCCGCTTCTGGATGGTAGATTGCAGGAGCCACTTTGTACTATCATACCAGTCCGACTTTGCAGTGGTGCCACCTTTCATCTGGGAATCATCCTGCGTATCGTGAATTTTCAGGAGCCAGCCAGCCACTCCCATCCACAGGCCCCCAAACATATACCACGGACCTTTTCCCTGGAAGTAAAAGTCACCTGCCCATCATCTGGCTGGTAGATTGCAGGAGCCACTTTGTACTATCATACCAGTCCGACTTGGCACTGGTGCCACCTTACATCTGGGAACCATCCTGCGTATCGTAGATTTTCAGGAGCCAGCTGGCCACTCCCAGCCACAGGCCCCGAAACACACACCACGACCCTTTTCGCTGGGAAAAAAACTCAGCTGCCCCGCTTCTGGAAGGGAGATTGCAGGAGCCACTATGTACTATAATACCAGTCCAACTTGGCACTGCTGCATCCTTTCATCTGGGAACCCTCCTGCCCAGCGTGGATTTTCCGGAGTCAGCCGGCCACTCCCAGCCACAGGCCCCAAAAACTATAACCAACGCACTTTTCCCTGGAAGTAAAACTGCCCTGCCCATCTTCTGGCTGGCAGATTGCAGGAGCCACTTTGTACAATGAAACCAGCCCGACTTGGCACTGGTGCCACCTTTCATCTGGGAACCATCCTGCGTATCGTGGATTTTCAGGAGCCAGCCGGCCACTCCCAGCCACAGGCCCCCATACACAAACCACGGCCCTTGTCCCTGGCAAACAAAACTCACCCGCCCCGCTTCTGGCTGGCAGATTGCAGGAGCCACTTGCCTCTATCAAACCACCCGACTCGGCACTTGTGCCCCCTTGGGTCCGGGAACCATCCTGCGTGGCGTGGATTTTCAGGAGCCAGCCGGCCACTCCCAGCCCAGGTCCCCAAACACAAACTATGGCCATTTTTTCCTGGAAGTAAAACTGACCAGCCCATCTTCTGGCTGGCAGATTATAGGACCCACATGGCTCTATCAAACCAGCCCAACTTGGCAGTGGTGCCACCTTACATCTGGGAACCATCCTGCATATCGTGGTTTTTCAGGAGCCAGCTGGCCACTCCCAGCCACAGGCCCACAAACACAAACTACGGCCCTTTTCCCTGGAAGTAAAACTGACCTGCCCATCTTCTGGATGGCAGATTGCAGGAGCCACTTTGAACTATGAAACCAGCCCGACTTGGCACTGGTGCCACCTTTCATCTGGGAACCATCCTGCGTATCGTGGATTTTCAGGAGCCAACTGGCCACTCCCAGCCACAGGGCCCCAAACACAAACTATAGCCCTTTTTTCCTGGAAGTATAACTGACCTGCCCATCTTCTGGCTGGCAGATTGTAGGACCCACTTGGCTCTATCAAACCAGTCCGACTTGGCAGTGGTGCCTCCTTACATCTGGGAACCATCCTGGGTATCGTGGTTTTTCAGGATCCAGCTGGCCACTCCCATCCACAGGCCCCCAAACACAAACTACGGCCCTTTTCCTGGAAGTAAAACTGACCTGCCCATTATCTGGCTGGCAGGTTGCAGGAGCACTTGGTACTATGAAACCAGGCCGACTTGGCACTGATGCCACATTTCATCTGGGAACCATCCTGAGTAACGTGGATTTTCAGGAGCCAGCCGGCCACTCCCAGCCACAGGCCCCCGAACACAAACCACGGCCCTTGTCCCTGGCAAACAAAACTCACCCGCCCAGCTTCTGGCTGGCAGATTGCAGGAGCCACTTGTCTCTATCAAACCACCCGACTCAGCACTTTTGCCCCCTTGGGTCCGGGAACAATCCTGCGTGGCGTGGATTTTCAGGAGTCAGCCGGCCACTCCCAGCCCCAGGCCCCCAAACACAAACCACCGCCCTTTTCCCTGGCAACCAAAACTCACCCACCCCGCTTATGGCTGGCAGATTGCAGGAGCCACTAGGTACCTACATCAAACAAGCCTGACTCGGCACTTGTGCCACCTTTGATCTGGGAACCATCCTGCGTATCGTGGATTTTCAGGAGCCAGCCAGCCACTCCCAGCCACAGGCCCCCAAACACGAACCACAGCCCTTTTCCCTGGAAGGAAAACTGACCTGCCCATCTCCTGGCTGGCAGATTGCAGGAGCCTCTTGGTACTATGAAACCAGCCCGACTTGGCACTTCTGCCACCTTTAATCTGGGAACCAGCCTGCGTATCTTGGATTTTCAGGAACCTGCCGGCCACTGCCAGCCACGGCCCCCTAACAATAACCACGGCCCTTTTCCCAGGAAGTAAAACTGACCTGCCCATCTTCTGGCTGGCAGATTGCAGGAGCCACTTCGCTCTATCAAAAAAGCCCGACTTAGAACTGGTGCCACCTTTCATCTGGGAACCATCCTGCGTATCGTGGATTTTCAGGAGCCAGCCGGCCTCTCCCAGCCACAGGCCCCCAAACACAAACTACGGCCCTTTTCCCTGGCAAACAAGACTCAATCACCCCGCTTCTGGCTCGCAGATTGCAGGAGCCGCTTTCCTCTATCAAACCATCCCAACTCGGAACTTGTGCCACCTTTGATCTGGGAACAATCCTGCGTATCGTGCATTTTCAGGAGCCAACTGGCCACTCCCAGCCACAGGGCCCCAAACACAAACTATAACCCTTTTTTCCTGGAAGTAAAACTGACCTGCCCATCTTCTGGCTGGCAGATTGCAGGACCCACTTGGCTCTATCTAACCAGCCCAACTTGGCAGTGGTGCCTCCTTACATCTGGGAACCATCCAGGGTATCGTGGATTTTCAGGAGCAAGCTGGCCACTCCCAGCCACAGGCCCCCAAACACAAACTACGGCCCTTTTCCCTGGAAGTAAAACTGACCTGCCCATCTTGTGGATGGCAGATTGCAGGAGCCACTTGCCTCTATCAAACCAGCCCGACTCGGCACTTGTGCCCCCTTGGGTCCGGGAACCATCCTACGTGGCGTGGATTTTCAGGAGCCAGCTGGCCACTCCCAGTCACAGTCCCACAAACACACACCACGACCCTTTTCCCCGGGAAAAAAACAAAGTTGCCCCGATTCTGGAAGGGAGATTGCAGGAGCCACTATGTATTATCACACCAGTCCAACTTGGCACTGCTGCAACCTTTCATCTGGGAACCATCCTGCGCGGCGTGGATTTTCAGGAGCCAGCCGGCCACTCCCAGCCACAGGCCCCCAAACACAAACTATGGCCCTTTTTTCCTGGAAGTAAAACTGACCTGTCCATCTTCTGGATGGCAGATTGCAGGAGCCACTTGGCTGTATCAAACCAGCCCGACTTGGCACTGGTGCCACCTTTCATCTGGGAACCATCCTGCATATCGTGGATTTTCAGGAGCCAGCATGCCACTCCCAGCCACAGATCCCCTAACAGATACCACGGCCCTTCTCCCTGGAAATAAAACTCAGTTGTCCCGCTCCTGCATGGTAGATTGCAGGAGTCACTTTGTACTATCATTCTAGTCAGACTTTGCATTGGTGCCACCTTTCATCTGAGAATCATCCTGCGTATCGCGGATTTTCAGGAGCCGGCCAGCCACTCCCAGCCATAGGCCCCCAAACATATACCACCGCCTTTTTCCCTGGAAGTAAAACTGACGTGCCCATCTACTGGCTGTCAGATTGCAAGACCCACTTGGCTCTATCTAACCAGCCTGACTTGGCAGTGGTGCCTCCTTACATCTGGGAAGCATCCTGTGTATCGTGGTTTTCAGGAGCCAGCTGGCCACTCCCAGCCACAGGGCCCCAAACACAAACTACGGCCATTTTCCCTGGAAGTGAAACTGACCTTCCCATCTTCTGGATGGCAGATTGCAGGAGCCACTTGGCTGTATCAAACCAGCCCGACTTGGCACTGGTGCCACCTTTCATCTGGGAACCACCCTGCGTATCGTGGATTTTCAGGAGCCAGCTGGCCACTCCCAGCCACAGGCCCCCATACACAAACCACGGCCCTTGTCCCTTGCAAACAAAAGTCACCTGCTCCGCTTCTGGCTGGCAGATTCAAGGAGCCACTTGCCTCTATCAAACCACCCGACTCGGCACTTGTGCCCCCTTGAGTCTTGGAGCCATCCTGCGTGGCGTGGATTTTCAGGAGCCAGGTGGCCAATCCCAGTCACAGGCCCAAAAACACACACCACGACAATTTTCTCTGGGAAAAAAACTCAGCTGCCCCGCTTCTGGAAGGGAGATTGCAGGAGCACCTATGTACTATCATACCAGTCCAACTAGGCACTGCTGCCACCTTTCATCTGGGAACCATCCTGCGTATTGTGGATTTTCAGGAGCCAGCCGGCCACTCCCAGCCTCAGGCCCCCAAACACAAACTACGGCCCTTTTCCTGGAAGTAAAACTGACCTGCCCATTGTCTGGCTGGCAGTTTGCAGGAGCACTTGGTACTATGAAACAGCCCGACTTGGCACTGGTGCCACATTTCATCTGGGAACCATCCTGCGCGGCGTAGATTTTCAGGAGCCAGCCGGCCACTCCCAGCCACAGGCCCCCAACACAAACCACGGCCCTTTTCCTGGAAGAAAAACTGACCTGCCCATTGTCTGGCTGGCAGGGTGCAGGAGCACTTCGTACTATGAAACCAGCCCTACTTGGCAGTGGTGCCTCCTTTCATCTGGGAACCATCCTGCGTATCGTGGATTTTCAGGAGCCAGCTGGCCACTCCCAACCACAGGCCCCCAAACATATACCACGGCCGTTTTCCCTGGAAGTTAAACTGACCTGCCCATCATCTGGCTGGTAGATTGCAGGAGCCACTTTGTACTATCATACCAGTCCGACTTTGCAGTGGTGCCACCTTTCATCTGGGAATCATCCTGCGTGTCGTGGATTTTCAGGAGCCAGCCGGCCACTCCCAGCCACAGGCCCCCAAACACATACCACGGACCTTTTCCTTGGAACAAAACTCAGTTGCCCCGCTTCAGGATGGTAGATTGCAGGAGCCACTTTGTACTATCATACCAGTCCGACTTTGCAGTGGTGCCACCTTTCATCTGGGAACCATCCTGCGCATCGTGGATTTTCAGGAGCCAGCCGGCCACTCCCGGCCACTGGCCCCCAAACACAAACCACGGCCCTTTTCCCTGGAAGTAAAACTGACCTGCCCATTCTCTGGCTGGCAGGGTGCAGGAGCACTTGGTACTATGAAACCAGCCCGACTTGGCACTGGTGCCACCTTTCATCTGGGAACCATCCTGCATATCGTGGATTTTCAGGAGCCAGCCGGCCACTCCCAGCCTCAGGCCCCCAAACATATACCACGGCCCTTCTCCCTGGAAGTAAAACTGACCTGCCCATCATCTGGCTGGTAGATTGCAGGAGGCACTTTGTACTATCATACCAGTCTGACTTGGCACTGGTGCCACCTTGGGTTTGGGAATCATCCTGCGTATCGTGGATTTTCAGGAACCAGCCGGCCACTCCCAGCCACAGGCCCCCAAACACAAACTACGGCCCTGTTCCCTGGAAGTAAAACTGACCTTCCCATCTTCTGGATGGCAGATTGCAGGAGCCACTTGGCTCTAGCAAACCAGCCCGACATGGCACTGGTGCCACATTTCATCGGGGAAAGGTCCTGCATATTGTGGATTTTCAGGAGCCAGCCGGCCACTCCCAGCCACTGGCACCCAAACGCAAACCACCGTCCTTTTCCCTGGCAAATAAAACTCACCCGCCCCGCTTCTGGCTGGCAGATTGCAGGATCCACTTGCCTCTATCAAATGAGCCCGACTTGGCGCTGGTTCCTCCTTTCATTTGGGAACCATCCGGCATATCGTGGATTTTCATGAGCCAGCCTGCCACTCCCGGCCACTGGCCCCCAAACACAAACCACAGCCCTTTTCCCTGGAAGGAAAACTGACCTGCCCATCTTCTGGCTGGCAGATTGCAGGAGCCAGTTTGTACTATCATAGCAGGCCGTCTTGGCACTGGTGCCACCTTGGGTCTGGGAATTATCCTGCGTATCGTGGATTTTCAGGAGCCAGCCGGCCACTCCCAGCCACAGGCCCCCAAACATATACCACGGCCGTTTTCCCTGGAAGTAAAACTGACCTGCCCATCATCTGGATGGCAGATTGCAGGAGCCATTTGGCTGTATCAAACCAGCCCGACTTGGCACTGGTGCCACCTTTCATCTTGGAACCATCCTGCGTATCATGGATTTTCAGGAGCCAGCCGGCCACTCCAAGCCACAGGCCCCCAAACACATACCACGGCCCTTTTCCCTGGAAAAAAAACTCAGTTGCCCCGCTTCTGGATGGTAGATTGCAGGAGCCACTTGCCTCTATCAAACCAGCCCGACTCGGCACTTGTGCCCCCTTGGGTCCGGGAACCATCCTACGTGGTGTGGATTTTCAGGAGCCAGCTGGCCACTCCCAGTCACAGTCCCACAAACACACACCACGACCCTTTTCCCCGGGAAAAAAACAAAGTTGCCCCGATTCTGGAAGGGAGATTGCAGGAGCTACTATGTATTATCACACCAGTCCAACTTGGCACTGCTGCAACCTTTCATCTGGGAACCATCCTGCGCGGCGTGGATTTTCAGGAGCCAGCCGGCCACTCCCAGCCACAGGCCCCCAAACACAAACTATGGCCCTTTTTTCCTGGAAGTAAAACTGACCTGTCCATCTTCTGGATGGCAGATTGCAGGAGCCACTTGGCTGTATCTAACCAGCCCGACTTGGCACTGGTGCCACCTTTCATCTGGGAACCATCCTGCATATCGTGGATTTTCAGGAGCCAGCATGCCACTCCCAGCCACAGGTCCCCTAACAGATACCACGGCCCTTCTCCCTGGAAATAAAACTCAGTTGCCCCGCTCCTGCATGGTAGATTGCAGGAGTCACTTTGTACTATCATTCTAGTCAGACTTTGCATTGGTGCCACCTTTCATCTGAGAATCATCCTGCGTATCGCGGATTTTCAGGAGCCGGCCAGCCACTCCCAGCCATAGGCCCCCAAACATATACCACCGCCTTTTTCCCTGGAAGTAAAACTGACGTGCCCATCTACTGGCTGTCAGATTGCAAGACCCACTTGGCTCTATCTAACCAGCCTGACTTGGCAGTGGTGCCTCCTTACATCTGGGAAGCATCCTGTGTATCGTGGTTTTCAGGAGCCAGCTGGCCATTCCCAGCCACAGGGCCCCAAACACAAACTACGGCCATTTTCCCTGGAAGTGAAACTGACCTTCCCATCTTCTGGATGGCAGATTGCAGGAGCCACTTGGCTGTATCAAACCAGCCCGACTTGGCACTGGTGCCACCTTTCATCTGGGAACCACCCTGCGTATCGTGGATTTTCAGGAGCCAGCTGGCCACACCCTGTCACAGGCCCCCGAACACAAACCACGGCCCTTGTCCCTTGCAAACAAAACTCACCTGCTCCGCTTCTGGCTGGCAGATTCAAGGAGCCACTTGCCTCTATCAAACCACCCGACTCGGCACTTGTGCCCCCTTGAGTCTGGGAGCCATCCTGCGTGGCGTGGATTTTCAGGAGCCAGGTGGCCAATCCCAGTCACAGGCCCAAAAACACACACCACGACAATTTTCTCTGGGAAAAAAACTCAGCTGCCCCGCTTCTGGAAGGGAGATTGCAGGAGCACCTATGTACTATCATACCAGTCCAACTTGGCACTGCTGCCACCTTTCATCTGGGAACCATCCTGCGTATTGTGGATTTTCAGGAGCCAGCCGGCCACTCCCAACCACAGGCCCCCAAACACAAACTACGGCCCTTTTCCCTGGAAGTAAAACTGACCTGCCCATTGTCTGGCTGGCAGTTTGCAGGAGAACGTGGTACTATGAAACAGCCCGACTTGGCACTGGTGCCACATTTCATCTGGGAACCATCCTGCGCGGCGTAGATTTTCAGGAGCCAGCCGGCCACTCCCAGCCACAGGCCCCCAAACACAAACGACGGCCCTTTTCCTGGAAGTAAAACTGACCTGCCCATTGTCTGGCTGGCAGGGTGCAGGAGCACTTCGTACTATGAAACCAGCCCTACTTGGCAGTGGTGCCTCCTTTCATCTGGGAACCATCCTGCGTATCGTGGATTTTCAGGAGCCAGCTGGCCACTCCCAACCACAGGCCCCCAAACATATACCACGGCCGTTTTCCCTGGAAGTTAAACTGACCTGCCCATCATCTGGCTGGTAGATTGCAGGAGCCACTTTGTACTATCATACCAGTCCGACTTTGCAGTGGTGCCACCTTTCATCTGGGAATCATCCTGCGTGTCGTGGATTTTCAGGAGCCAGCCGGCCACTCCCAGCCACAGGCCCCCAAACACATACCACGGACCTTTTCCTTGGAACAAAACTCAGTTGCCCCGCTTCAGGATGGTAGATTGCAGGAGCCACTTTGTACTATCATACCAGTCCGACTTTGCAGTGGTGCCACCTTTCATCTGGGAACCATCCTGCGCATCGTGGATTTTCAGGAGCCAGCCGGCCACTCCCGGCCACTGGCCCCCAAACACAAACCACGGCCCTTTTCCCTGGAAGTAAAACTGACCTGCCCATTCTCTGGCTGGCAGGGTGCAGGAGCACTTGGTACTATGAAACCAGCCCGACTTGGCACTGGTGCCACCTTTCATCTGGGAACCATCCTGCATATCGTGGATTTTCAGGAGCCAGCCGGCCACTCCCAGCCTCAGGCCCCCAAACATATACCACGGCCCTTCTCCCTGGAAGTAAAACTGACCTGCCCATCATCTGGCTGGTAGATTGCAGGAGGCACTTTGTACTATCATACCAGTCTGACTTGGCACTGGTGCCACCTTGGGTTTGGGAATCATCCTGCGTATCGTGGATTTTCAGGAACCAGCCGGCCACTCCCAGCCACAGGCCCCCAAACACAAACTACGGCCCTGTTCCCTGGAAGTAAAACTGACCTTCCCATCTTCTGGATGGCAGATTGCAGGAGCCACTTGGCTCTAGCAAACCAGCCCGACATGGCACTGGTGCCACATTTCATCGGGGAAAGGTCCTGCATATTGTGGATTTTCAGGAGCCAGCCGGCCACTCCCAGCCACTGGCACCCAAACGCAAACCACCGTCCTTTTCCCTGGCAAATAAAACTCACCCGCCCCGCTTCTGGCTGGCAGATTGCAGGATCCACTTGCCTCTATCAAATGAGCCCGACTTGGCGCTGGTTCCTCCTTTCATTTGGGAACCATCCGGCATATCGTGGATTTTCATGAGCCAGCCTGCCACTCCCGGCCACTGGCCCCCAAACACAAACCACAGCCCTTTTCCCTGGAAGGAAAACTGACCTGCCCATCTTCTGGCTGGCAGATTGCAGGAGCCAGTTTGTACTATCATAGCAGGCCGTCTTGGCACTGGTGCCACCTTGGGTCTGGGAATTATCCTGCGTATCGTGGATTTTCAGGAGCCAGCCGGCCACTCCCAGCCACAGGCCCCCAAACATATACCACGGCCGTTTTCCCTGGAAGTAAAACTGACCTGCCCATCATCTGGATGGCAGATTGCAGGAGCCATTTGGCTGTATCAAACCAGCCCGACTTGGCACTGGTGCCACCTTTCATCTTGGAACCATCCTGCGTATCATGGATTTTCAGGAGCCAGCCGGCCACTCCAAGCCACAGGCCCCCAAACACATACCACGGCCCTTTTCCCTGGAAAAAAAACTCAGTTGCCCCGCTTCTGGATGGTAGATTGCAGGAGCCACTTGCCTCTATCAAACCAGCCCGACTCGGCACTTGTGCCCCCTTGGGTCCGGGAACCATCCTACGTGGTGTGGATTTTCAGGAGCCAGCTGGCCACTCCCAGTCACAGTCCCACAAACACACACCACGACCCTTTTCCCCGGGAAAAAAACAAAGTTGCCCCGATTCTGGAAGGGAGATTGCAGGAGCTACTATGTATTATCACACCAGTCCAACTTGGCACTGCTGCAACCTTTCATCTGGGAACCATCCTGCGCGGCGTGGATTTTCAGGAGCCAGCCGGCCACTCCCAGCCACAGGCCCCCAAACACAAACTATGGCCCTTTTTTCCTGGAAGTAAAACTGACCTGTCCATCTTCTGGATGGCAGATTGCAGGAGCCACTTGGCTGTATCTAACCAGCCCGACTTGGCACTGGTGCCACCTTTCATCTGGGAACCATCCTGCATATCGTGGATTTTCAGGAGCCAGCATGCCACTCCCAGCCACAGGTCCCCTAACAGATACCACGGCCCTTCTCCCTGGAAATAAAACTCAGTTGCCCCGCTCCTGCATGGTAGATTGCAGGAGTCACTTTGTACTATCATTCTAGTCAGACTTTGCATTGGTGCCACCTTTCATCTGAGAATCATCCTGCGTATCGCGGATTTTCAGGAGCCGGCCAGCCACTCCCAGCCATAGGCCCCCAAACATATACCACCGCCTTTTTCCCTGGAAGTAAAACTGACGTGCCCATCTACTGGCTGTCAGATTGCAAGACCCACTTGGCTCTATCTAACCAGCCTGACTTGGCAGTGGTGCCTCCTTACATCTGGGAAGCATCCTGTGTATCGTGGTTTTCAGGAGCCAGCTGGCCATTCCCAGCCACAGGGCCCCAAACACAAACTACGGCCATTTTCCCTGGAAGTGAAACTGACCTTCCCATCTTCTGGATGGCAGATTGCAGGAGCCACTTGGCTGTATCAAACCAGCCCGACTTGGCACTGGTGCCACCTTTCATCTGGGAACCACCCTGCGTATCGTGGATTTTCAGGAGCCAGCTGGCCACACCCTGTCACAGGCCCCCGAACACAAACCACGGCCCTTGTCCCTTGCAAACAAAACTCACCTGCTCCGCTTCTGGCTGGCAGATTCAAGGAGCCACTTGCCTCTATCAAACCACCCGACTCGGCACTTGTGCCCCCTTGAGTCTGGGAGCCATCCTGCGTGGCGTGGATTTTCAGGAGCCAGGTGGCCAATCCCAGTCACAGGCCCAAAAACACACACCACGACAATTTTCTCTGGGAAAAAAACTCAGCTGCCCCGCTTCTGGAAGGGAGATTGCAGGAGCACCTATGTACTATCATACCAGTCCAACTTGGCACTGCTGCCACCTTTCATCTGGGAACCATCCTGCGTATTGTGGATTTTCAGGAGCCAGCCGGCCACTCCCAACCACAGGCCCCCAAACACAAACTACGGCCCTTTTCCCTGGAAGTAAAACTGACCTGCCCATTGTCTGGCTGGCAGTTTGCAGGAGAACGTGGTACTATGAAACAGCCCGACTTGGCACTGGTGCCACATTTCATCTGGGAACCATCCTGCGCGGCGTAGATTTTCAGGAGCCAGCCGGCCACTCCCAGCCACAGGCCCCCAAACACAAACGACGGCCCTTTTCCTGGAAGTAAAACTGACCTGCCCATCTTCTGGCTGGATGGTTGCAGGAGGACTTGGTACTATGAAACCAGCCCGACTTGTCACTGGTGCCACCTTGGGTCTGGGAATCCTCCTACGTATCGTGGATTTTCAGGAGCCAGCCGGCCACTCCCAGCCACAGGCCCCCAACACAAACCACGGCCCTTTTCCTGGAAGAAAAACTGACCTGCCCATTGTCTGGCTGGCAGGGTGCAGGAGCACTTCGTACTATGAAACCAGCCCGACTTGGCACTGGTGCCACCTTTCATCTGGGAATCATCCTGCGTATCGTGGATTTTCAGGAGCCAGCTGGCCACTCCCAACCACAGGCCCCCAAACATATACCACGGCCGTTTTCCCTGGAAGTTAAACTGACCTGCCCATCATCTGGTTGGTAGATTGCAGGAGCCACTTTGTACTATCATACCAGTCCGACTTTGCAGTGGTGCCACCTTTCATCTGGGAATCATCCTGTGCATCGTGGATTTTCAGGAGCCAGCCGGCCACTCCAAGCCACAGGCCCCCAAACACATACCACGGACCTTTTCCTTGGAACAAAACTCAGTTGCCCCGCTTCAGGATGGTAGATTGCAGGAGCCACTTTGTACTATCATACCAGTCCGACTTTGCAGTGGTGCCACCTTTCATCTGGGAACCATCCTGCGCATCGTGGATTTTCAGGAGCCAGCCGGCCACTCCCGGCCACTGGCCCCCAAACATATACCACGGCCCTTTTCCCTGGAAGTAAAACTGACCTGCCCATTCTCTGGCTGGCAGGGTGCAGGAGCACTTGGTACTATGAAACCAGCCCGACTTGGCACTGGTGCCACCTTTCATCTGGGAACCATCCTGCATATCGTGGATTTTCAGGAGCCAGCCGGCCACTCCCAGCCTCAGGCCCCCAAACATATACCACGGCCCTTCTCCCTGGAAGTAAAACTGACCTGCCCATCATCTGGCTGGTAGATTGCAGGAGCCACTTGGCTCTAGCAAACCAGCCCGACATGGCACTGGTGCCACATTTCATCGGGGAAAGGTCCTGCGTATCGTGGATTTTCAGGAACCAGCCGGCCACTCCCAGCCACAGGCCCCCAAACACAAACTACGGCCCTGTTCCCTGGAAGTAAAACTGACCTTCCCATCTTCTGGATGGCAGATTGCAGGAGCCACTTGGCTCTAGCAAACCAGCCCGACATGGCACTGGTGCCACATTTCATCGGGGAAAGGTCCTGCATATTGTGGATTTTCAGGAGCCAGCCGGCCACTCCCAGCCACTGGCACCCAAACGCAAACCACCGTCCTTTTCCCTGGCAAATAAAACTCACCCGCCCCGCTTCTGGCTGGCAGATTGCAGGATCCACTTGCCTCTATCAAATGAGCCCGACTTGGCGCTGGTTCCTCCTTTCATTTGGGAACCATCCGGCATATCGTGGATTTTCATGAGCCAGCCTGCCACTCCCGGCCACTGGCCCCCAAACACAAACCACAGCCCTTTTCCCTGGAAGGAAAACTGACCTGCCCATCTTCTGGCTGGCAGATTGCAGGAGACACTTTGTACTATCATAGCAGGCCGTCTTGGCACTGGTGCCACCTTGGGTCTGGGAATTATCCTGCGTATCGTGGATTTTCAGGAGCCAGCCGGCCACTCCCAGCCAAAGGCCCCCAAACATATACCACGGCCGTTTTCCCTGGAAGTAAAACTGACCTGCCCATCATCTGGATGGCAGATTGCAGGAGCCATTTGGCTGTATCAAACCAGCCCGACTTGGCACTGGTGCCACCTTTCATCTTGGAACCATCCTGCGTATCATGGATTTTCAGGAGCCAGCCGGCCACTCCAAGCCACAGGCCCCCAAACACATACCACGGCCGTTTTCCCTGGAAGTATAACTGACCTGCCCATCATCTGGATGGCAGATTGCAGGAGCCATTTGGCTGTATCACACCAGCCCGACTTGGCACTGGTGCCACCTTTCATCTTGGAACCATCCTGCGTATCATGGATTTTCAGGAGCCAGCCGGCCACTCCAAGCCACAGGCCCCCAAACACATACCACGGCCCTTTTCCCTGGAAAAAAAACTCAGCTGCCCCGCTTCTGGATGGTAGATTGCAGGAGCCACTTTGTACTATCTTACCAGTCCGACTTTGCAGTGGTGCCAACTTTCATCTGGGAACCATCCTGCGCATCGTGGATTTTCAGGAGCCAGCCGGCCACTCCCAGCCACAGGCCCCCAAACATATACCACGGCCGTTTTCCCTGGAAGTAAAACTGACCTGCCCATCATCTGGATGGCAGATTGCAGGAGCCATTTGGCTGTATCAAACCAGCCCGACTTGGCACTGGTGCCACCTTTCATCTTGGAACCATCCTGCGTATCATGGATTTTCAGGAGCCAGCCAGCCACTCCAAGCCACAGGCCCCCAAACACATACCACGGCCCTTTTCCCTGGAAAAAAAACTCAGTTGCCCCGCTTCTGGATGGTAGATTGCAGGAGCCACTTTGTACTATCATACCAGTCCGACTTTGCAGTGGTGCCAACTTTCATCTGGGAACCATCCTGCGCATCGTGGATTTTCAGGAGCCAGCCGGCCACTCCTGGCCACTGGCCCCCAAACACACACCACTGCCCTTTTCCCTGGAAGTAAAACTGACCTGCCGATTCTCTGGCTGGCAGGGTGCAGGAGCACTTGGTACTATGAAACCAGCCCGACTTGGCACTGGTGCCACCTTTCATCTGGGAACCATCCTGCATATCGTGGATTTTCAGGAGCCAGCCGGCCACTCCCAGCCTCAGGCCCCCAAACATATACCACGGCCCTTCTCCCTGGAAGTAAAACTGACCTGCCCATCTTCTGGCTGGTAGATTGCAGGAGCCACTTTGTACTATCATACCAGTCTGGTTTGGCACTGGTGCCACCTTGGGTCTGGGAATCATCCTGCGTATCGTGGATTTTCAGGAGCCAGCCGGCCACTCCCAACCACAGGCCCCCAAACACAAACTATGGCCCGGTTCCCTGGAGGTAAAACTGACCTTCCCATCTTCTGGATGGCAGATTGCAGGAGCCACTTGGCTCTAGCAAACCAGCCCGACATGGCACTGGTGCCACATTTCATCGGGGAAAGGTCCTGCATATTGTGGATTTTCAGGAGCCAGCCGGCCACTCCCAGCCACTGGCACCCAAACGCAAACCACCGTCCTTTTCCCTGGCAAATAAAACTCACCCGCCCCGCTTCTGGCTGGCAGATTGCAGGATCCACTTGCCTCTATCAAATGAGCCCGACTTGGCGCTGGTTCCTCCTTTCATTTGGGAACCATCCGGCATATCGTGGATTTTCAGGAGCCAGCCTGCCACTCCCGGCCACTGGCCCCCAAACACAAACCACAGCCCTTTTCCCTGGAAGGAAAACTGACCTGCCCATCTTCTGGCTGGCAGATTGCAGGAGCCAGTTTGTACTATCATAGCAGGCCGTCTTGGCACTGGTGCCACCTTGGGTCTGGGAATTATCCTGCGTATCGTGGATTTTCAGGAGCCAGCCGGCCACTCCCAGCCACAGGCCCCCAAACATATACCACGGCCGTTTTCCCTGGAAGTTAAACTGACCTGCCCATCATCTGGATGGCAGATTGCAGGAGCCATTTGGCTGTATCAAACCAGCCCGACTTGGCACTGGTGCCACCTTTCATCTTGGAACCATCCTGCGTATCATGGATTTTCAGGAGCCAGCCGGCCACTCCCAGCCACAGGCCCCCAAACACATACCACGGCCCTTTTCCCTGGAAAAAAAACTCAGTTGCCCCGCTTCTGGCTGGCAGATTGCAGGAGCCACTTTGTACTATCATACCAGTCCGACTTTGCAGTGGTGCCACCTTTCATCTGGGAACCATCCTGCGCATCGTGGATTTGCAGGAGCCAGCCGGCCACTCCCAGCCACAGCCCCCAAACAATAACCACGGCCCTTTTCCCAGGAAGTAAAACTGACCTGCCCATCTTCTGGATGGCAGAATGCAGGACCCACTTTGTAGTATGAAACCAGCCCGACTCGGCACTGGTGCCACCTTTCATCTGGGACCATCCTGCGTATCGTGGATTTTCAGAAGCCAGCCGGCCACTCCCAGCCACAGGCCCCCGAACACAAACCACGGCCCTTGTCCCTGGCAAACAAAACTCATCCGCCCCGCTTCTGGCTGGCAGACTGCAGGAGCCACTTGCCTCTATCAAACCACACGACTCGGCACTTGTGCCCCCTTGGGTCCGGGAACCATCCTGCGTGGCGTGGATTTTCAGGAGCCAGCCGGCCACTCCCAGCCACAGGCGTCCAAATATATACCACCGCCCTTTTCCCTGGAAGTAAAACTGACCTGCCCATCTTCTGGATGGCAGATTGCAGGAGCCACTTGGTTGTATCAAACCAGCCCGACTTGGCATTGGTGCCACCTTTCATCTGGGAACCATCCTGCGTATCGTGGATTTTCAGGAGCCAGCCGGCCACTCCCAGCCACAGGCCCCCAAGTACAAACTAAGGCCCTTTTCCTTGAAGTAAAACTGACCTGCCCATTTTCTGGCTGGAAGGTTGCAGGAGCACTTAGCACTATGAACCCAGCCCGACTTGGCACTAGTGCCACCTTTCATCTGGGAACCATCCTGCGTATCGTGGATTTTCAGGAGCCAGCCGGCCACTCCCAGCCACAGGCACCCAAACATATACCACGGCCCTTTTCCCTGAAAGTAAAACTGACCTTCCCAGCATCTGGCTGGTAGATTGCAGGACCCACTTGGTACTATGAAACCAGCCCGACTCGGTACTGGTGCCACCTTTCATCTGGTACCATCCTGCGTATCTTGGATTTTCAGGAGCCACCCGGCCACTCCCAGCCAAAGGCCCCCTAACACAAACCACGGCCCTTTTCCCTGGCAAACAAAACTCACTCACCCGGCCTCTGGCTCGCAGACTGCAGGAGCCGCTTTCCTCTATCAAACCAGCCTAACACGGAAGTTGTGCCACCTTTGATCTGGGAACAATCCTGCGTATCGTGGATTTTCAGGAGCCAACCGGCCACTCCCAGCCACAGGGCCCCAAACACAAACTACGGCCCTTTTCCTGGAAGTAAAACTTACCTGCCCATTGTCTGGCTGGCAGGTTACAGGAGCACTTGGTACTATGAAAACAGCCCGACATGGCACTGGTGCCACATTTCATCTAGGAACCATCCTGGGCGGCGTGGATTTTCAGAAGCCAGCCGGCCACTCCCAGCCACAGGCCCCCAAACACAAACCACGGCCCTTGTCCCTGGCAAACAAAACTCATCCGCCCCGCTTCTGGCTGGCAGATTGCAGGAGCCACTTGCCTCCATTAAACCACACGACTCGGCACTTGTGCCCCCTTGGGTCCGGGAACCATCCTGCGTATCATGGATTTTCAGGAGCCAGCCGGCCACTCCCAGCCACTGGCCCGCAAACACATACCATGGACTTTTCCCTGGAAAAAAACTCAGCTGCCCCGCTTCTGGTAGGTGGATTGCAGGAGCCACTTTGTGCTATCTAACCTGCCCGACTCGGCACTGGTGCCCCCTTTGGTCTGGGAACGATCCTGAGCGGCGTGGATTTTCAGGAGCCAGCCGGCCACTCCCAGCCACAGGCCCCCTAACATAAACCACGGCCCTTTTCCCTGGCAAACAAAACTCACTCACCCGACCTCTGGCTCGCAGACTGCAGGAGCTACTTTCCTCTATCAAACCAGCCCAACACGGAAGTTGTGCCATCTTTGATCTGGGAACAATCCTGCGTATCGTGGATTTTCAGGAGCCAACCGGCCACTCCCAGCCACAGGCCCCCAAACACAAATTACAGCCCTTTTCCCTGAAAGAAAAACTGACCTTCCCATCTTCTGGATGGCAGATTGCAGGAGCCACTTGGCTCTATCAAACCAGCCCGACTTGGCACTGGTGCCACCTTGGGTCTGGGAATCCTCCTGCGTGTCGTGGATTTTCAGGAGCTAGCCGGCCACTCCCAGCCACTGGCCCCCAAAAACATACAACGGACCTTTTCACTGGAAAAAAACTCAGCTGCCCCGCTTCTGGTAGGTGGATTGAAGGAGCCACATGGCTCTATCAAACCAGCCCGACTCGACACTGGTGAAACCTTTCATCTTGGAACAATCCTGCGTATCATGGATTTTGAGCAGCCAGGCGGCCACTCCCAGCCACAGGCCCCCAAACACATAACACGGCCCTTTCCCCTGGGAAAAAAACTAAGTTGCCCCGTTTCTGGAAGGGAGATTGCAGGAGCCACTATGTACTGTCATACCAGTCCAACTTGGCACTGCTGCAACCTTTCATCGGGGAACCATCCTGCACGGCATGGATTTTCAGGAGCCAGCCGGCCACTCCCAGCCACAGGTCCCCAAACACAAACTACGGCCCTTTTCCCTAAAAGTAAAACTGACCTGCCCATCTTCTGGATGGCAGATTGCAGGAGTCACTTGGCTGTATCAAACCAGCCCGACTTTGCACTTGTGGCACCTTTCATCTGGGAACCATCCTGCGTATCCTGTATTTTCAGGAGCCAGCCGGCCACTCCCAGCCACAGGCCCCCAAACACAAACCAAGGCCCTTTTCCCTGGAAAAAAAACTCCGTTGCCCTGCTTCTGGATGGTAGTTTGCAGGAGCCACTTTGTACTATCATACCAGTCCGACTTTGCATTGGTGCCACCTTTCATCTGGCAATCTTCCTGCGTATCGTGAATTTCCAGGAGCCAGCTAGCCACTCCCAGCCACAGGCCCCCAAACATATACCACGGCCCTTTTCCCTGGAAGGAAAACTGACCTGCCCATCATCTGGCTGGTAGATTGCAGGAGCCACTTTGTACTGTCATACCAGTCCGACTTGGCACTGGTGCCACCTTGGGTCTGGGAATCATTCTGCGTATCGTGGATTTTCAGGAGCCAGCCGGCCACTCCCAGCCACAGGCCCCCAAACACAAACCACCGCCCTATTCCCTGGAGCAAAATTCACCCACCCGGCTTATGGCTGGCAGATTGCAGGAGCCACTTTCCTACATCAAACCAGCCTGACTCGGCACTGGTGCCACCTTTCATCTGGGAACCATCCTGCGTATCGTGGATTTTCAGGAGCCATCCGGCCACTCCCAGACACAGGCCACGAAACACAAACCACCGCCCTTAACCCTGGAAGGAAAACTGACCTTCCCATCTTCTGGCTGGCAGATTGCAGGAGCCTCTTGCTACTATGAAACCAGCCCGACTTGGCACTTGTGCCACTTTTACACTGGGAACCATCCTGCGTATCTTGGACTTTCAGGAGCCAACCGGCCACTCCCAGCCACAGCCCCCAAACAGAAACTACGGCCCTTTTCCCTAAAAGTAAAACTGACCTGCCCATCATCTGGCTCGCAGATTGCAGGAAGCACTTTGTACTATCATAGCAGTCTGACTTGGCACTGGTGCCACCTTGGGTCTGGGAATTATCCTGCGTATCGTGGATTTTCAGGAGCCAGCCGGTCACTCCCAGCCACTGGCCCCAAAACACATACCATGGACTTTTCCCTGGAAATAAACTCAGCTGCCCCGCTTCTGGTAGGTGGATTGCAGGAGCCACTTTGTGCTATCAAACCAGCCCGACTCGGCACTGGTGCCCCCTTGGGTCTGGGAACGATCCTGTGCGGCGTGGATTTTCAGGAGCCAGCCGGCCACTCCCAGCCACAGGCCCCCTAACACAAACCAGGGCCCTTTTCCCTGGCAAACAAAACTCACTCACCCCGCTTCTGGCTCGCAGATTGCAGGAGCCGCTTTCCTCTATCAAACCAGCCCAACTCGGAACTTGTGCCACCTTTGATCTGGGAACAATCCTGCATATCGTGGATTTTCCGGAGCCAACCGGCCACTCCCAGCCACAGGGCCCCAAACACAAACTATAGCCCTTTTTTCCTGGAAGTAAAACTGACCTGCCCATCTTCTGGCTGGTAGATTGCAGGACCCACTTGGCTCTATCAAACCAGCCCGACATGGCACTGGTGCCTCCTTACATCTGGGAGCCATCCTGCGTATCGTGGATTTTCAGGAGCCAGCCGGCCACCCCCAGCCTCTTGCCCCCGAACACAAACCACGGCCCTGTTCCCTGGCAAACAAAACTCACCCGCCCAGCTTCTGGCTGGCAGATTCAAGGAGCCACTTGCCTCTATCAAACCACCCGACTCGGCACTTGTGCCCCCTTGGTTCCGGGAACCATCCTGTGTGGCATGGATTTTCAGGAGCCAGCTGTCCAATCCCAGCCACAGGCCCGCAAACACACACCACGACCCTTTTCCCTGGGAAAAAAACTCAGCGGCCCCGCTTCTGGAAGGGAGATTGCAGGAGCCACTATGTACTACCATACCAGTCCAACTTGGCACTGCTGCAACCTTTCATCTGGGAACCATCCTGCCCGGAGTGGATTTTCAGGAGCCAGCCGGCCACTCCCAGCCACAGGCCCCCAAACACAAACCACCGCCCTTTTCCCTGGCAACCAAAACTCACCCACCCCGCTTATGGCTGGCAGATTGCAGGAGCCACTTTCCTACATCAAACCAGCCTGACTCGGCACTGGTGCCACCTTACATCTGGGAACCATCCTGCGTATCATGGATTTTCAGGAGCAAGCTGGCCACTCCCAGCCATAGGTCCCCAAACAAAAACCACAGCCCATTTCCCTGGAAGGAAAACTGACCTGCCCATCTTCTGGCTCGCAGATTGCAGGAGCCTCTTGGTACTATGAAACCAGCCCGACTCGGCACTGGTGCCACCTTTCATCCGGGAACCATCCTGCGTATCGTGGATTTTCAGGAGCCAGCCGGCCTCTCCCAGCCATTGGCCCCCGAACACAAACCACGGCCCTTTTCTGTGGCAAAAAAAACTCACTCACCCCGCTTCTGTCTCGCAGATTGCAGGAGCCGCTTTCCTCTATTAAACCAGCCCAACTCGGAACTTGTGACACCTTTGATCTGGGAACAATCCTGCGTATCGTGGATTTTCAGGAGTCAACCGGCCACTCCCAGCCACAGGGCCCCAAACACAAACTATGGCCCTTTTTTCCTGGAAGTAAAACTGACCTGCCCATCTTCTGGCTGGCAGATTGCAGGACCCACTTGGCTCTATCAAACCAGCCCGACTTGGCAGTGGTGCCTCCTTACATCTGGGAATCATCCTGCGTATCGTGGATTTTCAGGAGCCAGCCGGCCACTCCCAGCCACAGGCCCCCAAACACAAGCTAGGGCCCTTTTCCCAGGAAGTAAAACTGACCTGCCCATCTTCTGGCTGGCAGATTGCAGGAGCCACTTCGCTCTATCAAAAGAGCCTGTCTTGGCACTGGTTCCACCTTTCATCTTGGAACCATCCTGCGTATCGTGGATTTTCAGGAGCCAGTCGGCCACTCACAGCCACAGGCCCCGAACAAAAACCACCGCACTTTTCCCTGGCAAACAAAACTCACCCACCCCGCTTCTGGCTGTCAGATTGCAGGAGCCACTTTCCTACATCGAACCAGCCTGACTCGGCACTGGTGACACCTTTCATCTGGAAACCATCCTGCGTATAATGGATTTTCAGGAGCCAGCCGGCCACTCCCAGCCACAGGCCCCCGAACACATACCACGGCCCTTTTCCCTGGAAAAAAACTCAGTTGCCCCGCTTCTGGATGGTAGATTGCAGGAGCCACTTTGTACTATCATACCAGTCCGACTTTGCAGTGGTGCCAACTTTCATCTGGGAATCATCCTGCGTATCGCGGATTTTCAGGAGCCAGCTGGCCACTCCCAGCCACAGGCCCCCAAACATATACCACGGCCCTTTTCCCTGGAAGTAAAACTGACCTGCCCATCATCTGGGTGGTAGATTGCAGGACCCACTTTGTATGATCATACCAGTCCGACTTGGCACTGGTGCCACCTTGGGTATGGGAATCATCCTGTGTATCGTGGATTTTCAGGAGCCAGCTGGCCACTCCCAGCCACAGGCCCCCAAACACAAACTACAGCCCTTTTCCCTGGAAGTAAAACTGACCAGCCCATCTTCTGGATGGCAGATTGCAGCAGCCTCTTGGCTCTATCAAACCAACCCGACATGGCACTGGTGCCACATTGCATCTGGGAATGGTCCTGCATATCGTGGATTTTCAGGAGCCAGCCTGCCACTCCCGGCCACAGGTCCCCAAACAAAAACCACCGCCCTTTTCCCTGGAAGTAAAACTGACCTGCCCATTGTCTGGCTGGCAGGTTGTAGGAGCCTCTTTCTACTATGAAACCAGCCCGACTTGGCACTGGGGCCACCTTTCATATGGGAACCATCCTGCGTATCGTGGATTTTAAGGAGCCAGCCGGCCACTCCCAGCCACAGGCCCCCAAACACATACCACGGCCCTTTTCGCTGGAAAAAAAACTCAGTTGCCCCGCTTCTGGATGGTAGATTGCAGGAGCCACTTTGTACTATCATACCAGCCCGACTTTGCAGTGGTGCCACCTTTCATCTGGGAATCATCCTGCGTATCGTCGATTTTCAGGAGCCAGCCGGCCACTCCCAGCCACTGGCCCCAAAACACATACCACGGACCTTTACCCTAGAAAGAAACTCAGCTGCCCCACCTCTGGTAGGTGGATTGCGGGAGCCACTTTGTGCTATCAAACCAGCCCGACTCAGCACTGGTGCCCCCTTGGGTCTAGGAACGATCCTGCGCGGCGTGGATTTTCAGGAGCCAGCCGGCCACTCCCAGCCACAGGCCCCCGAACACAAACCACGGCCCTTTTCCCTGGCAAACAAAACTCACTCACCCCGCTTCTGGCTCGCAGATTGCAGGAGCCGCTTTCCTCTATCAAAACAGCCCAACTCGGAACTTGTGCCACCTTTGATCTGGGAACAATCCTGCGTATCGTGGATTTTCAGGACCTAACCGGCCACTGCCAGCCACAGGGCCCACAACACACACTATGGCCCTTTTTTCCTGGAAGTAAAACTGACCTGCCCATCTTCTGGCTGGCAGATTGCAGGACCCACTTGGCTCTATCTAACCAGCCCGACTTTGCACTGGTGCCTCCTTACATCTGGGAACCATCCTGCGTATCGTGGGTTTTCAGGAGCCAGCCGGCCACTCCCAGCCACAGGCCCCCAAACACAAACTACGGCCCTTTTCCCTGGAAGTAACACAGACCTTCCCATCTTCTGGATGGCAGATTGCAGGAGCCACTTCCCTCTATCACACCAGCCTGACTCGGTGCTGGTGCCACATTTCATCTGGGAATGGTCCTGCATATCGTGGATTTTCAGGAGCCAGCCTGCCACTCCCGGCCACAGGTCCCCAAACAAAAACCACCGCCCTTTTCCCTGGAAGTAAAACTGACCTGCCCATTGTCTGGCTGGCAGGTTGTAGGAGCCTCTTTCTACTATGAAACCAGCCCGAATTGGCACTGGGGCCACCTTTCATATGGGAACCATCCTGCGTATCGTGGATTTTAAGGAGCCAGCCGGCCACTCCCAGCCACAGGCCCCCAAACACATAACACGGCCCTTTTCGCTGGAAAAAAAACTCAGTTGCCCCGCTTCTGGATGGTAGATTGCAGGAGCCACTTTGTACTATCATACCAGCCCGACTTTGCAGTGGTGCCACCTTTCATCTGGGAATCATCCTGCGTATCGTCGATTTTCAGGAGCCAGCCGGCCACTCCCAGCCACTGGCCCCCAAACACATACCACGGACCTTTACCCTAGAAAGAAACTCAGCTGCCCCACCTCTGGTAGGTGGATTGCGGGAGCCACTTTGTGCTATCAAACCAGCCCGACTCAGCACTGGTGCCCCCTTGGGTCTAGGAACGATCCTGCGCGGCGTGGATTTTCAGGAGCCAGCCGGCCACTCCCAGCCACAGGCCCCCGAACACAAACCACGGCCCTTTTCCCTGGCAAACAAAACTCACTCACCCCGCTTCTGGCTCGCAGATTGCAGGAGCCGCTTTCCTCTATCAAAACAGCCCAACTCGGAACTTGTGCCACCTTTGATCTGGGAACAATCCTGCGTATCGTGGATTTTCAGGACCTAACCGGCCACTGCCAGCCACAGGGCCCACAACACACACTATGGCCCTTTTTTCCTGGAAGTAAAACTGACCTGCCCATCTTCTGGCTGGCAGATTGCAGGACCCACTTGGCTCTATCTAACCAGCCCGACTTTGCACTGGTGCCTCCTTACGTCTGGGAACCATCCTGCGTATCGTGGGTTTTCAGGAGCCAGCCGGCCACTCCCAGCCACAGGCCCCCAAACACAAACTACGGCCCTTTTCCCTGGAAGTAACACAGACCTTCCCATCTTCTGGATGGCAGATTGCAGGAGCCACTTCCCTCTATCACACCAGCCTGACTCGGTGCTGGTGCCACATTTCATCTGCGAAAGGACCTGCATATCGTGGATTTTCAGGAGCCAGCCGGCCACTCACAGCCACAGGCCCACAAACACAAACTTCGGCCCATTTCCCTGGTAAACAATACTCACCCAACCCGCTTAAGGCTCTCAGATTGCAGGAGCCACTTTCCTACATCAAACCAGTCCGACTTGGCACTGGTGCCACCTTTCATCTTGGAACCATCCTGCGTATCGTGGATTTTCAGGAGCCAGCCGGCCACTCCCAGCCACAGGCCCCCAAACACAAACCACCGCCCTTTTCCCTGGCAACCAAAACTCACCCACCCCGCTTATGGCTGGCAGATTGCAGGAGCCACTTTCCTACATCAAACCAGCCTGACTCGGCACTGGTGCCACCTTTCATCTGGGAACCATCCTGCGTATCGTGAATTTTCAGGAGCCAGCCGGCCACTCCCAGCCACCGGCCCCCAAACAAAAACCACGGCCCTTTTCCCTGGAAGGAAAACTGACCTGCCCATCTTCTGGATGGCAGATTGCAGGAGCCTCTTGGTACTATGAAACCAGCCTGACTTGGCACTTGTGCCACCTTTCATCTGGGAACCATCCTGCGTATCTTGGATTTTCAGGAGCCAGCCGGCCACTCCCAGCCACAGCCCCCAAATACAAATTACGGCCTTTTTCCCCAAAAAGTATAACTGACCTGCCCATCTTCTGGCTGGCACATTGCAGGAGCCACTTGCCTCTATGAAATGCGCCCGGCTTGGCGATGTTGCCACCTTTCATCTGGGAACCATCCTGCATATCGTCGATTTTCAGGAGCCAGCCTGCCACTCCCGGCCACAGGCCCCCAAACACAAACCACCGCCCTTTTCCCTTGTAGTCAAACTGACCTGCCCATCTTCTGGTTGGCAGATTGCAGGACCCACTTGGCTGTATCAAACCAGCCCGACATGGCACTGGTGCCTCCTTTCATCTGGGAATCATCCTGTGTATCGTGGATTTTCAGGAGCCAGCCGGCCACTCCCAGCCACAGGCCCCCAAACACAAGCTACGGCCCTTTTCCCAGAAAGTAAAACTGGCCTGCCAATGTTCTGGCTGGCAGATTGCAGGAGCCACTTCGCTCTATCAAAAAAGCCTGTCTTGGCACTGGTGCCAACTTTCATCTGGGAATCATCCTGTGTATCGTGGATTTTCAGGAGCCAGCCTGCCACTCCCAGCCACAGGCCCCCAAACATAAACCACGGCCCTTTTCCCGGGAAACAAAAATCAGCAGCCCCGCTTCTTAATGGTGGATTGCAGGAGCCACTTTTGCTATCAAACCAGGCCGACTCGGCACTGGTGCCCCCTTGGGTCTGGGAACCATCCTGCTCGGTGTGGATTTTCAGGAGCCAGCCGGCCACTCCCAGCCACAGGCCCCCAAACACAAACCACCACCTTTTTCCCTGGCAACCAAAACTCACCCACCCCGCTTATGGCTGGCAGATTGCAGGAGCCACTTTCCTACATCAAAACAGCCTGACTCGGCACTGGTGCCACCTTCCATCTGGGAACCATCCTGCGTATCGTGGATTTTCAGGAGCTAGCCGGCCACTCCCAGCCACAGGCCTCCAAACACATACCACGTACCTTTTCCTGGAAGTAAAACTGACCTGCCCGTTGTCTGGCTGGCAGGTTGCAGGTGCACTTGGTACTAAGAAACCAGCCCGACTTGGCACTGGTGCCACCTTTCATATGGGAACCATCCTGCGTATCGTGGATTTTCAGGAGCCAGCCGGCCACTCCCAGCCACAGGCCCCCAAACACATACCACGGCCCTTTTCGCTGGAAAAAAAACTCAGTTGCCCCGCTTCTGGATGGTAGATTGCAGGAGCCACTTTGTGCTATCAAACCAGGCCGACTCGGCACTGGTGCCCCCTTGGGTCTGGGAACCATCCTGCTCGGTGTGGATTTTCAGGAGCCAGCCGGCCACTCCCAGCCACAGGCCCCAAATACAAATTACGGCCTTTTTCCCTAAAAGTATAACTGACCTGCCCATCTTCTGGCTGGCAGATTGCAGGACCCACTTGGTTGTATCAAACCAGCCCGACTTGGCACTGGTGCCACCTTTCATCTGGGAACCCTCCTGCGTATCGTGGATTTTCAGGAGCCAACCGGCCACTCCCAGCCACAGGCCCCCAAACACATACCACGGCCCTTTTCCCTGGCAAACAAAAGTCACCTGCTCCGCTTCGGGATGGCAGATTGCAGGAGCCACTTGGTACTATCAAACTAGCCTGACTTGACATTGGTGCCACCTTGAGTCTGGGAACTATCCTGCGAACCGTGGATTTTCAGCAGTCAGTCGGCCACTCCCAGCAACAGGCCCCCAAACACAAACCACGGCACTTTTTCCTGGCAATCAAAACTCACCTGCCCTCCTTCTGGATGCAGATTGCATTAGCCAATTGGTACTATCAAACCAGCTCGACTTGGCACAGGTGCGAGCTTGGGTCTGGGAACTATCCTGTGTACTGGCGATTTTCAGCAGCCACCCGGCCGCTCCCAACGACAGGCCCCCAAAGAAAAACCACGGACCTTTCCCTGGGAAACAAAACTCACCTGCCCCGCTTTTGGATGGCAGATTGCAGGACCCACTTGGTACTATCAAACCAGCCCGACTTGGCACATGTGCCACTTTGGGTCTGGGAACTATCCTGCGTTCAGTGCATTTTCAGCAGTCAGCCGGCCAATTCAAGCCACAGGCCCCCAAACACCCACCACATCCATTTTCCCTGGCAAACAAAAGTCACACGCCCCACATCTGGATGGCAGATTGCAGGACCACTTGGTACTAACAAACCAGCCCGACTTAGTACTGGTGACACCTTGGGTCTGGGAACTATCCTGCGTACCGTGGATTCTCAGGAGCCAGCCGGCCACTCCAAGCCACAGGCCCACAAACACAAAGCACGACTCTTTTCCCTGGAAAAAAAACTCACCTGCCCCGCTTCTGGATGGCAGATTGCAGGAGCCACTTGGTACTATCAAACCTGCCCAATTTGACCCTGGTGCCACATTGAGTCTGGGAACTATCCTGCGTATCGTGGATTTTCAGGAGCCAGCCGGCCACTCCCAGCCACAGGCCCCCAAACACACACCACGGCCATTTTGCCCCGCAAACAAAAGTCACATGCCCCGCTTCTGGATGGCGGATTGCAGAAGCCACTTGGTACTATCAAACTAGCCCAACTTGGCACTGGTGTCACCTTGGGTCTGGAAAATTTTCTGCGTACCGTGGATTTTCAGGAGCCAGCCGGCCACTCCCAGCCACAGGCCCCCGAACACAAACCACGGCTCTTTCCCTGGCAAACAAAACTCACGTGCCCCGCTTCGGGATGGCAGATTGCAGGAGCCACTTGGTACTATCAAACCAGCCCGACATGGCACTGGTGCCACCTTGGGTCTGGGATGTATCCTGCGTATTGTGGATTTTCAGGAGCCAGCCGGCCACTCCCAGCCACAGGCCCCCAAACACACCCAACGCCCCTTTTCCCTGGAAACAAAACTCACCTGCCCCACTTCTGGATGGCAGACAGCAGGAGCCACTTCGTACTATGAAATCAGCCTGACTTGGCAGAGGTGCCAGCGTGGGTCTGGAACCATCCTGCGTATTGTGGAATTTCAGGAGCCAGCCGGCCAGTCCTGGCCACATGGTTTTGAGCGCAAACCTCATTCAGTTTTCCTGGTAAGGAAAACTCGCCTGCCCTTCGTCTGTATGGTAAATTGAAGGAGCCACTTGGCATTGTCAAAGCAGTCTAAGATGGCACAGGTGCCAGCTTGGGTCTGGGAACCATCCTGCGTATCATGGAATTTCAGGAACCAGCCAGCCACTCGCAGCCACAGGCACCCGAACCTAAATCTCGGCCCTTTTCATTGGCAAAAAACAATCACCTGCCCTGGTTGTGAATGGCAGATTACAAGAGCCAGTTTGCATTGTCACGCCAGCCTGAGATGGAACTGGTGACAGCCTGGGTATGGGGACCATGCTGTGTATCGTGGAATTTCAAGAGCCAGATGGCCACTCCTGGCCACAAGCTTCTGAACACAAACCTCTTTCTTTTTCCCTAGCAAACAAAACTCAACTGCACCGCTTTTGGATGGCAGATTGCATGAGCTGCTTCGCACTGTCAAACCTGCCCGACTTGGCACTGGTGTCACCTTGGGTTCGGGAACCATCCTGCGTATCGTGGAATTTTAGGAGCCTGCGAGCCACTCCAGGCCACAGGCTCCAGAATGAAATGTTCAGTCCTCTTCCCTGGCAAACAAAACTCAACAAACCCACTTCTGGGTGGCAGACTGCAGGAGCCCCTTGGCACTGTCAAAGCAGCCTGAGATGGCACTGGTGCCAACTTGGGTCTGGGAAAAATCCCACTTATCTTGGAAATTCAAGAACCAGCCGGCCACTCCTGGCCACAGGCCCCCATACATAAATATTGCCCCTTATTCCTGGCAAACCAACTCTCCTGGCATGGTTCTTGTTCGTTGATTGCAGGAGCCACTTGGCACTGTCAAACCAGCCCGACTTGCACTGGTGCCAACTCGTGTTTGGGAATCATCTTCTGTATCGTGGAATTTCAGGAGCCAGACATCCACTCCCAGCCACAGTCGCCCAAACACAAACCTCAGCCCCATTTCGTGGGAAACAAAACTCACCTGCCCCACTTCTGGATGGAAGATTATAGGAGTGACTGGGCACTGTCACACCAGCCTGAGATGGCACTGGTGCCATCTTGGGTCTGGGAACCATCCTGCATACCGTGGAATATCAGGAGCCACCAGGCCACTCTGGCAACAGGCACCCGAACACAAACCTCGGGCCTTTCCCCTGGCAAGGAAAACTTACCTGCCCCGCTTCTGGATGGCAGATTGCAGGAGCCACTTGGAAATGTCACGACAGTCTGACATGACACTGGTGCCAGCTTGGGTCTGGGGACCATCCTGCGCAGCATGGTATTTCAGGAGCCAGCTGGCCACTCCCAGCCACAGGCCCCTGAACACCAAGCTCTGCCCTTTTACCTGACAAAGAGAACTCACCTGCACTGCTTCTGGATGGCAGATTGCAGGAGTCACTTGGCACTGTCAAACCAGCCTGAGATGGCACTGGTGCCACCTTGGGTCTGGGAACTATCCTGTGTATCGTGAAATTTCAGGAACCAGAAGGGGATCAGTGGCCTCAGACTCCCGAATAAAATAATCGGTCCTCTTCCCTGGCAAACAAAATTTAACTGCCGTGCATCTGGGTGGCAGATTGCACGAGCCACGTGGCATTGACAAACCCCACCGACTTGGCCCCGTTGACAGCTTGGGTCTTGGAACCATCCTGCGTATTGCGGAATTTCTGGAGCCATCCGGCCACTCCCAGCAACAGGTCCCCAAACACAAACATCTGGCCTTTTCCCTGGCAAACAAAACTCACCCGCCCCGCTTCGGGATGGTAGTTTGCAGGAGCCACTTTGTACCCTCAAACCAGCCCGACTGGGCCGAGGTGCCACCTTGGGTCTTGGAACCATCCTACGTATCGTGGAATTTCAGGAGCCAGCTGGCCACAGAATTTTAAGAACCATCCTCAGCCCTTTTCCCTGGAAAAACAAAACTCACCTGCTCCGGTTCTGGACGGCAGATTGCAGGAGCCACTTGGCACTGTCAAACCAGCCCGACTTGGTACTGGTGCAAGTATGGGTCTGGGAACCATCCTGTGTATCATGGAATTTCAGGAGCCAGCCGGCCACTCCCAGCCACAGGCCCCCGAACACAAACCTGCGCCTTTATCCTTGGCACACAAAACTCACCTGCCGCGCTTCTGGATAGCAGATTGCTAGAGACACTTGGCACTGTCAAACAGATCTGAGATGGCACTGCTGCCGGCTCGGGTCTGGGAACCATCCTGTGTATCGTGGAATTTTAGGAGCCAGGAGGCCACTCTCAGCCACAGGCTTTCAAACAAAAACATCTGCCCTTTTTACTGGCAAAAAAACTCATCTGCCCCGGTTCTGGATGGAAGATTGCAGGAGCCACTGGGCACTGTCAAACCAGCCCGACTTGGCACTTGTACCACCTCTGGTCTGGGAACCATACTGCGTATCATGGAATTTCAGGAGCCAGCCGGCCAGTCCCGGCCACATGCTTTCGAGCGCAAACCTCATTCCGTTTCCCTGGTAAACAAAACTCAGCTGCCCTGTGTCTGTATGGTAGTTTGAAGGAGCCACTCGGCATTGTCAAAGCAGCCTAAGATGGCACTGGTTCCAGCTTGGGTATGGGAACTATCCTGCGTATTGTGGAATATCAGGAGCCAGCCGGGCATCTGCGTCCTCAGGCTCTCGAATAATGTAATAGCTCATCTTGCCTGGCAAATAAAACTCAACTGCCGTGCTTCTGGATGGCAGATGACAGGCACCACTTGGCACTGTCAAACCAGCCCTACTTGCACTGGTGCCAGCTCAAGTTTCGGAACCATCCTGCGTATTGCGGAATTTCATGACACAGCCGGCAAGTCCTGGTCACAGGCTCCATAATAAAATATTCAGTCCTCTTCCCTGGCAAACAAAACTCAACAGCCCCGCTTCTGCATGGAAGATTGCAGGAGCCAGTTGCCACTGTCAAACCAGCCCGACTTGGCACTGGTCCCAGATTGGGTAAGGGAACCATCCTGCATACCGTGGAATTCCAGGAGCCACCAGGCCACTCCTGGCCACAGGCACCCGAACAAACATCTCGGCCCTTTTCATTGGCAAAAATAACTCACCTGCCCTAGTTCTGGATGGCAGATTGCAGGAGCCACTTGGCATTGTCAAACGGGCCTGAGATGGAACTGGTGCCAGCTTGGGTCAGGGAACCATCCTGCGTATCGTGGAATTTCAGAAGCCAGCCGGCCACTCCCAGCCACAGCCGCACAAACACAAACCTCTGCCTTTTTTCCTCAGCAAACTAAACTCACCTTCCTGCTTCTGGATGGCAGATTGCAGGAGCCACTTGGCACTGTCAAACCTGCCTGAGACGGCAAAGGTGCCAGCTCGAGTCTGGGAACCATCCTGCGTATCGTGGAATTTCAGGAGCCAGTTGGCCACTCCAGGCCACAGGCCCCCGAACACAAACCTCAGCCCTTTCCCCTGGCAAGGAAAACTCACCTGCCCACTTCTGGATGGCAGATTGCAGGAGCCACTTGGACCTGTCAAGCCAGCCTGATATGACACTGGCGCCAGCTTTGGTCTGGGAACCATCTGGCGCAGCATGGTATTTCAGGAGCCAGATGGCCACTGCCAGCCACAGGCCTCTGAACATCAAGCTCTGCCCTTTTACCTGATAAAAAGAACTCAACTACACCGCTTCTGGATGGCAGATTGCAGGAGCCACTTGGCACTGTCAAACCAGCCTGAGATGGCACTGGTGCCACCTTGGGTCTGGGAACCATCCTGTGTATCATGGAATTTCAGGAACCAGAAGGGGATCAGTGGCCTCAGACTCCCGAATAAAATAATCGGTCCTCTTCCCTGGCAAACAAAATTTAACTGCCTTGCTTCTGGGTGGCAGATTGCACGAGCCACGTGGCACTGTCAAACCCCCCCGACTTGGCCCTGTTGACAGCTTGGGTCTTGGAACCATCCTGCATATTGCGGAATTTCAGGAGCCATCCGCCCACTCCCAGCAACAGGTCCCCAGACACAAACATCTGGCCTTTTCCCTGGCAAACAAAACTCACCTTGTTGATGTGAAGGGAGAAGACCCATCCTTGTTTGATCAGCATCTGACTCCGGTTTATTGATCAAAATTAAACACTTTTTATAACAGTGCTAATTCACTTCATGCATATTGCAAAATCTGAGCTCCTGATAGGCTGTAGAGAAAACTTCAGCCCCTCCTTTTGTTTACAATACCTGAAGTTAGTTTACTGAAACCAAGATCAGTGTTCTCACCATGATATGAAAAGTTCTCAAAACCTTCATATCTGTTCCCAGACCAGACATCTGTTCCCAGTAGCAGCCAAGGACAGAACAGTCCGAGAATCTTGTTGTTTATATAAAAGGTGGCTGAGAACCTAATTATTCACAGGATCAAGCCTGGGAAAGGCTGCTTTACAGCAGGCTTCTATCTTTCCCTCAGCTGAGTACCTTCATGGCCTCTTTCTTTAAGCCATGCTTAAACCAGGCTCTCCACACTTCCCCCGTTTCTTTCTTTTTGAGAAAGGAGGTTAGTTGCCAAGTTTTCTTTATCATCCTACCAACCATATCCTGAACACAGCCAAAAACACAAAGCAAAACAAGCAAAAGCCTCAAAAAGCACACTTAGTATCTCTATATAGTCCCTCAGCCATGGTCTGAGCAACGGCTTTTACCCCAAAGGGTTAAAAGGCTGTCAGCTGTCCTCCCTCAAGTGCACGTGGAGAGGAGGCAAACAGCGAGTTTGAAAATGATCCCTTCTGTTCTTGAGATTTTCACATCCACCCTTTTCTTGGGTTTCTCAGAAAAGTTCAAAATCAGTTTTACAGTCTGTAATCCTTTAGTCATTTGGCTCAAATGACATCAGCTGGGTAATTCTCAGTCCTTGGTTGATTTGGAGCAGTGGAAAAGTAGCATACACTCAAAGCACTTAAAACACTTAAACCCAACAGGCTTATTTTAAGATCAACAAAACTTATATGTAAAATAAATTAATTCTAATAAAGCTTAAACAAGAATCAGAAAAGTTCTATGGGTTAACTGCATCACACTCTTTGTAACACAAAAATAAGCAATTCTAACAATTATTACATTATAAGCAATATTCTCAGCTAGCAAGGTTTCTCTCTTACAAGGGATCTAAGCTATGGAAACAAACCAAAAAGGCTATCACTAATTATAAGATATGCTATACAACAGATACAAAAAAGAATTCTATGGGCTACAAGGCTCAAACAAAACTTAAGTGTGCTAATATAACCTACAAAAATAAGCTAAAGGAAGTTTGTTTTCTATTCTCAAACAGCAGATACATTTTAAACAAAAACAGCTCTACTCACAAATACTTCTGATTGTCTCTTTTAACTAGAGTTTCTCTAATGTTCACAACAACATTATGCACAGAGGTCATAAAATAAACGCCTATCATAAAAGCATAAATCTATCCAACATTACTTAAACTAAATAGCATTTAGACTAAAAATATTTAAACTTTAAATATTTTAACTTAACAGAACATCACCTAAACTCAATAATATTCAGACTTAAAATACTTAAAACCTTTTAACTTAACAAAACTTAACTGACTTTAAATTCTACATAACTTAATATAATTTTAATCTTAACAGAAAACTTTTGGTCAACAAAAGTTTGTTTGCCGGCAATCATGATAGAAAGCAAGTGATATCCTAAAATGAATATCAAATGTTGTATGTTTTTGTTAATCACATGCTTTTAAAAACCAAGCCTTTATTAACTAAAATTTGAAATTATTAATTATTTCAAAAAATTTTTATTTCATATTTTTATTATTATTTTATTATTCATTTTATTATCATTATTTTATTTCATTATTTATTTCATATTTTATTATTTTATTTATATTATTATTATGCCTTCTAAAGTGGCTTTGGAGTAGGAAGCACCACTTTAAAAAACAAACATTTCCTTTGGATTCCGAGAAAGGAAACAATTCTTATTTAAAAATAATTATATAACAATTCTATAAAGTGCCTTTTTGAGGAAATATATCAACAGATGTTTTCCTTGTGTAAAATAGACATTTTTTAGTTCAAATCTTTGAAACACATATACTACTTAAAGTTTGTGTTTATGCATTATCTTCTATATTAGTAATTCAATAAAACTTCTATTCTATACCAAAACTATTTTTCTTTATTCAAAATGCGTACCACTCCTAATTTAACTTTTAGGGCTTAAGCTAAACCCATGTCATCAGAAAACTCTGGGTTTCTACCTAAAAGTTAAGAGAAGGAAGCTGAAGCAGCTTAAGCTACTGCAAGTTTCCATTTTAGGCTCAGGATTACCTGCAGCCAAGCACAGACATGGCAAGAACAGAAACTGCACAGACAGGAGAGAGAGAGAGAGAGCCCGGGAGCCTGAGCCCAGTGCACTTCAGCCCTGGGCCCCTCACAGCTAAGGCTCCGTTTGTAGCGGCAAGGAAAGGTAAAAATTGTGACCATCCTTCTCAGCCTCACCCTAAGCTGGTTACTAACCTGAATCACTGAATTACTAACACTGCTGAAAAGGGGCAGAAGAGAGTGAGTCCTGGTATTTCTTGGTAAACCACAAAACTGCAGAGCTAAGTTTTCAAGCAACAAGCTAAAACAACCACGTCAGAACAGCAGCAGTCTTCTCCCTCCTGGCTTACTACTAGTTTGCAGTCTACCTCTTCTGTGTATAAGAGGAGTTTTCACATGTCTGAGCAGGAGAGGAAAAAAAAAACCCAAAGTTTATGAGACTAAGTATGAAATACATATAAACTAAGGTAACAGATTTAAGCAGCTTAACTAAGGTACAGGTACATTCAAAAAAACCCAACAGATATTTGTCCATTTTAGAGCAGAGCCACCAACAGTTTATTTGCTTCCGCGGCGCGTGTGTCGGAGGAGGGCTGACACCCCCTGCGCTGCTCGGCTCCCTGCGGTGTCGAAGTGGGCAAAAAAAACCCTCCGGTCCCGCGGTGCAGCAGCGGCTTGGCTCAGCTCCTGCCGGGGCCAGGCCCTGCATGGCCGCGGCGCTGCTGGTGCTGCTCGTGGCCGCCTGGCGCCGGCTGCGCGGTGCGGCCCAGGCCCGGGGGCTTCATGCGGGGCAAGGCTGTCATCATCACCGGCGCCATCAGCGGGCCGGGCCAGGCGGCCGCGGCTCGGCTCGGTTCCCACTGCGCCGCGCTTTCCCCGTGGCGGCGGCTCGGTTCCCGCCGTGTGGTGCGGCTCTCCCTGCCACTGCCTCTGTTATCGCCACTACAATTCAGCACTACTCCAGTCGCTCGGCACGGCTGCTCAACATCTTGACAGTTTTATCACTCTCCCATAATAAATCATCGAATTCACGCCATCCCGTTAACTCGTAAACCGCATGGAGGCCAAGGAAAACCCCTCTAGCATAGACATTAGTCCAAAGTCCCGTTAAATCCTTTTGCAAATTCATCTACTTAATCTGCGGCTTTTATAAATATGCTGCTTGCCTTTTTCCTACCTAAGATTTCCAGCGCGGGTTGCAGCCTCTTCAAGGTCGCGGCAGCACGTCTCAGTAGAGCTCGTCATTATGATCACTCGAGGCACACGACGCGTATCAGCTTCTTTTTTATCCGCTTTATCGTGTTTTTCCTGCCGCCCCGCTGCTTAGGACCTGAGCCGGTTTTCACTTCACATGGTGCATCGCAGTATCACGGTTGGGTGTCACCATTATGTTGAAGTGAAGGGAGAAGACCCATCCTTGTTTGATCAGCATCTGACTCCGGTTTATTGATCAAAATTAAACACTTTTTATAACAGTGCTAATTCACTTCATGCATATTGCAAAATCTGAGCTCCTGATAGGCTGTAGAGAAAACTTCAGCCCCTCCTTTTGTTTACAATACCTGAAGTTAGTTTACTGAAACCAAGATCAGTGTTCTCACCATGATATGAAAAGTTCTCAAAACCTTCATATCTGTTCCCAGACCAGACATCTGTTCCCAGTAGCAGCCAAGGACAGAACAGTCCGAGAATCTTGTTGTTTATATAAAAGGTGGCTGAGAACCTAATTATTCACAGGATCAAGCCTGGGAAAGGCTGCTTTACAGCAGGCTTCTATCTTTCCCTCAGCTGAGTACCTTCATGGCCTCTTTCTTTAAGCCATGCTTAAACCAGGCTCTCCACAAACCTGCCCCACTTCGGGATGGTAGTTTGCAGTAGCCACTGGGCACTCTCAAACCAGCCTGACTTGGCACTGATGCCAACTTACGTCTGGGAAATATCCTGCGTATCATGGAATTTCAGTAGCCAGCAGGCCACTCTCAGCCGCAGGACTCCAAGCACAAACGTCGGCCTTTTCCCTGGCAAAAAAACCTCAACATCTGTGCTTCTGGACGGCAGACTAAAAGAGACACTGGGCACTATTAAACAACCCTGAGATGGCACTGGTGCAGCTTGGGTCTGGGAACCATCCTGCGTATTGTGGAATTTCAGGAGCCAGCCGGCCACTCCTGGCCACAGGCTTTCGAACACCAACCTCGACAATTTTCCCTGGTAAACAAAACACAGCTGCCCTGCATTTGAATGGTAGATTGAAGGAGCCACTTGGCATTGCCAAACCAGCCTGAGATGGCACTGGTGGCAGCTTGGGTCTGGGAACCATCCTGCGTATCGTGGAATTTCAGGAGCCACCAGGCCACTCCTGGCCACAGGCACGCGAACAAAAACTCAGCACCTTTCATTGGAAAAAAATAACTCACCTGCCCTAGTTCTGGATGGCAGATTGCAAGACCCGATTTGCATTATCAAACCAGCCCGACTTGGCACTGGTGCCACCTTGGGTCTGGGAACCATCATGCGTATCGCGGAATTTCAGACGCCACCCGCCCACTCCCAGCCACAGCCGCACAAACACAAACCTCTGCCTTTTTCCTTAGGAAACTAAACTCATCTGCCTGCTTCTGGATGGCAGATTGCGGGAGACACTTGGCACTGTCAAACCAGCCTAAGATGGCACTGGTGCCACCTTGGGTCTGGGAACCATCCTGCGTATCATGGAATTTTAGGAGCCAGCCGGCCACTCCCAGCCACAGGCCCCCGAACACAAACCTCTTGCCTTTTCCCTGGCAAACAAAACTCACCTGCTGCGGTTCTGGATGGCAGATTGCAGAAGGCACTTGCCACATTCAAACCAGCCCAACTCGCACTGGTGCCAGCTTGGGTAAGGGAAGCATCCTGCTTCTCGTGGAACATCAGGAGCCAGCCAGCCACAGGCACCCAAACACAAACCTCAGCCCCATTTTGTGGCAAACAAAACTCACCTGCTGCAGTTCTGGATGGCAGATTGCAGGAGACACTTGCAACTATCAAACCAGCCCAACTCGCACGGATGCCACCTTGGGTTCGGGAACCATCCTGCGTATCGTGGAATTTTAGGAGCCTGCGAGCCACTCCAGGCCACAGGCTCCAGAATCAAATGTTCAGTCCTCTTCCCTGGCAAACAAAACTCAACAAACCCACTTCTGGGTGGCAGACTGCAGGAGCCCCTTGGCACTGTCAAAGCAGCCTGAGATGGCACTGGTGCCAGCTTGGGTCTGGGAAAAATTCCGCTTATCGTGGAATTTCAGGAACCAGCCGGCCACTCCTGGCCACAGGCCCCAATACATAAATATTGCCCCATATTTCTGCCAAACAAACTCACTTGGCCTGGTTCTTGTTGGTTGATTGCAGTAGCCATCTGACACTCTCAAACCAGCCCTACTTACACTGGGACCATTCTCGGGTTTGGGAATCATCTTGCGTATCGTAGAAGATCAGGAGCCAGCCGGCCAATCCCAGTTACAGGCGCCCAAACACATACCTCTGCCCTATTTCTTGGCAAAGAAAACTCACCTGCCCCGCTTCTGGATGGCAGATTGCTGGAGCCACTTGGCACTGTCGAAACAGCCTGAGATGGCACTGGTGCCAGCTTGGGTCTGGGAACCATCCTGCGTATCGTGGAATTTCAGGAGCCGGCCGGGCATCTGCATCCTCAGGCTCTCGAATAAAGAAATCGCTTGTCTTCCCTGGCAAACAAAACTCAACTGACATGCTTCTGGACGGCAGATGACAGGAGCCACTTGGCACTGTCAAACCAGCACTACTTGCACTGGTGCCAGCTCAGATTTCAGAACCATCCTGCGTATTGCGGAATTTAAGGAGCCAGCCAGCTACTCCTAGCCACAGGCCCCATAAAAAAATATTCAGTCCTTTTCCCTGGCAAACAAAACTCACCTGTCCCGCTTCTGGATGGCAGATTGCAGGAGCCAGTTGCCATTGTCAAACCAGCCCGATTCACTCTGGTGCCAGCTTGGGTAAGGTAACCATCCGGCTTATTTGGAATTTCAGGAACCAGCCGGCCACTCCCAGTCACAGGCACCCGAACCAAAATCTCGGCCCTTTTCATTGGCAAAAAACCATCACCTGCCCTAGTTCAGAACGGCAGATTACAGAAGCCACTTGGCACTGTCAAACCAGCCTGAGATGGCACTGGTGCCAGCTTGGGTCTGGGAACCATCCTGCTTCTCGTGGAACTTCAGGAGCGAGCCGGCCACTCCAGGACACAGGCCACCGAAGACAAATGCCTTGCCTTTTCCCTGGCAAACAAAACTCACCTGCTGCGGTTCTCGATGGCAGATTGCAGGAGACACTTGCCACTGTCAAACCAGCCCAACTCGCACTGGTGCCAGCTTGGGCCTGGGAACCATCCTGCTTCTCGTGGAATTTCTAGAGCCAGCCAGCCACTCCCAGCCACAGGCGCCCAAACACAAACCTCAGCCCCATTTCGTGGCAAACAAAACTCACCTGCCCCACTTCTGGATGGAAGATTGCAGGAGCTACTGGGCACTGTCAAACCAGCCGGACTTGGCACTTGTGCCACCTCTGGTCTGGGAACTATCCGGGGTATCATGGAATTTCACAAGCCAGCTGGCCACATGCTTTCGAGCGCAAACCTCATTCCGTTTCCCTGGTAAACAAAACTCAGCTGCCCTGCGTCTGTATGGTAGATTGAAGGAGCCACTTGGCATTGTCAAACTAGCCTAAGATGGCACTGGTGCCAGCTTGGGTAAGAGAACCATCCGGCGTATTGTGGAATTTCAGGAACCAGCCAGCCACTCCCAGCCACAGGCACCCGAATCAAAATATCGTTCAGAACGGCAGATTACAGAAGCCACTTCGCACTGTCCAATCAGCCTGACTTGGCACTGGTGCCAGCTTGGGTCTGGGAACCATCATGCGTATCATAGAATTTCAGGGGCCATCCGGCCACTCTCAGCCACAGGCCCCTGAAGTCAAACCTTGGCCATCTCCCTTTGAAAACTCACCTGCCCCGGTTTTTGATGGCGAATTACACGAGCCACTGGGCACTGTCAAACCAGCCCAACTTGCCTCTGGTGCCAGCTTTGGTTTGGGAACCATACTGCGTATTGCAGAATTTCAGGAGACAGCCGGTCACTCTAGGCCATAGGCCTCCAAACAGAAATGCTGAATCATTTTTGCTGGCAACATAACCCACCTGCTCTGGTTCTTGATGGCAGATTGCAGGCGCCATTTTGCGCTTTCAAACCAGACCGCGTTGCAACTGGTTCCATCTTGGTTCTGGGAAACATCCTGGTGTATTGTGGCAATTCAGGAGCCAGTCGGTTGCTGGAACCAGAAGAAAACATATGTCCTTTTCCCAGGAAAACTGAGCTCACCATCTCCGGTTCTTGATGGCAGATGGCAGGAGCCACTTGGCACTGTCAAACCAGATTAACTGGGCACTGCTGTCAGCTTGCGTCTGGGAACCATGCTGTGTATCGTGGAATTTCTGCAGACAGCTGGCCAATCTCACCACAGGCCCCCAAATAAATGCCTCACACATTTTCCCTTGCAAAAAAAAGTCACCTGACCCGGTTCTTGATGGCAGATTGCAGGAGCCACTTGGCACTGTCAAACCAGTCTGACATGCAACTGGTGCCAGCTCGGGTCGGGAACAATCCTATGTATTGCAGAATTTCTAGTGCCAGCTTGAAACTCCGGCCACAGGCTACGGACTAAAAGCCTCGCTCCTTTTCCATGGAAAACAAAACTCACCTGCTCCGCTTCTTGATGGCAGGATTGCAGGAGCCACTTGGCACTGTCAAACCAGACCGACTGGGCACTGGTGCCAGCTTGGGTCTGGGAACTCTCATGCATATTGTAGAATTTCAGGAGCCAGCCCGTGACTCCGGCCACAGGTGCCCAAAAATAAATACTTGCCCATTTTCTCTGGAAAACTAAACTCACCAGAGCCCGGTTCTTGATGGAAAATTGCAGGAGCCACTTGGCACTGTCAAACCAACCCGAGGTGCAACTGCTGCCTGCTTGGGTCTGGGAACTATTCTGCGTATTGCGGAATTTCAGGAGCCAGCTGGCCACCCCAGCCTTAGGCCCCGAAAAAAACCTCGCTTCTTTTCCCAGGCAAACAAAACTCACCGTCCCCTGTGTTTGATGGCAGACTGCAGGAGTCACTTGGCATTATCCAACTGGCTCCAGTTACAACTGGCGCCAGCTTGGGTCTGAGAACCATCCCACCTACTGTGGAATTTCATCAGCCAGCCGGCCACTCCTGCCACATGCCCCTGAATAAAAACCTCGCACCTTTTCCCTGGCAAACAAAACTCACCTGCTGCAGTTCTTGGTGGGAGACGGCAGTAGTTACTTGGTGCTACCAAACCAGCTTGACTTCTCATTGCTGATAGGTTATATCTGTGAAGCAGCCTGCGTAATGCGGAATTTCAGCAGCCAGCCGGCCACTAAGCCACAGGCCCCTGAAGTCAAACCTCGGCCATCTTCTTTTGAAAACTCACCTGCCCCGGTTTTTGATGGCGAATTACACGAGCCACTGGGCACTGTCAAACCAGCCCAACTTGCCTCTGGTGCCAGCTTTGGTCTGGGAACCATACTGCATATTGTGGATTTTCAGGAGAAAGCCGATCACTCTAGACCATAGGCTTCCAAACAGAAATGCTGAATCATTTTTCCTGGCAAATAAAACTCACCTGCACCGGTCCTCGATGGCAGATTGCAGGAGCCACTTAGCACTGTCAAACCAGTCCGACATGTAACTGGTGCCAGCTTGGGTCGGGAACCATCCTACGTATTGCGGAATTTCAGGCGACAGCTTGAAACTCCGGCCACAGGCCATGGACTAAAAACCTCGCTCCTTTTCCGTGGCAAACAAAATTCACCTGCCCCGGTTTTGATGGAAGATTGCAGGAGTCACTTGGCACTGTCAAACCAGCCTGACTTGGCACTGCTGCCAGCTTGGGTCTGGGAACCATGCTGCGTATGGTGGAATTTCTGAAGCCATGTGGCCACTCCAGCCACAGGCCCCCAGATAAACACCTCACTTCTTTTTCCTGGCAAACAGAACTCATCTGCCCTGTATCTTGATGGCAGACTGCAGGAGCCACTTGGCACTGTCTTGGCACTGGTGCCAGCTTGGGTCTGGGAACCATCCTCCTACTGCAGAATTTCAGGACCCAGCAAGCCATTCCAGCCACAGGCCCCCAGATATAAACCTCACTCCTTTTTCCCGGCAAACCAAACTGACTTTCTCCGGTTCTTGATGGGAGATAGCAGGAGCTACTTGGCACTGTCAAACCACCCCGAGTTTCAACTGATGCCAGCTTGGGTCTGGGAACCTCCCTGCGTATTGCGGACTTTCAGGAGCTGGCCAGTCACTCTGGCCACAGGCGCATGAACACAAATCTCGGTTCTTTTCCTGGCAAACTAAACTCACCATCTCTGGTTCTTGATGGCAGATTGCAGGAGCCACTTGGCACTGTCAAACCAGCCCAACTTGGCACTGGTGCCAGCTTAGGTCTGGGAACCATCCTGCGTATTGTGGAATTTCAGGAGGCAGCAGGCCGTTCCAGCCACAGGCCCCTGAATAAAAACCGTGCTCCTCTTTCCTGGCAAACTAATTTTGCTTGGCCCGGTTCTTGATGGCATATTTCAGGACTTTCCAAGAGCACCATGACCATCGCCATGCCCTACATCTGGCAAAATGCTCTTTGAGCAAGAAGCCGGCCAATTCTCCTCTGGGAGATGGAGATAGCGTTAGCTTCCGAAAGGCGAACAACAAAGTCGCACATCACTGAGATTCTGTGCTCAGCTACCAACAGTACCTTGCCACTCTACTGCCTTTTTCATTCACATTAATATTTGTATGAAAGAGTTTTGGACAACTTTTCTTTTGCTCCTTACGAAGCAAACTGCAGACCTGCGTGCAACCTCTGGAACACAATCCGAGATGTTTTTTCCTGAACAAGTAGAGTTTCTCCTTGCGAGACACAGTGGAAAAGTTTTTCCTTAGATATAAGCGACTAGAAACGCGAAAGACGAAGATAAGGAGCTCTCTGAAGCTATGCGCTTGTCCAGGGTGTCTTTCAGCAGAAGCCGCTTGCAGGAGCGCACCACGACTGGCACCATGCTTTGCAACCGGCACAATGCTCTTCACGCGAAGAAGCCGCATCTTCGCGTCTGTGAGACGGAGAGAGTGGCAGCTTCTGAAATGTGACCAATGAAGCCGCACAACACTGAGATTGTGTGCGCAGCTTGCAAAATGATAGAAAACTGTAGATGGCCACTCTCCTGCGCTTTCCAAACACATTAACATTCGAATGGAAGGAGTTTTAAAGAACTCTCTTTTGCTTCTTGCAAAACACTCTGCAGACCTGCCTGCAACCTCTACAAGACAATCGGAGATGTTTTCTGAACAGGCACAATATCACCTTGCGAGGCAGAGCGGAAAAGCTTTTTACGTAGATATAGGCGACTAGAGACGCCAAAGACGAAGTTATGAAGCTCTCCAAAGCTATGCACTTGTCCCCTGCGCTTTTCAGCAGAAGCTGGTCACAGGAGCGCACCACAACCGGCACCATGCTCTGCGACAGACGCAATGTTATTCGTGAGAAGAAGCCGCTTGTGCGCCTCAGGAGACGGACAGAGAGGCAGCATTCGAAAAGCGAATAACAGAGCTGCACAACACTTAGATTGTGTGCGCAGTCACTAAACTTAAGAAAACAGTACCTTGCCACACTCCTGCCTTTTCCAAACACTTTAACATTCAAATGGAAGGAGTTTTAAAGAACTCTCTTTTTTTTTCTTGAAAAACACTCTGCAGACCTGAGTGCAACCTCTACAAGACGATCGGAGATGTTTTCTGAACAGGCACAGTTTCTCCTTGCGAGACATAGTGGAAAAGCTGTGGGCTTATATGCATGCGACGGGAGACACTAAAGACAAAGATATGGAGCTCTCTGAAGCTAAGCGCTTGTCCCGGGCATCTTTTGGCAGAAGCCGCTCGCAGGAGCACACCACGACCGGCACCATGCTCTGCGACCGGCACCATGCTCTTTGAGCAGCACAATGCTCTTCACGCGAATAAGCCACATCTTTGCCTCTGGGAGACTGAGAGACTAGCAGCTTCCGAAAAGCGAATAACGGAGCCGCACAACACTGAGATTGTGTGCGCAGTCACTAAACTTAAGAAAACAGTACCTTGCCACTCTCCTGCCTTTTCCAAACACACTAACATTCGAACAGAAGGAGTTTTTAAACAACTTTCTTTTGCTTTTTGCAAAACACTCTGCAGACCTGCGGGCAACCTCTAGAGCACGATCAGAGATGTTTTCTAAGCCGGCACAGTTTCTCCTTGCGAGGCACAGTGGAAAATCGGTTTCCTATATATATGCGACAGGAGATGCTAAAGATAAAGATACGGAGCTCTCCAAAGCTATGTGCTTGTCCCGGGCGTCTTTAGGCAGAACCCGCGATCCGGAGCACACAGCAACCGAGACCATGCTCTGCGACTGGCACAATGCTCTTCACGCGAAGAAGCCGCTTCTTCGCCTCCGTGAGACGGAGAGACCGGCAGCTTCTGAAAAGTGAACAACGAAGCCGCACAACACCGGGATTGTGTGTGCGCAGCTTGCAAAATGATAGAAAACAGCACTTTGCCACTCTCCTGCCTTTTCCAAACACGTTAACATTCGAATGCAAGGCATTTTGGACAACTTTCTTCTGCTTCTTGCACAACACTCTGCAGACATGCCTGCAACCTCTACAACACAATTGGAGATGTTTTCTGAACAGGCACAGTTTCTCCTTGCGAGACATAATGAAAAAGCTTTTTACTTAAATATTGGCAAGAGGAGACGCTAAAGAAGAAGTTACAAAGTTCTCCGAAGCTATGCACTTGTCCTGGGAGTCTTTCGGCACATCCCACACTCCGGTCAGGAGCTGGCCTCATCGTCGGCAGAATTGTGCAGCTATGGCTTTAGTAGAAACCAAAGCCCAAAAACTGATGACAGGAGAATGTTTCATGAGACTTACATAAGTCTCACATCAAATTAAAATTTTGTGAACTGAAAAAGCCTCTAAGTAGATGTCCAGGGCTTGGTTAATACAGTCTAAAATTCACTGAATGGAACAAAAAGATTTAGAAGTGGGGGAGGGTTTAACCCAGTCTCCTGTTAAACAAGGACTTTGAACAGTCCTTGAGAGGGGGTCCGGGAAGAAACTCATGACTGCATTCAAATGATAGATCTCCCAACTTGATTTAGGAGACAACCCCCTGGCTTAAGGGAGGAAATGTGTTTACTAATGAGCTTTCACAGGTAGGGAAGTGAGTTACAGGAAACACTGTTATCAAGGGAAGGGAATTAGAAGAAGGGAGGATGTTGCTGTGAATTAACTAACATTCATACTGATTCTAAGCTTGCATGTGGAGTGGCATACACATTTAGAAATCTGTGGGAGGAAAGAGGTTTAACTTGCAGGGGAAAAAATATTAGTGCATGACAGCTTAATTACTCCTCTCTTGGAGCTGGTGAATTTACCAAAAAGAGGGGCAATGATGTACATTAGGGGACATCAGGCAAGGTACTTGGAGCAGGCAATAGGCAATTGACTGGCGGATGAAGAAACTCAGAAAGGAATACTTTTGCCAGAACTCTCAAAGACCCTCTCTTTGCTCCCAGTGACTCAATCACTACCAGAGAAACTGTCTTCCACCAGAGGAGCTGGAGATATTTAAAAAGAGTGAGGCAGAGAGAAAAAGGGAAAAATTGGTTTACAAGGGATGGCAAACAATGGAGACCAGAAGCTCTGGCCATACAAATATTATAACAACTTCATGAAGGGAATCATTAGAGTTCTCGAGGATTTGCAGAAGCCTTCCTCAATATGTATTTTGCTATGGATCTTTTTAGTCTGGCAAAAGCAGTTGCTGAAGTTTGCTTGATTTGTGCGGAAGCCAGTGACAGGGGTACCAAGAAAGCTGCCAGGGGAGGGAGGCCTCGGGCTGTATGCCCCTTCTAAAAATGCCATGTGGATTTTACCAAGATGTCCCAAGTGGGAAGGCTTAAATATCTTCTGATAATAGTATTATCAGCTAACAAGGTGGCCAGAAGCATTCCCAACTCCTTCTGCAGCTACAGCGTCACATCATTATGGTATTTTTGGAACAAATTATTCCAAGGTACAGGATTGTAGAAGCAACAGACTCAGGGGAGCTAATTTTATAGGAAAGTTCCTTCAAGGGGTTATGGCTACTTCAGGAAAACAATGGATCTTCCATATTCCCTGGCACAGAGCTTGTGTCAGGTAGAAAAAAAATGAAGAGCGAAATTAAGAAACACCTTTTGAAGCTGGCAATAGGCACCAAGATGCCATGGGTAGGGCTTTTTCCATTGGCTTTGGCAAGAATGAAGGCCAGACCCAGAAGAGAGAATCAGTTCTCTTCCTTTGAATTACTGTTTGGAATTCCTCACCCAGGTAATTCTCAACCTATCGGGATGTAGAGGTAAGTGATGTATATTTAAAAGAACATGTGGCCAGGATACCGTCTCTCGTGAAATCCCTTCAACCGGAAGCTCAGCTGGTATAGTCCCTGCCTTTGGACTTTGTCTGTTCATAATATCCAACCAGGGGATTTAGTCCTGCTTAAGGAGTGGAAACATGCACCAATGGTGCCAAAGTGGCATGGAACTTTCCAAGTGTTACTGACTACAGAAACAGCCATCAAGACAGCTGAATCCATCACACTCTAAGATCAAGGTCTCTAAGGCCCCAGAGATTTGGATATCTCAACTGGAAAAGAAGGACAGCAGGCTCTAACTGACAGACCACTCCACAGGAGTGGTCTGGAGCAGCAGCCAGTGCATTGACACCAGGACAAGCCACACGTACCTATCCACAGACTGTCTGCTGAAATAATCTGGATGGGTATCCCTCTTTTAGAATCTCCATTCACTGGGGGGCTACTACTTGTTGTCATTGTTTTCTTTATCTTAGGTGGTTTCTGGCCACAGGTGGTGCAGAAGATGAGATATTGCAAACTCAAACTACATTTACTCGTCAAAGAGTAATTATGACTGAGTTCTTTGTATGAGGCACTGCAGTGCTGGAATTCATATGAAGAAGATGAAAAACCACAAGCAGCATCAGCTTTACTCAGTAACTGGCAATAGCCATGGTCGGTTGAAGACTGAACCAGCAGCCTCTCCAGCAGTGCAGAGGGGTTGGGCTGACTGGGGACAGGGACCAGCCCACCTGCTGCCAAGAAACTGTTGGAGACAGGGCATGATCCCATGTAACTCACAAACAACCCTGGCATTTCCAGACTGCAGATGAATCAGATATAAGGTAGGGGTTAACAGCAAACAGACTGAGTAATAGGTACGTACAATTTATTTAAAATACTTTTTAACATATAAAATTCCCTCACTATTTATACAGTCTAAGTCCTAGCAACATATACAGATACTGAGCAACTACAATACATGCTGAGGTAAGAACATACATTCTGGGAGAATATTCAAGCCAAACAAGATTGAAATACATTTTATATACATGTCTTCACATGTAAGAGAGATCCATGAAATGTACCTTTCCTTTATTGTACACAGGGAAATTCTAGTCTTTGTGTGCCACGCAATTTAAACCCAACTGTTACATGTTCAAATGTATCTTGCCCCTAGCAGAAAACGTCCAAAGTCTGAAGTAGGAGCAAAACCTAGGACCAAATTCCTTCCAAAAAGGGGCTTGCATTTTAAAAACATCCATTTCTTTAACAGCTTATGCTCCTCAGAGAATGAAATTGCATTATGTTTGCTTAAAAAATAACCAACTGCAGAGAAACAGCATAATTCTTACAACACCTTAGCCTTCAGCTATCCACAGTTCTACCATTCCTGGTCTGCAGTAAAAATCAAATCCAGGTGTGTTATTTATACTGACTTGGACACATCCATTTATTTTTATGATAGATTAATTTTTCTAAGCCTAAACTGGTACAGGTTGAGAATGGAAAAGATTCTTAACTTGGCTGTAACTGTACTGTCACATCTTAGTGGAAAGTAAGAACTTCCCACCCCTTGAAATAAAACCAGCTCAGATAATTTCAGTCATAGTTGCTGCTAATAGCTAGGAACAGTTACTTACCTGTTTAAGCAAAACTACAAAGATTGCAGACTAGTTTCGTCAGCCAGAAAAAGTTGCAGTAACAAAAAAGTACAACCATAGGCAGGAATTTGCTGTTCACAAATGGGTCTTATTTACCATCCTTACATTCACATTTAGGCTTAAGACACGGAGCTCTAAAACAAATAACTAAAAAATGTCATTCTCAATTAATGAGAATGAATGATCAGAAATTCTACAACTGGGCTTCAAGGTAGCACAGAGAACGTTCAGCATCTTTGTTGGTGACAGGGACAGTGGGATTGAGCACACCTTCAGTGAGTTTGCCCACAGCACCAAACTGTGAGGCGCCATCACCATGCTGGAGGGAAGGGATGCCATCCAGAGGGACTGGTCAGCCCTGAGATGTGGTACCTCCTGGAGCTGAAAAAGGTAATGTCCTACACTTGAGTCAGGGCAACCCCAGGCTCACAGACAGCTTGGGCAGAGAAGTGACTGAGAGGAGCCCTGTAGAGAAGGACGGGGGTGATGGTTGATGAAAAACTCAACATGAGCCAGCAACGTGCTCTCACAGCCCAGAAAGCCAATGGGATCTTGGGCTGCATCAAGAGGAGCATGGACAGAAGGGTGAGGGATTCTCCTCTGCTCAGGTGAGACCTTACCTGGAGTGCTGCACCCAGCTCTGGTGCCCCCAATATAAGGACATGGCACTACTAGAGCAAGTCCAGAGGAGGCCATGAGGTTGGTAAGAGGACGGGACCACCTCCCCTGTGGAGACAGACTGGAAAGGTTGGGGCTGCTCAGCCTGGAGAAAAGGAGATTGTGTTGCAACCTCATTACAACCTTCCAGTACCTGAAGGGACCCATAGGGAAGCTGGAGAGGAACTCCTTGTCACGAACTGCAGTGGCAGGATAAGGGGAAATAAGTACAGACTGAAAGAGGGGAAGTTTCGGTTAGATAAAAGGAAGAAATTCTTTACTGTGAGGATGGTGAGACACTGGAACAGGTTGCTCAGAGAAATTATGCATACCCCCATCCCTGGAAGTGTTCAAGACCAGGTTTAGTGGAGCTCTGATCTAGTGAAAGGTGTCCTTGCCCATGGCAGGGGATTGGAAGTAGATGATCTTTAAGGTCTCCAACCCCAGCCATTCTATGATTCCACATAAGATCATATTTTAGATGCTGAACAGGCCACAAGTGATTTTTGACTCCAGAGTTTATATACAGCCCCTCTACAAACAGATTTTCAGGGGTAAGTGAGGATACTTTACTGGTGATAAGGCATGGTGGCAGCCCCTTGAACAGCACTGCAGGTTCCTTTCAGACGTCGTCCACAGCATTTAAGGACCTGGACAGTAAACAACGCTTTGAATTTCATCACAAACAAACAGTAACACCTGAAGTCCATAAAACTGGGCTACTGTGTAGGGAGGGGGTCCACATGTATGAGTTGATTCAGCATCCTTCCAATAGTGCTGTTAGAATACAAATAGAGCATTTTCACAGTGGAGTTTTCTCCTACTTAGGTGAGAAAGCTGTGGGGTTTTTTCCTAACAAGATAAAAAATGGCAAATATGTCATTCAGACTGTTTTCATTTTGTGATAACCTAGCTAAAATGAGTCTACATTACCCCAGTAAATGACTGATTAGGATATTTTCATAGTACAGAACACTGGAACAGTCAAAGGATACAAATTTCAATAATTAAGTTTGAAATGGACTCTTTGGAATAGTACTCATTCATTTGCAAAAGTTTTGGAATCTTTCATGCTTCTAATAAGAACAATCATAAAAAAAGCCCTAAGGCTAAATTTCGCAGTTGTGCTAAAACATACCATACATGCTAAATGCATGTCTAACACAAACTGTGCACCATTAGAATATTTGTGTGCTTCCTTAAGCACTCACAAAAGTATGTACAGATCTTTTTTGTATAAGCTCACACCTGAACACAGAATAATGGATACTCTGGGGGAGGGGAAGGCAGGGCAGGGTCTTTCTCAATGCAAGTCACCTCCAAGATCTGAATGCTTCTTGCACAGAGCATTAGGGAAGTCTGACTTGGAGGCAGATGATATTCAAGTGGCCCTCACAAGCGTAGGGAACAATGTAAAAGCATTTCCCAGGTAGTTTGCTTTGTCAGTCTGTGCCTCCTGGTTGCCTAGGAAAAAATATGACTGAGTGGCTTAAGGTGAAGAGGCAGAAAAGAGATTATACAAGACAGCAGCTTCTAGTTTTGGAAGGCTAACCTAACCAAAAAGGCAGGAACCTTCTGAGGAACACACAGCTAGCTGAAAATTGCCAATTCTGTTAACAAAAGCTGAAATAATGTAATTCAGAATCAAAACTATTTTATGCCATGGAGGCTAAAGGGATTTTTGCCATCAGTTCTGATAGCAGCTTGTCAAGTCCAAAGTTGTGCAGACATTTTACAATGAAAAGAGGAATTTTAGAAGCTGTAGTGCTTCCACAGAAATTAAGAGCTTTGGGTATTGAGGTGGGCTCCACCCCACCAAAAAATAGTACCATTGGGAAGAAATAACTGGCTTTTGTACTTAAATTGTTTCTCCTAATTTATCACATCTATGAATTACTGGAGCTAATCATGAAGAGTTCTTCTCTCATGTCTGACAGACAATTGTACAAAATTGTCTGTAGTAATAAAAAAGTCCACAGTTTTGCAGGAGACAAGCTGTTAATTGTCCATACAGCTTAAGGAAAAGCAGAATTAGAGTTTTCCCAGACCTCGCATACCAAGTCTTTTGGTTCAATGTTGTATTATTTAAGACTAACAATACCAAAACAATGGAATTAAAAAATTGAAGCTGTAAGCTTTATGGAACTGGCTTTTAGAAACAAGCCATCATTCCACCCTACTAACTTTGTTCATCCTTACTCACAGTGGGATGGGCCATGCTCTGTGGCACCTGGTACACAAGCTGGTCGGCACTGCCAGGCCCTGGCTGCCCCTTTGGTATATCGTACAGTGCCTGTGCTGAGGATGCACTGTCTGTCCTGAATAACAGTTTATTGCACATTCCAACCAGTGGAGGAGCTTGATTTCCAGCAGCTTTGAAGGTGGAAACGGAAGGAGCGCCGAGAGGGGTGCTGGGATGGCTGGACACGTCCATGATTATTGGAGTTGCATACTCAGGTCCGGTTACAGGCAGTGGCTTGGCATAGGTGTGGTAAACTTCTTGGATGGGGGAATTGTAAGGGTCCAAGTCAGCATAACTGGCTTCTTTTCCTTCCTCTGGTTTGAAGGTTGATCTCTGGTGAAGTGTGCCCACAATTCTCCCTACCAGAGGCTGAGCATATTCTGTGTTGCAAGCCCCAACAAAACAAAAAATAAATGCACTTACTGGGGTTGTTTTATAGTGGCATCACATTAAATATAGCCTGTCAATAGTCTGCCAGAGATCACTATCCGACATCAAACCAGTGGTCCATCTCTGTCCACCAGTGCCAATTGCTTTGGAAAAGGATTCCTTTCCACCCAACAGGTAAAGTCATTGAGATAGCCAAAACCAAAACATCCCCACTTCTCAGATTTATACTTCTTCCCAAGTGAGCTGCAACTTCCCATGCTGCAAATCTGCCTGAAAACGAAGCGGACTGAAGTGTTCTTCTATTTACATTAGGTTTAAATAAAATTGTTCTGTCTAGGTCTCGATAAGAAGTGGTCCTTGGGGTGGAGTGTTTGTCCTTTGAGGGGAAACCTGCATGTAGTCTGAGATATTTTAGCTCAACAGATAATCTGAGCTACAAAAGCTGGAGGTGAAAAGCCTGAGTAGCTGGGGTAAAACAGACAAGCAGCAAAACAAGAAAGCTAATTCTGCCTGCAGTGAAGCTGTAATTCTTGCACATCTGCCAAATTCTGCCATCAGCAGGTAAGTGCAGAACCAAAGGCACATTCAGTCATCCTCCTCCCATGACTAGCTTACCAGGGAAAGGGTATTTGGAGCTATCCATAAACTCTCCTTTTCCAGATCCCAAGTGTGATTTAACCCATAGAGTAAAGATAGAGAATCAAGTGCCATATTTCAAATTTGTGCATAAAAATATTGTGACAAAATTATTTCCAGTGCATGAAAATAAAACCAAAAGAATTCTTTCACCCTTTATGAGGTTTAAAAACAAGTAAGGAACCTTTCAGCTACTGCATTAACTTGGGCAAGTGGCTATCTATAGCACATGAAATGAGAGAGCAGACACAAAAAAGCCTGCATTTTAAGAGATATGCTTATCCACAGAATGACTCATGTCTCCTCTGTCCCCCTCCAAAACCAGGAAATAACTAAATGTAGCCAGATTCGTGACATTTTTGGTATGTCATTCATATACATACGTACATATGTATATATATATATATGTATATATATATAAACATGGCCCACAAAGTACCTGTAGACTCTGTTTGCAACATTGTTGGGACTTCTCTTGGTCTTAGGTGACTGATTTCACTGCTGCTGTAGCATACAGGAGTTTCTTCATGTTCTGCTGATTTGATCGGGAAAAACTGCTTCACCCCTTTCCACCATCCTTCACATGAATTTAAAAAAGCAAAAAAAACCCACACAAGATTGCATATACACTGTATTTTAAGCTACTAAAATACTTTTCACAAAGTTGTATTTTGTTGAAATAGGTAAATAACTCAATTATCACGATTTTAAGTAATATCCTAAGACATCAGAGCTGTGAGCTATCAGAAACAGATACGTAGCAAATGAAAGAGATTAAAAGGTTCCTTGTCTAAAGCGTAAGACATACTTAAGACTGCCAGTGAGCAGACACACAGGTGTGCAAGTTTTCAACAGAGGCTGGAGAAGCAAAGCACAGTCACACAGAAGTACCAACCCAACAGCCACAGCTGCCCTTTGCACCTGGGGCACAGGTGGTTTCAGGACCATTGCAAAGAGCTGCCTGGTGCAATTGTCTGATCTTAAGTTGATGAGGCACAAGACAGTTGGCTAGAAGATGTACCTAAATCCCACGTGCTTACTAGGGCAATGAAAACAACATTTTTGACCCAACTTATACGCTAAGATGAAAGATTTTTTCCAGGAGAAAAAAGTACCAAATAAATGGTTATCAAATGTATAGAGACATTCCTTATAAATTAATTTTTCTCCTTGTGTTGCATAATTAAAAGGTTTTCTACTTCGTTCACAAAAAACCCTGAAGTGGTGAGATCTAACAGGAGACATGACATTTACTATTTTTTAAAAAAAAGAAATCAGAGAAAGAAGCAGTACAATTTAGTTCGTCCACAAAAGAAATTCAGTTTGTTATGCCTCCCTCAGATAGCATTAGAGTTTCTGTAACTGCAATCTGAAATAAACATCAAACAAAAAACCACTGAACAAATGGCTTCATAAAACCATCTTGTTACCTGCGCGATTCCAGTAAGGTAGATCATATGTGTCCTCAGTTTTTTTCTTGCTGTGAGAAAAAAAAAAGCAAAAAAGTGTTATTTTAACTAGTCTGCTTATCAAAAGATTCAATAAGTAATGCTCAGCAACTATCACCTTGGCTGTAACTGGGCCTTAAAATTTAATGTATTAGCACCAGTAACCTGGCTTCCCGTCACCAGTCTGCTGCTACCAGAGAAATCAGTTTTCAGTCAAAGCATTTCCAATGAAAAAAGTTATAAAAAGCTGTTTTGTCCTCGCTAGTCAAGTGATTTTTTTCTCAGAAAGAATGCAATTCTTTCTACAAGTGCAGACCACAGAGTTCCCACAGCAATACATGCAGCATTTCATTCCCACACACCAGGCTAACAGACTTTTAAAGCACTTTCATCCATCTATTAATTTACCGGTTTCTCCAATGCCACGCACAAACTAAGATAAGAATCAGGGTAGTGAAGACCATCACCAGCACTGGAACCAGAACTGCTGCAAATGCCACATCTGAAAGCCATTAAATTAAGTGGTGTCAGACAGAAAGAGCTTCTCATAAATCAGTTTTTGATTTGAAAATTACTTGAGTAGAGCACACAGTTTTAACGTTTAGTGTCCATCACACCAGATCCCCCAGCTAAGCTACTCTGCTGGATGCTCCCACAGCGCAACTTCAATTAACATCTGGCTCTTCTACATGCATGCAAAGCTGGTGGCTTTGCAGGGTTTTTCATCAAAATCAGTTTGTTTTAATATATGGTTTTTCTGCTACAATAATGTATTCTATTATTTATGCAGAAAATCCCTTAATGTCACCATATAAGTTCAAACTTCCTTTAAGAAGTAAATTCTACAGTACCTTAACAGTTAATCCCAATCAGTCAGTGCTGGATCTGTGTGTGATCCTGTCCCCTACCATCCAAAGGACACTTCAGCAGTGCCCACATCTGCAGTGACTTTGCTCCCTTTTCTGACCATTTTCTTTGATAAACAAAATGATTATGCCAGGTGACATTTTTCAAATTTCATGTCAAAAAAATTGCTCCAGAGAAGATTTGCTATATCAAAGGTATTTTGTTCTAAGAAATTAGAACAGCTACACCTGATTAATTCAGAAGGGAAGTCCAAGTTACAACTTTTCTTCTGACAAAGTTTGTTCAGTGATAAAAAGCTGAACACTGCTTGAACAAGCTCTGGAAGATGGAACTACTATATATCTATAAAATATATATTTTATATACATTTATATTATATATATATTACTTGGCAGATTGGTTTTGTTTCCTCATGCAGCATACAACTGCACATCTTTTATCATTTGTGTATTTAATAACTGGTAAATACTAGAAATAAAATATTGACAACCTGCTGTAATTTCTTGTTTTGAGAAAATTTCAATGCAGAAAGCACATTTGGTATACGTCAAAGCACTATAAGGAGCTCCAAACATTTTCACCGTTTAACACTGGATACCTTTGGTTACACTTGGAGTCACTGTAGTGTTTTTTATTTCTGGTGTGAAAGTTGTTTTATCTGTCTGCAGCGAAGTCTTCACTGAATGAATGAAGTCATCCATGAAGTCAGCATTCTTATCATTCTTGTTCTGAGGTGGTGCTGGCAAAGTGATTTTAGGAGCACGACCTTCAGAAGAAAAGGATTTATAAGGCAAGTTCTTTGAGTGCTAGTTTTCCATATCTCATTTTCAGGAGAAGACAGCTGGAACAGTTTGCTAGAAAGCTTTTGTTCATGTCATATAACGAGGAAACCCCCTACCAGGAATCAATGACATGAAAAGCAAGTGATTGGCATCTTATGACACACTTATTTTGTAAATTACCTTGTGTACACCTAAATTCAGTATTTTTCTGGTTAAGGTAACTTTTGGATAACCTTTAAATACCAATGAAAGAAGGATTACACAGCCAAGAAGTACTTATCAAAAATATACCCATGATGTAACTTTTAATCTTAGTAATTTCATGTACAACCTTAATAGTTTCACTTCTTGTCTTGCACAGTTGAAAGTTTTCAGTTGTCTTACCTATACTAAACTGACATCCTAGCAATTCTACTTTCATTGCAATTTTCTGGTGCCATTTTAAGGGGTTAATCCTAAAAAAACGTGCAATTATAGGTGGAATGAAATTATTGCGAACTTCCTGGTACAATTCAGTATTCCCTTGAAATATCTAGAAAAGAAGGAGAAAAAAAGAGAGATACATTACGTTCTACAAATACAATAGTAATTGAGTAAGTACTACCAATTTTGATGTTTTATTGAGGAAGAATAAACAGTGAAGGATTCAATTCACCCCAGAACAGCACTACTGCCTGCCCCATTATGTTTACAACTAAATAAAACAAAGAAAGGTGTATATGCACACAGCTACACAGTTCAGAGTAAAGGTACCATGGAATATCCTACTGATGCTCCCCAGGCACAGCCTGCTGTTACACACATTTACGGCACTGAGTCATTCTAACTCCCTCTTGGTATTTTACGCTTAGTCTTCAAATATACATGGATAGCAAAGACTTGTGACACTGCAAGTTGGAATTAAATGGTGCCTTCACACAGGCCAGCAGTTCAGCACAGCCTGAGGATGGTATTCCTTAGAAAGCACTGGGGGGCACCCTCAAGTGTGGAACCACACTGTCCTCCTGTGGCTGTTGCCTGCAAGTGCTGAGCCACAACAAAACTGAAGAATTGGGTTCAGAATGTGAAAGCTCTCCTCAGTCTCAAACCATGAGGTTCTGCAAGAGAAGAGCACAGACTTTGTGTGAAGGATGAGCTCAAGCTGGTCCTTCACTGCTATCCTTGCACACAAAGAACTCATCAAAATGTGACAACACACAATGAGTCTGGCTGAAGTTTAAATGCAGCGGAGTTCCCTATGAGATGCAGTGTAAGCACACTGACAGATTTACAGCCAACTGCAGGTTTGCCACTCCTGAGCTGCTTAAAACAATACAGCAGCTTGGCCCAGTACTCCAACCCTCCCCCTACTTCCGAAGACTGGTTTGGCACCATGTCTTTTGGTAGGAAGTGAGCTGCCTCTCCATGTTCATGCACAGCAGCGAGGCTTTGGTCCTGCACATGCAGCTCTGTGATGCTGTTGCAACACAGGTCACCACTGGGATGACAGTGAACAAGTTATTTCATTTGAAGCACTGATATAGACACTGCAAATCATGGTGGACACAATGCAAAACACAATTATGGCACTTGCCTGAAAAAAGTCAGTATTACAAGGAGTTTTCTTCTCACTCACACAACTTGGTAAGGAATAAAGCACCATGCCATTCTTAAAGACAAGCACTGCATTGTGCAATAGATTATGTGTCTGCATAACATGGAGCAGTCGAGAGCTTTTAGCACATCTCTGTTATCACTGCTGTTTCAATCTTGATACACGAGAGAAGACATTTTTGTATTGCACTGCTGAGTTTTTGAAAAAAATGACTAGAATACAAGAGGCGTGAAATAATTATTCCAGGAAACTATCCATTCAGAACAAGTGCCTGCTCTGAATTTAAGCTTCCTGTTCTTAAATATATTCAGTAGCAACAAATGAAGACACAGTAAATGCAGGGACAAGCCTATGATGCTATTTTGGAAATAAATAACACCAAGTAGTTGAAGTTCATGTGCCCACAGCAGACTGGGTTCTAATTTGCAGCCACTTCTCCCTTACTAGTTTGTTTTGGTTTGGTTTTTTGATTATTTTTTTTTCAATGACAGGCTTGTAGCATCCTTATCAAAACAATTTTCTTGTTTTGGTAAGGATGCAAGTGAGAAGCAAAATAAGGGAGGTGACTTCCTGAGGGGATGCACCCAGACTGAATTGCTGTACTGTATCCTTGCTCGTGCTATGCCTGCCAGCACCAAAAGAAGGCACATCTGGCTGCCCAAGCAATATATGCAGATGTTACAGAGCAGGGACACAACTCTGAAAGCTGAATCTCATGTCAGCTTCTGAGGCTGAGCATGTAACCGCAACGGCAAAAAGAATCAACACCAACTCTTACCTTCAAGAAAGATTAACAGTAAAGATCTTTACTCCAGGCTTTATCAGTCAAGCTTTTGACATCCAGTGTTACAGAAGTAACTTAACCATACCTGCAGCTCTGAATTTTTTGTTACCCTAACTTTTGCATTAAAAAATAATTTGCTTCTGAGCTCAATACAGCACTTTTTAATGAGAAATCACTTTCATAGTCTTTTTATTATGAAACTCTTTCCACTTCTCTCTGTGCTGTTAAACAAAGCTTTTCCAATACTGCAACTCTCATTTGTCCTTCTTCTCCAATGCAAGCATTTACTCTTTTTTTAATCCATGAAAAATTAAGAAAAATTTTTCTCGAGTACTGCCAAATCTCTAAAAGGTATTTGCAAAAAAAGACTACAGGAAAGGCTTGGAAAAGCTTCTAGTCTCCTGAAAAATGTTAGGAATTCCAAACATGTTTCAAAAAAACAGGGACTAGCACCTCCCAGGTAGTCTGGCAAGCTAAAAGGGAGAACCCTGCAAGCAGATGCATTCAAAAGTAAATCTGTATCAAGCGAGGTGATGGCAGAGAGAAAATCTGCTATCTTGAAAGAGAAAAAACTCATTACATTTATTCTAACCATAAGAGGATAAGAAAGTAAAGCTTAATTTTAAAACATATAACCTATTTTAAAAGAAATAGAATTATTCTTGAAGAGATGCAGTACCAGAAAACCTACCAGTGGCAACAGAAGTTTCTTGTATAGAATGTTCCCACCCCAAATACTAATAAAAATTACATCTGAATTTTAGAACTGTTCAAAACCCTTACATATTTGCATATTGTCATGTTTTCCTCTGCTTATCTGCTCTTTATGATTCAAAATAACACTGAAAGTGAAAGTTATTTAATGATTCCTCACCATACCGAAATTGACTTATATTTACAATTGTGAAATCTCCTTAGAACATACCTAGAAAGTATATGGTATTTTTACCTTATCTTTACCCATGCCAGGTTCTCTGTATGCTGTCCATTTCTGTGCATCATCACTATATAAAATTCTGTAGGCTGAGACATAATAGAAGTGCTCTGCTAAAGTTGATCCAGTAGTTATAATACCTGTGAAAATTGAGGCACCCAGTAAGGACAAAAAACAGGTGCCACTTTGTAAAAATTAACAGATTGGTTTTTGAATCCAGAGCTGTATAATGCAGAGTCTTAACTGGTCCAGTTAACTTCAAGAAGTTTATCCAAAGGGCCAGGGTGTGAAGCTTCCACAGTGACTGAAACTTAGTCAACTCATTTTATTTACTTTGTATTTTAATTTTCATGGTATAACCTTGCTAAGCCCTTCCCCCCACACCCCACTTCTTGATGGAAACAGCCCCTTCATTTGATCACAGCTCACTCCTGTCTCCAGCTGCTGACACAGCTTTTCCCTGCTCTTGTACTGCCAACCTAAAGGCAACATTGAAAAAACTGCAACTTGCTACAACTGACACTGCAGCTCTGCAGCACAACTCACACAGTAAAGCTTTTTTGGAAAGGCTTGTTAGCACAAGAATTAGAGGAGTAATGCAAAATCCAAAGAGTCTCCAGGGGGGAAATAACAAAGGCCACTGGTAAATCCAAGATGCTTAATGATAGCAAGCCACGCTGCTGATAGCAAAGTATGCAGCTGAGGTTACAGAGACCAACTCAGGCATTTTGGAAAGAGACAAACACAAACTGATCAGTGGAACATGTTTCACAATAGCCTTAAAGCCCTGGACTCTATGAAGCACTCAACCTAAATCCAATTTATTTTGATTTACATCAGATGACAAACATGCCCATTAACAACAGCAAATCACTGAAAGATTAAACCAGAAAACAGTAACACTGGCACTGCAGGTACAACTGCTGCACAGCTACCCTGGAGATTAAACCCAAAATGCCAATACCTCAGTGTTGATATTGGATTCACTGTGGTCATGACAGGCACTAGGGAAAATCTAAGAAACAAGTCACTACACCTGCATCAGAGGTACCAGTGGGCTAAGCTGACTGGATTTTGATCAGCATCTCCAAGGAGTCAATGAGCAGGAAAAGGGAAGAATCAAGAATCCAATAAAATCACAGGAAACACTTCAACAAATTCTGAGGGAAGAAATGTCTGTGAAACTACATCTCTTCAGCTCCAGGCTCCTCAGTGTGTTAGCTAGGACATGGAAGCAAATTAAGTGTAATGGTAATTAAGTGACACCTGAGCTTTATCTAAGGCCCAACACAGGAAAAAAGGATATCAGTAACCAAAAATTTTGAATGCTGCTGAGAAGTCACATCAGATTCACTTACCTGTTATTTTCTTTTCTTTATTCAAGTCAATCTGCAACCACTGATGTTCATCACTGATAAAAGCAGCCCAAGGAGGTCCAATCCTTTTTAGTCTGGCATTTTCAGGTTTCCAAATGTTTACCTGTCCTGTTTGGTTAGGCCACTCGAGAATTGATGATGATGTGATATGGGAATCAGGAATCACCCCAGACTCCATCCCCAGTGTCCCATAGCAACCTGAGCAACAGAAAAGGTGAGGATTGCAAATGAGAACTGAAGTTATGCTGCTTGGATTTCAAGACTTTATATGCAAATATTAACAGCCATCTAAATTTATTCCATAACAACAATACCAACAAAACACACTGTCTTTTGCTTTCTAACAGGGATACTAGAACTAAACCAGTCATGAGAATGCCATGATTTGTGCTTGCTCCAAGGGTAATATGGATATTCTCTCAGTCACCTCCCTCAGAGAGAGTCATTCTCTCACTCACACAGAGCACTCAAGGAGAAGCACTGGGGAACCTTCATGGTCTAAGAGTATCTCTGGTTGCTGCAGGAATGGGAAACAGGCTACTGGTTCATTAGTTCCTTTCGTGTGTCTGTAGAACTTCTTGAGTTTTCAAATCAACCCCAGCATCACAGTGTTAATTTGAACAAAACCAAAGCATGTAGGAAGTCACCTCATAATCCTGGCTTTGAGCTCAAACACATCCTTGAAATTAGTTACATTTTTCTGGTTACCATTCTTATTAAATGTTTCTTCCCATGTTGCCCTCTGCGGGTAGCTGAAAAACATTTCCTAAATTCAGGGCTAGATTTCTTGTTCTTGTAATACTATCTCTCTCCCATGCAGAGTCCCCAGAAGTATCGGCAGAGAGCAATCCGTACCTTCAGTCAGGCAGGCTGAACAACCCAGGCTAGTTTCCCTTCTCCTGTGAACTTCCCCTCTCTACCAAGGGGGGCACTCATCCTTTAAGGAAGGCACAGGTGGCAGAGCCCAAATGTGACTGAACACCAGAGAAAGTCTTGCCCATGTCCTGAGAGACGGCATTAGTAGTTTACTGTCTCTGCTGAATGTATGTCACCTGCCACAGCACAGGATCACTTCACTAAGGGAATTCTTTCCCTCATCAGTCATTTTCCATCTAACATGCTGCCACGTGGCAGCAAAAATGCCTCAGTCTCTAAATACCTGCTACATTCCACTCTTTGCTCTGTGATGCTTCAGTTAATTTCTATCGACTCTCAAAGTCAGGCAGTTTTTCCTGTATAAGCAGACTCATCTTCCTCTGCACTGACCATGCCTCTAGCCTTAATAACACACTCCTCTACTTCATACCAAGTCATAAAACCAACTGCAACAGCAGGAACACACTAAGACCTTCACCACAGTCTGATAAACCTCACTTGAGCATACTACAGGGTTTCTTTTCCCCTCACCTAACTCCTAGACAACCCAACTACAGACATTTTAATCTAGAGCTGCATCTTGCCTCTAGCTTATTCAATAATTTCTCACGTGTCACTGAAATTCACAAAGTCTAGATCAGCATTTTTTCCTCTCTCTTCCAATTTCCAGGCCATTTAATTACTTTCATACACACTATCAGATCACATTGTGAAAGACAAAAAAACCCAGCAACCCCTGCCTGGATCACTGTGTTTAATATTCTTTATGCATAAGGACACTAGACCTGTAATTCCTTCTCTCAGCTCTTGCAGATACCTGAGAGAGAAATAATTTTAAATTTTTTATTAATTATTAATATGTGCACTGTATTTTCTAACTTTTGTTTATTTATACACTTCCATCACCAAACACTCCTTCCCATCAGATTCCTGTCTTTATATCCTCCTTCACTGTGCCTCTGATTTATGTATTAGGAAAAGCATTTATTTATTTTGAGAAGTATGTGCATGATTCCCCCTCCCTTTCTTTTTTTATCTTTATGAAAACCAGATGTGATGGTTTTATGGTTTTTAAATTGTTATTAAAACAGTTAAAGAGACTAAAGAAAGGCCACTGTCTTCACAGTATTTCCAACATCCACTCAAAGATGGCATTTAAAGTGACTTACAGAAAAACTAGCTTGCACTAAGAAAACTACAGCTAATTTATTTAATTAGACTGAAAGAATCTCTTTCTATACATAAGCAAGGCTTACTTGAAACACTGCTGTACCTATAAATTAGTGACGATTAATCATCAAGTTGAGATAGTAAAACAATACAAAAATAGACATAATTTTTTTTTATTGAAGAATACAGTAAGGAAAGGTCTCACAAATGAGAACAAAAATTAAGAAATCAAATATCTGCACACCCACTTCTATCCACAAACTTTGTATGAAAGTAGTAACAAGTAACACGTGATACCGCTTACCACTTGTCTTAAAGGTGAAGAGACTTGTAGACAAGGGTCCCCTGCAGAGAAGAAAAGATGATGTTTTGCAGTACCCAGTGAGAAAAACTGAATCAAACTGTCTTCAATTTATTTTTCTTGTCTGACTGTTTGCCACTGAAATGTATACTACATGTGCCTGAACAAGCACTTAATGATTAACACATCCTGCCAGCAAGTTGCAGCACTTTCAGTACAAACACCTTCTCTAATGAAATCAAATCCAGAGATACTGAGTTAAATACTTTCAAACAAACATCTACCCAGCAAAATGCAAGACTTCATTAAAATGCTTTCTTTTCAAATTAAGCTAATCATAGTAACACAAATCAATCTCCTGTGATTGCTTTCATTTGTGGGTCTTGAGATACAATGACAAGCCACAGTCTTTTCCTAAAAATCAAAAGCTGCAATTAAATTACTGTTTTCCTGCAAACCAGTAGGAATTTATAGCCAAGAAGGTAAAAACTCCTTGCAGAATTCGGAAAATGAAAATTCCTGGTCTAGAGATTAAACAATTGGTAAAACAATTTGGTAAAACAATTACACTACAGCAAAAGTCTGAGAAACTTAAAGAGAACCTGTCCAGGGAACATATAGCTCCACGAGCTGAAATTAATCCCATAATGAGACACTACCAAGACCTAAGGCGCTAAAGATAAGGAAATACACTTACGCTTTTGAGGTGACATTGTTAGCCAAGGAGCCTTCATAGTATGGAATGCCCTTGCTGATTACAACATTAATTTGACCACCCAGAGTATTTGACACGACACCTGCGTGAACACCGGCCATACAAAGTGATGACGACTTGAAGAAGGAAGGGAAAGAAAAATTTCATACTACTAAGTGAATAAATTAAACACCACACCATATATTGTAAATGCTACACTGTCCAGCTACAGCTTTTGTTATTATTACATTAAAATACTATTCTTAGTTAAGTGTTATCTTGGTTATTTAGAAAGCACTCATCTTTATTACTGATTTTATAAAAACACAAGAAGAAGGCCCTGCATTTCACTGTGTCCTCACCCAGCTGCATTTAGAATGTAACTGTTGTAATTAAATGACCTCAAACCAACACCAAGGTGAATCACTCTGAAAAAGCCAGACAGCCAGGCTCAGCCTATAATAAATTATATTTGACAACAAAACATGTAAACACATAGAAAAAATTTTAATAGAACATTGAGAGTATGTTTGTTTACTTTCTCACAATTAAGGGGTGAGACACTGCAGATTTTGCAGCTTTCAGCCAAGGGGTTTTTAATTATATCTTGCGGTTAAACAAGGTTTAACCATCCAGCACTGATCCATGTAAAGCCACAGTAATACATGCATACAACTCATCCTAAACAAGTCAATTACCTATGTTGTACAAGTCAGTGGAGACAAGTAATAAAAAATGTTTTTGCAGGGTGATGTGGGTTGACAGGGAAATGAGTTCTTGACAGGGAGGTTGTGGCTAAACCAATCAGTGGTAAGATTTGAATATTGGCACCTGGTGTGGCCATTGAAGACATGACTGCCTCTGAGAAAACAGGGGTTAAAGCAGAGCACTCCCAGGGGAACTTTCTCTTCTTGGTTCCAGTGGTGAAGTAGTTTCACCTCCCCTCCCCACTAGCTGGGTGGGGGTGGGGGAAGCCATGCACCCTGGCTGAGGGGTGGTGATGAACTGAGAGTTGATTATCTGAGGGGTGGCAACTGGATTGAGAATATAAAGTTTTATCTCACTGTGCTGTGGTGGAAACTGGGGGGAGGAGGAGCAATGTTTTGGGAAGGTTTTTATTCTGAGTTCTGTGTGTTCCTTTTTACATATTGTAAGTTAATAAAGTTTTTTCCTTTATTCCTAAGCTGGAGCCTGCTTTGATCTATTGCTGGTCACATCTCACAGCAGCCACTGGGGAGAATATATTTTCATGGGGGCACTGGTGTTGCACCAGTGTCAAACCAAGACATAGGGTATCATGTTCTTGCCTTTTTTCCTTGGATGACAGAATCTACTAACAAACGTCATAGTGACACTTCCCTGGCTTGCAGGCTACAGGTGCCACAGTGAGCAGCACTTATCACACTAAGTCCGTCAGGCTTGCCCAGAGTAAGCTCACATCCAAGAGGTCTAGGATCAACATAGCTCCCCTCTCCATTAAAGTAAGAGCATGGGATTTAGTAGGAGATGCAGCTCTCTCCTCCCTGCTCACCAGATGTCAGCAGTGAGAGCTCCAAGCCCTCAAAGATTCCGAACATTAGGGTCACACAGCAAGGAATCAAGATTTTGTGTATTTTTTAAAGCAGCAAGCAGTTCCCATACATTTGAAAGAGATGCATAAGAAACCTCAACCTGAAACTTGGTCTAAAGTGCTGGAAAATTTCATTTTTTTCCACACAGCCTGAGTTTTCCTGAAAAGGGAAATTCACAGCCTTTTTTCATTGATAAAGTACACAAAAATAAAGTCATAGGGCATTTCTTTCCTTAAGTTTCCTTATGAAAAGGTTTCGTTTTCCTCCACAGAAAACAATTATTCCAGATTTTGTAAAAAAAGTCCCAACAAGCAGAACTCCTGCAGATACTCCAAATTTGTGAGGCAAAGAATCAATTTAATATTGTTATTTGCTACAAAAATTACCTTGCGGCCACTTAGTGAGGACTCACTGGGGACCAGAACATATAACACAGTTACACTGTGGTGACATTTTTACATGGGGGTGATTAAGCAAGTAGCCTGGGATTTACAACTATTTGGGAAAGAAAAGAAACAGGCACATTTTAAGTTTGTATTTAATACTAAAATCTTTGGTTACTAACATTTTTACATTGTCTAACCTCTGTGCTACATCTAAGGGCTTATTAAAAGAGTATTTTAAAATAAAAACCAAGGATTTAATGTAATTTTTAGTAGGCTGCTAGTAAAATTATAATCACTTATAATAAACAAAGCCAACATCCTCCCATCCTATGGCAAGTTCATTAATTGACCGGCAAAGGCTTACATTAGAATACTGTACGGGGTTTTGCATTGTTTTAAGCAAACAATACATTATTAAAGATGTTAATTACCAATTTACAGAAATACTCTTACAGTATTGAATTTGTTTTGCAAATTATTTTATAGCTGCTGAGCATAAACAGTATTTCATCTCTAAAGTGTAACAAAAATTAAGATCACCACTAAGACACTACTGAAAGAGGCATTACAGTATCAAAAATAAAATGACATAATTAAAATAACTGGTTCTTTCTTTATAAATCTCAATTTCCCAGCCTAAGAAAACCAACTAAAAGATAACAGGAAGTAGAAAAAACCCAATCTTTTGATTGATCCACCCTTCTCTGCAGGACTTATGAAAGTATTTGAGACTCCACTACACTACTCCACTTCTTGGAGATGGCAACATCTGAAGCACCTGTCATTTAGCACCAGTGCTAAAAAATGAGTACCATGTTATTCACTTTTAGGAGGCACAAATCCCAGCATACAGGAAGCACAACCAATGCAAACAACTACAACTGACTTGCATTATCCACCATGTGTTTTATGAAAATTCATTTGAGCCCATGGTATTTTCACTTACATCTCTGTATCCATGAGGAATAGTGCCTGAAATATCAGCAAAAGGAATCACACATCCAGCTGGACAGTACTTACTGAAAGAGAACAAACTATCAAGTCAGGATAGGCATGCACCTACAACTCCCTTACAGTTATAAAAAAGTTGTGGTTTTGATTTACAAGACTCTGCTATTCATGTATCACTATGTAATGATATCTTCTAACTAAAGATCTATCAAATCAGACCAAAAATACTCACAAGTACATAACAGGAGGACAGACGTTTGAAAATGTTTTAAAATAAGTCCCAGCTGAAAGTACAGTTCCAGTCTCAATATGATGAACTAATAAGGCCAGCATTTTATATTATGAATACTATGTGGCTCCTGTAAATTCAAAGTCATATAACTAAAAATATTAAAGAATTTTATTTTATGAACTAGAGGCCTTCATATCTATTTGTTTTGCACCCTTAAATAAAGCATCTAAAAAGTAATGCTATTTAGTAACAGCTTTTGGCAATGCTTAGATCATAAACACTGGCCAAATTACCGCTAGCGCATAAAAAGCACAAGGCAAAACACCAGCACCTCTGGAGGAGGCCTGTGTTCATGTTCTAGGACCATTTCATACTGCACACATGAAAATTATTACATCTTCAAGAGCTAAAAGTAAAGTGGAGGAGCAAACACATCAACATGTTCACCCAACTCAGCAACAACTGAAGCAATGCTGTAGGTTCCATGAAAATAGGGGGATTCAGAGACTTTGTCACACATTGACTAAGGCCACAACCTACAATAACAGCCCTATTCTGGAACCTGGGAAAATGAAGGAGAAATGCAAAGGCTGTACTTTGAAATGTTCCAGGTTGCCACAGCTTAAGTTCTCCAAAAATTAAGCTTTGATACTTCACAGTAGTCCGCAGCTTTAAACAGACTGGCCTTGCATTAGATGGAAACAGGGAAGGAGACAACAGGAAAACGTTCCCCTTCAGAACGTAGAGCATTCCGTGTCTCCACGGAACCTCATTAATGAGCACCAAACTCTGAAATGGTTCTGCAATTTCTAACACGTGTCATCATTAAATGGTGACATTAGGTAACTGTAGGTAACTGTAATACAAATTTCAGTAATTAAGTTGTGTACCTGCTAAAATGTATTTATAAAAGCAATACTCTTTCTATGAAAATGAGATATTAGCTCCTATGTGTTAGTGCAAATTAACAAGGTTCTACTGTATACTGCATGTAAATAACACAAATGGGAGAGACAGGAGGAGGAAGGAGGAGGGCAAATGTCAAAATTCTTCAGCTCTAACCCCTAATTAGTTTGTGTCTCAAGTTCTCTGGATGGCCAATTTTCAAGCTGCATCAGAATATGTGACAAAGCAAAGTAGAAACACTTAAATTACTTCATTAAAGAGACTGGGAGGAAAAAAGGTAAAAATCAGTCTTACTTGAATTCTGGGTCGGAAAAGTGACTTGCATTGTCTAAACAGGTAATTAAGTCTGGAAAGAAAAAATGTAAGTCAAAAGGGTGAAAAAGACAAAAGGTTGAATATGCTTTTTAAACTGCACGAATACATCCATTTGAGCCTCTGAGGCTTAACAAAGTCTCAGAATGAAAAAACACATTCCTACTAAATTTTCTTGCAACAGATTTTGTATCACAGTAGAACCTTGCTAATTGTCTGAGTAACTGGGAAATCTACTGAGACTATGACTCTAGATAATACTACAAAATTCATTTTCTGTGTAGCTTAATTTTAATTTATAGCTATATTTCAGAGACAAATCTGAAACAGAAACATATGTTCTTTTCATAAAATTAAATTAATAAGATAAAGAGGCCTGTGTTTTCACCATTTAATGGTTCTGCAGTGCTGAACACAAGCACCATAGAGAACAAATGTTAGAATGCTGTGTTACTGGCATTCATGACTGATACCACAAATTTCTTGGTTTTGTCTGCTGTGTATCAACATACAGTCCAAAATACAGAGAGGAAAGCATCAAATACTCTACAAAATTAAAAACTGAGACTCTTTATCTGCTCTTTTTAAAATAACTTCCAGATAGGGTTTTTTGCCTCCTGAGGCAGTTGTTGCTGCTCCTTCATTTCCTTGCAGACCACGTGTTATCACTCACCTTTACAATGAGTGGGAGGAGATGCAAAACAAATGCAGCAGCCTCTTTCAGAGGCTTAGAAGAACCAAAACCAGGGGGAAAAAACCCAAGAAAAAGACAAAAAATTAAGTCCACAGATTATGACATGAAAGTTAAAGGATTACAGGATGCTGCTACTGAAATAAAAATTTCCACGAGGTTAGTCTGTGTAAAATATATACAGTTTGATAAGAAAACTTGTAAGCTATCTGCCACCTTGACTACTATCTGAAAAAATGCATTTTTGTCCTGAATCTGAAGCAGTCCTTTCATTTATAACAGACAACTGACATTTTTCCTCTGCTATTCAAGGTAAGCTTTTTTAACATTTCTTTAGAACTACAGCAACTTTTAGGTAGGCAGTCAAATTTCCTACACAGAGGTATCATGAAGAATGTACTAAATTTTTAGAAGTTAATTTGTAAGAAAGTGGGAGTAAATGAACTGGTTCTGTTTTTACTAGACAGCTCTAATTCTGCCAGCAGAGAAAAATCACCGAATAATTATAAATACCTAATTTGCCAGTGGTTGAATAAGCTGCAAGAAATCCACGTCCAGAAGTGTGAATTCCACTCATGAACTGTACTGTGATTTCATTACTTTTTGAAGTAATTAAACCAACCATTTGAAAGCCAAATCCACAGTATTTTCCTGTGGAGAGAAGGAGGAGAACAAATATTGACCCAAAACAACACATGTAATAAGCATCTTATGCAATTTCCAGCCTCTTATTTCATCTGCAGTGTAGGCTCACATTACTTCTGGTGTATATTCAAAAGCAAATACATGAGAATGATACTAAATAATGCTTAGTAGTCATTTAAAGCAAATGGCAGACTGTGCATTCCACATTTGTTTTGTCACTGTCAAAGGTCTGGTATACCCCAATATCTGCAGATAAATGTGACCTTGTCCCATTCATCTCTAGCCATGCATAACCTCCACACTCAGAGTTTCAAAGAACATGAGGAATCTCACAAGGAAAAGGATCAAGTTAGGACAATGAGAAGCATCTATCAAAGCAAATGAGAAAAAAGTCCTTCTTTTCCCAAAGCTGCTGAAGCATTTCCTCCTCATAGACTCCTCCATGGCTTCTGTCACATACTTTCCCTAATTCTGGACAGCAGCAGGCACAACTCACTGCATTTCAGCAGTATCATACATATATCATATCACAGGTAAGCACCATCAACATAAATTACCAGTTAGCTCACTTTCGATTTTGTCACACCTAAAAAACCTAACTGTGGTATTCACACATTCTTTGAACAGAGAGAGACATAATTCTCTCTCCCAGGATTTTCCTGGGAAGCTGAAAGTCTGTGAGAAAGCTCAGACAAAGAAGAAAAATAGTTCTTATTTTCACTTGCTGCATCTGTTGTATGGCACGTGGGGAATGTGTTATGGAGATTGTTTACCAAAAGGGATTTATTAATTGGACACTGGTGATGGTGTTTTGGATTGACTGACCAGTTAGGTCAAAGCTGTGTCGTGACTGTCTGTAAGGGTCACAGGTTTTTCTTTAGTATAGTATAGTATTAGTGCAGTATGTAGTATAATATAGTATAGCTTAATAAAGCATTTGTTCAGCCTTCTGCAATCATGGAGTCAATGCATGTTACTCCCTGGTCGGGGATCTGCCTGAGACAATACATAACAAAGGTTCTGTACCTGGGTGCTTCTCTTGTCATAAAAAATGAACAAAAATAAAACCATTCAACTGCTGGAGTCCACAGATATTGACAGTATTTGCCCTATGAAGTTCTAGAATTGATACCACATTAATGGATGAATGGCTGTTAAACACGCCCCAGTCAATATGGAATTCTACAGTCCTACTAACTAGAAGCTTTAGTAAAGATACTGACCAGTCAATTAACTTGTTTAGAAAAAATAATCTTCTGTTCTACAGGCTACCATGATCATTCGATATTGTAGAAACCATCTATAACCCTATTTAAGATTCTGCAGTGGATAAGCGAAGTGGATAATCACCAGCAGTAAATGACACTGCCTCTGTTTCAGCTCATCATTCCACTTGCTTTCCTCATAATAAGTATGTTATCATATAGCAGAAATAGCAGAAAAAGAGGCAAGACTCCTTCCTCAAATAAAGGCAAATTACTATACTAATGTAGAGGAAGTGGAGTAACAGAGTCCTCCCGGAATAGTTCTTAACAAATATAATACAAAATAAATAGAAGATGTACGGCAATTTCCTTTAAAAAGTGAACTGCACTCCCAAACACTATCAAAATAATTTTTAAAAATTTAAAAGTTAAAATACAAATTCCTGTCATTATTCAGAGCTTTCTAGATGTTGCTCAGTCAGATTTTTTTTAACAAAGCAAGGGTATCTTCTAATAAAAAAACAAAAAACTTTCTTTTAAAGTTTTGTTTCCAGCCACTGGATCTTGTTACATTAGTGACCATCATGAGACTCCTCTTAAAACCCCTTCTTCAGGCAAATACACAATGCAAGCCATTTAAATCCAGCTTGGATAAACTCTCCAGTGCTGCCTGCCCCATGGACATACAGCCTTTGAAAAACTGTAGAGTGATGCTCTTCATGATTCATAGCACGGCATACTTTTGAGACTACAAATCATTTTTCTAACTCTTCCCTGGCCTCTTGCCTGATTTTTTACAATCTTTTAAAAAGCAAGCACTAGGAATGGACAAAGCATGACGACAGCAACACCTTTGTCAGAAGGTGTGTGCAGAAGATGTAATATTGCTATTTTGTCTGTGCTTACGCATTGAAGGATCCCGAGTGCTTTTGTATAGCTACAATACAGCACGAGAGGAAACTCTCATGTCTTAAATAAGTACATCTGACTGCAGATGCACAGTGATTTGACTGTACTGAAATCTCACAAACTCCTCTAGATCTCACACTAGAGACAAACCCAACACTGAGCATTTGAATCTTCTTTTTATTTCTTTATAAATACTCAACAGGCTTGGAATAAGCACTAGCCCTTAAAAGTTTCATTAGAAACCCTCTCTGTTTATCAATGAACCCACTAACAATTTATTTTTTAATCTAACCAGCCAACTTTTAAGTCATTTTGGGTTAAAAAAGGTATGACCGAATTTCAGATTTTACGTAAAACAAGTATTTTAATGGTAGACCATGTCAACAGTCTTGAATGGAAAAACTTAGGATAAGTCCAGAATTTTCCCAAGAAAATTCAAGTCACTGTTTAATCTCTCCAGTGTCTGTTGCTTCAAACATTAAAAAAACACCCCAAATCTTGCCTCATCTGCATTTGCCACTGTTAACATCACTGTCCTTTGACTTAATAAATTAAGAGCAGAACAACACACACATTTCCCAACATGCTGCGCTGCTCCACGAACAGGCCACAGCTGAAAAGCAAGGGAAACAAATAAAGCAGGAATTTACTTGAACCCATTAAGTCCCTTGTAAAAGCAATAGACTTATCAGAACTTGATATTCCTTGCCATTTAAGGTTTTCAGTGTTTCCTATTTTAGACCAAGTCTGGCTCACCAGCTCCAAACACATACTTATTTTCACACACACTTACCTAGGTAACAGTCGGAAAAGAGGGTTAATAAACCTAACACTCCACTAGTCTCTTTAGAAAAAGACTCAATTTACTGGGATCAGCATTTGATTTGCACAAAAACAGTCTCAGTGAAGTAAACCTTTTTCTCCCTCTCCAAATTAAAGCTTTAGGAAAGAAAATAAAGTTCATCTGCATAATAGCTAATTTTAGAAAAAGAAAAATGACAATTCATTTTCAGTTTTATGCAAAGTAACTGTTAGGGTCTAAACACCCTACATACATCTTGATGTAGATGAGAACATCACACTATTTGAAAAAAAAAAACCCAGACTTCTAGTGGTGAAATTATCCCGAAGAAAACGAAAACGAAAAACATTATCAGAGGATGGAGGATATTTGGGACTATATGCCTTTTGAAGCCTGTCATCCTTTAACACCACCAAGATAAACAGCTCAAATTGGAGTAAATCCATTTAAAAAGAAAGGCCTTTCAGGTAAGATAAAGATAGATAGATAGATAGATAGATAGATAGACAGACAGACAGACAGATAGATATTTGCACCTTTTTTTTTAATTAAGATGCTTCTAGTTTTACAGTTCCCGCTTCACTGTTTACAAGAACTTTGCAATCTACTAGGAAATGTCAAGAGAAAAAAAAACCCACATTGCAGTGGAGCTTCCTTTGAGAATCTCAAGAATCTAAGATTATTACAGGATCTGTGTTGCATTTAGGATGCAGCTGGTGTTAAAAAGTAACAAAAGTAACAAAATACACCTGAGTTCTCTACAAGACAATAGTTCTCAAATACTGACAATTAAAGCTCCTACCTATTTCTGTCCTGTTGGGGCCAATGCCATTATGAACTCTCAGGTAACTGGAATGACAGGAATCGGAGTCATCAATATCAAAATCACCAAACTTGAGCTGAACTCGCTGCCCAGGCTTCACACGGATTTCCCACTCACACACAGTGCTATTGGGAGAGGTCTGGGGGTAGTTTATGGAGGCCAGGGTCCCGCTCTCAGGGCCCAGCACAGTATGTCCACACCCATCACCTAGGAAAGAACAGACAGAAATCAGCTCCCATGTTCATCTTCAAAGCCTCATACCACACCATGCAAACCACATTGTGAGAAAACTCCAAGGTAACTCACACGCAAATGACACAGCAATGGTGACAAATACCACTCAACTACCATTGCCTTTTGCTTAGCTTATCATCACAGGCAACCACAGAACTGCTACAACATCCTCAATGAGATGGAAAGTGATCCATAATGACTTACAAAACAGCATGGACAGTAAAGGAAGTGTCCCTGCTATTTTGTATTTCCTCAATACCTCAGTACAGAAGGAAACAGGTGCTGAAAAGGACACAGAAACTTGACAATAAAACAAGAGCACATTGGTTTTTCTGAGTTACTGTACTCACAACACTATGAAAAAGAAGTACAAAGCCATTGGACAGCAAATAAAATATAGCATATTAAATAAAGCTCTGACTACTACCAAACTGCAAATATGTTGTTTTTTACTGTACCACTATTTTAATCATGCAATTCACTCCTATTTCGAGAACACACTCAATTTTTTTGAATTTTCCTGTGACTCCAACCTGGAGCCTTCTACCTAATATTTGAGTATTAATTTTAAACACCAATAACAGTACTAAAACTAATTTAACAAATGGACAACAATATCACAAATTGTGTATTGTCAACACTAAATTATAAAGAGCAAACTGATAAATTCTATTACTCAACAGCTAGACATGCATTTCACCCGGTATGTAGCACAAAAGGAGCAATTTCTGTGCTGGTTTAGAAATGTGAATGTTCTTAGAGTAATGTTCACAATGCTCAGCATGATTCCTATTGACAGAAATTTGTTGTGACAGTTAAGTGTTTAATATTACACAATAATACATGTAGTTCCTCTACTGAATATGAAAAGGTAAGCTGAGCTTTAGGTCCAAAAACTGTACATACACTTAAAAATTTAACTAAATTTCAAAATTCTTAAATGTATTACATGTAAGGCTGAGTGGAAAACTAAGTCCAATGCACTGAAGCAATGCGGAAAAAACAAACCCCTGTGATTAAGTTAATTAGGTCTGATTAATCTATTTGCAAACACAACTAATTTTTGCTAACAAAAACTATTCTCCTTATAATCTGAGCACATTGAAAGATAGCTGCAGGTTACAAAAGCTAAAGTACTGGTAGTATACACAGAATCATAAATGGATGCAGATGTAAACTGCAGCTGTTTATCTTGCTAGCAGTCTGGAATGAAAATTATACATACTTGGAAAAGTTAACTGGAATATCTGCTTAGTAAAATCAAAACTTGTATTTGTGAAGCTGTTCTTCAGCCATATTTTCAAAAATGCAATTTGCTTTAAAACACTTTGTTCTATCTCATGGCAACTATGATTTCTATTTGGATGACAGCTGATCAATTACTTTTCTAAGTTAGAGTTTTTCTAACACAAGACACCATTGTTCAACATTACAAAGAGATAACCTACACCGCATGTTTTATATATCACTATAATCCTGGTTTCTTTCAAAAGGCATGTTATAAACCAAAGAAAAGTGAAAGCTTTATCATGCAGAGTCTGTATGGCCTTGGTTTATTAGCTACCATGTATTCAAATGTCAGATTTCTAATTAGTCTTAATACGCTAACACTTAACAATAAAAGACTCCTTTTCTAGTAAAATGGCTTTTCACAAGCAAATGCACACACTATAAAGTGCATGGAATTTTTTTACATAAACAACAAAAATCAACAAATACATTCATGGTGATACATGGAATTAGCATTTCAAAACTCTTTATACTGCAGATATAAAAATAATTATCAACACAAGCAGCAGTCAGTTTTAGGCTATGTCCTAAACAAAAGCAATGAGCTGTTAACCAGTTCTGTCCTTTTCCTTTCCTGTGATGGGGTAAGCAATTGCTTATTCATTCACAGATTGAAAATACTGTGCAAATACACTGACACAGTGGCCTTCTGAATATGAAATCATACTAGCATTCACCTGTATGGGCAGATACACTGTTCTGAATGCATTTTAAGAGAAATAAAAATCCTTGCATGAACTATAATGCATAGAAGTTAATTATTTCTCATCTCAATAGGCCTGTTATTGCAATGCAGTCACCACACAAATAGTATTTCTTAAATGTTCATGATGAACAGCACACAGCTTTCTGATGAGAAAAGCAAAAGAACTCCAAAACACATTTAGGTGAGAAAATGCAAATAAAATATTTAAAGTTTTAAAAATTGTGACTTTTCTTTTAAAGACACATCAATAAAAAAAGGACAACATTACCTCTTGTAGTTTGGAACAATGTATTGTTACCCATGGCTAGAGAGAAAAACTTTCTGATTTCCTTCACACAATTTAATGGAAACATCAATCTCAAACCTCCCTTTTGTTGCAGGTTTTCTTAAAAACATGAAAGAAAAAATACTCCTCTATGCATATTAAAGAATCTGCTGTCCAATCATACCAGAAAATCAGGGAAAGGAACAACAGTTGTGCTGAACTGCAGCATCTTGCTATAAAGCAGATTTTTTAAAGTAGCTTACTCTGAATGGACACTTTAAATCTTTTTATTGTATTTCACTTAGGTTAGAAATGCCAGACACTTCATGTCTGAAGAATCTGAAGATTACCATGGCATATACAGTCTGCCAAGGGCAGCAGCATCACACACAAGCTATTTGGAAAATTTTAAAAAGCACAATTCCAGTGAAACTTGCAGATCCGTGAACCCACATCCTGCTGTATTGGTACTATAAAAGGACAGTTCTTGAGCCTCTCTGTGTAACGTGGCGCTTCATCATTTCTACCACACTTCTTTATACATCACTGATGAATTCCAGAGACACACACACACAACCAGCTTCAAGGGAGCAATCTGCAATACTCAGCAATTTCTCCAAGAAAAAGTGCAATTCTTTTCACTATGGCAGCATACAGGACAGTAGCCACTTCATTCATTTCCAAGTCATGAAGTGCCACAGAATCTTTTGCTTCTGTTAACCTGTGAGAGTAGAATATCTAAGAACACACAGAAGACAGACATCAATCCCCTTCTCAATTATTCCTGGATGGGCTGACAACCTGTGTTGTCAGTACACACCTGAACAGGTCTCCTGCTTTCTTTCAGAGTTCTCTGTCACACCACAGGCCTCCCACACTTGCAGGATAGATTAAGTCCTTTGTGGGAGCACCAGGTCACTGTGTGCACGGTGTGCACACATCACACCTGACATGTGGAGGGGCTGTAGATGTGCATCCAATCTCACATGTCCCGGGGACCAAGTTCACAGCAAAAAGGAAAAATTCAGCTCGTCACCAAAACTTGTGTTAGAAACATGGACATCTCTTAAGCAGCTGGCAGAGGAAGGCAGACTGCTGCCATCAGGAGAAGGATCCATCTGTTCTCCAGGCACCTCTGAATGCAGCCTGGATGAACCCTCCTGACAGAGCTCATATGAGCCCTGGGCCATGGCACACTGATGTCTGATGCAACATGCCAATGGCTGAAAACAATTTCTTAGAGCCAAGTTCTTTACATCAACAAAATACAGGAGTCAGACCAACACAAACATAACAAATCCTAAGGATTTTGATAGTTGAAGAAAATGTGGAATTTAATAAAATGAAAGAATACTGAACATGCAGGAGTGGGTGCTAAGTTATTAATACCCACCAAAAAAAAATTAACTATACTCTTTAGTTGTGGAAGTCAACCAGAGCTTTTCCTCCTGGAGAACAGTCACTATTAGTGACCACTAAACTTCTTCTCACTATCAAAACATGTTTAAAATAATTTTTTAGACCAGTGAATACTTTTCCTTTCTTTACTTGGAGAAGAGTGAATGATAAAGACATTAGACAGTTCAATATTATAACCTATAAAGAACAGCCGATGCATATCAAAACACCAATCTCAATTTTAACACATTGCACTAGCTTTTGAACAGACTCAATTTAACCAGAGGGTTTCCTGAGAAGATTTTACATATATAAGCTATTATTTTCTGTATGTTTGAGACTAAATATTGGATGTAATTGAAAGTTTAACTAAACAAAGGTAGAACCAAATCTGTAAGAGTCATGTAAGAAAAAAAGGGTATTTTAAAACATTCGTTTTAACTTCAAATACACAACTCTTTCTGATTCAATGCATTACTATAATTTCCCCTGTTCTGTTCAGCTCCTGTGCTCTGCATTTCCTTACTTTTTCTCAGCATACCACTAAAAGACACGCACATGCTTTTTGCTTTTCTCAGTGTGGGCAAGAAAGTTTACACAGAGACAAAAGAGTTCCATGAATAAGAAACACTGAGGAATTAAATCACAGAGACATCAAAGTCTAAATAGCTTTTTCAAGTACTTTCAAATGCCCTTATTTGCATCCTCCAAACTCACTGCTGTTTCCACCAAATTCCACAGAGTGATGTTTTTCAGGAAGCAATCTGTTCCACTGTCAGAATTAATTTTCTTACCAAGCCAGGAAGCACACAGTCCACTTTGATCTTAATGCCATTTGCTTTCCTCGGTAACACACTGGTTTGGTAATTTCATTCCATTACAGACGTTTCACAACATAAAATAGCCCACACTGTCACAAGCAAGGCCACAGCTCAATAAACACTTGAAAGCACTTTAAATTAGCACAGCCACAGACAAAAGCAAGCCTTGTCTACCTCTCACTTTTGGCCACACGTTCTCACACCCTTCCTGGTACTGGAGGCAAACATTTACGAAACCACATGACCAACCAGAGCAGGGACTTGGCATAAAAATAGCTGTTGGTTTTAACCGAGAGCACTCCCCAAATTTATTTGAGTATGCATATGCAGCAGTGCCTTCCTCGACAGAGGGGTAGGACAGTAGGGGAACACCAGCAACTGCTTCTTTCATCAGCATTGACAACCCATGCTTGCATTTTAAACAATCTTGAACACCAACCAGAGAGGTAGAAACCATCCCAACCCTGAGAAGAGCAGTCACACCAGAGTGGTGCACTGGCTCGAAGAACAAGCTGGCGGCAGAATGTCCCCCAGCCCACTGCCGCCACACAGTGCTGGGTTGCATCAACCCAGCTCTCTGAGGCAGCTCTTGGTGCCACTGCCAATGGCAGGGCAAGAAGTGGACGACAGGTGGAATTATGACTCCCCCAGCTTGGATTGATTTATCTGCTGTAGGGCACCCTTAGACAGTTAATGAAATTATGGGAAAAGGCAGAAACAGGACAAAAGCACAGTAAGCATTTTGTTTTTTAAAATGTTGGCAGCTCAGTGGGGTGACAGGAGAGGGTGAGAGGAGACAGAGGCTGATTCTTGTTTTTACAGCAAAAGTACAAAATTTAATATGTCATTACAACAAAATTTTACTGTTTTTATTTACAATACAGGCCACGTGCTGGGCTAGTGATAATTAGCACTTTATTATTTTAATCTGTACAACCACCTTTACAATCATCCTCTCTGGAACTCCAGTCTTAGCTTTCAGCCCCCGAATTTTACACAAAAGAGTAACACTTAGGAATCCTAAATTTAGCATCCAAAATATGATACCATTTTAAAATAATGATCTAAAATTATTAAGTTGTCAGAGCAGGTAAGATATGTGTTTCCTGTGCTGTGATGTACTAACTAAACTGACAACTACTAAAAGAACAGTAGGGACATCAGCTGTGCAAGACTGTGCTGCAAGACTTTCACTTACTGATGCCATGGAAACTATGTGAGTAAGATCCCAGGGACAGGTATGACTTGCTTAAATAGTATGCTGGCAAAAGGAGCCTACAAGGACAGGCTAGGCACAGCAAAAAGTGATTTACATGAGAAATCTGTAGGAGGACTGTGTGCTCAGTGGTGCATGATGCAGAAGCCCCTCTAATTTGCTGGCTAGGCTGATTCACAATGACAACTCATGCTCTGTGTCTTTGTTTGGCTGGCACATGCAGGTTGCCCACTTCCCAAGACACAGCATTTACTTTACTATCTGCACCAACACGTTCTTAAAAATAAACACTGCTGTGCTTCAGTGCTTTAAGTGCTACAAAACAGAAACAGATTATGAATAAATGAAAAATAACACACAGACGGTCATGCAAAAAACACTGTGACAATAAGCAATGGTCATGGTCAGGATGGGCTTCAAACCTTCTGGAACTTCTTCAAACTCCTCCCCACACTAGGACCACATGAAATTTCACAAGCCTCACATAATTCAACTACGAGGCAAAAATATTGTCCAATCATACTAATAATTCACACGCTAAATTAACACTACACTCAACACCTCCTACTTCCTTTTCCAGTTCATAAATGGCAGCACCATCTCGCCTCTCAGGAGCAGCTGCCCCTCCCCTGCCCCACTCTCTGCTAGTGCTCACTGTACCCCTGTTGGGCTGCAGCCCAGTTCTCAGCCCAGGTTCCCATCCCAGCTGCCCTTTCCTGGGTCAAGGATGGGCATCGCCTAGAAGCCAGTGGAGCCTGAGCAACGCAGGGAATGCAAGGTAAGGAGAGAGAAGAAACAGCAGCAGCCACAGGTAAGAATAGCTTTTGGTACCATGGAATCAACAGAAGTTGTCAGGGAGGAAGCTCCTGGTTTGGGTACCTGAACAAACAAACAAACAAAAAAACCAAACAAACAAAAAAAAATCTGAAAACGCAGTTGTCACTGAAAACCTCAGAACACGGTTGCCATTATTTGCACCCCACAGCTGCACCAAGAAGAGAAACTTTATATATATTTCTAATCCTCTTTAAAGGTTGTCATCCAACTGATGAAACAGTCCCAATCCACATCTGTGCACCAGCAGCTCCTTCTCCTGGTGTAGGTGGCATACAGTATCATCTTGATTTCTAACATTCATTTTCTAATCTAATTTCAAAATTACAGCGGGGACTATTTGGAGTTTCCCCATTTTGAATTACTTGGCTTCATTCTAGCATCATAAAGTTTAATACACAATGTGTTCTAAAAGGCACTTCATTCCTAATTTTGCCCTGTAGATATTCCATTAAAACAAAGATGTTGTCGCACTTCTGACCCTCTATGAATACAATCAATAAAATAAGCATTATGTATTACTGATTAACAAGATTATGAACTAGGAGATAGCAGTAAATTTGAATTTTTAAGTGCCAAGTTTATCATAAAAAGTATAGTGAGAGCATGCAGGAGGTCAGTATGTGAAAACTCAGTCAGTAAAAAGTGTCTGTGAACTTTATACTTCTCCATCAGCTTTGCTGTACCTTCTTCCTAGCAAGAAGGAAATGATGCTTTGTGTAGGAGGACTGGAGAACTTCTCTTTAAAAACATCTCTTTAAAAATGAAGATATAAAGTAATCGAAACGCTTTATTTTAAATTTTCAAATATATTTAGGAAAAAGACAAAAACTGATCATCACTAGACTTAGTACAAAAGTGTTCAAAAACATTCAATTTAATGCATTCCTCTTTCTACCCTTGTGATAATGAGATGCATTTTGACACCTGTACACAATTGCCATAAAATAGAATTTAACAGACAGTTTGGTTTAAGGCTTCTTGGTTTATCACAAAACTCACAGATTTGCAAAAGAAAAACTGAGCACCAGTGGCTTCTTTGCACCACATTGAACAAGGCAAGATGTTTTTCTTCATATTTTAACCATTCTGGAGCCAAGTTAAAATAACCAGATATGGGCTTTAACTGGCTACAGTCCTGCTGAAGATGCAGCAGCTGCCAGCTGTGAAACCCTGTGTGGTCCTGAAGGCAACCATACATGCACAACATACTCAGCATACATGCTATAGCTCTGTAGTGCACTATCCTTTCAGAGGCTAAAGCTCTGAACTCTGAGGAGTAACCATGCAAAACTGCACCACTAATTCTTCTTTCCACTCAAGATCCTGAGGATCTTCCACCTGCCTCATTCCTGTAAGGTTTCTCTCCAGAAAAACCTCCATGTTTACATGCAAATAGCTATACAAGTGGCTTGTCTTGCCAAGTCTAATTAAAACACTTTACACATTCTATTTTTGCATTTTTAATTTTGTATCGGGGTAAAACTAAAGAGAGATGTGACACAACTGCTAAAACGGTTCATTGTTATCCTTCAACATCGAGAGCAGCAACTGGCACTGAAACAGGTACTCCTTCTACCCCAAACTGCAAGAATTTGCAATTAAGAGACCTGAAAAGATTTCCTCTTTGCAGTTAAGCAACATTTGAGGTCTTATGATGGCCCGATCTAAGTTTAGGAAAATCACAAACGGATCGCTGAAGAGGAGGAGAGAAGGGTACTTAGGGATGAAAATTAATTATCCTCTTGCACATCTGGAATAATTTTACAGAATATGTATACACAAATCTTGATTAAATGCCAGGTCACAATAAACAGTACTAGTGTGATGACTGACAGCATCACTCTGGGAAGTGTTTACACCATTCTCCTGTTTAGAAACCATGACAGAAGAACTATCTGCTCACAACCATTCTCAGAAGCATGTCAAGCTTTTCAAGTTCCCTTTTCCACCATTAGCAGTATTCACAAAGATACCTCATATTATTACCTCTGACAGCAATTAAAGTAAGGAAACAAGAAAATGAGAGGAGTTGCTTTAAACAAGTGGTTCTATCAGTAAAACCATTTTGGGGGAAAAAATTTAAAGGAGAATCCACGTGACCTCATGCACAATCCATCAAATTCCTGCAAGACTGACAAGCCAAAGATGAGTAGCTGGAAAGAATTGTCATTCTGATGGAATATTCCAATCCTAGATAATAAAACCTCTTCCTTGAGCTAAAAGTATATTTAGAAAACTTGAACATCTGGGAGGGAGATTTAGAGGGGGGATTAACTAGTGAAGAAGTGAAGTGGAAAAGGGAGTGCTCAATAAAGCATATAGATTGTCTGACCATTGATTTTATTTCCACTTTTCAGCCCATAAATGATGCATGATCTATGGAATGTGGTTAATAAGGCAGTCCCCTGTGATTTGTTGAATTGGGTTTTTACATAATGAAGAATGTTAAAACATTATACACTAATTTAAAACTTTTACTGAACAATGAAAAATGTTAACAGAATCAAATATTCCCACATAGAAAATAAAAAACCTTTGGTTTTTTTTCTTTAATACTATAATTAACAAAACCACTGTAATACATTTTTGCCAATGAAAGAGAAACTATGGCATAAAGAAAATGCCAGAGAAATATTAAAAAGGAAAAAGAAGCATTGAAGAACTACACAAATAAAAAATCTCTAGACACTTTCAAAAAGAAAAAAGCATCAAGTTTGAGCCTGTGTGATCCTAATTTATAAGTAATTTTGCACAATGATGGTTTCATAATGTACTGAAGCACAGAAAGGGCTTTGAAAGTTTGTACACCTTGAGTACTTAAATTTGGCTAGTCACTATTCTAACTAAGGGAAATTCAGGAAGTTGCATAAAATTTCTTTCCAGAAAGTTTTCAGACTTGAGCAAAGGCATCCTGAAAAAGACTTTTTAACTATTTCTAAAGCTACCATGCTTTAAACACCTGGAGAAGAAAACAAATAAAATACAAAAACAACCCCCCATCCCCACCCTATCTGCTTCTAAGACATTCTTAAAAAAACATCTACTGGTATTGCTAGGAATGACACAACTGAGCTCACCAACTTGGTTTGAGCTCACCAACTTGGTTTGGCTTCCACAACATTGACTAATGTGATAGCAATGTACACAACCATCGCAGCCGTGGTGCAGAACTGGGACCTCCTAACTGTGACACCACTCAAAAGCAAGAGGCGTTGGGATACTCACAGGACAGAAGTTAGCATTTTCAGTAAGGTATTGAGAACAGAGTATATTTACATATATCTTAAGATAGAGAATATAACAGAGTATATATATATTTATATTAATATCAGCAGTCAATTAACTGTAGGGAAATAATGATTACCTGAATCACAATGCACAACATCTCTTGTAGAGAGACAGGGACCAGGTCAATGCATCCTCCTCACATCAGCAAACACCAAAAACAAGCATGCCTGACATGTACATAGTCAGCCCTCGTTTACACATTTTCTGCTTCCAGCAATCCTTTTTCTTCTAAAGAATGTACTTTTTTAGAAGCAACTGCCATAGGCTGCTAAGAATCCTTGCACTTCTAATGGTTCGTGGACTTGCATTTCACATTGCTACTGCAAACATATTCCAGTTGTTTTATAGCTAGAGAGGTCACCTCAAATCAGTCTCACCGCAAACTTGCAACAAAATATGAGTTGTCACTTACTGCAAAGATGAACATTTATATGCTTGATTTTCAGGATGCAACTAAACACACCAAAATCAAAGAGACAACTAATCAATGAGCTTCACCAGTATCTACCAGTTGTGCTGGTTCAACCGTACAGACTGCTAACTCAATGAAAATTATTTTTATTTTGATATTGACAGAGAAAAAAAGCATATAACCCAAACAGAAGCGAAAACTCCAAACACAGAGATTTTGAAGAAATGCCAACAGGAAGCATGCAAATGCCATAAGCAGTACCAACTGACTGTGTTACAATTCCATGATCCAATTGATTGAAATTGGGATATCTAAACAAGTACAAATATCTGCTTTAATTTAATTTTTGCAGAGTTAGTAACCATAGAGAAATGTTATCCTCTTTCAACTCTTCACCAAATGAAACTAAGAGGGCATGCAGGGAAACACCAGAAGTTACATGCTAGAAAAGAAAGCATAGGTTAAACGCTTTTTACCCATTCAAGGGCTGGTGTTCAGGTTTTTGATTTTTTTGCATGCACTAGACAAAAAAAATGCATCAACCAGAAACCATTTTCAAAATCTGTCTTATTCTGTGGTCCAAAGGTCAAGTCACTATCAAATTTTCAGGTATATTTTTTGTTTCAAATAAAAATCGTTCAGTTATAAAGCAACAAGCTCAAACCGACTACAAATAGCACAACTCAAGCTGTTTGCCTCCAGTAACGGATGGCAAAGGATGCTGTTTAGCAAAATTTGGTATTTCATTACTGCATTAATGAACAAGCTTCACAGATAACAATCCACCATTCTGTATAAAAAAATCCCAGGACTAAAAATTCTGTCTTAATACTAAGTTACCACATGGCCTTCTACATCAGTATTATTTCTGCTCTCCCTCTCCACCTCTCCGAACTTCAGTTTAGTAACAAATCCACACTCTGTGCTTGGACAGTGGTTTCAACTACACTGTTTTAAATGAAAGGATGCTGAATGTTCCATAATATTTGATTTAGAGAAATTAATCTAACAGCAACTCAGTCAGAAAATGCAGGAGGGAAGGAAATACTTTGATTACAAAACAAATTCCAGGTTTTCCCAAAGCACAGGGTGCAGTTATAAAAGAGGGGGTGACAAACAACAGGTTTTTTTAAAGCCTTTCAAAATATGAATAAAATAACCAATATAGAAACATTTCACAATATGCAGAGCAGCAATTCCAACAAGGATTGCATTTGAACTGCTGACTATCTGACATATAAAAAAGCTGATGCATTCAAGGCAGCCCTTAACCAGTTGATGACTTAAACTACACAGAGCAGCAGTGATCGCATTAAAAACCTAATGCATCATTTCCCACAGCATAAAGCAGGCTGTCAGAATTGCAGAGAAATGAGATATTTATTTTTCTGTTATATTAATAACGTAAGAAAACACTCCTGAAAACCTTGAAAGCTGAACATCTCCATCCAGTAGCAGGAAAATAATTTGCTAGAAGGTCACTGGCTTGAGATGCACACAGTAACAGCATACAAGCTTCTGAAAGAACACTTACACTGCTTTTTTAACACCAGCTCAGATGCTTGATTTTTATAGCCACAGACATATAGTTATATATATAAAATCAACATGCACTATACTGCTTATATCCAAACTGCAGAACGTTCTCCTGAGCATGAGAGCTACAAAGGGTACTTACACAAAAGGGTGATTCCTGCATTCTTTACAGTAACTAGGCTAGCATGACCTCAACAGGCTTCCAGATGAGCTGGGCTGAACCAAGCCAGTACTGAGAGGCACCCTCCCAAAAAAGATGCTCTGCAGAACACATGGGTGCACGTTTTGCCCACCAGATTCCCACATTTACTTCAAATAAGGCTCATTAACTGAAGGGGGGAAAAATAATGTTACTGAGATTCTTGTTTTCAAGAGCAAAGAATATCCACTCTTGTTAGGTCTATACTTCCAGTACCGGCTTACTTCCCTTCAGGAAGTGCATTCCCCCACAAAATTCTTTACAGCACTGTTCCTCCTCTCTAAATCCATCTTCTAAGTGCAATGCTGGGAAGTTAAAAAAGAGCATCAGAAAACCTGAAAAAGCCTACTGTAACTTTGAGCCCTGGTCTTGAAAAAATTCTTCCATACTTCTCAACACAGGGATGAAAGGGATTTGGGTCAGCAGTCCTGCCTAAATGGTGAATCCTCAGACTGCACAACTGCATCTTCAAAACATTTTGCACTCTTAAGTAAAACTGTCCCATTAAAAAAGCGAAACAGTTCATTAGAGCACTGGCATCCTCCTCATAAAACACTTAATCTGATGTTAATTTGAGGGACAATAAATCTGCTTAAAGGAATCAGCTTCAGAATAAAGCTAGGGAATCAGCTTCAGAATAAAAGGCCCCTTCTAACTTTAGGCATTTTTTCCCATTATATAGGTACACTGGTATCCACTAGGAATCCCAACAGATGGGTACCAAACTAATTTGTGTGGTAACCAAGTTCTTACTCTACAGACCCTACAAGCTTCATATCTTCAGAATTACTGACACGTTATTCAACTTCTACTTTGATGAAAGCTAAGCAGCCATTCCTCCTCTAGCTGTGTTTCTCTAAATTTAAAAAAAAAAGTTAATGAACAGACTGTACCAAATTTATGTCAAGACCTAAACATCTGCTAAGAACACTTTCTCAGAATTCAATCCACAAAGAGCAGCAAGCTTATGTGCTGACTTGCTTTTATTCACACCTGCTTAATTACAAGAAAAACAAAAAAAATGCTCTAAGTACTTTTCAAATATCAATTTCCTTGCAACCAGAATCAAGAATCACTACACAACTGTTTCAAAAATCACAAGAGCTGACTTGCACAGCCATCAGCTAGACAGTCCCCAAGGCACAAGATTATGAAATACAGCACAAGGCACTTTTGAAGGTGTTAGAGCTAATACAAAATGCTCAGTTTTCGAAGATAGCAACACACTCAAGTTCAAGTCCTTGAACAAGGAATTCTGAATTACATAAATAATGATTTTAATGATAGACTGAAAAAATTTCACTTGAATCCTACAAGATAATACAGTGGGCTAGTGTGAAAAACATATATTCACCACAGCAATGCCTGCACTTTTTCATTTCTCAGTTTGCTGCTGTCTGGAAGGAGAGGAGCACCATTTGACCCAATATTAAAAACAAGTTTCATGTTGACCAAAATAATGCTATTTTTACATCAGTTCACACCAGAAAGGTGCTCTGCAGAAAAGCATGTGAGAAATGAAAACACTATCTTCAGAAAAAGATTTAAATACCATGTCTAATGTGATGCTTAGAGCTGCTGAACAGTAGAAAAGAAAATGAACAATTACTTACTAACAGAAGATCAGCCTTGCTAAGGTAATGAATGAAGCTAGGTTCCTACATAGTATCACTCACTGTACTTTTATAAAAGAAAAGCAATTTTAATTGTGGAATTTCCCAATACTTGGTTACTTTCATTGTCAATCAAGATATTCTCTTAGAAGCCTGATCACATATTTAATGCCCTAATTGAGTAGTAACTTTGTGCAGACCTTCAAGAGCTAGACAGCAGCTTCATTTCTATATGGGATTCCTTACCCAAATTGGAATTATGCCAGTATTTAGAGATACAGGACATGGGCTCTCCAACCTTCTGTAGAATAAGATAAATGAAAATATTTTGGCAAGGAAACAGTCCCTCACCAGCAGAACCCTTCTTCGAAACTCTAGCAGTTTCTCATATTGAAGCATTGAATTCAACAATACCAGAGTCCCCCACCTTACAACAAGCTCCGCTTTTGCTAGCAAATAAAATGAGGCTTGTCAATAGAAAAGTTCCCCTCCTACTCAAAAGTGAAACTTCTAAGCTAACTTTAAGCATTAACACTGCAACTTGAAGCTCTTCAGCAGTTACCCGAAGTACAGAAAGATGAAGTCTGACACATACCTAAAAGCCTGCTGTCCTCGCAAGCTCCTTTTCTTGCTGCATGGTCCCACCCCCTCTAACACATCCCTGACTAATCAGTGAGCCAGTTTGATTCAATCATCTGCACATAAATTATGACTCTTCCCTACCCCTACAGCTATTTCAGTCTTCTCCTAGAATAACAAACTCAGTCTGCTTATCAAAAGGTCACACAAGTGTCAGGTCAGCACAAGCATGATGCTCCTACACGATGAACGAACACTTTGCTGCTGCTTGTCTCATCCAGCAGCTACCTTCAAAAGACAGGCTATTAAAACAGTCCAATTTCCTCTCAAAAGCAAATGGGTCTTCTCCAGCTCCATTATAAATTACAGGAAAACAAACTCAGCTGTGTCAAATGCTTATTAGCATTTGTTTTGTAGGTGTATAGGAACATAAATGCAATCATCTGGAAATAAGAGGAAAAGGTCCACACAACTACCTTGCTCCATGGATGCAACACTGAGCTTCTCCCATTCAATTAATTAATTTTAATTAACTAAATGTTTAATTTAGATGCATAAACAGTAAAGTGCATATAGTTCCTATTTTCTTTGTGCATTTAAATGCAGCATTTCTGATATTCAACCATATTTCCATCTCTGAGACAGAAAGAAAAAGTTATGTGCCAAAACAGTTTCTGAGGAGATCCGTTTCTGAAACGATGCAAGACCAGTGCAAAAATCAAGTGGAATTGACAACCACAAACCTGATCTTCCCAAACCCAGAAGTGAGTTTCAAGCTGCTGTTAAAACACTCACTCCCACCACTATGTCCCAAGCACATGATCGAAGTGACAGTCACAGTGGCATCCTCTGATCTTCTGCCATGAAGTGACCAAATTGGGCCTTGTAATTTTTACAGTGCTAAAGCCTGGTCATTAATTCCAACCGAGGAGAAATCTCGTCGATTTCTCTAGACAAAAAACCCCCAAACTAAAACAAACAAACAAAAAACCAAAACAAACAAAAAAAAAACCAAACCCCCCCAAACAAAAACAAACCCACAAAAAAAACCCACAAAACTCCCACCAAAAAAACCAACAAAACAACAACAAAAAACCAAGCAAACAAAAGAACCCGAACCAACCAAAAAAAAAAACCCCAAAACCAAGCCAAAATAGCAAAACCCAACAACGCCTACTACTCTATCACACGTTTCTCTCCTATATACTTTGCATTTTCTTGGGCGAGCGTAAGTTTCTTTTCACAACAAGCAGAATCTTTCCTTTATCCGCCTCCTCGCTCACACCGAACACTCCACAGCCGGCAGAGAGGGTCACCCGCGGGCCGGGCGTGCCAACCCCACACAAACCCTGTCCTGCCCCAGTGCCCGGAGCTGCCTCCACAGCCCCAGCTCTCCTCCGAGCCGCGGTCACGCCCCGCCCAGGTAAAGCCCTCCTTCCGCCAGCTTCCCGTGGCAGTGCCGGAGCGGGCAGGAAAAAAATGTTTCTTGTTTAGTTTTGGTTTTGTTTTTTTGTTTCAAAACAGGGCTCTTCTCTCGCCCTTTGTGGGCCAGGCCGGGGACAGGTTCGGCGTGAAGAGCCACATGCCGAGAGGCGCCCCCTCCCAGCAGCAGAGCCCCGGAGGACTGTTTTTCCCTCCCCCGGCCGCCATAGCTGAGGGGCTCGCCCGCCGCCGCGCTCGCACCCACCTTTCTGCGCCTCGGTGCCCAGCAGCAATAGCAGAAGGAGGAGGCTAGGGCGGAGCAGCAAGGCCGCCCGCCGGGTCCCCGCAGGGAGCGGCCGCCCCGGGCTCACCATGTCCCGCGGCGTAGCCGGCGCGCCCAGCTGTCCCAGGGCATCGCGGACTGCGGGGCGGCCGCCCTGGACTGCGTCTGAGCGCTGCGCTCCCGCCAGCCCGCCCGTCCCCTGCGGCCGCCCAACCGCTTCCGGGGGCGCACGGGACCGCCCCCCTTCCTGCCGCCCCCTCCGCCCCACACGGCCGGGCCTAGGCGCCGCGGAGCCCCAGGCGGCGGCGGCGGCAGCGGCGCAGCCCCGCCGAGCCTGGGGCCCTTTCCGCTCCCGCCCTGAGCCGCGCCCTCCCGGGCCGCTTGCGCGGGGCTTAGGGCCCCAGACCGAGTCCCAGGGACCCAGCGCCTGAATTCCCTCTCTGTTCCACATCCGACCTCCTCTGCTAGCTGGCTACGAATATTTCACTTTTTTGAGCTTTTTTCCCATCTAGAAGTAGAGATTAAGACAAAATTTCTGGGGAAAACTCAAACAAAAGCCCTTGGAAACACGGGTATTGCTGTTGTGAAAGGATAATCATGGTGCTCCACACGCTAACGTGAATTCAGCTCTAGATGTGGGAGGGCTTGGCTGTGAGCCATTGCAGCTTTAGCCCTTGTCCCCCAGCTTTTGAGCACACACCGGTGTGATTGGAGAGCTTTCCAGCTGTTGCACTGTAGGACTTTAGGACGAAATTGTTCTCCACTTCTCCCAAACAGCTCTACGTCACAGATACTGGTTCCTGGCTAGAAGTGTCCAGTGCTGGCCCCACCAAAATGGCAGGAAATCGTCTCAGGAGCCTGTTTTACCCAATCCACAGAGTTGCTTGAAGAAGTATTTTGATTATATTTAGTAATTGTTTTAACATTACTATTCCTTATTAAGATGCTGAAAACTTAACTGAAATAAACAGGGCCAGGAGACTTCTTCTCCTTTCTAAAGCCTTTATTAAAAGTGATCAGCTCAGGATTGGGCAGCTTGGCAGGGCTGCAGTCCCTGTCGCGTCTCCCAGGGCAACTCAGAGAAGAAGAATATGCGCAGCTCTATCCACTAGGGGCAGAGCCGGGGGATCCAGGCCTTGTGGGAGCCTTTAGGGCGTGATGTCCCCGTCAGATGTTGCTTTCTCAGCGCGGTCCCCCTCAGTCTCAGTGCTGGGGATGACTCCCATGGTCAGTGCGAGAGGGACTCCGCATCTCTGCAGGCTCAGCACTTGGCTCCTCACGTCCGGACATCACTTTAGTCTCTCAACTCTTATTTGGCTCGTTGTTTTTGGGGTTTTCGCTGTGCATTTGGAGCTGTAGTCCCCCACAGCATGCTGGTCCTGGAGTCACTTTGCATAACCCCCCCCCTCCAAGTCTCTTCTCCTCACTGTTTGCGAAGGGCCCCACCCGTTACTGTCTCGGAGAAGGGCCATTACCTCACCCCAGCCAGGGCTTTTACTAAGACCAAAACAACCATTAACAAAAACGACCTGTAATTACCATAACATAAGCAGCAGCCCAGCAATAGTCCTAGCTTTTTTCTTACAGAAAAAAATCAACTGAATTTTTGTTCATAACAGGATTTATGCAAAGTGACTCCAGGACCAGCATGCTGTGGGGGATTATGGCTCCAAACGTACTAGGAAAACCCCCAAAACAACGAGCAAAATAAGAGTTGAGACTGGAGTGATGTCTAGACGTGAGGAAGGGAGTGCTGAGCCTGCAGAGATGCAGAACACCTTTGGAGTCCCTCTCGCCCTGACCAGGAGTCATCCCCAGCGCCGAGACTGAGGGGGACGGGGCCGGGAAAAGTAACAACGGATGGGATCACCACGCCCTAAAGGCTCCTGCGAGGACCTGACCCCCACCTTTGTCCTTAGTGGACAAAGCTGCACATATCCTCCTCCTCTGAGTCGCCCTGGGAGAGACAACGGGAGACTGCAGCCCCGCCAAGCTGCTCAATCCTGAGATGATCACTTTTAATAAAGGCATTAAAAAGGAGAAGAAGTCTCCTGGCCCTGTTTATTTCAGCTACTGGAAGGTGGCTTCTCATATAATTAGGGAATTGTTATGAACAAAAATTCGGTTAATATTTTTTTTGTGAGAAAGAGTTACAGGGATGCAGCCAGATCTCTGTTTCTGCCAGGGTTCTTCGTGCTTTGTTATTGTAATCACGGGTCGTTGTAGCTTATCTCCTCTTTCTCCTCTTTTGTATTAGTAAAAGCCCTGGCTGGGTGGGGTGATGGCCCTTCCCCGAGGCAGTGCTCTCTTCCAGCATAGTGAAGACACCTGAGAGGGTGGGGGGGTTATGCAAAGTGACTCCAAAGACCAGCATGCTTTGAGACCTCGACTCCAAAATGCAATGAGAAAACCCTAAAAACAACGAGCCACCTAAGAATTGAGAGACTAAAGTGATGTCCAGACGTGAGGAGCCAAGTGCTGAGCCTGCAGAGATGCGGAGCCCCTCTCGCCCTGAGCAGAGAGTCGTCCCGACAGCGGGACCAGGAAGGACCGAACCAGGGACACCAAGATCTGATGGGGACATCATGCCCTAAAGGCTCCCGCGAGGACCGGATCCCCCAGCTCTGCCCCTAGTGGATAGAGCTGCGCATGTTCTCCTCGTCTGAGTTGCCCTGAGAGACACGACAGGGACTGCAGCCCTGCTGAGCCGCCCAATCCTGAGCTGATCACTTTTAATAAAGGCATTAAAAAGGAGAAGAAGTCTCCTGGCCCTGTTTATTTCAGGAATTATAAGCCTTTTAGGAAACATGAGCATTTTAGAACATTTTATATTTTTCCTCTTTTGAAACCTTTTAATGACATGGGAAGAGACAGCAATGAAAGCAAAGTCAAGGAAATGTATTACAGATGAATCTTTTTAGTCATCTTGTAAGATGTAATAGCCACCAATACATCCTGCAACACATAATGGAAGGTGAATCAAAAATAATTTATATATGTTGCTTTGTCTTCCATTCACCAGACACAGAAGTTCATGCCATAGATCTGTGGTAAATAGGTATGATTCGTGCTGATAAAAATTGAAACAGTAACCAATATTGATACAGTAATTAATATTTGAGAATAATAAAATAGTTAATAGTTAAAAGTTGTAATGCCAAAGAAGAGAGGGAAAGGAGGGGCTCCACCCACCCCCCCTTCCCAGCAGATGTTCTCAAGGACCACAGGAAAGAAGCTGAAGATACAGTTGCTAAAAATGACCAAGAACCTGGTTGGGTCCAAGAAAATGCTAATTATAAAGGACTTATTGCTTTGATATGTAGATGCAGTGATACGTTAGTCTTGGCTTACATTGTACTGGCTTGGTGTGCATGTGTAACCCAAAGGTGAATTAAAGGACAACGAAGAAGACTACAGGGCCTTCATCAGTGACGACCCCCAAAGACTTGTGCGACCACCAAACCGAGTGGTGGCGCATGCGTGGTGAAGGTGGTAATGAAGGCGGAGACAGAAAAGTGACGAACCGAAAATAGGAGGAGATGGAATTGACACATGGTATATAAGGGGTGACTTTTACTTGGCAAGCTAGTACGTGAAGTGGCAAGGGTCAAGAACCCTGCCCTCCATACCCCGCAGTTGTTTTTGCCTATGCGCTATTATTTGAACCAAATTATCCCTTATTTATATATTTTCTAAACTATTCAATTAAAATTGTTGCTACCTTAAATATTGTTTGGGTTTTTTTTTTGATGGGATAATTGGGCGAACATAACAGGTCACACGAAGCAGTTATATCACTACAATAACATCCTTTCTGTACTACAGGGATCACATTCCTAAGACCACCAGTCATTGGTGGTATTTGCTGTGTACTGGAAAAATCACTCCTTGAATAATTTATGATTTCATGGTGACATGCATTAAGAGGAGCATCTGAACATGTTACATGTAATTCAGTAACAGTTCTAGTGGACCTGACAGAGGTTTCCTCCTGTGTTATCTTCTGTTGTAAAGGTATTTTGTGAACTTGATTTAGCTATTCTAAATTTAGGCCAGATTTGCCTAATCATTCTTAGAAATTTATCCCAAAGCTACTTTCCCTGACTACAAATGGTTTTTGTGGACCCTAGCTTACATATTTTGCAAAGGGAACACCACCATCCTGACAGAAGCAATAATAAACTATTAAAGGTTATACACCTCAAAAGACTCAAAGATTTATAGAATCTACAGAGCCCAAGGATTACCAATGCAATGGTTTGAAAGACTTGTCTTAATACATGGTTTTCATGTGCAATGTATGTTAGAAATAATTCATGCTATAAAAGAATGTATTTTATAAAGATTGTGAAATCCAAATGTGTCTCTGGCCGCAAGCAGCCCGAGAGGCGGATGTCTATTCAAACTCCGAAATTCCTGAAGGCGACCAGATAATGATCGGCATTTAGCTTATAATTAGACGCACCCAGTGCAATGATCACTGTTATCCTGAGTCATCGGAAGACCGCCTAAGAGTGATCATCGCCCTGTTGGTAACATTGATCGTGATAGCCGAAGTCGAAGTCGCCAGAAAGATACATGTGAATACTTGACTTCCCGGGATACAATCAACGCTGGCTATCAACCAGGAAACGACAATTGTCCAAGGTCTGAAAGAACCAACTATGAATATGCAGAGTTACAAAAGAAACTTGGACTCCGTCGCCTCGGGCATAATAAACTGTATAAAACATCCCTGCTAGAAGCGACTCCTGTGAACGAGGCAGGGGTCCTATTGCGATAGAGGTCGGATCCAGGTTCACCCAGTGCTGCTCCTGGGCTTGATGCTGTCTCTTTGGCTGTGGTGGTTTTGAGGACCGTATTTTGGTTGCAGAAAAAAAAAATAAATCTTTTAGCATTTTTGGTAATTTGGCTTTCGATTGATCATGTATAACACATGTAATAGAGCAGTCTGAAGAATTTGATAAATCAAGATGGTAACTACAGAATCTTCCTTCTGAGAAGATTAGAGCACAAAATGAATTCAGGTACACCACCTGCACAGTACTGCATATTTTGGTCTGTGGGAGTTCCCAGGCAGCTCCTCTGGGGCAAAAAATTTTGTAAGAAAGACTTGGTTTCAGTTGGTGACTTAGAACTGTCACTGCCATCAAATCAAAATGGATACAAAATTAAAATGTTGTGGGAAGCAAACACAAATATAATAACATATGATATCAATCTCATAATAATTGTTAGTACCTCTTACAAAATTAGCACAAATACTGTTTTTTTAATATGGCAAGACAGAAGACCAGACCAACTCCTTAGTGCTGATAGAAAAATGTTTAGCAAGCTAAGCATTTCTGTAATGTTTCCTTCCCATTATGAGTAACTTCTAGAGATAACTGAAACTGTCATCTCCATCTGGTTCTCTCATTTCCCTCAAGAAACTTCTGAGTGCTGGGCTTCTTTCCCAGCATAGCTCTCTAGATTTTACATTCTTTTGTTGCATTTCAAAAGCTGAATTCAGCTCGAGGGCAGGGCTGCTATTCAGAGAGAGCTCCACCAAGGCAATTCCAAGGTCTTGCATCTGGGAAGGAATAGCCCCATGCAGTAGTACAGGCTGGGAGCTGTTTGGAAGCAATAAAGGACCTCTGTGTCCTAGAGGACAGTTTGAATGTGTGTCAGCACTGTGCCCTTGCAGCCAAGGTGGCCACAGCATCTTGAGCTGTATTAACAAGAGGGCCAGGGGAATGATCTTTCATAACACCTCATCTCAGTACTGTCACTGGTTTTAGGCTCCCTCCAGTACAAGAGCAATATTGACACATGGAACAGAGTCAATCAAAAGGCCTCCAAAACAGTCAGGCACTGGAGAACATGATGCATGTGAAGAGGCTGATAGAGCTGCATATTTTCAGCTTGGAGAAAAGGAGACTTTCTTGCTTCTTACAACTACCTGACTGCAGGACAAGACTGGAAAATGGAACCAGTCTCTTCTCATGGATGCACCACGATCGCACAAGAGCCAACAGACACAAATTGCAGCGCAGTAAATTACATATTCTAGGTAAAAAGGAAAAAACATACTATGAGGATGCTCAAACACTGGACTAGGTTGCTCAAAGATGTTGTAGAACCTCCATATTTAGAGATGTTCAGGACTCCCTTAGCCCTGATCAACTTGATCTGATTTGGCTGTTTGAGCAAGGAGTTGAACTAGATAACCCATGAAGGTCCCTTCTGACCTGTTATGACTGTATGATTCTAAGGCACCAAGTGATGTGCTATGGGTGAAAGTCCTATACTTCCAGGTCTAGATGTTCTAGAACCTAGCTTTTGTTGCTTTTGGCAACTTTTTTAAATCTCATTTGGAATTTCTAGGTTTTATTATAGCTTTCAGTAAAATCATTCTACTCCTCTCTTTGCTCTCATTTTTTCTTTGCTCCAGTTTTTATTGCCTATTATGCTAATTATTTTTTAGGAGTAGCAACAAAGTCTTAGTTGCAGAAGGGGTTTAAATTAATCCTTTTAGAAAGAAAAATGCGTATTGATTATATATGACTCACATCAATGTACGTAATTAGTCTCATCCTCAGAAACACAATTATAAAGCCACCATTACATATTTACCCGAGGTTCATTATTAATTCGCTTCAGATAGGAGCTTTATGAATAAACATAAAACACATTTATTTGACACCCTAGAGTTATTTGGTTGCTGAGTGGTTTGTGGTTTTGAAATAGAATAAACACTTAACGTTTAGTTCTGGATTATTTAAGTAAGAAACTTCTTAATTTTACTGTGCTGAAAGTCATTATCTGGGGAAAACAGTAGCATAAATTCCAAGAATAATTTTTTTTTTTTACATTTTTACTGCACTTTTTATATGAAACAATTCAGGAATGCTGACGATAAGAAAAAAAAACTCTTTTTTCTTATTTAAACACTGTAAATAGAGAAGGAAAATATTTGGGAGGATCTCTTACTGTCTTCTACTCGCAAACACGTTCATGTTTATCAGATCAATGGCCAGTACTACTAAGATCCTTCAAGCAAGAACAGTCAAAAGAATATGAAAGACTAATTCTATCTTATAACTGTGAATCTTATACATTTAAACAAGAGCACTATTTCAAAGCATCAAGCAATTTAAATTCTCAGGCTACAATGAATCCTGCGGCTCAGTGAAAACTGAAGGGGGAGCCTATAATTATTATAGGATTAATTAAGCACTTAAGCACAGGTAAAATTTTAATCATGGCTTTAGTTTCTGTGGGAATTAAGAGCATACCTAAGTCTATATCTATTTTGCTTAATCAGGAACTATGAATCTTCAATTATTTCCATACATTTCCTCTCTGTTAAGAGATTGCTCTTCAAATTCACTTTAATGTATTGCATTTTTGTCAGGATTTAGTTTTGTCTTTTAGTTTAGTTCTTTTAGCTTTTCTTCTTGCATGCGAAGCCCAGTTTGAAACAATCTTTCATGACTTGCACCTGCTCCAAATTCTGTATCTTGTCTATATTGTTCTAGCTGTCTTCTCTGCCTGCATTCTTATTTGTTATTAGCTCTGAATTGATTTAGTCACTATACCAGGTTGAATCATTATTTGATTTACATTGATTTCTGCTTCCAACCTCATTGGCCAGTGGCAAATAGAAAAGCTTTGGGCTTTTTTTCTTTGAGGAGTCGGGCTCCTCAATGCTGCAGCTTTTTACTGATACATTTACATGCTTGAGGAGAACAGATCACATTTATGATGAGGAAAATAATTAAGAGCACCCTTTCTTTTGTCCTTTTGAAGGTGAAAGAGAGGAATAAAGTGTGGCATGTTTCAGGGCTTTGTATCCAGTCTAAAGGAAATACTATGTCCATTCATCACTCTCAGAGACCAATGTAATGTTTAGTTGTAATATATTTCTGCCTAATGCTGTCTACAGGGGAGCCTCAGATGCCCACAGAACCTTGTAACAACCTGGGACCTGTGAAGACAATGTCTGGAAGCTGAGATCCAAAAGGAAGAGCCTCAAGCAAATTTTCTGTTTCAAAAATGATGCAAATGAGATTGGTCATTTCCTTAACAAATAAATTAATTTGTTTCAAGAACTTGTACTTTGCCTGTTCTTAAAATTGTGACTTGGAGTATAAAATTGTTGATATCAGCTCTTTCTCTTCCAGATAAAGAAACTGGAGAGCAGCTTGATTTTGTCTGATCTTTTGTTGCAGTCCCACTAACTGAGCTGAGCTGCAACCATATCAGCACAGTGAAGAGTAAAACTGTAGTGAAAAGAAGAGAATCAAAATGTAAAAGTATATTTTAGAAAGACCAGATTAATGATGAAAACCTTGATATCCTTTGTGCAGATTTAAGTAATGTGCTCTGATGGACAGCCCTTACTGGTGCTGGTGAAATTCAGAGCTAGAACTGCAGGCAAAAATGACTCAACCTCAAACAAATTGTGTCGCATTTAACTGAAATAGCAGAGAATTATCATTTTAAATGGAAGAAAGCCTGAAAATATTAAAAGCTTTAAAGAAAATATTACACTTTGCTAATAAAGACATACAGAAATACTAGAGCTTTTGATCAAATTTGAAGAAGAAATAGGATTGTTTTATGTGAGATCCAAGTTTTCTGCACAGGGCTAGTTCTTCTCTCTGAAGAACCACATGGCCAGTTACTAAAAAACGCAGAAACTTGTGAGGTTTTTTTTCTGTAATTGCAAGCACTTGGATGCTGGTAAGCAAAGACTGTGCAAGGATTTCAAGAGTCAAAATCCAAATTAAAAAATAAGAGAGATAGAGACAGATAAATGATGCTACAAAAGGGTAGGTTTCTTGTCCTTTTGATTGTTAAAATAATTTTAAAAGATTTCAAAATCAACCACAACGTTTGATAAAAACAAAATATAGAAGAAAGACTCCCTGGCCCTGCATCTTCTTTAAATAGTATTGTCTTTTCAAGCCTAGTTGTTTTTTTTGTTTTTTTTAAAATTTGTGACTGGCAATACTCAGTTCCCCTGTCTCTTTGCATTTTCAGACATAAGGGGCAAATGACACCCACTCCTCTTGAGGTGCAACACCACAACTTCTTTGCCAATACAGGCCCTGAAGTGCTCTTTGGGCGAGACTTTGTGATAAAGATGTGAGTTGTTGGATGAGATTGCAACCTCGTAGGGTCAATCTCTCCTGTGAATGAGATAGGAGTAATACAAATGTTAGTGAAAATGGATTTGGAGAGACTCCTGAAGTACTTGGACAGCAAGTTGCAGCAGATGGGAAGGAAATGGTTCACTATATCATATCTCATGGGCAAATATAAAGAGAAGGAGTTACCATGTTGAATACCAGAAGGTTGGAGCAGTAACTCGCAGGCATCCTGAGACGAGGCCCAGCAACACACATATGCAATATTTTCCTGGGAAGTCCTGGACTGAGTGTGTATCTGCAATAATTCTGTTAATGCACAGATAGAGGAAGCATGGCAACCCAGCTTGTTCTAGCAAAAGTAAAAGTTAGGGAATCCTTGTCAAAAAGGTTGAGTAAGTATGGAACCTATACTTCTCAGTATGTTTCTAAATGTTAGGAATTAAAGCCTGCAGCTGCTTGTATGTTGAGAAGGAAAAGAGTGTCTTTCCAGACAGAAATATAAATAAATATATAAAATATATACATAATATATGTAATATATATCTTACATTATATAAAATAATAGATATAATTTTATATACATACACATATAGTTATAAAATAAATATAAATTAAATACATAAATATATAAGCATATTTTAAGCAGAATGGCTCAATAAAATGTTGCAGATCAGGAGGATCTTTTTGTTAGGTTGGTGACCATTAAGTACATGATTATATCTCAGTGTAAGATGAAATCTTCCTGTTTGGAGCCCAGTTAAGTCCATGAGGTTATCAAAATTGGGATGATGTTGGTGGTAAGTTATATACTAAGATATGAAGTCTTTTAAACAGCTTCATAGCAATGGGAGAAAGGAGGTGAACTAAAAGAAGCCCTTCTTTCACCATGACCGTGAAAATCTCCTGCAGCCTCCCATGCAAGCTGTAACAACAAGAATCAATCAGCAACATTGAAGTGCTTCTTTTATCACCTTCAGTATCCTTAGACAGCAATAGCACCTTTATTTTTATGTCAGTGAGCAGTGTTCTCTCAGATGTATTTTATGTTTCAGTAATGATTTGTGTTCAATCTTCTGTAATAAAGGCCAGATGATCAACCCTGTTATGCAAATGGAAGCACGGAAGCAAGGAAGACCTCAGCTTGAAGCGGCACAAGGAACAAATGCCATTCTCTTCATGGGGATGCTTTTCTTCATCCCTTGACCTTTCAGTAGCTATTTTGCCTGCAAGTTCTTGTTCAAGGGGAAGGATGCAGTCAGCTGGAAGGTGATAAATGTTAGAAACCACTTAATGCCGCAACTGAGACTGATATTAAAGGTGTCCAATGAGTAAAGGCCTTGTTACATTTAGGCTTTTAGTGCATATAAACTCTCAATAGTTTAAGCAAACAGGTTGCAATGCATTGGTTGTTAAGACAGAGGCTTATTTTAATAACATGAAAGTAAATTGGATACCTATGCTTAGGGAAAGAAACACAGTCTACATGTAATTAACAGGAAATATACTTAATATAGGCCATAGTTCAGACATATTTATATGTCATTGTTGTTTTACATTTGTCTTTCTAGAGATGGGAATAAAATATTGAACAAAATCGTAGTCATACCTTCAAAAGCAGACATGACTGTGGACCTCCAGGGCTGAACCCATTCTCTTCAGCATAAGCTGAATAACTAAGCTCCCAGGAACTTGTGAGACAAAAACAGCTGTAAAGTAAGAGTTTTTCCCCACCAGCAGACCCATGTAAATATAATTGTGTCATTCTAGCTGATGTAGCTTACATTCAAAATTGCATGCCATAAAAATGATAGTATAATACTTCTGATATTTAAATATTACAAATACTAAAAATTGTTTTATAAAATCTGTTTTGGAGATTTAATACTGGTTAGTGATTCACTTGGGAGGCAAGATTTGAGCCTTAGGGAAGGCTGTAAGATCTGAGAGCATTGTGAGTAATCATATCTGGCATCCACTGAAATAGATGCAGTTTTACCTGTATGGGATTAATGCATGCATTTTTGATTTTCTTTCTTCTTTTTGGCAAGGATGAAGAAAGAATTTTGGGGAAAAACAAACAAAAACAAACATCCCACATGCAAATTAACAAATTGTTGTATTGATATTTGCATATATACATATAAAATTAATACATTAGTAAATTAAATACAATTAACAACTCCACTGAATTTTCAGAAGGTAGGGAGATAAGGAGATAATAATTTTATTTCTATCTGTGAGAGTATATTCATATTCAGAATCTTTTTCCCAGGACAACAAATAATGTAGGCATGCAGCCTCCATTTTTTTAATGTAAAAACTCTGGTTTTGAATACATCCTGAGCCTTGGGAAACTTCATACCTGACTTAAAATTCATGGCACAATGTTTCTGACATTTATATCAATGCTCTTGATTCTCTTCTGCCAGCTGTAGTCCTCCTTCAGAGGATTAATTTCTGAAGTTTAGCCCATGTTGGAGAAAAATGCTTATGTATGGCTTATTATTCCTTTTCTTGCTAACATTTAGTTTTCTTCCTAGGTCTACTTACCCAGATTTTTTTGAAGAACATTTTCCTTCTCACTCTCTATTGAGCTTGAAGTTTGTCGTTTCCATTTCACACCTAAAGAGGGATTTGCATGCCTAAAACTTTATTTTTTTACATCTTACTTCCTTAATGAAAAGACATTACCTCTCCCTACAGCACTTACCTGCATGCCTCCTGAGAGAAAAAATGCAAACTGTAATGACAGCACCCCACAACTGGCTCAACAAGGAAACCTTCACAGAAAAGATTACCCTTACAATGAGCCAATGTTTTGCCTAGTCTGACATGCCAGGTTTTGACCCTGTGCTTCTAATATAAAGTGCTCCCAGAAGAACTGAATCAAAATATCTCAGCTTAATCAACATCATGTTTATGTATAAAACAGACTTATTAACCTTTTGGTAAGTGACCTAGTAATAAAAGCAAGGTCTCAAAGGATTTACCCCTTCATGCTCAGTGTGGGCCAACAAGCCAATATAACATCTGCTCAGTATGTGTTGCAAAGCAAATGAACACTGCTGACACCATTAATCAGCTTGTCCAAGTGAATAAAATTTCAAAAACTGTTGTAAAATCTTGGCTTTCAAACCAAATATTTCATGTGGATCTGCATGTGTTCATCTAATGATGGATTAGTTAACCCTGAGAGATGAACGACTCCAGCCCTGTATTTGAGGGGGCAATGCATGTAAGTCTGACAATGTACAGAAAAAGATCATAAAGAAATTAGAGATATGGGAAGTAGTTTACAAAAATGGATCACCTGCCATTGGTGCCTCAAACTTCTGTGTGTGACATTAAACACAATGAATAAAAAACACCTTGTTTTGAGTCCTATCCACAGGCTGCAAGCTGTGATTAAATGTATGTTGGTTTCATTCACAGAACTGTTAAAATGCAGGTAGCATTTTTTTCTTCCTTTCCCTCCTTTGCTGGGCCATGGAGAGGAACTGTACATCAGAGAGAAAAATTACCTAGAATTAATTTCAGTGGAATAGATCAAAGCAGTGCAGCAGCAATTTAAATCTGGGGTTATATTATGAGTGAAAACTGAGGAAAAATCAGTAAAAGGAACTGATACTTTGTTATTTAATGAGGAGTAGAACATCTGTCAGGGAAAGAGAAGACAGACACATGGAAGCTACACAGGGAAGCTACAGATGGAAAAAGTCTCTGCTAGCCATCTTAAAAATATAGGCCCTATTCTATTGCTTTGTCAAACCTGCTTTTGAAAGTCCAAGACTTTTCCGGTTTCAAGATTCCCTTCAGAAGATGTCTCCAGACTGTAGTTATTTTGGTCTTAGTATATTTTTTGCTGATATCCTTTTTTTAACCTGAATTTCTTTCCATAATTACTAGCACACTCCTTTGCAATACAATAAAAATTCACATCCCTCAGCAACCATCACTGCCTTTTTTTAGGACCTGATTCTCTTATGTCTTCTCAGAATATTATGCCCAAAACTTAGTCCATTGAAAATTATCAGGATTATTCAAGTGGCAGGGCTCTAGCCTCAAAGAATAAAGTGGGCATTACTGGAATGGGTAAAATGTGTCTTTAAGAAAACTGAGATAATGTTTTTTCATTGTGTAGAAAAGACTATATATTGAATGCATCAGTCTCTTATTCACTATAAATCAAAGACTGGGTAAAAAGAGTGCCCATCACATGAACTGAAAGATGGGCTGTTCTAATAGAAGAAATACATTCCTTTTCTGTTGTATTTTTTTCATTTAGCTTAGGAAAGAAAAAGTTTGAGAATTTACTGAAAAAAATGCTGCTGAGTAAGCATTGTGTCTTTGCTCCAACATGCTACAACAGTAGCATAAAATAATTTTGAGTCTGAGGACTATGAGTTACATCAGATCAATATAAATTAAATTACTGTAGATAACCAAAAAGAAGTGTTAGGAAAAAAAAGGAAGATATTTTATAAAAGAAACAGAACTATTTGGAGAAGTAGGGTGGACAGAATAATTTGGAGTCCTGAATGTTGAGAAAGTTTGGGAGGATTGGTAAGTAGGAGATTTAAAAACCCTCCATAACTCTTATAGAAGGGATCTTACTGTAAATGGATGAGCAGCTACCTGAAAAAATATGTTAGAAATTGTGGGGGCCTGAATATATGTTGTATTGTAGTGTGGGTCTGAGTTGCTCCAAACGAGCTACAGCTGCAAAGTCCTTAGTTGGGCAGCAGCTGTAGCTTGTGAACTGGAATAAATAGGGTTGGGTCGAGAGCCCAGGAGGAGTCCCTGAGAATTGTGCTGTAGAGAATGGTGAAGAGCCCCAGCAGAGAGGCAAGAACAACACTGCAGTGAAGATTACAACAAGAAATAAACAAAAACTTAAGAAAAAATCTGCCTTGGAGGTGAGGAAAAAATAGCAACAAAGTACAAATTATCAAAAGATGAAAAAAAAAAAAGGGGGAGGTGGAAGGAGACTTTATTTGTTTAAAAAATGGATCACTGTGCAATGTTAGTAAGTCAGAAATGAATGATTATCTGCTGAAGACACCAAAAGAAAATGGGGGCTATTTTTCCATCTTGTATAGGAAACAAACTTCTGAATTTAAGAATACAGAAAGTACACATTGATGCACTTGTAAACTTAGTATAGTATACAAGGCTTTGGAACATGTTGCAAAGGAAAATATTCTACAAGGATAAAATAGAGTTTGGGTTTATGAAAGAAATGGATTCTGCTGCCATTGTTTTAGAGAGCAATTAGCTTTTTTTAGGGAAAGAAAATACAGTAAATTTATCATGACTTCTGTAAAGTATTCTCATACAGCTCATAAATTAAAGTGGAAAAGATATGAGATAGCATAGGAATTACCTGACTATGTGAATAAAAATGAGTATGGTAATAGCAAGAGGATTTGGGAAGGAGAGTAGGGGAAAGAGAGAATGAGGATTTATCACTGAGAGTTCAAGGAAGATTGCAGAGATCCATCTTCCAGGACTGTTTATGGAACTCAGTATTATAAAATACTCTCATGGATGTCTTGGCACAAGGAATAGGAGAAAATTAATGAAATCTGCTGATGATACAGAGGGAGGCATTTTCAGTATAGTGATAAAATGTTGTATAAGGAGCGGGAAAAGATCATACAAGAAAGAGAGCTTTATAACTTAGGAGTAATAGAAATGTGATGAACTACAATTAAAAGGACTAATAAGTATTTCTCATTTAAGTTAGCAATTTATCATTTGAAGGCAGGGACAATGACCTGCTTGTTAGGTTAATGGCCTAACTATGAGATATGACTGACAGGAAGATATGAAAGAGACAAATGTATTACTCAGCTAAGAGATTAGACATTTTAACAGAGATGAAGAAATATTAAATTAATTTTATTTAAAATAATAAAATGTCTCCTGGAATGGGTCACCATTATTAAAGGAATTAACTTAATCTGAATTGGGTACACAGAGATGGGGTCCTAGACTGCACAGGAGACTGAATTCTACATTTGTGAAGAACCTATCTGGATAAGGTACCTAAATGAGTGATGTTCAAATGAGCAAATATCTAAGGTCATGGATAAGAGGAATTTGTTCTTCACTGCACAAGATGGTACTGGGAAAAGCAGAGGTAAAAGATTTCTAAAGAGCAGAGCAGTCATACCAAACGGGATTTCTGATATTCCTGTCCTGGGTTGACTGTTTGATGCTTTTATCTCCAGTCATCTTGTTCTGTTATGCTGAATAATAAGTTTTGCACCTTTAAGACTTGTTGCAAAGAGTGAAGGGGGGAGAGAAGAAGTGCACAGATTTTTTTTCCAGACACTGCTCTCGCTCTCCACATTCCTGCTCCTGGACTGTGTTGTCTGCGGATGGACAGACAGCGGGACACAGCTCTTCTTTTGCTTTTTAGTTAGTTTTTAGCTAGCTGAGGCAAAGAAGTTCCCTGGACTGTGGTTTTTTCCCTTTTCTTTGGACCTCTTGAAACCTGCTCTGGACTGAACACCCAGGGGAGCACCGGCAGATGCATCTGTGGCCCACTAGGCCGGGCCTGGCCCGTGACATTTCCAGTGCTGGAGGGACTGATCAGAGACTGAGAGCTGAGCTGCAACCCGGGGATGGGGTTTTCTCAGTTTGTCATCTCTTTTGGAGTGGCAAGGGATTTTATTGTTTAATATTGTTTTGGTTTTATTGTTTAATAAACAGTTTTTTTCCACTTTTCTCCAAGGAGGTATTTTCTCCTGGACCAGTTGGGAGGAGGGGCCGATTGAATTTGCTTCCCTACCGGAGCCCCTTTGGGGATTCTCTCCCAAATTTGCTCTAAACCAGGACAAGGTGCAAGAAGATTAATTATGCTTTTAAAGGACTGTCAACAGTTTGTGAGTAGATTTTTATAAAATCTTATTATAAAATAAGATTTATATTTATATTGTTTATAAATCTTATTGCTATAGCAGGTGATTGCACTTTGTGGACCTCAAGGTTTTTATATAGAACCTCACAACATTTTTTCCCTTCACTTTCTTCCAATGGAAAGCAAAAAAAGCAAAGAGGAAGAAAGATTTTTAAAATTGGCATTGCTGTTTAGAACTGAGGAGCCTACTTAAATGCAGACAGTTTGAAACACTCTCTATGGCCTCAAAAAGCTGTAAGTAGTGTTTAGCTTCCCCTCGGGCTCTAGTGAATTCATTACTTGTTCTTTGACTCCTCAATACCTCTTTGCATTGTTCTGTAGAACTCCCACTCCTTGTTATAGTTCTCATCTAAGTTGAACTTTTTCTGGTGAGGCTCAAATAGTTCTTGTCTAGGCTGTGTTCAGTCACAATTTTGAGTGAGTTTGGAAACTCTACAACATCCTCTGACTGTGTCTGAACATGGTCTACTGATGATATCAGATGCTCCCTTGGCTTTTGCCTTCCCAAGGCAACAGGTCCCTATTTTAGCTTTCTTGACCTAACTGTATTCACTTTGAGAGCTGCCAAGTGTCCCCCAAACACACACTAACCCAATCATGGCCAGACAATGACAGCTCCTTCAGTGGAGCTGTGCTAGTCTGGAATGCCATCAGTCAAATTTGAGATTCCTATAATCATGGTTAGAAGAATAAGGCAGAGACATATCCACAAATGTGCTTTCCACACATCACAAACTGACTCTTAGAAAACCTCCAGCAGAGATGGGGAAAGTAATTGAAGGACATGCTCTTGTAAAGTGCAGTGCCAAGCTCACTGAACTGGACTGCTGGTAATTAACTCTGCTTGATTAACAGTGATTACTTCCATTATGTTGGCTTCATCTTCCCCTCCTTGGGCCCACAGGCTCTGCACATGTGCCCTGGCGTGATGCCATGGATGCTGTTTCTAAAGTCTCTTCCCAAGCTGAGGAACCACTATGTAAAGATAATCAACAAACATGTCAAAATGAAAATAAAATGAGAAAAGAACAATCTGGGCTTCTGTTTACACCACAAAATATTATCAGAAGGGAGAGTGAATGTATCTCAGACATGCTAAATGAGAGTTGCAAATTGAAATTTAAAATAAATCTTTTAAAAGAAGTCAGATTTAAATAGAATGTAAGATCTGATTAATTAAAAATCATCATGTTAGATGTGTACCTAAGAACTCAGTATGAAACATTCTGGAATATTAGAAATCTCACAACTCTTTCATTTATATTTTGATGAGTAAGAGTTTCTCAAAAAATGTTTTGAGCATTGACTCAAATAGTCCACAGAAGCTCTTCAGTTTCATACTCATTAGAATATATTGTTTTCATATTCAGCTGTTGGCAGTTACATTTGCAGGATAAACTTCTGTAATGGTTGCAGGGGCAGCCCGGGCTTATGGGATGAGTATGACTAGAAATCAGAGTTAGAGGATTACTCTGCAGTGAGATGGTTAATTGTTCCATTTCTAAAGAGAGTTTTTCCTTTCCAAATTTGCCTTCCATCCCTTCCAGATGATCAGAGCTCATTCTTCTCACAGTTAACACTAAAGCATAGTTCAGTACACTGATGATGCTTGGCTGGCACTGTTAGAGGTATTTTAATACTCATACACACTTGAATGTTACTCACTTTGTAAGTCATTACCTCCCATTTTCTTGGTTATTCTTTTTTTTTCTTTTCTGGTGTGTGTGTATTTGTTGGTTTATTTTTTTATCTTTTAATCACAGCTGTTGCATCTAGCATGATGATTTACATCTTCAGGTGCAGTTCCTGTTCTAGAATCTGTGTTCATTTACTAGATGTCTGCAAAGTGCCCCCTACAGAGACTTCCTGACAACTTCCAAATTCCTTCCCATTCCCTTTTATATAATGACTAATAAAAAGCAGGAGTCAAGACCACAAATCTTCAGCAAATTCCATTGCTATGGAATCACAATATACACAAGGCTCTGGTATTATTTTGTATATAATTTTTTTTCTAGACAACTGCACACAGGGTCAGATGCCTTGGGAGTTTAAATCATTGTGTTTCCTATATATTATCTAAGTGAGGAATTGCATGCAGGCACAGATTGCCTCCCATGTTATCAGGAAGCATCATGAAATTTGACCTGTATTTGAGAATGAACTTCTCTGCACTGAATTTCTGATATAAAAGTCCTGCCTGCTCACAATATTTGTCTCCACACTTTATTACTTGATCTACTTTTTATCAGCTTTCTAGATACTGTCTTAGTTTTTAATTATACTTTCACACCACTTTTATGCATTCAAATCTATATAACTATCTGGATCAATGTTCTGAAACAACTTCCTGAAACTCTCCTTAACAGTACTCTCAAAGAAGGACCCAGGCCTGATTTACTTCACGTAAATAAAAAGAAACTCCACTGAAGTTGCTGGAGATCCATAGATTTCACAGGCTGGTCCTTTATACCCTTTCTGATTCAGGAGTATCTAACAGCATTAAAATGTAGCAGTGTTGCTGTAGCTACAATAGGCTACAAAGGAAGTGACCTTTTTCTAGACCAGCTGGTAGAACTAGCAAAACCCAAACTGGTTTGCATATTACAAACGTTTTCCTCTGGATAGTTTGATGAAAGACATGACTTTCTAAAAACTGTGTGTGGTACTTAAGAGCAGCTCCTAAGCAATGGTTTTTCTTAGACCCACCCCGCACTGCTCACTTGATTGTTTACTGAACATTTCTAGACTGGTGAGAAAGGAGTTTTGTCTCTTATTGAATATGCACTGCACTTATTCACACATTCCCAATCCCTGCTGCACTCTGTTGTCTTCTATTTATATTCGGTTCTACATAAGCAGTTGTGTTTTATGATCTTATAATCTTCTTTCAAAACTCACCTCAAAAAAATTATTAGCAATTATTCCCCCAGGGATAAGGGGAAACATGAAAAAATCCCTCAGCATTTCTTGTTTCAGAACAAACTTTGAGTTATCCTTGGGTGGGATCCTGAGGAACCTCACAACTTGTGCTGTTCTTCTAGAGAACATATGACCAGATCTGCATACAATTTCTTGATATCCCAGGCATTTTTCAAAACATCTAGTTTATCATTTCAATCAACGCAAATAGACATGCATAAATTACTAGAAAATGTTTGTTCAAGAGAAAGCAGTGTGCTCTATATTTGTCAGGAAAAGGCTGGAATTGTAGAATGTGTATTGCTCTGAGTTAGAATCCTGGAGTGAAAAGCTGAATCCTTCTTCAAAAGCCTGCTTGCTTGCTTTCCTTTTTTTTTTTTTTTTTTTTTTTTTTTGTCTCAAGAAGGATATTAACATAATTTGCTGAGCCTTCTTGCATTACTGTGAAAAGAATTCCCTCATCACAGAAAAACACACTCCTTCAGTTAGGAGGCAGTAAAAGAACCAGCACACAGTTTACAGAAATACTGCATTATAAACAGACTGTAAAACATTTGAATCTGTAATTTTGAGAATATAATTCTGTGATTTTCAGTGAAAGATTGAAAGGAAAAATTCTTATGATATAAGAGCAGGACCAGATAATCGGCATATTTACATTTGGGAAAGTTGTGGTCCTGTGCAGCAATTTAGTAGGTTTCCCTCAACTAACTCTCAACAGAAATGATCAGCCTAAAGGAGATGTCTGCAGAATTTGTTCAAAAAACTCTGCTCCCTTACAGAAAAGTAGAGTCCTCATAAACTTGTCTGTTTACCACAGATAATTTGCAGCTAGAATCAATCTCCTGGTGCTTTGTAGACTGAGATTGCAATCTTGCTGGAAAACTGTTAGGAAGCTACAGAAACAATGAAATCTTTGGAAGAAAAGACGTATCCCAGAGTGGATGGTAAAAAGACTTCATTGCCTGTGACTGCTCCACCTATTTCAGGAGCTGACTCAAAAACTTCTCCTGTTTCATGACTTGATTTTCTGCTGGGCTGTTGGCCAAGGACCAGCACTCCAATTAGGCATGAGCTGGAAGAGGGCCCACAGGTCAGTGCCTTTCCCTGGACACCAAAGGCAGTGGTAAGATAAAATCTTAGCTGAGTTCTGGCCAACTTCAGACTGCAACTATCATTTTCTCATTCCTCATCTTTCATGATGTTGCAGCTGGATTTGTACATCTGAAAATTAGGGGATAGTAATGTGTGAAGCCTGAATGGACTTTTTCATGTATAGGAAACAACAGGGAAGAAGCTCTATGAGCAGGAGCAGCAAAAAACAGACTCTCTTTCCAAAAGATAGCTTAGTGGATGGAGTTCACATGACTGAAATAATTTCCATCTTTACAGCATGTTTTTGGAAGCACTGTAAACAACTTATTCAAATAACTGCCATTGGAAGTAAGAAAGCAACATTTTTCTCATATTATGAATGGCAATATTGGAAAAAATAATTTGAAGGCACAGAAAACAGTGATAGAGCTGGGACTGGATAATCAAAACATTAAGTAATCAACCATTGTACACAGCCTAAAGTCACATTTTCATTGAACTGGGCCATGCAGGCACTCACATAACTCCATGAACTGACCACCTCTGTAAAACAAGAAAACAACATGATCCCCACCTTGCACCTGGGGAATTGAAATGCAAATATATATTGTCACACAGGAAAAGCAGGATCTGAACCACATGTTCAAAGATCTGGCCCAGTGCCTTAAGCACAAAATAATGCTTTTAACTCATAAAAGTACTCAGACAAAACTGTTATTTCTAACCTTTTATGACCTGGTTTAGTAAAGAAATAGAGAAAGATCAATAAGTATGCTGTTAACTCAAAGCCAGCTTGTTGATAAGAGAACATGCTTTGATGACTGTGGAATGTTATTTGACTTTTTGTTAAATTTGGGTGGCAGGGGGGAGGAGGCGGGAAAGAAAGCATCTGTTTTGCATAGAGACAATTTCCAGACTTGAATCCTTTCCCTCTGTAAACCTCTTTTTTCCTTTGATACATCTTTTCCAAAATTACCCAGGGTCAACCCATATGGATGGCACTGTATAAACTGCCTCAGCTGCTTTCCAAACTGCAAATTGTTGTGAAAGCTTAGTAGGACAACTACATGGATCCATTATCTACATTTTCCCATCTGCATTGGGAAAATGTGTTTCAAAAGCATTGTTTCTCCAGAATGTGTAAATAACTTTGACTAGGGCAGTTGTGCAGAGAAATGCTGTTGTGCTGTCATCTTCTCACGCCTCTGGATGCTGGATGCCTTGGCCCTGATAATTAGCCTCAGCTCCTGTGGGAGCAGAAATGTGCTGACTAAACAGTTGTTCCTGTTATCTGGGTTTCCTGCTGTGCTGGGAGTTCTTTGCTTTAATTCCATTAACCACCTTAAAGCCCAGCCATGTGCAAAATGTCATGGTTTTTTCAGCAAAATCTGCATTAAGGCAAAAGACATTGTTTAATAGCCTAGTTAGTGGGGTGAACAAAGAGCTGCATGACAGGTTCTTCATGTGAGTGAGTGCCAGTGCAAATCTATTTACCACTGTAAATTAATTTGAAGGCAGCACCAGATAGGCCACTAGATTTCCATTTATTCCTCACCAAAAGTCAGTTAAATGCATATTGTCTGGAAATTGTTCCAGGGAAGCAGATGTAATATGTTTCTCAAAGCTTTGACAGAAGACCATTTTTTGAAGCTTCAGACAGGAGTTAAGGGTGCTCAACATCTCCCAAGAGACTCACAGCCAGTGTAAGTGGAATCTGCTTTGAGTAATATGACTTAGATTCAAGAAGTCTTTTGAGTAATTCTGTGAATTGAAAACTAAAATCAAATCAGATATTTAAACCGTAATAATCCTTTCCTACAGAACCCAGATGAAACTACTTTTCTTCAATCACCATCATAATTCTTCAGTTCTATTTTATTTTGCAATGTTCATTTCCTGTGGCCATTTTCTAAGATCTCAGCATTTACAGGAAACCTAACTCCCTAACACATCCACTTGGAGAGAGTGCTGCTCACAAAAAGGTACTGAAAGGCAAAAGTTCAAACATATTCAGCTGCAAATGAGCTCACCCTAACCAGTTCTCTGCAGCTGATTATAATGAAAACATCACCTCCCATGTGACCAGCTCTTGCCATTGAAAAGTAATAGTGTCATCTCTAGTGGGATCCTGGATGACATACAGCTAGTATTAAAACGCACATATTTTTCCAGATTTCTCTGCAGCCTTTAGGGGAACAGCTTTGTGATTGGGCAGAGTTTAAAGAGGGTAAAGGAATAAACACTCTGTTAATATTAAAGGGAAACAAAAAAGATGACTACTGTAGTAAAAGAGATTGTAGCTTGGCAGCTGGGGTAAACATGTCGGGCAGCACTGATAATAAGAGTTGATATCTATTCTTATTTATAATATAGGAAGTTATTAGGAAGTTATATGGCTTTGAATTTAAAAAGTTACTATTAGCATTATTCCTTCAAGCTGAAGATGTTGTTGTCAAGTCTGATCAAATAGTCCATGGAAATATTTGCTTTATGGGGCATTTGATCAAGTGATCAGAACATTTAGATTATCATCTGTTGTGTAAGAAATTTTCCTTTCTGTGCAAGAATGCTATCTCCAAGAAATATCACAGACTTCTCCTAAATTCTACTGTGCTGGTGGCCTCAAGCAAGACCAGAGGTATTCCTGCAAAAAGAATAAAGCCCAAAATACTTGCTGTATACCTGTCCTTTCTCATTATAGATGCATGATTACTTGCCTAGCAATTAATTTTTGGCAGTGTTTCTTTCTAGGAGAAAAGCCAAACAAACAAACCAAACATTATATTATAAATATCTGTCATGAAAGAAAAGATTAAATACTATTACTTGTAGACAAACAAGTTTAAAAACCTTATGAAACATCAGATAAGAATGACAATATACCCCAGAGTTTTCCTGGGACAACCAAAGCTGGGAGAGGCTATGCACTTTCCAGACACTACTCTCAGCTAGATTCCATCACCAGGCAGAGGGATGTATTGTAATAAAAATTTTAATATCATCCCTCATAGTTTTAAGAATCTATCTCCCATCTTTTGGGAAGGCAGTAACATAAAGCTAAGAAAGGAATCTCCTCAGAAACATCCCACCCAAACTAGAGAGTCTGAATGCAAGAAACATGGTTGCTAAAAATATTCACGTTGTCGGACTCTTTTTGAACACAGACGACATATTTTCAAAATAGGGGATACTGTGTTATTTTAACAGAGCATAAGGAATTGCTAGCATTGCAGAATTAGCAGTGCACTGGAAATTACTGAGTCAGTACTGGTTTATCTTCACAAAACCCAAACAGACCTTAGAATGTGTATTAGCTGCTAATGGTTTCACTAACTTCCTTAAAGTCATCTATAGCTCTTCCCAGCTCTTTATTATTTCTTTAGGAAGAGAAATAGTCACAGAACTAAGTTGGCCTGAGATGATTAATAGCTTACAGTGTACTATCTATCATGACTTCGTAGGATTACTTTTAGGAAGTAAGGGCTACAGAAAGTGCAATGTAGGCCTACACCTGACACAGCTCAAAACGTGAGAAGATACGGGGCATTTCAAGGTTACTGCTGCCCATATCATTAGTGCTGAGGCAACACTTGGGATGCTTTTAGATCATGAAAAAGGAGGATTAAAAGGCAAAGTCTTGGTCCATTGAGATTCCCCTGTAGGAACTCAAGGAGAACTTGTAAGTCAGGTTAAGCAGAACTTTTTATTCAGAATCAATACCCAGAGTCCTCTGTAGGCAATATCCATACACAAATTAGCTCTTAGAAATTGTTGCATCTCAACTGAAGTAACACCACAATTTCTCTGAACTTTGGATGGCAAGAAGTGGCCACCCATAATTCAGCTTCACTTCAAAACTGACACAAGTTCTTTGGTTTTTTCCCCCGGAGCTAATGAGATGTGTTCTGTGTAAACAGTCTGTCCCTGAACTGTCCAGGGCTCATCAATGTTCCCCAAGCAAATGGACATTTGCCTAGAGACAAGGCAAGGCTGAAACAGCATTTCTGTGACGGAAGTTTTTCTGTAGGGCTTAGAAGATGCAGGAAGAGTGAGATGAGCTTGAAAATAGGCATGGCTTTTCTGAAGTTAACTAAGACATACTTTGTAGTAGAGTCTTGCGATCTGAATTACAGACACTTAATTATGTGCTGTTCCCAACAACTGCAAAACCATTTTTGAAAAGCTGCTTAATAGATACCAATTTTAGTGCTCTGAGGAAAAGTGGCTGTGAGTGTTACATGTGTACTCAACATGGCACAGACAAACATTACAATTCAAATTCTAGTAGAGACAAACCCTGAATTCTCTGTGAGAGCTGAGGGTGACCAGACAGTGCATTACAGTGAGTACCAGCAGAAAAGCAGGAGCACATGTGGCAAATGCTGTAGATATAAAACTGAAAGACAGAAATACAGGTACAGGCAAATACAGAAATACAGTGCTACAGGCTCTTGGCTCTGCTTGTTCAATGAACACAAGACAATCCAAGGCACCATCAAAAGGGGTTCCCCTAAATGTCCTATTACCAACTCTATTTTTTTCAAAAAACAGAAATTCTCTTATGAACCAAAAGAGATTTAGGGTTTGATAATTTCTTGCCAAGTTGACAATGTTATGAACAAAAATTCGGTTAATATTTTTTTGTGAGAAAAAGTTACAAAAAGGCAGCCAGATCTCTGTCCCTGCCAAGGTTCTGCGTGTTTTGTTATTGTAATCATGGGTCGTTGTAGCTTATCGCTCCTTTTGTATTAGTAAAAGCCCTGGCTAGGGCGAGGTAATGGCCCTTCCCTGAGGCTAAGGTGTTCTTTTCCCAGCATAGTGAAGACACCTGAGAGGGTGGGGGGAGTTATGCAAAGTGACTCCAAGACCAGCATGCTTTTTGGGACCCCGACTCCAAAGGCACAGAGAAAACCCCAAAAACAACGAGCCAAATAAGAGTTGAGAGACTAAAGTGATGTCTGGACGTGAGGAGCCGATTGCTGAGCCTGCAGAGATGCGGAGTCCCTCTCGCCCTGAGCAGGGAGTCATCCCCTGCGGTGAGACCGAGCCGACTGGGCGAGGAGGGACAACATATGACAGTGACACCACGCCCTAGAGGCTCCCACGAGGACCGGATCCCCCGGCTCTGCCCCTAGTGGACAGAGCTGCGCATATCCTCCTCCGCTGAGTCTCCCTGGGAGACGCGAAGGGGACTGCAGCCCTGCCGAGCGACCCAATCCTGAGCTGATCACTTTTAATAAAGGCCTTAAAAAGGAGAAAAAGTCTCCTGGCCCTGTTTATTTCAGACAATGTTGTGCTTCATAGCCTTGTAGAAGCTCACAACAGAAACCCAAAGTACAGAAGGTAAAGTTGAATTAAATGTGTAATAAAACTTGCAGTTTTCTAACCCAGTTTTCTAACAAGTTTTCTAACTTGTCGCATTCTAACCCAGCTTTCACTCATCTCATTTAGACTTAGCTGCCCTCAATCATACAAAAACTTGAAAGCTTTGCCAGAGTCTAATTTGTTGCCAGCAACTTGCCCACTACAGCTAACAGGAGAGCATTTGACAAACTTAAACCTTGGGTGGTTAGAAATCATCCTGCAATTTCATCTTAAATATTCATAGTTAAGCAGCTTTAGTAAACTCAATAATTCCCTAACAATACCTACGCCATTATCTGTACCTAGACATAGTGCATATGTGCAACTCCAGATCTGCATTTCATAGAAGATGTTGAGCAGTTTTGAATTTTTCAGTATAAAGAGTGGGAGTAGGCTTTTTTTCAAGTCACAAAAGAGTCCATTTGAAAGAAAGAATTATTTTTAAAACAATCTTTTCATTAAAGCAGCCTGACTTGGAAAAACCCTTGTCACTCAATTTTAAAAAAGAAACTACAAGCTTAGACAAGCAGGACTCACATAAGCAGGGATATAGAAGTACTACCCAGACAATATTCAAAGAAAAACGTATATGTGTTTTGTGTGTAATTTTTCTGCAGATTTTGAGCCACTTTGAGGTGGCTGAGTGTGAGGAACAGCAAAGTCCAGCTGTTCTCCAACACTAGGGAGCAGCTGGAAGCCAAGCATAACAAGGAAAATAGGGCAGAAGCTGAAATAAACAGGGCCAGGAGACTTCTTCTCCTTTTTAATGCCTTTATTAAAAGTGATCAGCTCAGGATTGGGCGGCTCGGCAGGGCTGCAGTCCCCGTCACGTCTCCCAGGGCAACTCAGAGGAGGAGGATATGTGCAGCTCTGTCCACCAGGGGCAGAGCCGGGGGATCCGGTCCTTGTGGGAGTCTCTAGGGCCTGATGTCCCCGTCAGATGTTGCTTTGTCGGTGCAGTCCCCCTCAGTCTCGGCGCTGGGGACGACTCCCATGGTCAGGGCGAGAGGGACTCCGCATCTCTGCAGGCTCAGCAATCGGCTCTTCATGTCCAGACATCACTTTAGTCTCTCAATTCTTATTTGGCTCGTTGTTTTTGGGGTTTTCTCTGTGCATTTGGAGCTGTAGTCCCCCACAGCATGCTGGTCTTTGGAGTCAATTTGCATAACCCCCCCCACCCTCTCAGGTGTCTTCTCTATGCTGTAAGAGAGCACAGCCTCGGGGAAGGGCCATCCACTCCACCCAGCCAGGCCTTTTACTAATACAAAAGAGGAGATAAGCTACAATGACCCATGATTACAATAACAAAGCACTAAGAACCCTGGCAGAGACAGATCTGGCTGCGTCCCTGTAACTCTTTCTCACAAAAAAATATTAACCGAATTTTTGTTCATAACAGAGGCTGTCAGCCCCATGCTGCTGGAGTAAACCCAACAGGGCCAGCCAGGCATGGCAGCCAGAGACAGCCCAGAGCTCAGATCATACATAGGGGTGAGCTAGGCCTAAGGAACACAAGAAAGAACTAAGGCAAAATCTGAAGTAATGAGTGATTTAGAGCAATTAATTGCATCTTACGAATTAGGCAGTAAGTGTAAGCTCTCCTTGTCAATCCCTAGGTAGAAAGGAGGAACCCACCACCTCCCATGACGATCCACTGTGAATGGCAGCTTATCCCCTTACCAGCATCCTTTCTACCTGCCTGAATGGGTCAGATATGTCTAAGGTAAGATAAAATATGTTTTAGGACAAAGATCCCATTTTCCTTTGTGCTCTTCAAAGCTGATGCAGTTTCTGTGCTTCCCATCTTGGAAAACAAACTTAAGAAAAGGGCAAACTGCAGGCTGGTGACATCTGCAAACTGCAGTAGAACACAGCTTGTTTATCTGTCAGCCTGTCAGGTTCGCCTGTGATTTAACTTCTGTATTTTCTGTGTCCATGAGAAATGTTAGAGGATCTCCCAGGTCAAAGTTATCTTGGAAGGAAGAAAACAGGCACAACAGCATCTTTGTGAGTATGTTGATAATTAGAGATTTCTGCCAGTGATAAAGCGTATGCTTAAATTTTATTTCACTGAAAAACATTTAGTAAGGAGACCAGGTATTCCTCTTGAGAAAAAGGTAGCGAGGAAACTTCCATTGACTTTAGCTGTTGGGTGAGAAATGAGGGGAAAAGGTGGAGCAGCTTTTGGGACTATAGCTAGCTTTGTGCTGTCCTCTACTGGTGAAGAACATAAGTTATGGTACTTGTTTAAGCAGTGCTCAAATACTATGAGATATTTTAATAGACTTTTAAAGAAACAAAAGGTGTAATAGCTGTACAAGTTAATATATTTTCAGTATAGAAATTAAATACTTAACTTGTGTGTATGTGTGTCTAAAAGCAGTCTTCTGACTGCAGTTCCTTCAAGTAAATCTGTCAGTTTAATGTAAACTTTCTGCCATTACTGTGTATGCAGGATAGACATTAGGAAGTGTCCTGCAGAGCCTTGTTTAACTGCAAGATGAGGAGAAGGACATGGCACACAGGCAGCGTTCATCACAACAGATTGCTCATTGTTTTACCTAAAGTGAGATCCAGAAATTTTAAACATCCACCTCTCTCCTGGAAAGCTTGGGTCGCAAAGTCTCTTATGGGTCTCTGCACAGATCTGAAGAATTCATAGTAAATGAATTCTTATTTTTTGGAGAGGCTCAAGCACAGTCTGATTTCTAAATCTATATAATGATTTTACTTCTTTTTTGACTTACACACTTGATGGCTGGGATACAAGTTTAGCTCTCTGTTCTACCTTCATCTATGGCAGCCCCATTTCTTTCCATCCTCAGTAAAGATTCACAGGGATTAAGAGCAGACTTACAGTCTCTTCTATGGTAATCATGACAGTATACCAGGGTTGATGAGAAATTCTGAGAGTTCAAAAAAGAGTTGCCCCTGCTGTGATGCAGTGTAAGACTAATCAACCTTTCCCCCTACTTATCTGGAGGCTCCTGTGCTATACCAATACCCAGAAACAGCCCAGAAGCAGCTGCAAACCACCACTAGAAAGGGACAGTTTTGCCTCAGCGCAATCCAGAGGGAGTATGAGATGACATAACCTTCCTTCACAGATCCTTGAACTGTTTTTGCAGTAAACAGAGTTACACCCTAAGGACAGAAATGGAGCTGATGCAAAGGTCATCTTTGTTGCATTTGCTTTCTGAGCAAAAACCCCATCAATTAAAGGTTATCAGGGAAGGAATTTTACTTTTAGAATGCTCTTGTTCCCATGAAACTCAAGAGAAATCTTTGATTTGAAGGAGAACAAAAGGTAGTCCCTTGGGGAATGACTTCTTGCATTATCAAAAAAGAAATATGATTAGTAAAACCTGTAGAAAATTCCAGGAAATTACTGTCAAAGAAATTTATATATAGAGAGAAGTGTTCATGTTAATTTTGGAACATTATTTTGTCATGCTGTTAGTTTTAAAAGGGGCTGGTTTACAGTATCTTCCAGAACCTATTAAAATTAATGGGGATCACGCTTTTAAAGTTAGCACTGGATTAGAAGTGTGAGAATGTTACAGAGGAAAACAGAGAATATGATTTCATAAATTTATTTTTGCAATAAGTGAAAATATCTTCCAGCACATACAAATGCAATTAAAGACAAAGAAAAAATCCCATCTAACAAAGCTCTATATAGCTTAGATCTGGTAAAGCATTTGCACATTTGCTGGAGACTGTGTATTTGTCCTTGCACTGTGTTTCTGATATTGAAGAAGCCTTCATGTATTTTTCCTTTTGCTATTAAGCTGCAAATGAAGATTTTCTATTAGCCCTAGGTTGGAAAAGCACTGACAAACTACACTAAAACTAAAATTCATTTCTTCAAACAAAACCAGTTGAAACTGACATCAGTACCTTTAAAAATTGTTTTCAAGCAACAATTGAGAAAAAGGAACATATCACTGGAAGACAGTTTTCCTGTATTGGCATTTTTGCTGCCCTGTAAGCCTAATTTCACAGGTTTTCCATCTAGCAGTGGAGATATGATTAGTCTGCAGGTGATTAATTCTGTGGAGGAGAGGACTGGTTACAGTTAAAGTTACAATAATGGCTGGTGCTCTGGAGTGGCTGGGTTGAGCTGTGTGGCTACAGTGGGGGTTCAGGCTCAGGAGAGGAAGAGCTGAAAAAATACATTTACTGCAGGACCTTGTCAGTGTGGTGTGTCTAGGATGAGGACTGGTGGTGTCAAGGATTTATAGCTTCTGGCTAGTTGCAATAGGAATGTCAGACCAACAGTTTCAGGACTAGTTCTCTCAGTAATGAATAATGTGTAATTCATCCTCTGACAGAAAATAGTGACTGGGCTAAGGATGCAAGAGTATTCGCTGTCAGGAATGCTCTTAGGGGGCTTAGAATCACAGGTCCAGTAAAAGATGGCTAAAGTCTTGGGTTTACATTAGTTTCTTCAAAAGCTAAGGAAAACCAGCAAACTTTGATATGAGATAAGCCACTCATGGTGGTATGAACTCAGTAGAACTTATTGGTATTGTATTTTTAAAAAAACATCCTGATCTTGAATGTTATGGGCCAGGAAAGGGGAGGCTACAAGAGCAAGTTAATAGGTGGACCTACAAAATTCTGCAGGAATTATGTATGAGCTACTATTTGTAGTGAGCTGTGTGGTTCTCTCAAAACTTAATTTTTAGGGTGTCTTTAGTAGTTGCTCCATGTTCAACGTGAGTTTTGATCAAGCTGAGGTAAAGTTTGACATCAAGAAAGGTTAATTAATATGCATTTCAGTTTGGCTGGAAAGGAGGATCTGGAGAAATGTGATGTTGCCAGTTCTGTTGGGATAGGATAAGGATTGGACTTCAGGATAGACATTGGATTTATGCCTTCTGGTTATTTTTGGAGAGGGGCAGGTATTAACAGGGGTCTGATGAATGCTAAGATGATTCCTTTATAGATTATTTTGAGACTGTGTAGAATTATGTGCTGTAAAAAAAAAGCAAGCAAGCAAGAAATCACAGTTTTGAGCTGTTTGTGAGGCTGCTAAATAGCATTGCAATTGTTTAATCCCATTCATGCATGTTTTATTCGAAAATTTAAAGATTCTTTCCTTTTTATTTTATTTGAAATGCATATACATGTTAAAATGTCAAAAAAGTTTTTTAAATTAAACACTATATTAAATACTGATGACTGAGACAAATTATTTTGCTTTTATCATTGGTAATTTTTTAATTCTTGTGACAGATTTTCCAAAATAGATATTTCTCCCCAACTTTTGCATTTGGCTAAATAGCCTAAAATCCTCTTTCATAGTGCTAAATTCCTTTGCCATACCAGATTTAACTTCATGTATGGAGACAGATACAGACAGAAAAATTAAAGAGAAAAATAAAAACATTGCTAATATTAGTTATCAAAGTAAATGCTTCAGGTGTTTAATGTATCACTATGGCAGAGCACAGGGGAGCACAATAAGTGTGTTAATGGGATTTTTCTGCCTAGGCTTCCACTGTTCACCTCTGTTGTTTTCCTTGTTTAGCAGATGAATGCAAAGTTTCAACATTCAGAATAGCCCTCCTGGCAAGCATTATGAATATTACATATTCATGTATGAAGTCTGTTTAGATCCAACCTTGGAATAATTTTGAGTTTGTTTATGACCAATTAAAATGCTATATAAATTTCAGATTCTGCCATCTGAGTAGGCTGAATGCAGAGAATGTAGGACAATATCCTGTACTTCTAATTTAATTTTCCCATCAGTGTTTGTTTGAACTCTATCTGTAGGTCAGGACAGTGAATATCTGTGCAAATATTTTCTGCTTACATCAGCCAGGACTGTGTGCATAATTCCAGCTGAAATTTCAGCAATAGTTTATAATCAGTTAAGATGAAATTTTCCACATAGAAAATAACACTTTCAGATTGAGAACTTTATTAATGAGATATATGTGTCACTTGCCTGTGGCAGAACTTTGTATTTATGCAGTCTGGACCTCCTTCTGTCTCCAGATCTTGACTGGAGTTTGAAGAATCTTATAATCTTCAGAAAATTATATTTTATTGAACTTGGAACTGTCCCAAGAGCATCAGAGATTTGCTGTGCGCACAGAGAAAACAGAAGATAAGTAATTGGCAGAAGAATATAGTGAGTCAACCTGCAGAAAGAACGTAAAACATATAGAAGAAGACAGCAGAGGGTAGAGGACTCAGTTCCCCTTTGGGTAAGTTGGATGTGTTTTTCCATTACTTTTAAGTTTTGTCTTTCATTCCAAGTGTGATCAGCCTTACTTATGAGTGACAGGAAGGCAGAAAGAGGTGGAAAAGGCACTTCCATGATTCTCAGCTTGGAAAAACAAAGTGGGAATATCTGCCAAAGAAATCTGGCAGATATTCCCAGATTTTTCTTTTTCTTGCAAGATCCAAACACTGTTATTTCCTCTCTGATTTTGTATGCAGTATCTGAAAGAGAGTGACTTGTAAGTGTTCCCATGGTCTTTGCATACACAAAGAGGAATGAGATATTTTCAATGGCTTTTTTTTTAGATTGATGGGAGGAACAAGGAGCCAGGCAGTTTCCAGGAGGGTGTTTCCATAGTGTGACCCTGAACACAGTTTGAGAACAGTCTAGCTGCTCCCTCTGAGCAAGATACAGCTCCTGGAAAATGAAAAGGTGTGTGCTATCAGCAGTAGATAGACATAGCAAGCTCATGCAGCAAAATTCAGATATTAACAGGGAAATGTCCTCAAAACAGGGAAAGCTGGAGTCAGGATTTTGGGTTTGATCACTGAAAGGCCCATTGGAGAGACAGGCCCATTTGCAAAAGCTGAATGAGTAGTCAGATTGCAGCTTTGAACACTTCAAAGATACTCAGAAATGGGCAGTGGATTCAGATACAGCATCAAGTGAGTTTATATTTTTACTACCAGTCCTGGGTATGGAATAAATGTGAAATAAATTCAGATGACCCCCATTACAAAAGAGAAAATAAATTGGTTTCCTGGATTGTCTCATATCAAGACCACTTTGAGTACTGATCACTTCAAACCTGAGATGCAGCTGTTTGTAAACAGTTTTGGGCCCAGTTTGCTCAGTCTGTATTTCACACCTCAGTTTTTTGCGTAACAGTCCATACTGCTTTAGGTAAATACCCCATCCAATCCCTGCCTGAAATTATATTATTCTTTTGGTTCCCTCATAAATTACACAGAAACTAACAGATATGTAATAAATCTGTTGTAAGTCTTCATCTATTGAAACACTAACATCCAGAGCAACCAGAAGACTTACACAATCCTCCAGACGTAGGCTTGCTATGAAGATTGTGGTAGTTTTACTTTTATCCATGACAGAGCAGAACACAAAGAAAATGTGTCGTGTAAGAGAAACCCCAAAACATTTAAACTGTTCATTGCCCATCTTACTTCTCCAATTATAGAGAAGTTATTTCATGGCTAAAATCCTATTTCCAAAAAATCCAGATTCTTTCAGAGCATTTCTACCAATGTCAGTTTACTGGGCCTTTTGTGATGATTCCACTCTTCCCATGCTGAGAGCTGGGACTGGATGATCTTTAAGATCCCTTCTAACACTTGACATGCTATGATTCTGTGATTCCATGTTGCTGAACTGTGGAGTTTTTTCCCAGTCATGGTTTTCTTTAGGATGGAAACTAAAGAGTGATGGAGTGGACAGGAAAATGGAAACAATACAACCTCAGACAGGACAGGAAATCTGAAGTTTGTTTTGGAAGAGAAAAGACAAAAAAATCCCAGAATCTAAACATTACATTTTGGCAGTATCAAATGAAAATTATCTTTACTGTAGACTCAGAGATCTTTGGCTCTGTTTACATTCTTAAACTTCTACATATATTTGAAGTCTAGAAAGAATGAATCCTGGAAGACTGAGTTTTCAAATTGTAAGAGGGAGCCTTGAAGCTGTCCAGATTCTGAAAAAGAATTGCCCAAGACCTTATATACTCCACCTTCAACACTGCTGTCCCCAAAGCTATTCAGATAGCTGTGACTCAGGAAATTATGGCTCCCAGGGAGTTTTTCTCACTGAATAAATGCAGCCAAAATCTAGGTTTAGCACCAGAGCAGGCTTCTATTAGAAGTGTGTTAGTGGAATGATGGATCCCTCTGAGACACATTAGGGTGACATCCATGGTGATAAGGGCTTTCCCCAGTCAGTTTTCCTCCACCTCTGTTCAGTGACCCTCAGAAAAACAACATGAAAGCTGTCAAACACATTCCAGGAACATTACTTATGGTACATTTTAGTGACTTCAGCTACAAATATTTCCTCCTATTTTTCTCATTTTTGTAATCATTGCATGACCAAATAGCTCTAAGTATTCGCTATCACAATTGATTTAACCTGTTTTATATGAGCCAACCTATCTGCTTCTAATTTCATTTTGCTTTCAAAATAAGATTATATAACAGGCAAAGATGGATTTTTGTAATTTCCAACAACTTCAGACAACCAATCTAGACTTCTGTGGATCTCAATCACTTGAAGATATAATGGGATAATATCTCTGAAGGAACCTTTGTCATGACAGCATTGTGGTGGGCCAAATTGCATAGATGGAGGGGTTTCAGAGCAATACTTGGCAGAAAAAAACAGTGTATTGGGGACTTACAACTGTTCAGATCAGTATAATAGGACTGAAGTCCAAATAAAAAAGGGGTGACATTAATAATTTTGGAATTGGAAGGGGAGGTCTGACTTCAGCTCATTTAATTTTTCAGGATTTCTGATTCTTTAATGGCAAGCTCTGCAGAGTGGCAGATATAGCTTTTAAATGCATTCAAAAACATTAAAATGCAGTGGAATGGCAGCATGTTTTTCTGAGAGGTACAATTTCTGACAAAAGCAGAGAGAGGAAGCCATGTCATTTATACCAGATGGCATCCTTCTAAAGCTACCACATTCTCTTTGCAGCTACAAAAGTAACTCTATTCTTTGGAATAGAGAGATTTGAAATATTAAGAGCCAGCATAGTTGTCTTATTTCCCTTACTCTGTCCTTTCTAGATTTTGTACTTTCCTTATTACTCTGCATGTCTCTGAACACACTCTTTTCTGTACCATTTTCTCAGGTACTGAATGCAGAACTTTGTAAGAAATCTTTAAAACTATCATTCTGGGTAAACTGAATTACAGATTGAAGAGAAAAACAAACCCATATCTCAAAAGTTCTTTATCTCTATGATCTTCGGAAGCATTTCAGGACAGCGTCCAAAATGTGTAATGCAATTAAGATACTGTCTTCTGGCAATGGTGCAGCTGGGACTGATCCTCTTCAACGCTTTGACTCAATGATAAATATTTCTAATGGCTATGTTTATTGCAAACCTGGGGCTCCTTCTATCTGGACATGAATTCCTATCAGACTTGGATTAACCTTCAAGCAATCAAAGCATTAACACTTTTTGATTGTGAAGAGCTAACTTCCCCAGACATGAGTAAGTATATGGCTCTTGACTGGTTCTTAGATATATTTTAGATTTTACAAATGCAGACAGGAAGACAGAAAAGTTTGGGCAAGGTTCACAGTCAGTAAGAAGCTGCAGTGATCACAACTCCAGGAGAGCCTTGCTCCCCATTCATACTGCCTTTGGACAGGCCGGACTCAAGCTGTTTGTATGTTCTTGTTTTGGTATGAAACAAAAAGACATGAAGAGACCAACTGTGGAGAGCAAAAGCTTGTAGGAAATTGCATGTTTTAATTTACTGCACCAATATTCTGCAATTAAAAATATTGATCGTTTATGTGCCTAGATTTTCAAACATAAATGAAATACATTCAGTTGTGCCCAGAACTACCTGACACAACTGAGATGTACCATTTATTTTCCTTAAATAAACCAAGCTTCTTGTCCTCATTTTTTCTTTAATTTTTTATATGGTCCTATATTGTAAATTGTAAAAAAATTACATGATGAAGCCTCTCCAGGGTGTTCCACTGCAAAGAATGCATATGCCATTTGGTAATGAAAGAAGAAAGAGCTTTTTCTTTCTTCACAAACCAGATGCAACAGCATTGGATACTGAAACTGCAAATAGAGTAGGGACAAATGTAGATTTTTATAGGTTGTGTTTTTCGCCTCTTAGGCAAGATTTTTTATTAAATTCTGAAATTTAAACTGAACATAAAAGTCTTTGAAGTACAGACACCGATGCTGAGGCTGTCATTAAGTGAATCTCATTAGAGTTAAGGCGAGATTCCCTGGAATGCATGCCCTTGGAATAACATTTTACCACTTAGTCTGAAGCTTAGACCTGTTTAAAATAGTGAGGTGATCAGAGATAATTTTTGGCCAAACAAATGTTCAAGAAGATTAATGGCAAACACATGTTATATTTTGTTATCTAAAACAATACCCAAATTCTCAACTGAAATCTTGGTTATGTGATGACATGGAGTGCTGGTTAGGGGTATTTCGTGTTTTTGGAGTGTTAACACAGTGTTCATTTTTGTTGCATTTTGGAGAATGCAGTTGGGTTTTTTGTAGAAGAATTTCACTCAATTACTACGGAAAGGGTGTTCCAAGGATGTATGTAGAGATCACAGAATTGTTTTATCCACAAGGACAATGAGATTACTAGCAAATGCCGCTCCTCCCTCAATTCTAGTGATTCTGTGGTGTTAGGATGCCAATAAAGCTTATGGCACAGCAAGAGATATGGTATTACCGTGGTTGACCAGAAATCACAGTAATGCGCTGCTGGTTCTGTCAGCTCTAGGTGGTTGATTGCATTCTGCTGAATTGGTCAACAGCCTGGAAGCCTTATTAGAGCTCATAGTGCTACTGAATAATTAAACAGCACTGATGCAGAAACGGTCCATGTTACGGTGTGTTGCAATTCATATTCCAATAGGTCCATGATGCATAACAGACCAGGCATGTTTACCTTCATATTAAAGAGCAACTCAAGCCATTAAATCAAGGAAGCTAAAGAAAGCTACAGCTGGAACTAGCCATTAATATGGAACTGGACATCAGATGGATGTCCTAGTAGACAAACAGTTGAAGCTGAACTAGAGATGTGCTTTTGCAGCAAAGGTAGCTACTGTTGCTGTGTAAGGGAAGATCATGGCCAGTAATTTAAAGAAGGTGATTCCTCACTCAGCCTGGTGAGGCCACACCTAGAGCGCTGGGCCCAGTGCTGGGCTCCTCACTGTAAGAGGGACGTGGGCATAATTCAGCTAGTCCAGGGAAGCTCCACAGAAATCACAAGTGGATTGGAGCATCTGACATAGTAGGAAAGGCTGAGGGGTGGGATTGTTTTACTTTGGTAAGAGTAGGATTAGAAGTAATTCTTAATAGCTTTAATGGATACCTGATATAGTGGGTGTAAAGAAAATAGAGCCAGACTCTTCTCAGTGGTATCTAGTGGAAGGACAAGAGGCAATGAGCACAAACTGAAATACAAGAAATTTCATTTGAACATCAGAAACCTTTTTTTTTTTTTTAGCTGAAGAATGATTGGATTTTCACAAGTTGCCTAGTGAGGTTGAGAGTCTCTGTCCTTGAAGATATTCAAACCCAATTGAGTATGGTCCTGAGCAACCTGCTATAATTGAGCCTGCTTTAACCAAGGGGTTTAGACTAAACAATCTCTAGAGATTTGTTTTCACCCTAACCATTTTGTGATTCTGCAATTGCAGGCTTAGCCATGCAAGTGAGTGTGACACACTGGGGATTCATTGTCCACATCTCAGCTTCGCTCAATACAGATACTAGCTTAAAAATCACATCCTAGCTGAGCATTCAAACTCCTGTGTGAGTGAATATCACCTACAGATTTACTCCTCAGTGTGTCTCTGGCAGCTGCTTTCTACCTTACAGTTGTTGTGTCCTATCTGTCAGTAAGAGAATAGTGAAAATGCAAGAGCAAGAGATAGAAGAGGTTCTAGGATATGTACCCACATAACATAGACTGCAGCAGATTGTCCTGCCTGGCATAAGAATGTTCAAACACATCATCGTTGCTGGATCTACAGACCAAAGTCATGTTTTCAATTTGGCACTTCAAAAACTCTGCCTTCACTGGTTCTGTCCATGACTGCATTACCTATTTCACACTACAGAGTTGTTTCTCTTCAGTGAAGACTGAAGCCCTTGGCCCACACCAGGGACTTCAAACAACTTTGTCATTCACCAGTTGGTGGCCATCTCCATTTTATAGAGGGAAAACCAAAGTCAAAATATAATCTATGGCCTCTAACTCATGGCTACAAGTGTTTCTAGGAGTGACAGCTGAATGTCAGCCCCACAGGTGACTGGTTGCAGCTCTGTACTAAAAAAGCCAACAGTCAGATTTAGGATGACAAAGGCTAGGCCTGCTTTTGTCAGAGGAGCACAGGAAATCTATGGTACAGTGGAAAAAGAACCTAGGGGTCCCTGTTGCTGATCTCCACTTTATATTTTGTCCAACAGTATGTCCATCCCTTGCCAACTAAGTTCTAAATTATTCATTTTGTTACTGGATAGTCATATTTTTTGGGTAGCCACTAGTCAGTTTGAATTATTCACTTCTACAAAATACTTCCTCTAGAAGGTACTGTAAACAGAATTAATTTTTAAATAGTTTAAGTTGCTTGAAAGCCATGAGCAATGGTTATTAATATTGGCACAGAATATATCACATGCTGATGATTCAAGGGATAGAAACTGGAACATTTTGGACAGAACTGATGTTTTTATATTCACTTGCCTTATATTCAGACACTCTGGTGGTATAAGTGTTAATTATACCCAAGACAGCAAAGTGGGGAAGTTACAGGTACTAATATGTGTGGTAAAATAAATCTTTAGATGAAGCAAACCTTGTATATTCAAGTAATTTAGTTTCCATTTCTCAGTTACAACATACAATTTTGTAATGCATCTCTTCTGCATGACAGAGGAGGAGGAAGGAGTTTGTCTTATTGAAGGCAGTGGAAAGTATGCTTGATATAGCATGCACAAATATGGACATGAAGCTGTGAGGCTGCACTGCTAACAGCCCTTACAGATGCAAAGAAGCATGCAGTCAGATTCCCGAACAACCTACAATGATGTTTTCCTTTGAATTTTTTTGCATTGAAGCTCATTCTTGTGATACAGAACAGGCAGTCCCCAGCCAGTTGGCTAAACAAACCAAGAAATCTGGCCATTTGGATGATTGCAGCCTAGTTACGATGAGCACAACTGTACATTGTTCTGCTTCCCTAAAAAAAATAAATTAAAAAATCTCCAAGGCTTGCCACTGTTTGGAAATAACCTATAATTTTTTTGCACATGTCTAGACTGGTTTGCTGCTTTTCAGTGTGACTTCTTATCATGGTATCAGCCAGCTGGTAACAGCTAGGATGTACTTTTTGACTGCTGCTGACCAAGGCAGACTCTGAGAAGTCTTCAAAAGCAAAAGAATTTGCCAGTAACTGAGTCAGTTTTAGCAGCCTACCAGGAATTTGTAGCATGCCATACAATACATTTTTGAGTCACCATCTGAAAACAGCCTTGATGAATAAGTACTTGACAAGAAAGTGATTCTGAAATTCCTGGCTGGTCTTATGCTAGGATTCTGCCATGCTCCCTTTGTCTCCAAAGTCAAGGCACTTGTGATCTCAGTATAAACGACTATTCAAAATATCCCGTTCAATAAGGGGCATGACCTGGGGCTGCACAGGGGCTTTGACAATGTTACCTTCTGTGGAGACACACGGAAGTCTAATGCAACAAGGCACACACACACACACACACACACATATTGCCAGGGACTGTAACAGAAACGAGGAGCTGCTTGGATGTCCAGAGCTGTGAGTGAGGATAATACCTACTTATCTCACATTGCAGTCTGACCAAGAACAACATGCCTGTGGAAAACACTCCCAAATCCTAAGGGAAATAGAAATGATTAGTGCTTAATTCACCACTAGGTGTCACGACACCTTCATTTTTAGGCAGACTGCTGAGTTTTTCTATGTCTACAGGAAAGAAAAACGCTCAAGGTGAAGGCAGGAAGCCAGTGTATTAGTCAAATACTTAGGCCACCTCCAATATAATTTTTTTAAATAAAGTCAGGTTGGTAGATAGGACATTCAAAAGAAATAAAAATTGAGAAATCATCTCCATCCCTTTTGCAGATTAGTTCTATCCCACACCATAGTGAAACACTAAGAATATCATGAGTGCAGGTGGTTGTAACGTTCCGCATGCTTAATACATCACGGGATACTTCTTTATATTTGTTTGTGTTACCCTGCCAGAAATGAGCCCCAGATGCAGTAGAACTACAGGTGTATAGAAGTGAAAAAGGTTTTCCCCACACTTACAATATGATTCTTCTTTCCAGATTGTCTCAGAACAGCTGATTTTTTTGAAAGTCCATCCCTGTTGTTCCTGACAAATGTTGCAATTTTTTGAGTCTTTGTTGACCAACAAATACACAGAAACAAATTTATGTACATATTTTAATATAGATTTACAGGAAAAACATGGGTCAGGAAGAGTTAATGCAACTACCCCTCCCATTGCCATGTAATTTTCTTATGCTGCCATGTTCTCCAGGGAGGTTTTGCCACCTCCTGCTCTGCCAGCTTTTCTACTGAAGAAGCTGGCTTTATCTTCTCCATTGAGATGAGAATTTTATCTCCTTTCTTGCAAGTAGACAAATTCTCTTCAGGGTAAGGCTAGAACATATTTGATTTTTGAGTGTGTGGACTTGAGGCAACAAGCAAAGGTGTGAGGAGCTCTGTCTCCCTCTCCATAGTTTCCACAATCCCCTTCCAACTGGGATAAAAAACTTAAGAGTTATGGCCTTGTCAGGGGAAGGACAAACAAATGGTTAATGAGTGCTTTGCCCCTTCTCTCTACATATTACATGCCACATTTAATGCACAAGGATCTGGGTGGACATGAACCCACCAGCCCAGGAAGAGGCAGGAGACCTGATGCATTAGCCAAGATGGTTCTGGGCACTTTTATGAATTTGGCAACAAGAGGGGGCTGAAGCAACAGCCCAGTATGGGGAGATGTTTTTTCCTCTGACCCCTTGTAAAGTACACATTTACTGGATGATGTACAGCTTGTTTCTGAGCCAAAGGAAAAATCCAAACATTGCTGGCTGCAGTCAGATTTTATTTGACCTCTTAAGTAGTTTAAGATGGTACTAGCCTTCTTTCCCATTTTAGGTCTTCCCCTTCCTAAAGAGCAGAAGGTATTTAATGATACAGCTTCTCAGGCACCTACCTAATGCCCTGAGCTGGATTTGTCATAATTGTCTTTAAGATAAAAGGTCTTTTGTTCACTTTTTGGGACATCCTAGAGAAGCACAGGGAAATACAGAAGGGAACCTCACAAATGACTTTTTCTCTTCTAGGTGCAAAGGGTGTTTTTATTGCAATATGCTATGAATTTCCATCTTCCTATTTTTTAAGCTAGGAATTTGAGAATCAGTATTTGTGTGAGAATTTAAGACTCTACAGTTTCCTGCATCCTTCAAAGTAAAGTCACTGGGTGGTCTTGGCACTGAGCTCTCATATGGGCCACTAAAGGTGACTTTTATAACTGCAGAAACCGAGAGATCTGATTCACATTAAAAATGTGTAATTAATCTACTCCATAAATTAAGATTGATTCCTATTCCATAGTTTGTGTTGAAGCAACACAGAAAGACTTCACCCCTTAGGATTCAGTGGGCATTTTGGCTATTTGTTTAAAAGGGAGGCTGTTCCACTTTTTGCTTTTCTTTTCAGAATTGTCTCTTAATATCATTCACTTAATATTCCCTTCGCTATTACAAAAATTCATATAAAATTTTCTTGATATTTTTCCAGTTTATTTGCCTTGGGCATTTGACAATATCTTCTGTCTAGTCTGCCTCACTTTTTTAGAATTGGAAAGTGTTGTAGTAAAGCCACAGAAAAGCAGGGAAATTCAACAACAGGTGTTAGAACCAAGAACATTTTCCACGTATTCTCTAAATTCATGGAGTGTATTTCAAACTGCTGGAGTCTTTAATCCATAGATTCAGTTTATTAATCACCATTCTTAACAAATACAGGGCAAACTGAATGTCATATATTATTTATTTATTGCATCTGATAGGAAATGGGAATTTCCTATAAAATATTTATTTATTTGTTTATTGTATCTGATAGGAAATGGGAATATAATGCTTCCATTTATTTTCTGACCCCTCATTTTCAGTTCCTGAAACATAGCTCCATGCATCCTAGATTGAAGAACCTGCCATTTCTATAGCTGCATGTTCCTTCTCTTCCAAATCTGTTCTAGCTATGTCTTCTCTTGTGCAGATGCGTGGTTTCTGGTTTAGCAAATACTTGTTGACTTGCATAAGGACAAATTGTTCTTGAGCATTTTTGCCCTACAGGAAGTAATGCCTGTCTAGTGAGAATATAATGGAAATACCCTCAGGATATCCAGATGCTTTACTTTAGTCAAAATTATATCTGAACATCAAGTAGGAGTAAAAGAAATAAGTTTTTTTTCAAGAATTTCACATGAACTAGATTAAGTATTGAGGAGGAAATGCTAGAGATCTCCTAATGTTCCTACAGAAATATTATTAACACTAAAAATTGATTTGATCTCCAATACATAAATCCTGCCAATGTCGGTTTCCAAATTCTACTCAAACGGTAGTAGAAGGCTGGGATGGGAATTACCAGAGACATCAGATTAAACTCTTGAACAGCAGATATAGCAGCGGATGAGTCTTGCCAAATCAGAAGCTCTTCTGAGCATATGCAGAAACACGGGTTTAGTGCTTGGGAGATCCTTTCATGGTAAGGCTAGAGGACGTGAGTGCTTAACAGAGTCAGATTCCACACCTGGACTTGGCATCTAAAGTCCATTTAAATCTCACTTCAGAGCTAAGAAAGGACATTATGCACTTGGTCTGCACTCTTGTCTTTGTTTCCATTGGAAAACAGGGAAACTGTTTCATAGCGCTCCTCTAAATCTACTGCCAGAACCCACCTTAGGAAAGGTAGGGATTGTTACCTGTGAGCAGAGAGCTCACACATCAGCAAAGGAAGGGGAGCTGTCCTAGGGACTATGAAGTACTTGTACATTGTGACAAAAGGGACAATGACAACAATCTCAGATTTACATGGATCTGCTCGTGTTCTCTTGTATATTAAGAGTTCTATTATCATTATAGTGCAAGGATTCCATATCACTAGTTTCATACCTCCTCAATGTTTCTCATAGGCCGCTCCTCCAAGCACTGACTGTTCCTGATCCTTGCAGTAGTCATCTGACTCCTGATCCCACCAATACACTCTTTTATCCTACTGTTCTTATTGGCTACAGGTGTGGCCTGTTAACATTAGGCCCAGTCCTAATTTTTAGTAATTGGTTCAGCTGCAACTCTTTGGGGGATATGATTACATTCTATGCCACCTTCATACAGTATCTCCCTACATGCTCTCATCTCTTTCTCACACATCACAACCTGAACTTGAGGAGCTGAACTTGAAGGGAAGTAGACAAACACCTAGAGGGCAAATAGTAAGGTTTCCTTGTATCCTTAAAGAGAGACAAGTGCTGATTCTGAAGGAGAATTTTGACTTCTTAGGAACAAATTTGCTTAAATGTAGGAAATACACAAACATAGAAAGACTATTTTATTGACATTAGTCCTTGAAAAGTTATACCTTAAAAGAACTGACTGTAGGATAAGGCAGGCTCTAGTATTTTCATTAGACACAGAGGGATCTGAAACACTGTGAGATCAAATGACAAAGAGAGAAACATAAGAATATGGCCTGGAAAACTGTGAGTTGAACACCAGTTCCCAGAGACTTAGAGTAGGCAGCTGGACTGCTCTTCTCTTGCAAACTTTTTCCAGTGCTGAATGGAGATGTGTGCATCTCTTCATGAGATGGTTGCAAACTAGGAGATCACTCTGCCTTGTAGAAATTTAATTAAAACTATTCACTTGCTGCTGTGTAGTGTTTTTTGGGAGATGAACCAACAAGTAACCCATGGATATGGTTAATTATAATGCCTCTGAAAAAAATAAAAACTAGTCAGGATTGAATTACTAGAACACTGTAATCTGTAACATGGTGAAGTTAGAAAGTATCTTTAGGAAGCAAAAGAATGTTGCTAAGAATTAAAGCCACCAAAAGGGGTGTCTTTCAGGGAGCTAAAAACCCACTGAAGTAGTTCAGCGACCGCTGCAGCATGCAGTCAGAGCTATGTCTTGGAGGACCTACTTAACCCTGGAACATGTCACTCCATCAGTACAAGCATCTGTGTCAAAAATGCATGTCAACAAAGAGGCCACTGAGATGAAATTTCAACTATTGGCCAGACACATGCTTCATAAAATATGCACTCAAAGCACAGAACTCAAACTAAAAAAAAACCCCAAGTTCTCACTGTTGCTCTATAATGTTTCTTAAATAGCAACTGGGAAAATCAGTTGACTGCTAATCTGTCCTGGTTTGAAAAGGAAGTGAGTTTTTTGGGATGATGTGGTCAAACAAAAAGGTGCTCAGATTTGAATATTGGCACCTGGTGTGGCCACTGAGGGCATGGATACGCCTCTGAGAACAGGGGGGGTTAAAAGCAGGAACTTCTAGGGGGAAACTCTCTTGGGTTCTGGTCCATGAAAGAGGTCAGAGCTGCCCTGCCTGGCTGTGGGCTGGGCCGGGGAGGGGAGGCCATGTGGCCGGGTGAGGTAGGCTGGGCCTTGGACGGAGAACGGAGGTGAAGGTCCCTGCAGGATGGAAGGATGGAAGGATGGAGGAGCGATGGAGGAGCGACTGAGAGACATCAGGCAGCCACCCCGCATCAGGAGAGACAGAGAGAGCCTGTGCCTATGCTTGTGCCACCTTGAAATTTGATAGCATGGCCAGCCGAGAAGGAGAAGGGAGGGGTGCAGTGAGAAGGTGCCCAGCAGGGCAGAGTGGGAGCTCTGGACAGGCAGAGAATGAGATTTTAACCCTTTTCTTGGATGATGGAAACCTTACAAATGCTGATCCTCCTGGAGCTGAATGACAAGAGAGATAAAGATGAAATGGAAGGAAGTGGGCCAGTGTGATGCAAGTTTGTGCAAATGAAAGATGTCCAAAGAAGTTGAGAAGAATCTTAGGTGGGAGGAGATGATGGAGTGGCCTTTGGCTGGACTTTTCTTGTATAGCCATGGGCAGAACTATTTATTCTTCCTGTTACACAGAGACTGCATTTAGGGGGAGGCAATAGCTTGAAGCCAAGGGAGTGCAGTTATGTTATGTGAAGGAGTGCATGAACAGAGACAATGGGTGAGGAGGGTGGTTGGTGCCCTCGATCTTCAGGGAAGAAGAAGAAGATCTCTGTTCTCAAGACCCCTCAGCCCCAGGGGGTGAATCTGGGGGGGACAGGTGTCCCGAAAGTGAGAGACTGTGCTCTTTTTGGAACTGGGCAAAGAATCCTTAAAAGGGGAACCCTAGAAGCACCTCTGGTCCATGCGCAGCGAGAGCACTGTACATGGAAGGAAGATGTCACGATGGCAAATGATCTCCAGGCAGTGCCACGTGTGACATGGAAACGCAAGAGGTCTCAACTGTGTTTCCAGGGGAAGCCTGTGGTACAAGATGGACTCCTCTCTTCTTGATGAACTGAGAATTGATTATCTGAAGGGTGGTGATGGACTGAGTTGGTGATCTGAGGGGTGGTAACTGAATTGAGAATCCAAGATTTTGTCCTACTGTGATGTATTGGAAATTTGGTGGGGGGAGGAGGAATGTTTTTGGAAGGTTTTCAGTCTGAGTTCTGTGTGTGTTTCTTTTTACATATAGTTGTAGGTTAATAGAGTTTCTTTTCTTTATTTCTAAGTTGGAGCCTGCTTTGCTGTATTTCTGATTGCATCTCACAGTAGACACCAGGGAGAGTATATTTTCATGGGGGAATTGGCATTGTGCCAGCGTCAAACCATGACATAATCCTAAGGAATGAAATCTAAACTTGCTATCTCCAAGCTTTTGAGTGAATGCCAGTGGTGGGTCATTCACCAATGATATTGTTCAGTTTATTGGCCTTTTTATTCCAGACTTGTGTATCTAAAGCAGTCATTTATGACAATGGTCTGATTTTCACAGCAAGTGTTCCAATATGCTTCTGCTGAAATTGTAGTTTTCAGAGTCTCTAAACAAGCCTGCTTTTTTGAGTGGTTAAAAACGGCTTTTAGTTGTGTAACTTTCAGGCATCCCATATCAGAGAGTTTAGGCCAAGTGGAGAAAGTTACAGCAGATTTCAGGCAGTTACTAAGTCCTGCCAAACCCCAGGAGACAGCTTATTCATCAAATTTTATATATTGAAAACTTTGTGTCTTTGCTATGTGGGAGTCACAATCAGTAACAAATCTTGTCAGGAGTGAGCACTGCAAGCAGCACCAAAAACAGTGTGGGGGTTTTCTGTTTGTTTGGGGTTTTTTAAATGGCATGTCTCCAACCAGCTGGACTAAACATCCTGGGCAGTCCTAATGGGGACGGGTCTCCCTGATGACCACAGAAACTGCTGATGCTCAAGCAGAGCACACAGAAATAATCTGCTGAATGGTAAACTGCTGACCGATGCAATCACTGAGCAGCTTGTTCTTGATTAACATTTTGCTAGTCAGTGTTAATTGGTCAACCTTTAGTACTACTTCATTTTGGACAATTTTTCCTTGCTTTGATTATATCTTTTGGCTTTATAGAGCTGTGTTGTCACATTAATAAAAAGCTGTTCAGGGAATTCAGGTGGTATTCACATTATTTGAGATTTCCATGGTAAATGGCATAAATTTCAACCAGCTTGTTTTGTCCTTGACCAGGAATTTTTCTTTGCACTTTATCTTCCTTCTTTTGTCAAGGAGGGCAAGGCAGATGTCCTGGTACTTGACTTTAAAAAACAGTCATTTCGTTGACCTCAAAAGGATCAACCTGTCAAAGTAATGGACTACCTGATGGACATCCATTCAGGAGCAGGTAGTGAAAATGGGACTTGCTGTTTTCAGACTTCTTTGGGCAGCATGCCTTTGCCAGGCTGTCAAAGTTTGTGCATGCTGAGCTTACTGTAGAGGAAATACCTCCTATATAGCCTGAGAGAAATCACATTTTTAAAATAACATCTCTAATTTATTGAGCTATCTAAGGCATACATGTAGAAATGCCACTTTGGAGCTGGTGTCACAGTTCTGGGACATGAGCTCTTCTTACTGCCAATTTGCCCCTAACTGGATAAACACCATACCTATTTTTGCTCTCATGCCACTCCGTCGCAGTTAGTACTGGTGAGTGCCTATCCATGGATGCTCCTGGGCTGAGCAATAACAGCTCCAACAGGCCACCAAAATCCTGCACACAGTATCCCAACTTTATGGAACAAGAGCTGAAACCTGTCTAGCTCTGCTTCATGTGTTTGACAGATATCATGTGTTCTGTCCCTTAATATACCATTGTACAATTCAATATATGGCTTTGATGTCATTGGGGGAAGCCAAACGGAAAGGAAGTTACTCTTTTCACAGAAACACAAAGACTTGGTGATTTCACTCCCTTATGAAAACGAGGTCAAAGAGAAAGAGTGTCAGTGAAGAAATGCAGAAGCTCTCTTGAATCTACTGGGCAAGCACCCACTGGCAGCAATGCTTCAAATCCCAAACATTTCACTATTTTCAGCAGACTGAGGTTCCTATAATCCCCTGACAATACTGTAATGGACGAATGCCCAGTTTTAAAATCCAGAAAATAACAGTTTGCAAGAAGTGGAATGTATGGGAAGTACTACATGCCTTCCTTACAATTTGCCTATACTGTCTTTATGATGATTAGGTAACATTTCCCTGAGGGCCAACTGGGTCATATGAGGTAAATCATGAATTGAGCAGGGGTTTGTTTCACCAAACATTGGCAACAAGAATTGAATCTGACATGTTTTACTAGACATTAGTCTCTGGTTCTCTGGCTCTGACTCGCAAATGTGTTGCCAAGAAGTTCTGCCATTCTTTTATAACTAGTATTATTCAGAGTTATAATTTATTGGAGCTTCTGTGCTCTTCTTGTCTTGACTGGAATCAAATAAAATCCAGAAATGTCCATTTCTGTTTATGACCAATAAAAATATTGTCAATGTAGAGAGGTAGACAAGACAAAATACCTAGAAATAACAGGAGGAAGTTTTAGGAAATTAAATCTATGTGAATAGCTTACACAGGAGTCTTTTTGACAAGGACATTTTAAAAAGAGGGTTCTCATATGCTTGAAAGGGCAGGACAAAGTGATGTTAGTATGAAAAATTCACTTCATAGTAATGAAGCAGATTTGCTTTTTAAAAAGGTGCTTGAATGTATTCTGTGAGCAGTTAATTCCATTGATGGATTGTGTCCACAGATTGAAAGGTGAGAGTTTATTGGAAACGTGTTTCTGCAAAAATTAGTTCAACACTGATTAAAAAAATTATCTATGTACCCTGTCCTTTACCTTTACTTCCTCAGTCAAAATGAATTTAAAATCTAAAAAAACTTGTCTTTTATCTAGTTTGCTATTTGTGTACTACTCTCATTTTTCTTTTGGTGGTATCATTAAAAAAAATTGATATACCTTCTTAATCAATATTCCTAGTTGTAGGACTGCTTCTGAGCTCACTCTCTGGTAATCAGGTGCATGATTCTAAAGCAGTTTTCAGTATATGTTTTGCACATTGCTGTTCATATGATTCTATCTATCCTTAAGAAAACCTCCTTGTAGTCAATCTGGAATTGTTAACTTTTCCACATTGTGCAGAGGACTGACTAAAAGCATGGCATGGATAAATGCTTTGCTTATATTTGTTCCAGGTATTTTCAAGTATCACCAGAGACAATCACTAAAAGGTAGTTCTTCGAATCCAGGTTTGTCTGCATTTCAGTAAAAATGCCTTGATTATTACAGACTCTTTGTCAGTCTCTCAAAAAATGTTTTGAGGGCACAGTCTCCAAAAAGCAAGAAGTTGTTGCAAAGAGAAAATGTGTATGTTTTTCTCTGCATGTTCTCCAGTGCACTGGAACTGGAAAAAATACTGAGATTCAGAAAAAACACCAGAAAACATTTTAAAGCATCAAATAATTTCAGCCTGGGATACATGGCAAGGGAAAGCAGCAGAGTTCCTATGGCACAATATTAGTGTCAAGCTGGATTTTTTTCCATCAGCCATAGCTAGAGGAAGTACTGTACAGTGTAGTTCATCCTGCATATGATAATGGGTAGACTAAGCAACCTTCTACAGTCCCTTTTTATTTCTGTGAGTTTGCAATTGCAAGGACCAAGAATGTCTACACATTGCAACTCAATCTTTTGATTCAGTACCAGGTTTGAAAATATTGCCATGTAACTCTAGGAAGTGGGGATCAGTCAGTTTCACAGACATTTCTATGTGTATTCAATGATTCCTCAAGTACTATGTGTTGGAAAAAATTCTGTTAACTCAGACAAAATAAGATAGACATTGATCAACCATAGTTATTGTTCCAAGGACTTTGGCTTAGACTCCTGGTGAATACTCAAACCAAATGTTATCTATGTAACTTTTAATTACAGAATAATTTCACACACAAACAACAGGCCCAGCATGCCAGTTTTTGATAGGCCTAATCATGGGAAATTAGCAGAACATCTGTGAAGTCATATATCACAACAAGAATAATGCTCAATAAAAGAATGCTGAGTAAGATCCATAAATCTCCACTTAATATACTTTATGTGTGCACATGTGAGGGGGAAAAAAGGAACATACAGCTCTTCACCAATGTTGGTGGTATTTTTAGTGGGCACCATGGTTAATACATGCCCTACCTGTTCTACAGCTTCTGAGGAAGAGATTAGCAACAAATTTGTGTCATGCCTCAACACAAATATACAAAAAAACTTATTGATGTTGATTGTGTGTGATGGATTAAATTTGGTGCAAAATGAAACTTTGACTCTGTATCTGCACTAAAAATATAGCTGTAGAGGGAAAAATAGGACATTTATAACAACTTAGCATTTGTTGGCCAAGTAGAGGTCTGAAGAGTGTAGAATGGAAAATGGCAAACATCTTTCACAAAAATAAGAATTGCCTCTCCATAGGCCTGGATAGCTTGTGTGTGTGTGTGTTACAAGAATGTGTAATGGAAACCTGGGAAACAAAGAAGTCTTTTCAGGCTGAGGATTCCAGCTGTTCGCAGACTGTGGAAGAGAAAACAGACTTTATTCAATGTCTGCAGATGTTTCCAAACTTTCATAGTTCTAAAATTTAAATTCAATTACCTAATCAATATTAAAGATCTGAGGGAATATATGTTGCCCATTGGATACGGTTTAGGTGGTGAGGAATACAAAGGATTCAAACATTCTCAGGCAGAAAGATCTGGTGGCTCAGAGGCAGCAGCAGATGAAAACAATGACTGGAGACAGCCCATGCGGAATGATAAATGAACATTCATTTCTCAGCTGCCCTGATGCAACCTCTCTGGTTTTAATGGAATGTGGTATAATTCAAATGTAGTTTACCTACAAGGCCTGATCATCTGGAAATGAGGGCAAATTCCAACTTGAGGGGTGCTAAGATGTAATTCTGTGCCTACAGAATTCACAGCTGACAAAAGAGCATCAGCAATGTGTTTTGAAAATTTGGCAACACAATCATGTGAAGCCTGAGATTAAAACATATGGATTTTCTGCTGTCCACTCAAACAGGCACTAAGTTTGACATTTTACATATACATTTTCATATAGCATCAGCAATACAAACTTGTTTTACTAAAAAAGCACACACAGAAGCAGTGATGCCTCTTTTCATCTGACAAGTAAAGATAATTTTGGCCGGTTTGCTCAACATCCCATTGCCACATATCTGACTTATGCATGCAATCTTTTACAATGTCTGTGCTGAATATTGTTATCACTGTTCATCCCTCAAAGTTTGGTTCTTGAAGCACTCCATTTTATAGAAACAATTAAAGCATATCCCTTTACTAAATTATTCCCAAATGCAGATGGTGGTCCATTAATAAAAGGGGCCTAAATATATCTCATATCAACTCCAACACACTAGACTGCATTATGGCATAGAAAAAATTCTTCCCTCTCTACCATCTCACATGATGACATCAGAACGGAGATAAAAAGATGGGAAATGGTGCCCTTAGCAATTTCTAAGATTTTTGGTTGATAGTATTATGGAAATTAAAGAAACTTCCATTTCTTTGGTTCTGAAAAGGACCAAGCACTGCATGAGTTAAAGCCTCTGGATAAGAGTAGCCCAGGTAAGTAGATGTTCTATGGAAAGCCAAAGTCATATGAGAATGAATCCAGAAGTTTTAATATAATTTAGATGAGGTTGTTCAATAAAATAATACAGGCTCACTTGGTCTATTGTTATATCTAGTTTAATTTAAAGGTTTTTAATTTTCTTCATGTGTAAGAAAAATTAGTTTGAATCACCCATATCTGCACTTGGGATTCAAATCAATACTATATTGCTGAAGATCAGAATTTTTAAAATATTTGTTAGAAAATAACAGAGAAAAAAATGACAATGCAGAAGTGTGCTGCTTGCAATTCAGGGGAGATTAGATGGGGAGATTAGATGAGGAGAGAAATCAGAGTGTGCTGTTCTGTGTACATGGATTAGCAGATAGCTTTATATGCCTGGCTTTTAATGATGGTGTGGAGCATCTTTCTACCCCATCACTGTGTAAGAAGGGAGGAAAGTAGAGGAAATTTGCTTTATGCTCTGTCCAAGATTCATTTAGAAAACTCAAGCTGCTAAGAGGAACAGGCTTCAGCTTGTCTAACTTCAAATGTGTTAAAACAAGTTCTATATTATAACTGGACAACCCCTAAAGATTTAACGCTTTTTGGCGAAGGAACTTTTTCTTCTCTGTGTTTGTACAAAACCTAGTGTGCCCAGAAGTGGCACTTCCTTCTAATAATGAACACGGAAACATGTAACCAGTCTTAACCCAAATCCTGAATTACATTACCTCAGTCCAAGATCTCTTCCCACAGTCCTGCCTGTGTGCATGTATTTATCACTCTCTAAAAGTTAAACTCAAATTTGTATTTTTTTAGAGCAATCAATAAGAAAGCCGCCACAACTAAATCCTTGTCCTGCAGATGTCATAAGTGGCTTTGTACAGCACTTGACCTTTTGACTGAATAACCTCTGTCCTGCTGCCAAAAATATCTGATGAGTAACTTTCTTTTGTTTTTAGTGGGCTCCTTAAGGATGAAGGTAGCTGGGAACTGAAAATCCTGCTGTGGTTAAGACAGCAACATATTTTACTTATTGTATTTTCCTAGATCTTAGAAACATGTTGATTTGCTCCTCAACTCAGATGGCCTGTCTTACATCTCATCTTCTAACAAGTTCTCCAATTCCTAGGCATTTTTGGGCCATTGTTTATTATCTTTTTATATCCAGACCTTCCCTTCCCCAAAAATCTAAATTTTCTTACTGCTTCACAGTCCAACGTTGGCACAATTATTTCAAATGATCTGCTTTTCAGATGATTCCCACATCATTCCCAGACTGTGAGACAGCCTGTTTATGTGATGGAAAGTACCAGAGGGAACCTTCCACTGATAGGCTAATTGTTTAAATGAGTGAAAAAAAAATCAAAGTAATTTGACTTTCATACTCTGCAAGTTCCCATGCTTCTGTCTGATTGTATCATCTGTGGTTTCCTGTGCTGAGCATCTCTCCATCAAGTTCCCTTCTTCCCCTTCACTTCTTCACTCTGGTATATGCTCCCTGTACAGGACCACCTTGATTTCTGGAAGATCTCATGCTTTCTAAGCAAGGAGCTAAGCAGATGGCACACTTACCATCTCTGTATTTTTGTGGGAAAGACAGGACAGCTATAAGGAAGTAGCAGAGTGATGACACTGAATGGAGAGTGAACTAATGCAGGCAAAAAAAAAAAAAGAACTGAACCATGCTAGGAAGCTAAAGGATAGGGCATTTATGCAGTTAAAAACAAGAAGTCATTGCTAGCCAGCCGGACAAAAATCATGTAACTGTCTGTGCCCCAGTTCCTTTATTGGATATCATCGATTTCTCTGCCTCATCCTTTGTTTTTGAGACTATTAAGATCCATGTGAGAGGGATAATTCCTCTGCTTGTGAAAAGGACCTTTTTACACTGCTGTGATATTCTTCCCAGGACATAGGGCTCTGACACTATTAACATTTAAGCAAACTGGGAATCTCCCACTGGTGTTGATTGAAGTTTGTGTTAGTAAGTCTGAAGGAAAAAAATTCCCAGTCTTCCTTTGTAGTCTGGCATGTACATTTCACTCTTCACTTGAAACTGTTTCTTTCTTATTTACCTACTTCCTTCATTCTCAGAGATAAATTTAGTTTATCCAGATGTTTCTTTTCTGAGACTACTAATCTATCTCTACTTAGTCTGTCACACATTGTTTATGGAGTTGGTAAGGAACATCTCAAAAGTGAGGTACTGCTGAAGAGGATGAGAAAGATAAAGCTAGACAATAAAAAAAGATAAAGGAAGATAAAGTTAGACTGTCTTGCAGTGGAGCAAAATGAGTATCAGTGGAAGTTCTATGCTAAATATATGTTTCTGGGAATGTTTAGGAACAAAAATGGAATTGATAGTACATTAAATCCTTTATAAAGAATTTTAGGAGATTTTTGAGGATTGTGCCAAAAAAAAATGTTGCCACTCACCTTATTTGTTTTTCTGTGTGGACTCAACTATTGGAAATCTTTCTTTGGTTTGCCTGTTTATTCTTATCTTTTCAGCACTTACATAATTTTAGACCATGCTTTATAAATTATATGAGTGCTGAAAACAAGGTAGAGGAAACAAAGTTGTCTTGGAATGGGGGGAAAGAACCATTTCAAAAGTTCTAGCCTAGCTGGCTTCTGCATTAATTAGCTTCTCCGTGGTAAGGGGAGCGAGAAAAGCAAAGGAGAGAACAAACAGATTTCAGCTGAATTAGTCATGACAGCTGAATATGCACTGGTTCGGTGAAACTTAAATTGCATCATTCCATTCCATGTACAGTTGGAATAATCAGAAATGCTCAACCTCTCAAGGCTTGCACAAACTTCTACTGCTCAATAAACGGAATTGCACCTTGTTGACATACACTTCCACAGGAAAATTTTAGCAAAATGGGTTTCATTGCTCAGTTTTAATGCCCCTTGCTGAGGCTGGATTTTTGTCCCAACCCTGGAGCACAAAGCAACATGTAGTGGCAATGCTGCAGTGGCACAGCAATGACTCTCTGGGGTTCCCCTTGCTCTTTATAAGTAATAACCACAAGCTGCCCCACTGATTCAGTAAGCACTGTGATATTTAAAAGAAACAAAATGAAATAACACTGGCCAATAAAATTGTCTGACTTTTTAAGTCTTACAAGTAAACACTAAGTGCTACTATATTTATGCTCTAGCTACTGCAGAGGAAGGATAATATCCTTTGTCTCCTAGAATTAAAATAATAATAACAACAACAATAATAATAAGTTTTAATTTATAGAAATGATAACTACAAAAAGTGTTATTTTAATTCATCCTAATTGAAGGAAATGTAATTCTGGAATGGGACTTAACAGTTAGTCTGAAGTGTGTAGGACACACAGTGCTGGGACAATACAGTGGTGACTATGACAGCTACAATTATATCTGATAGTGTCTGAAGTTATGCTCATAAATCCATATTTAAGCAATTAAATAAGTGTTTTGATTTTCAAAAATGCTTCTGACCCAGCTCCCTCAGCTGACTTCAATAAAAAGGGTGCACCTTCACTTCAAGAATGAAGCCACATATTTAGATGCTTAAATTTAAGCATCTAAGACTTGAAAATGCTGCCAATGATAATTCTCCTGGCTTCACCATGGGGATAACACACCAAGTGGATTTTAAATACAGGTGTTTCTGCAGGGGAATAAGCAATGTTATCAGAGGGATCTAATGTAACTCCTGGTTTTTTGGTTCCTTCTGAAACAGTTAGGGATATTTTTGAAACATCAACATGGTCTTTCCTACACCGAGCAAACAGCCCATAGGAAAGCTGTCACAGAGAATTCTCTGACTCCCTGGCTCATCCTTCTGACCAAACCAGTCTTAATACTTTGCATTGCACTAATACCATGTAACAACAGAAAATGTTTCCTCAAACCATTTTGTTATCATAATGTTTGAAGGAAACTCTCCTTAAAAACCCCTCATCCACAGATATTTATACCTAGTCTTCAGGTTCAAGGAAAAATAGTTTTACCATTTTTAAACAGGACACACATTTTATTAAAATTTTATGGACTTCTATATACACTTCTAGGGAATGGCTGAATAGTTCTTTCGGAAATAATTCAGCTGTAAACCTAATCTTGGAGCCTTGTGCTGAGAAACGTAAATTTACTCTGTGACTTCTAGTAGCTGCTATACAGACCTGATTGCTGTGGAACAGTTTACAACCAAAAGGAAGAATCCAATTTTTGAGTTGAAGGTAAAATAGAAGTCTCGTAATAATATTTGAATACTAGTTCCCTATATGTAAAATAATCTGCTCATTTCTGTGAGTCAGGTCATCTTTAGGATAATGCACAATGGAAAACATTGTGCTTCAGGTTAAAAACATGATGTGCTCAAGCAGAAGGTACTTGGCAGAATTTGCCAAACACTGACCAACTTCCCACCACACTCTTCTCATTTGAAGCTAAACTCAGTGAAAAAAAATCAGCAGGACTGTATAGACCAATCTGGCTTCTGGTTTTGTTGGAATTAGAAAGCTTTTAAGTTTTATTATGAAAAAAAACTCTTCCAAGAAAAATAACAAACTTTTCTAATTTTATACTGAGAGAATTGTTCCACTGGAAAAATTATGTGAAGCCTAAGCACAGGTATTCAAGAACAGCTGTAATCAAGCTTACCACAGAAGGCACTTAAACTAAGAGGCTAGTGTCTGCAAAACTCATGTTTTTTTCATTTCCTCTTGGGAGACTGATGCTGGTGAGAAGCAGGCCAGCATTCTCCTTACTCCTTATTGTGCTTTCTTTTTACATCCTCTTTTCCATGCTCTGTTTTAAGATCAAATCCCCAGACAGCACAGAGATGGATGGGGCAAACACAACTACCCTGGTAACCCAGGGATCACAGTCAGAATACCAGCATAGGGTAGATCTACTCCTTATACAAATGCACAGGATGTCCAATAGGCAGTGCTACCAGACAATTTGCCCAAGACAATACATAATATCAGTGGCAAACTGGATGCTGGGTGTGACAACTCCTGCCACTTGACCTTGTTCTCAAATCATTGGCTGCACAACTTCTCCCAGCATAAGCAATATATTTTAAGTGAAAAGGAAAACAATGTGCAAAGTAGCCATGAAGGTAATGAATAATATTAAAAAGGCAGATATGCAAATAATATTTTTGAAATCAAAGCAACCAAATGAGAACTGAAAGAATAATCACATTTGTGTTTTTAGCATTTTCAGTTGCCAGGAGGGCATTAGTCTTCCTGAGTTCTAGCAGCAGGAAGTCCTTACGTTCTCCATATGAAGCCAAACAGCCAGGCAGGTTGGGATGTGGCAGGGACAGTAACATCTTCTATAGTAGACAAATGAATCTTAGAGGAGACCCTTTTGTATAACTCAACAATGATTGCTTTCTGAGTCTCTGCAAAATACACACATATTATTTTGGAAAATATTCTTTAAAGTTTTTATTTCTTCACTCATTATTGGTGCCAAGTCTTTGGTCCAATGACTTGTCACATCTTTGTCAGCTTTAGAATTTCATCATTCAAGACTGACAGTTTTGTTCATTTTAGCATTGGTGTAATTCTAATTACTGGTACTATGTAAGCAGTGAGGCATACTGACAAATCAACCCAATGGAGCATGTAAGAGATACTTAACCATGATGGAGTATGAGCAGGATTTATTACCCAAAATCACAATAAATTAACATGCTGATAATCAGAGATGTAACTTCTATCTTTTAACTAAAATTCCACAACCCTCTCAACATTAAGCCTGTAATGCACCCCACTCCGATGGATGTAAGCTGAATGAAGATTTTCCTCCAAGGAATGCTTCTAGTCTGTTGCGGTGTGTTGTAATAACCTGTCTTAAACTTCCGGATCCCTTCCCCAGGTGTGCCAATACCCCTCTTCTCCTTCCCCCCTCGCCCCCTGCTGCCCCTCGCCCCCTGCTGGGCTGTCAATCAGTTTTAACATTCCAGCAAGGCGTCGTGTGGTTCGTCACTTTCAAAGGATGCCCCTCAGGCCTGGGGGTCATTGGCCTGTCTAGGTGTCCCTCGTCCCTTGAGACCCTCCCACCTGGTTGGTAGCTCACCTGTCCCTCCCTTTCCCCTGTCCCCGAGCTTAAAAGCCGAATCAAGCCATGCGGTCGGTATTCTGTTGGAGCTGTTACTATGATTCAGACCTCTGTGACTATGGAATAAAGCTCTGGATATTAACCCTCCAGCAGAATCTGTCTCCTTCTTCCTCACCATTAGCCTGAAGCCTTCCCTCCTGACGTAAACGGAGTTCCTAACAAGCCTGGACTTGTTCAGCTGCCCAGCTGCAACCTCCACCAAGCTAAAGGTGTCTCTGGGGTGATACACCACAGTTGCCCCCTTTGGCCTAGCAGCAAGGGTCAGAGCGGCCCAGGCACAATCTACCTGGTAATATTGGAATTCATATTCCAATACTAGTCTAAGGAGATTTTTTTTTTAATATGAGACACACTACCATTAGACTTTTATATAGCACATCATTAACTTAAACATGCTGTCCCAGTTTTAGTGGATTAGATGTTCAGCAACTCAGAGAAGCCGCTGCAGGTCTTTTCATGAAGAAAAAGAATAAGAAGTCCTATAGTATTCCAGATTATAGGACATAATTGGCAAAACATTCAAGTGTCCTCCTGAAAAAAACCTGAGTGTCCAGCTAAGACTTTACACTAGAAGAAAATGTTGGGTTTGTTTCTTGTTAGAATTTGTGGTTTTCAATATTTTCTTGAAAATTACTTAAACATTAAACATAAAGCATTTGATCCTGGTGTCTTTTGGAAACATGGCTAATAGGTAGATGTGGCAAAAGAGAAAATACTTCTGAGTTAGGTGACACCTGAGAAGACATGCTATACTAAAAATTCTCTATTCTGGCCAACTAGCAGGAATAGGCATTTTGCAAAGTAATTAACAAAATTATATGAACTGCAGAAAGAAACATGTGAATTTAACAGAAAACAATATGCTATCAAAAAAAATTACTGTACCTACAGTAACTACATGTAACTACAGTAACTATATGTAACTACAATGTAATTGTACTAGACACAGACACGTCTCCTGATGTTCTTTTATTCTGACAGAACTTAAACACAATATCATCTCTGCTTCAGATAGTCTCTGAATTGCAGATAGCGAGAAAACATGACTATGCTGACATGTTTTTATCTGAAGTTGCCCTCTTCTGATGCTCTTATCCAGGCGTCTCTTTCTAGTCACTTTTTGGTTGCAGGATGCTGGATCAGCGAGAGTTCAACTAAATTTGATCTGATACTTCCACTTACTTTTCCATATAAAATTAGCCCCAAAATGCAAAATGTCAAGATAGAAATAATTTAAAAATTACCTCCTTCAAGATAGAAAAGAAGGCTCCAGCTGTTCAAATTAAAGTGAATAAAAATGACACAGTTTGTTATAGTAACACCTATTTTGCATTGAATGCCTTACTAATCCCTATTTTTAAATGATGCATTGGTGACAACTTCTCTTTAGCAGTGAAGAAAGGGTGTTTAGGGCATTGTCAGTACGATTTGTTTAAGGCCTTCACAGGTCTTCCTCTCTTAAGCATTTTGAAACCTTCTGTTGGTACTTCACCGGGCCTCCAGGATTCCCATATTAGTAATGAGTCTGTCTACCTTGCAGCCAGGAGAAAAAACCCAAGGCACTCTGAAATTAACCATCTGCTCTCTTGGAATCAGGATAAAAATTAAAGGGACAAATCTTGACTGACTATTTACACAAGAAGATTATGGCTCTGTAAATAAGCCATAATGGCTGGTATAACAGATTTGGTGTATTATCTCTAAATAATAGAGAGAGAGGCTGTTGTGGAGAGCCAACAGCATACAGAACACCTACTTAATCATAAATTAGTTTTTACAAGAGATTTTCAGCTGCACAGATGTAACTGTGTCGGACTTGCTCATGGTGAGTAACATAAACAGGTTCCCTAACAATAGATACTGCTACAAATACAATGTACTAAGGTTAGTGTTTCTTTAAAAATTCATAATCTAGAACTTTTCTCCCTCTGACTACAGTAGCAAAACTGTGGCTGACTGGAGGGAGAGCAGAGTACTTCCCCAAAATGCACCCCAAAAAAATTACCCAGGTCATTTGGCACTCAGACAAAAGTGTCAACACCTTCGCAGGGCCAGCCTGGCATTCTTCTCCATGCAAAGGCTTGAGCCCACAAGTATCAAATCCTGGTCCTGGCTCTGCTGATAGCATTTGGGGCACTCCTTTGCAGGCAATTTACAGTCAGTATCTCAGTTATTCCGTCTGCAAAATGGAGATGAAGACTCCATCTGTGAAACACTCAGAGACTAACTCAGAAAAAATGACAAATAAGAACTAGATTTCATTACTGTAAGTAATAGTATCTCCAGGTCTATAGGGATGCCATGTTACAGAGCCTCTTTCTTTCCAGAATGATACAACTTTATTAGTTCTTCCACTGTTTTCAGTATAGGATACTTTTGGCAAAGCTCTCACGAATTAAAACTTTCCAGGTCCTGTGCTATATTGATAACACAATGCAAAAGCCTGAATAAATAATTTTCTTTCTATTCCTTCCCACCCCCATTGCTAAAACTATATGGGATTGCGTGAAAAAAGATTATATTTGCTGTTGCAGTAAGAGAGTTTTGTCCATGTGCTACAGCTAGACTGTCCATAAAAGGTCATTGCCAGGCAAAACACACAATTTTAAACTAATTGTCTGAGTTCACAATGGAAAAGTATTCAACAAGGAGAAGTGAGATAACATAATTTGAGAAAGACCAAGCTCATTGCTAAGGACAGAGAGGCTGACTGAGACAGTACAGTTAGGTTTCTGTTTTATTTTAGGGCCTGACCTCTGTTTAAGTATTTGAGGCAATTGTAATGGCATATGTTCAACACAGCAAAGAGCCAGGTGCTGCAATAAGCACTATATTGTTAATGTCATGAATGATCAATATCTTTTAAAGTTCAGTTTCTGTCTGTGAAATACCCATTCCATGGTTATATGCATTGATGGGTGCACTAAGGAATTATGAAGAACAAGGCAGGAATTCTCAGCTTCAAACAGTCCAGATGAATGTAATTTTAAAACCCTTACACTACTATTTATGTCCCTTACATTACTTACATATGTCCTTATGTCAATAATAGGAAATTGAATCCCTAATACTGATAATACTGGTTTTATCCAAGAAAAGCTCTAATTGAGATTTGAGTTCAGAGACAGAGGAGAAAAGTGACTGCTGTATCAAAGAATTATGCTGAGATTGTTAAACTTCAGTGAATTAGCATCTTAGTATCTTCTGTATGATCAATTTTGAACAATCTCTATGGTTTAAGTTTGGCCACATCCCTCAGCCTCTTTCCTCTTCTCCCTCTGAGCCTTCAGACATATTTTCTTCAAAAGAGCTATGGAATATGCAGTATTAGCTGTTCTTAGGACTGCAGCACAGTCTCTGCATGTTATATCTCTTGGTACTGCATGGAGAAGCACTGTAGGCAACCGGAAGTCTTTTGCTTGAATTTCATCATCCCTTGAAAAAACATGAAGGTGGATACCTGTGGGATCTCAGCACCTCAGGACTGAGGTGCCGAGCCACCGAGACCACCCTTGGGGGGCTCGGGAGTCCTGGAATGTTGCCAGAAGTGTCTGGTGGCTGGACTTTGATCCTACACGGGAGACGACACCTGTATGAGGATAGGAGGATTTCACCGGGGTGAATGGTGAAGGGATTAGTTAATTAGAGGGTGAGACACAGGGTTTAGGATTTATGTACAGGGGGGTTTAGAGAAGTAAGATGGAGGAATTGGGGCATGTCCTGTCCTTCTTCTTCTTCTTCTTCTCCTCCATCTTCTGTGGTGATGGTGGCACTTTGGGATTGGTCATTACTGAAAGTGCACCGTACAATAAGAATAAAAGGTATTGGGGAAGAATGATAAATATTGTACATGTAACTATGGGTATAAAGATAGGTGACTGTCCGGAGGGCAGGACAGTGTGCTCATGGCTGGCTGCTGAGCAGACCTCTGTCGGGCCGAAAGAAAATCTTTTAGATAAACAATTAATAAACATAAAGACCGAAAGAAGAACTGAAGCCTCTTCTCATCCTTTGATACGCGGGCTGCCCCAAGGCCACTCCGGGCACTTCCAGGCCCTCCAAACAGCCGAAAACCAGACAGATACCAAGTCTTAGATATTATTAAACATTCTCAATAGAAACAGACATTATTGTGGTTACTGAGGCCACTACTTTTAAATATTTATTTACAAAACCAAAAAAATGAGTAAAACATAAAGCAGCATACATCCTAAGAGAAAATCCTGCCATAATAATATTTTTTACTCTAGATAACTTGCATTTTGCAAAAAAAAATGCTCAAGGAAACAAAAATAACTCCTCAATAAGAATTTAATGAGTATTTTCATATTATAGTTTCACAAATAAAATAGATGTTAATTACTAGGATGCCTATGCCTGCCTCACAGAGATATTAGATGGAAACAAGGGAAGTGTCTTTTTAGAATCCTTTTTAAAACAGCAACAACTTTTCACTTGATGTTTAGCTCTTAGAAATTACAGAAATTACACAGCCAAGAAAAGAGTATTTAGAACAAGATGGCAAAATTGAACAGAAAAATAGAAAAACATTGAAAAGAAAGAGAGAAAAAAATGGCTGTCCACAAAAATTTTTGAATGGAATTGCCTACTTTGATGTACTTTTTAAGGGAACCCCTTTTCAGAAGTTGTATTGCCTGAAAATCAAGTTAATTTAGGGTATCTAATGATACTATCCCTCCTCTCAAACTGAGATATGCAGGATCAGCAGAGGTTTCGAGTTCTGATACACCCCTGTAACATATGATCATCCCTGTGATTTAGCCTTCAATTTTCTGGGTTTTTATTTTGTGAACAGTTGCCAGACAGACCAAAAAAACCCATAAACCTTTTGCCCTCTGAGAGAAAGCCATTTTGCTATCAATCAGCACAAAGAACAGGCAGAGAAGCCAGTGCAAATAGAACAGGATAGAGCCTACAGGCAGGCTAAACTGAAAATTTGTGTTGTTCCTAAGATGTGAACAAATAATAAAGAAAAAATCATCATTGCTTCAACTTGGGAGATGCAAACTGTAATATATTGGAAACACTGACGAAGTCATGAGCATCGCTTTTCTAATAACTTTGAGATGAAAAAAAATCCAACCAACTTTCTATAAAGTTATTAAGATCATTCCTTGCTGGAAAAGCAGATGCTGAAGAAAAACAGTCAGAAAGGTTGACTTCCAAAAAGACTAGCAAAAAGATATGATATTTAGAAGCTGGTCTCTGTTAAAAAGTTGGAAATAAAAGTGCTGTTTTGAACTGAGTACAACTTTACCCAAGATTTTAACAGACATGGCTGGGTTGTTACTGCAGCACAGCTATTATTTAGAGGCTTGTCAAAGGCTGTTTGATCTAATAGGTTCTACAGGCAAGTTTTGTGCTAAACAGGAGCAGATATAGAAGGGGCTCTGACTGATGGACACTGAGTTTAGTGTCTTGCAGGTCTGACTGTGTGGTGGCATCCCCTGGGGAACGGTCATCCGTTTGCAAAACTGCTTGCATTGCCTGCCAGCCTGCAGACAACAGAGATGTGGATGGAGATTACTGCCAGAGACTGAAGAACTCCTAGTTAACACAGGGCCCTTGATTTTTCCTGACATAGTGAAGAGAGAGCTCTGCTGGCATGCTGACCTCCCTCTCTGGTGATTCAGACTCACATATTCATAGCGGTGGGCAAACTTCCCATGCCTCTGTTTTGAGTTTAGAGACCCATCAGACTACTTTGAATTGGTGAACTTTTTCTTCCTGCAATTTAAACATGTTTGTTTGCTTTTCCCTGAAGGGAGGTTCAGTGTGAAATAGAACATGTTCTTTTTCTAGCTAATCAGAAACATATTCCTGGTGGTATTGAATGAAGAACATACCCAAAAGGTAAGCAGGACAAGTGGTCCTTTTGTGCATAGACACAGAGACACACTCTCAGCAGGCTTCCTCTGGGCTGGAATCAGATGGAGTGGAGATTAGCAGTAGGAAAAGGAATGAGACTGGATAGCTCTCAGTTTATCATGTGGACTCTGAGCAGGAGAACTAAATAGGGTATTTACATTGGGGACTATTTCCCTGTCATCTCCCTCCTCCTTCTCCTCCCCCACATTGAGTTTGATTGTCTTCTCCCTTTCTCTACTTGTTTGCTTCATTCACATGCTTGAAGCATTTCTCATTTGGTCACATGTCCATCAGATGATCTTTACAACACACAGTGTGTTAAGAGCTGCATGAAAATCTCTGCATGGTCTGTGTTTTCATACAGTTGCATAGCATGTAGGTAACATCAATTAATATTTTAAACATGCTGAAAGGACTATACATTGCATATAGAGCATTTCACTACATTTTTTATCCTCTGTTTTCCCAATGAGACATATGAACCCAGTGATTTTAACAACCTGTCTTAAAGGATCATTTCTTAGACCCCGGAGTTCACTTACTCAGTGGGGCTATTTCCCAGAGAGGCAGTAATCCTGAAAGAACCATGATGGGGACAGTGAATAATAAATTTCTACAACTGTACTGTAATATAAATTCAGGAAAGGAAAGTTAAATGCTCTTCTGTCCTGTTTTTGCAGAGGTACCTCATCACAGAGCAAGGGAAAAATAGCCTAAATTCTTCTTCGCTCTCATACATGTGGGCTTTGAAGGCGATGCTTAGTTCCACATACCCAGTGATCAAAAAGATGGCAAGACTTCAGAGAAGCAAAAAATGGCTGTGAAGAGCAATACCCAGAGGAAGATGAAGGGGATAACATATAAACTGCTAAAAGAATGAGAAATGCTTAAACACAAAGAATGAGACAGGTGTATTAATATAATATGTGAGATAGAATCAACAGAAAATATAAGACCAGAAAAATGCTGGTATTAAGGAAAACTTCATTAGACTGAGTTCTGTTTGTTGTTTAATAAGTAGGTGGGCAAATGCAGTAGTGGAAACCCTGGGAGATTCAAAATGAGACAAGGAAGAGCACCATCGGCATGCAGAAGGGAAGATTCTTCCACTGCTGGGAGGTGAAATGAACCATTCATTAGAATATTCATTTATGATATTTAATTGGCAAAGTGACAGCAAAAAAAAAGAAGTGGAAGTTTGAGGCCGATGTTTTATTTTAATCAAAAAGAAATAGGAGTTAGACCAATTAGCTAAGAAAAGACATTGGGGACCTCCCTGATACAAATGCCAATGAATTCAATCTATGAAAACTCAATGAAGTATCTTCTGTCACTGTGTTATTCAGAGCGAAATATTTACTATTAGAATTGTATTAGTGTCCTATAAAATTTCCAATTTTATAGGCTATAGTATGCTAGAACTTTCTTTACAAACTATTGACAAAAGAACAGAATTTTCTGAGAATCTGAGAATAATTTAGGTTGGAAAGAATCTCTGGAGGCCATCTAGTATAAGTTCCTGCTAAAAGCAGCTCCTTCTTTGAAGATAGAGCAGGTTGCTCAGGATAATATACAGCCAAATCTAGAATATTTCCAAGGACAAAAATTTTAGTATTTCTTTGAGCCTCTTGTTCTGGTGTTTGATCTCCTCTGCTGTGAATTTCTTTTTCTGGAATCAAACCAGATTTCACTTGCTATGTCTCTTCTCTTGTGCCATTAAATTGTTGCTTAAAATGACACCGTTAAGTCTAAGATATATAAAATGAAAGTTCCAATACAATAAAGGCAGATTAAGGCACATTTTAGGATTAGGAAGTCTTTACAAGAATTTGAATTCTTTAGAAATCTCTCAGCCATTCTAGAAACATTTTTCTAGAATGAATTTTTTTTTGTCTGCTTGTAGATATGTAATCATCTGTCATCTGCGACAACTTTCTTTTAATGGCTTTCTCTGACCCTAAGCTCATAGCAATAAATTAAAACCCCAAGTAAAAGACCAGTAAGCAGATTGTTGAAAAACACTGATCAAGTAATGCATGCCTAAACATTAATTGAAAATAAATGTAGAAAAAAATGGTGTATATAAGATTACTGTGAGGGCAGAACAATGTCGCATGGTGACATACAGGTAGCAAACCTCATCAATTTGTAAGTTAAATTGATTTATAAACAAATATAATGAGACTGAAAGCGGGCACTAAACAGTGGTAATGATTATGAAATTCCCTATTGAGACAAGTCCTATTTCTTGGCAGGCTGGTCTTGGTTAAATTGGACTGTGGACAACCTAAACAACAAGAAGCACTCAGACAAATGTCAATATTTGAAGTGAGGGAACAACAGGCATTTTGGATAGCAAGCACATTTTCTTTGGATCGCTCACCTTTTCAGCTTCACGCTGTTGAAATTTCAACAATATATGTTTTAAGAGAATATGTATGCATCAGACTAGGAACACAGGCCTGTCAGAAGGATCATCCAGCAGTTTAGAAGAAGTTGTGAGTCTTTTCTACAGCCTAAAAACAGGCATCCAAAACCAGACTCTTCCTTTTTTGTTGTTGTTGTTGTTGTTGTTGTTGTTGTTGTTGTTGTTGCTGTTGTTGTTGAGGTTAACTGTACTGAAATACTGTGTTTCTTCTTTCTAAACTATCTCATGACATTTAAATATGAGCTATAACACAAAAGGTTTTGGACACATTGATGTAGCCGTACTCTGGTTAAGAACGCATCAAATTCTACATTTGCCTACAATACCCATTTCTGTGCCTCAGAACTTTGCAGAGGCATCACTCATATGTTACTAATAATTTTCTCCACTTTCATTTGCAGGGACACAGCCCAAGAAGCTTGGGCAGATAAGTGTCTCAGGGATGTTTACAAGGGTACTCACAGGGAAGAGATATGGGGTAAATGCGTGGAGATGATACTGAAAAAGTCCTTGTAAATTTAATAAGGAATAAAGGAGCATTAATGCTCATTGGTCATTGACTTTCCCCACATTTAGTGACTGAATTCAGATTCTGTTTGTATCAGTCTAGGGATTTAATAAATCTGTCACTGCCTAATGGCTCTGCATGTAGTCAAACACAGATATTGTGCTATATAGAATTCACCATAAAATGCCAGTTATTATTACCACTGTGTCCATCAGCTTGAACACCTGCTTTTCAGGGAAGTAACTGCCAGTTCTGACATCTGAATGCAATCTGGAAAATTATAACCATGCATCACTCAAAACATCCCTTTCGAAGACACAGTCCAAGCATCATAATTTCCTTGGTTGGTTGCCTGTTAGTATCATTTATACTAAGATCCTGGAGATAAGTAGAAAAATTTCCAGATGTACAGCCATGTATCCTAACTCCCAGATCACAAGAAAAACCATTACAACTAAGGGGATGGGGAGGAAAATTCAATTTTTTAAGCTATGAAATTATTATAAAGGTAGGAAAAACAGTCTTACTTTATAGGGAGTTTGTCTATATGTTGGGTAGAACAAAGCAGAGAACTATCTTGATTATCTTTGTATAAAGCATCCAGTTAAAATTTTGAATGAAAATTCACAAAACCAGTTTTGCAATATTTTCTCAGGTTTGCGTGGAGGCAAAACTTTAAATTCTCATTTTAAAAAATCAACAAATATTAGACTTTAAAAAAATTTCTATTTCTCTTTAATGACACATGGACAACACACTGCTTTTAATATACCTTCAGATTAATACCTAAATAAATACAATTAAGTGATGCAATCCATCTTGAGAGTAAAAATGAGCCTCATGGATTTACTTGGGGAGGGTAACAAAAAAGGATTCAGCACCCACTTTAAATGTGGGTGATCCTCCATCAGGTGGCAACAGAGGAAAACAACTTTAACTTTCTCTTTCAACCAAACAGAGAAGTATTTGACCTGTGAAGTTTCCTACCCTGTCTGAAAAACAGCCCTGTATCCTAAAGCCACCCCTGTGTATGTGCTAATGTAAATTGTGGAGATAGCTTTGTACAGACAAGAGGTTTAGAGGGTTAAAGATTTTGAGCAACAAGGAAAAACCTTCTTATTTGTAATCATAAAAGTAAAAAGTTTATATTCTTAATCCTGCTTTGGTCAAAGCTTTGAAACATTTTCGCACTGGTTTTAAGGCTTCATTGCTACAAGTTGTTGCAGTTCTGCCCAGCTTGTTAAATACAGACTTAACTGTGGCTGCTAAAATATTTGTAAAATCTTGCAGCAAAATGAACATGCATGGATGAAAAGCAGAAGGAATGCTATTAGTGATTCAAATTACAGGTCTCCAGTCCCAAAATCACTACTGAATAAACAACTTGGTGGACATCACAACTACACAGGTTGCTGAAAATCCTCTCTTTTCAGTAGCAGCACAGCAATCTACTAAATAAGGAGTTTCCTTCTCTCCCTTCACCTCTTGATAATATATATATTCAAAAAAGTCTGAAGCTCATAAGCTTTGGCACTACTGGTCACCACAACCATAAAAGATGAGGATGAACTGAAGAAAAAGAGGGACAGATGAAGGTTTGTTTACTTGTATCCCTGCTGTGGATCTGGGTACTCCCATTACTCTGGCACTGAGTTAAATTAAGTGAATTGAATCAGCTAAGTAGAAACTCAGCATCCTAACTTAGGTAACTAATCTAAAGTCTTCTGCTTCCTGGGCAAACTGAACATTGATGTCATTCTTCTGAAATTAATGGCCTCAGTTATTTGGGGTGGCTTCTGGCCCAGTGATTCAGCTGGACTTCATCTGAAATGTCTGTGAAAATGAAGTTCTCAAAAAGCATTTATTTTAAGATAGACATCATTATGTCACCTAGTAAAATAAAAAACAGCACCCACACATCTCTGCAAGAAAAAACAATGAGATCTTCCTTTCAAGCTATCTCATTGTAAGAAAAATTTCTTGCCAGGAAAGACAGGAAATCGTTGACCAGAAGGACATATCTTATGCTGAATTCTGGGAGTTTCTTTCCAAGTGGAATTCATTCTACTATTCAAACCTTTCAGCTACTCAAGAATGAATATGTAAGTTAAATCATCAGGAGTGAGCAAAGGCAATTTAACACGTACTAAGTAATAATCACCAACCACCAAGAAAAATTCAATTCAGAAGGTTTTCATTTGATCTATAATGTTTCCCATCTGCCCAATACATTGAAATCTCCCCAGCATTTCATGGAAGAGTGTTTTCTCTAGTCTATATTGAATAAAGTTCTCAACAGTTAAAAAAAAATCTCTTTCTGAAAATATTCCGCCTGAAGAATTTTTAAAGGTTTTTTTTACACAAGCCATGGATTTCACCAGAAAGCCTACAGCAATAATTTTTCACTCCCTCAATTCAGAGAATTTCAAATGTTTTATTATTTCACTGAGACTAGGAGGACACAGGTTTAGAAGATTGATTTCATTATATTTTTCAATCATTGCAGAAAAATTTGTTAAAAATCCAGAACAGGTTAAATGTTCATTCTCAAATAGATGAGAAACAAGATAATAAAATACCTCAGACTAAACATTTACACATTGTCTGCTTGGGCTGTAGTGCACAGATATTTGAGTTCTTTGGATTTCTGGTGGAATCTTAAGCTACAGAAAAACATTTGGCTGAACTGCCAACAGCATCAGTTTACCCAGAAGTCTGCAGGCATCCTTCCATCATTTCAAGATTCAGGTTGTCTGAACAAAGAGAAAAAATGTGGAAAAGAAGCTGAAGAATGTCAATGTAGCAGAGAATGAAGCTGGCCTTTGTGCTAGCTGGATGCCAACACAACATATTTCCCATCAAATCTACTACTCAGACTTTGCAACATGCATTTTCTGTGAAATGCATGTTCATCTGAACAATTAGGCCTGAAGCATTTGGATTAGGAGGTTACAATGGCTATCAGAAAGGCTGAACTGCTTCCTCACATTTCAGCTGGACTAACAGCAAAATAATTTTAACAGTAGGGAATATTAATCTGAATTTCAGGCTACAAACTAAGTCAGCTTTTTTTTCATGAGAAGTAAACAACATCAGGGACTTAAAAAGTCACAAAGCACAGTGCTCCTGAAAGTTAGTTCCAGACTTCCTAGCAACTCATACAAAAAATCCAATTCTGTTCTAATGATGGAGAAGACAAAAAAAGATAAAAATCTCTTTTCTGTCTGCAACCTGAATGTAGCAAAATTCAAATCTGCATTAGCAGTAGAGCTATTCTTTCTTCACCCCCCATCCCCTGGCCAGGTCTTGAGCCCTTCCTCCAGCTTGCAGAGACAATGCCAGCCCAGGAGACAGGAGAAGGAGAGAAATTTCCTGTAAGAATTGGTGATATTCCCCCTATAATAGGGTGCCTACCAGGATCACCCTCAAAAAAAGAGGCAAGTGCAAACTGGATGTTGCTGGGAAGCAGATCTCTCTGGGGCTGAGCTTTCATTTTGGCCTAGTGCCCTGAGCAGTTCAGAGAAAAGTGCTTGGGATATTGGTCTGTTTCTAATGCTGAACCAGACCTGAGGCTGAGATGGGTGTGCAGCCCTGGGGTGTCTTATCTCAACATGAAGTCAAGACTTTGCTGTTCATGTTATCATTTAGCTGCCATTACCAGCTTCCTTCACCAATGTGGGATGTTTACTGTGTCCATTGGAATTGACCACCTGGCCAGAAGGGCCTGTGAGCTAGATATTTGTACAGGGACTGGCTCTGTGGGCCACTGCATGCTGTGTGTTACCTCAAAAATGCAGAAAGTAAATAAAGAAAAATTGCCAGGAAAAGACTAGTAACACATCTGGGTCCACATTGTCCAAATCCCAACATTACCTTGCTGTAAGAAATTGAAACAAATGTGCTTCCATGAGGCAGTTGAGCAAATGGGAGTTTTCATAGGCTGAATAGAGAGTTCTTGATGTTGCTCAAGAGGAACTGCAGGAAAATCCCAAGTGGATATGAGAGAATATAGAGAAGGCAGAAGTTACTGAGAGAGACCTTAGCTCCAGGGCCTCTTCCAATAATATCTGCAAATTAAACTATGAGTTGTTGGATACCTTATTCTCCTTTTAGGATCCTGAGGGATAATATACAAAGCCATCAAAATACTGTGTGCCCTGGCGTCAATAAGTGCCACATCCCTCTGTGGACAAGGTGTGATGGAGTAAAAGTGCCAATAGACAGAGTGCTCCTTAGCTTAAACACAATGGATCCTCCCCACATCCATTTCTCTTCCTGGGTAGCTACTTATGTAGTATTTGACTAGAACAGCTCTCACTAGTAAAAATAGTTATATTTCCTACTAATAGGTGTAGTGTGAAACAAAAATGGTGAAACATTTCAATTGCTTTTATCACACAATCAACGTACTTGGCAACCAGCTGAATGTAGACTCAAAAGAACATTCAGCTACTAACCCTCCTCTAAAATCCTTATTTTTAGTGTGAGTTTAAACAAAATTCCTGTTTTGTATTCTTACATTCCCTCTAAATTTTCTCTTGCATATGTTGTTACTCCTTCTGTCCTCTCCTAACCTATTTTGAAATGTTATTGTTTGCCATTTTATAGCTGCTGTGTTTCACCTCAAAATTGGCTGCATTTCACTTGTGGTCACTCAGTACATCTAGTTTATCAGTCTCTGAAGGACTATAGGGAAAAATGAATAAAAATTTATTAAAAGGAATAAAAAACACTATTATTATTTTGGGTGAACAGAACTTTCACCATAAAGACATGCCATAAAGAAGACTACGAGAATTAAGTTTAATGAAGACTATTCACCATTTCTACTCACATTGAAAAGAATAGAAACATTCATTTTCTGAGAATGTGAGAATGTTTGCTGTTTCTGTACATTAGGCCCAAGAGATGCATGGCTACAGCTAAGAAAAGTGCTAGTTAATAACTTGAGTCTTGAAAACCTGATGTGCCTGATGAATAAGCCATTAAATTTTTGCTGTGACTGCTTGAGTCTTCAGCAACTCAAATACATGCTACACACAGCCACTAAAGAACAGTGTCAGAGGTTAAAACATAGGAAAAATCAGTCAAATTTAGTGCAGAAAAACCAAGAAGATTTGGCAAAAGATCCCATACTTCTCACATCCCTCTGCTGGTAAAACATTCAGCCTGTGTTCTGCTTCCTGCAGCTTCCTTCAGACTGCAGCAAAGAGCATTTTAAAAGGGCTGAAAATGTTGGCCTGAAAGGAGGTACCTGAAGAAAATTTAGACACCAGCACGTTAGCAAATTGCTTGATAAATCCCAAACTACCATTGGACAGCTGATCATCAATAGTAGGAATAGCAATGCCCTTTGTCTCACCAACTAATTTAAGCTCCTGTCTGCTTTGTATCATATTTTCTGTTCAGATTGAACCCATGGTCTATGGGTCTATCTTTTTCCATCCTATTCTGTCAATAATTTGTTGACTGCTCCTTCTGAGGGCAGGGGACAGCTGCATCTCACCTCCTTGGCCAGGGAATTCCCTCTTTTTCAGCAGTGCATCTGCCAGCACTAGTGAATCTGGCAGCCATCACATGAGTATTTTAGTAGTCTGAAAGCTTGAAGGTCATTAGCTAAACCAAGGGAAGGCATGTGAGTTAGGTTGCTTGGATTTATCACCCATCAAATCCTTGTTAATTATTTGGTAAACCTGAACTAGCATGAATCCTGCCCTCCATTATGCATTTATATGGATAAAACCCATCAGAAACAACCCTAACAGTTCTCAGGTAATAAAATTTTAAGGATGATCTCATTACAAACATATGGACTGTTTCAGCATATACAGGTGATTTTGTTGCTAACAGCATCTTCTTTGCCAACATCTTTCAACCCAAAACTTCAGAAAAAGCTGATGAACTTTAATTCCTAGACTAAATTTTCCTTATAAATATCTGGTATCTTTTGGAAAATAGGAGCTAGTACCTTAATAAACAGTCCTCTTGTGTATTTGGGAGACATGATCATGTTTTATAAGCCAATAAAGAAGTAACAGCAGTCCTAGTATGTTTTACAGGCAGTAGCAGTAGGGTTCAAAACAAGCCACATGTAAATGTGCAACTTAAAGGTCTTTACTTTTGGAGATCTGATGCCTTTCTGGATCCATCTAAACTTTTTGGCCTGGAGAAAAGGGGAAGCTGCATGAGGCATCCAACACACTCCACAATTTGCAGTTCTGGATGTAGGGCACCTAAACTCAGGGTGTGTGAGGACACTGATTTTTCTAGTATGGAGTCCTCAGACTAAGTGTTTCCTGAACAGGAAGGGTAATCGTTTGCTTTAGAATAAATTTGCTCATTCATCACCCACCATTTCAATAAGAAGGTCCATAAGCTACTGGCTGTCACAATCTTGAGCTGCTCTGTATTGCTCTAATTTCATAGGCAGGTAAATTTGATATTATAAGAGTAGAGTCATGACAGTGTGAAAAGACATTTGTGGGGTCAGAATTATAGCTTTGGAGACCACTGTAAATAAGACCACTTTTTATATACACACTGAGGCCAAGTCATGATGCCTTTGAACATGTCCATGTCCATGCCTTTGGATGTGTCAATGGCTGGACATATCTAGACTGATTCAGTCTTCTTTCAAGACAAGAAACTGACAAAAAGGGGGAATTTTGCAAAGAAATTTGACTTGTCTATGAGTCTGTCTTCCCATCTCAACCACTTGAGTTTTCTGAGTTGATTTTAACTAAGTTTCAAAGAGAGGTAGGTAATGAAGTTACTTCAATGGTGACAAACACTGCTGGGTAAAAGACAAAGTCTGAGAGAATGTGGGCAGAACTCTGACCTTATAAATACAATTTAATTGCAGCAATCTTGCTAAAGAGTACACACATATTCAGTGGTAATTTATATCAGTATTGCTCACAGCAATACTATCTCTTTCCAAGGGATATATCAAAGGCAATATGGGCACAGCTGAGGTTATTGTGGGAAATTTTACAATACAAAGAATGAAAATTCAAAGAAATGCTGTTCGTGAAATATTACTGCTTATATTAATTATTATTAAGAGAGAAGTTCGCAGATTTAAGGTCAGCATGTAAATGTAGTCCAGGTTACTTTTCTCCTGCTGATTTCCCTCTTTACCTGTCACTCTGCTTCTTCTTTTGGATTATTAAGAAGGATATTGTAGTTTCGGATCAGAGAAACAAAGATGAAGCTAGATGCAGCTGAGGGATGCCAGCCTCTGGAAACACACCTGTGGAATTTTATCTGATTTTTACTGCTCCTTGTCTGGTCAGCTGTCTGTCTCAGCTCAGACACACGTAGGATGGCTCTGGGGCAGCCCGCACTTCTAAGGACGAGTCTGGACTCTTCAGATTTTCAGTCTTCAGATTGTTTATTATTTCTCATCTACAAAATTTTCTTTCTGCCTAACAGAGGTCTGACTAGCAAGGCAGCCAAGGGCTCTCTGACTTCCTACTGGGCAGTTGTCTCTTTTTATACTAAAAACTAGATACATCATATTTACCTTTATTTCTTAATACCTTTCACTTATATTAGCAAGTGCATCTTCACCATGGACCAATCTCAAAGTGCTAACATCACCACAGAAAATGGATGACAAGAAGAAAGGAGAAGGACAAGACATGCCCTGATCACTCCATCTTGTCTCCATAACCTCCTTGTACCAAAACTCTAAAATCTATATTTCACCTTGTAAATACATTATTTCTTGCACCATTCATTCCCAAGTTATTGAAGTGGAGAGAGAAGACCCATCTTTTTGATCAGCATCGACTCCAGTTTATTGATCAAATTAGACACCTTTTATAACAGTGTTAATTCACTTCATGCATATTGCAAAATCTGAGCTCCTGATAGGCTGTAGAGAAAACTTCAGCTCCTCCTTTTGTTTACAATATCTGAAGTTAGTTTACTGAAACCAAGATCAGTGTTCTCACCATGATACGAAAAGTTCTCAAAACCTTCATATCTGTTCCCAGACCGGCCATCTGTTCCCAGTAGCAGCCAAGGACAGAACGGTCTGAGAATCTTGTTTATATAAAAGGTGGCTGAGAACCTTAATTATTTACAGAATCAAGCCTGGGAAAGGCTGCTTTTTTCCCTTAGCTGAATCCCTTCATGGCCTCTTTCTTTAAGCCATGCTTGAACCAGGCTCTCCACACCAAGTGACTCTCATGTCCTCAAACAGATGGCACATCTCTACAGGGATCTAAGTCAAGCCACCAGACACTCCAGGCAACATTCCAGGATTTCCGAGCCCCCCAAGGGTTCTCTCGGTAACTCTGCCCATTCGGAGTGATGTGCTGAGTTCCCACAGCTCCTCTTGCAGGTTTTAATATAGGTGAGGATTTGGTATTATTTAAATATCACTTTTTTTTTTTCAAATTTACACCCATCTTTAGGGATAAGACATAAAGCTCCAAACTTTCCCACACTTGCCTTCACAGGAAAGAAACACACCTGTGTCACAGACATCTTTTGTGAAAAATCCTTTCTTGGGATTTTTCTCCCTTCTGAGAAGCTGTGGCCTCAGCAACAAAATGTAAACAATGATTATCTGCTGCTGTGGAATGCAACAGGTGGATCCGTGATTGGTGTCCTGTGGATGTTTGGATTTACTGACCACTCATGGCAGAGCTGAGTCTCGCTCTCTGCCGAGAGACAGATCTTTGTTATTCATTCTTTTTATTCTTAGCTTAGCTAGCCTTCTGAGAACTTTTCCTTCTATTTCTTTTAGTATAATTATAATGTAGCATATATATAATAAAATAATAAATCAAGCCTTCTGAACATGGAATCAACATTCTCACCTCTCTCTTCACCTGCAACCCTTGTGATCACCATCACACACCTGTTCAAGGAGAAAAATAACATTTACTCCTAGATGTCTGAAAAGTTAAAAACCCAATACCTTATGCCCATTCACAGGACTGTTTGATAGAGTTGGTGGCATTTCCCACATTAGGAGAGGTCATAGGAACCAGTAAGGCTGGAAAAGGCCCCTAAGACCATCAAGTTCAACCAAGGCGCTTCCTTTCTTCCTTAAATGATAACATACTTTAGAGAAGCAAAACATTGCAAATGGGATGGGGAGCCAAAGTATCAGTTACTCTTTCCTCCTGTCTCTCAGACATTCATAAACTGCACTAATGTTCCCAAGGCATCTGGCTTTATGGGTAGACATATATTTTAAAAGAATTTACCTTAGCAATCTTAAGTGCTGCCAAGCATTTCCAAGAGAGTGAACAACAGTGGTTAGGTAAAGCAGAGCAGCCTGCATTGGAGATTGGTCATCAGGTAAAACTAATTTTTTTTCAGGACACTGTTAGAGGAACTGCCTCCATTCAGGACAAGACCCTTGCAAATATTATGTATATAGAGGAAATTTTTCTAGGGATAGTTGTTAGGAGTGGTGCAAATTTTGAAGGTTCAGAAACACTGAGAAACTGGATTATCCTTTTATCCAGCAGCCAACCTGGTTTTGGAAATTTCTAAAATAATATGTTACACTGACTGCACCAGTGTTTGAGGTGTATGAAAAACTGCTACAAGCATTGAACTTGGCACATATCACTGCTTGTTCTCCTTGAAAGGTATTTGCAGCAAGGATGCCATCTTCCTGATTTCACCCATTACTTACTCAGCCTCAGTTTGTCATTTGTTTGCTCTGCTATCTGATGCAAGCGTACAACATTTTATTTCATTAGGCCATGTTTTATAGTCATGGGACAAACCCAAAACTCAGGTTCTGGTTCCTGGATAAAACTTTTGAATTAATTTCCTGTGAATAATTTTCTTTTCTTTACAAAAGAAGTTCATTTACAAAAATATTCCTGTAAAGTATGTCCTAAATGGATTGAATGCTCTAAATTTTTTTTTGTGAAAATCAAATTACAATTTCTTTTTAAAATTCCGGAGACTTTTGGAAAAGCATTTCCTACTCTGACCAGTGGAACTTAAGCTTATGGGTTGTGTCTGTTGCCTTCCTATCTTGCTGCTATGTTTAATAAACACTGGTAAACCTGACATGTTTCCTTGCTCCAAAGTCTTCTGAAAAGGAAATCTAAATTAATCATACAAGGAGCTGAATTCTGTTTTTCTAATAATGAATACAAAATCTTAAATTCACTGTGGAAATAGTAAGGTGGTGTGAGAGTCTGTCTGAAATATCCCTCATCTGCCTCACGATCATCAGTGAGGAGACCACTGAAGAAACAAGACTCCTCCTGTCTGGTGATCTTGTAGGGGAAAGTCATATGCCTGAGACCTGAGAGTGTTGCTAAGTTATTGTTTTCACAGGTGTTGTTTTCTGTATGCTACACTGAGCCCAATGAGAAGAAGAAGGGGCCACTGTGCCCTTTTTTTGCAACAATAGCCTTGAAGGCTGTCCCACCTCTTGGCCTGGCTGGATTTCTCCTGAGTTTCGGGTGGTCTCCCACAGAAGACCCTCACCTGTTTTATAACCACTGTGACAGACAAACTGAGATGTAAGAAGCCTCTCCATCAAGGACTGAGACATGAAACCCCTATGTGAAAAAGCCCCTCTCCTCCTTCCAAGGACTGGGACTGAAACCCCCAGGCCAGGGGAGGTGTGAGGGGGAGGCAAGCTGACCAAACTGAGATGTTTGCCTGCAGTTTGTGACCACTGGACCAAGAAAACAATGGCTCTCACCCACTGCCAAGTGTAGTCCCTTTCCAAATACCATTCTTTCCCCCGAAAATACAATAAACTACCTTTGATTCGGTTGCAAAACTCATTCTCCCTTCCCCCATTGAAAAAGAGTATAATTGGAGTCCAGATGGACTGGACGTCGGAGATCTCCCCGACATAACAGGCAGATCCTCGACTGGACCAAAGGACTTCATCTCTATGTTTGGTATCTATATCCCCCTCTTTCTCTCTCTCTCTCTTTTCTCTCTCTCTATCTTTTTCTCTCCCTTAATCCCTCTATCGCATTTTGCTGTGGTCATTCAATAAAGGTGCACTTGTTTTGACTATTACTGCAAACCCCCTGTGCCGTGTTGGTTCTTTTTCCACCGTCAGATCAAATCCACAAACCATCACGAAACCCATCCGTGAGGACAGATCATGACAGGTGGCCATGGAGATTCCCATTTAAGAATTTAAGCACATGAAGAAATTATATTTCATGCCCAATGAGGTTATGGATTCTTTCTTTGGAGGTATTAAAAACTGGACCAAAAGAGATCACAAGCAACCTGAAATAACTCTAATGGTCCTGCTCCACAGGTCCCTTCTAAACCTAAATTAGATTTTTCATCCTATTTTTACACACACACATTAATCTGCTGCCTTCAAAAGGAAGCAAGAGACACTTGTATCAAACTAATACTTCAGATAATTGAATTATTGAGACCATTTCCATTTTGTGAGGGAATAACATTTATTTTTCTTACAATGTTCAGAATAATTATGTGGGAAAAATATAGTGTAGATGCATATATACTCCTGTGCATGCTCAAAGGAAGTGTGCATCAGATAATCTTTCTGTCCACAACCCACAGAGCAGCTGTGCTCAATTGAGACAAGATGTAAAAATATATATATATATATGTTTTGACTTTGTCTTAGACAGTGTTTGGGGAGAGTGTTTTGGGGATTAGAATTACTGGCTATGGAATTCTTTATGGGGGAGCAACCAAGTTTTAAGATCATGTAGGTCAAAGGAATAAAAAGGCTGCTTCTTCATCAGGGTTTTCTTCAAAACCAAACCAAATCAAAAGAAGGCAAAACAAAACTGTCCTTTTGCCTGGAATATATCAATGATGACCATCTCAGCTATCCACAAGAGAAAACAGATACTGCTTACTAGTACTTTAAATACTTCCTAACACTTGCTGGAAACACCAGCATACATTTATAGTGAATCATAAACACTTTCTTCAGCATTTTTGTAAAACAGATTTTTTTCTTTGATGTTATTAGCACCTTTGTCATAATATAATACTTCTCTATTCTTATTCCTCAACACATTGAAAATAAACACACCAGCCAGAACTAATGAAAAATCCAATAGAAGTACAAATAGGAATACATTTTTCAGAGCCTTCTTCCATTATTTGTAGAAAGTAATTCTGTATGCATCTGGTCAGACAAAGAGAGTGCTGGTGGTCTTGGAGGACTCCCCCATCGCCTACCTCAAAGTACAAATAACATGAGAAACTGATAAGCACCTATTCACAAAGAAATGGCTCAAACCCAAACAGAGTTGTGGCAGATGACTTGCACATTTCAGGGGAAGCACAATCTGTGATTTCAATTTGGAAAGTTCTGCGTGGGACTGGATGTTTGCTGATGTGTACAAAGCAGTGAGGGGAAGGATTCAGACAAAGTCACTGTATCTTTGACTTCTCTGGTGGTTGGTAACGTGTGTGGTATTCAGTAAAACATCAGCAATCATTCCAGGCTATGAAGCTTTCTGGTCCCCCCAGGCAATGCTTTGTAAAACCAGGAAAGGTTTCCTCATACATCTGTTCTTGGCTGTCACAGGAACTAGCTATTTTTCTCATACCTGTGGACAGTAGTTATTTTCATCCTAGTTTATTTACTGTGTAAGTGGAAAGGGGATCTTTTGTTAGTCACTATTCAGAGCAACATTCTGATTTTTTCCAGACAAGCCCTGTCTCGCTTGGTATCTGGACACTTTATTTCTCTTTTAGGTTAAAAGCATTTACATTGATCATAACTGCAGCATCACTACCATACATACCATACTCTACACAGATCTTCATAAGTACAAGAACAACTTCTTTTCCAAGGTGAAGAACTAAAATGCAGATCCCACAATACACACACACATGCACACGCACACACATACACTTCAAGTAAACATTTATGAACACACGCCAGCTTTTAGAATTCTTATTAGACATTCCTCATCAAAAGCTAGGAAATCTACTTCTATTGTCTTTGCTGCTTTTTCTTCCTCAACTTTAATCTATTCTCTTCCACTATTACATCCTGTGAACTGTGGAACAGACCTGACTACGTCATGGGATTCATGACGTAGGAGAGCCAATGTAACTGAAACATGTAGGGATTTCTCCTGTTGCAGGCTTTGTAACAGTCTGCAAATGTTCAGCTATACTTTCAAGTTGACTTTATTTCCTTATTCCTTCTGCCAAGTGCCTCCTGCGGGACAGCACAGTCTTAATGATATGTTTTCCCCAATGAGGATCTTTTAATGTGCTGGAAGCTGGATGTCACACTCAGAAGTGCTGACAATTAGTCTGTGTGAAGGAGAACTCCATGCAGAGAAAATCAGGAGGCAGTAGTCCTGTGAGCACCCACTCCTTCACAGAGATTTTATTTTCATTTTTGGAAAGAAACAAGTTCTGAAGCAGAACTCATTGGCTCCTGTCACAAATTGAATTCAGAATTCCAGGGTGACTTGAGGTAAATTATGTACGCTTTGCCATTTTTAGGATATGGGAAGCATTTACACATCAGAATTAGGCAACTGGCATAAGCATGTAAGCAGAAGCAGACCTTACATAATCTCTTCCAGATTATTTAAACCTGTCAGCATACAGAAAAGCTACAGCCTTTCTTGACCACATTAGAGTTTTACAGTGTCTGTGGTCAGAAGATAATTGGTCAGAAGACCCTGTCCTTAGTTTGATGTACAGGGACATTTTACACTATTCCCTTACCAAAGCAGGATTTAAAAGGGATCTATATCTGCTTTAGGATCAGACAAATGTACTGCCAACTTTAAATGCTGATGAAAATCAAGGAACTCATATTTGTGTGTCCCATTTCTCTAGTAGATAGAAAATTTTATTTCCTTTATTTCCTTTATCTCTTATCTTTTTACAAGTGAAACTATTGCTTCATTATATGCTTTGCATTGCTGAATGAAAGAAAATCTTCACTTCATGTGTGAGATGGTGTGATAACAAGAATACAAAACTGCAAAAGACCTTTTTACAGACCCTATTTGGATTCAGTGATTCTATTGCCATTCCAGTCTGACTTAATAATGTATATGAACAGTTTTAGATCACAATCAGCTCCTGAGAATATTTTTGTATCTTGTGCTCTGAATCATGCCTGGATACCATCCAGCAGCACTGACCCTCTCTGCTGTGCAAGTTGCTTCCCTTTCTCTGACATCTCCTCAGGACAGACAGAGCATGAGAGGACAGTTTGAGGCCACAACCTCTCTTCCCTCTTGCGTCTTCCTTTAGGGGATGGAGGTGGGGAAGCCCTTCTCTTGCTTAACTGGAGGAGCATGGGGAAGAATTGCCCTTGAACCTATACCTGTGTAACCCCTGTAAGCTGTCTGATGTAGAAAGCAGAGTTTCTCATCGCAAAGGAGGCTGTTAAATGAAGTCTGGTGTACATCTCAAGGACAAAGAATAGTATCCTTTTTGGAGAAGGCAAAGTGGATACTAATAAGTATTGAAGCAAAGTTCAGGAAAAAGAAGCTAGCAGGATAGAAGAGGAAAGGGACAGGTGGAATATTAAGCTGCAGAATGGCAGTCTCAATCACCTTGTGAATCATCATCAGAATCAGAAATCAGTGAGTATCATAAGTCACGTGCTATTAAAGAAGGGCAAAGTTCATTTCTCGTTATGGCCCCATGTTGAACCACCAGTAGTTCAATGTATGATTCTCAAGTATATCTGGAAAATATATTGAACATTTCTTAGGGATAAAAAAAAGGGAAAAAAAAAAGAAAATGGATACAATAAATTACCCACCAAACTGTGTGCACAAAGAAAATAAAAAGACTGTTTGAACAGCTGGAATTTAAAACTGATTATATTCCTGAGTTATTTATTTTAATAAATGAACAGCTACAATTAAGGTTTAAATGGTCATACACGCAGGAAGAGAAATAATCCTGTTATTACTGCTTCCAAGAACTCAAACACTGTGACTGTGCTGGTAGAGGGCCCTGTGTTTTTGGTGGTAACTTTAGATAGACATAAAAGCATTTCTAACCACAATCACTTGAAGCACAAGAACCACTGTCCCAGCTTGTCTCCGTAGTAGCTGCAAAAGTGGTTGGAATTTAAACTAAAGTGTAACTGAAGTGTCCACAGAGGTTTTTTTGATGTTTGCCTCTGCAGTTGTTTCTGGACAGTACTTAAACTTAAGGGAGAAAATGTAGTCTTAAATCTCTTGGGTTTTTTACATGATAATTTGCTATTATTAAAAGTATCCAAGTTTTCACTCCCACTCCTGAAGGAGAAAAAGCAGGTCAAAAGGCAGCTTAAATATTTTAAAATGTCATGATACCTTTCCAACACACATTTTGAAGCCCTGACTGTGAGGAGCAGAGATTGTGGATGTGGATCATTGTACCTGCACAGAGCCCCTGGAGGAGGTGGCAGAAATTCCTTAGGCAGAATCAAGCATAGAGAAAAAACCTCTCAGTATCTGCAAGATTTTGATGAGAGATGTAGGCATTCAGCCGGACTGCTTGAAGTAAATACATTTGATCTAATGTTGTTTGAATTCTGATTCCACTTTGCCAATGAAGTTGATATGTAGCAAGCACAGGGAAGCTCCCCATGTTCTGAAGAAATGCTCTGGAGGTAGTAAACACTTTTATGTGGACCTCATCCAAGAACCAATGAAGTTAGTGAGGGCAGGATTTCAACCTCAAAGTAATTTCTAAAGGTGAGTGAAGTAAAAAAAAGGACTGTGATTGATTTTTATGGGCTTTCAGTGCACTTGTTTTTCACCCTTGGGAATTTCAGTCAGATTAGAACTTTGTAAGTCAGATCTGAGCAACACGAAGTTGTCCTTTTGTATTTTCCCATACCCAAAACCACTAAAAACTCTTCCACATTTCATTACGATTAGATGCTGCTGTTCAGGCCTGTGGAGAAGGTCCAACCAGAAAAAGTAAAACCAGGAGAGAAAGCTATACATTTTGCAATTGTATTTCATCATTTATGCCACAGTATGCATTTTTTTCTAAATGACATTTAATTTCTTCTTTCTTCTGAGGAACTCCCTTTAAAGCAATGTTTTCCTAAATAAATCCAGAAGTTTCCACATCTCAGACAAATGAAACATCCTGCATTTAGTCAGATTCCAAATAATTCCACTTGAAAACATGTTTTCACATTTTGTTAGGTGAATAAAATGAAGATAATCAGAATTGAAAAAAAGGATTATTGTTTCCGAGTTCTTTCATTCAAATCTGCTTTTTTGATTCTCTGAATTTTTTTAATGCTCTGTAAATGAAGCACAAAACTCATATATTAGGGCAAGGAATGAAGGAAATACATCTCGTGTATATGCTTAATAAGGGCTCAGGAGTGTAGTAGGTATTCTAGAAATCTCTATCCTTCCTATCCCCTTCCTCCTTTCCACACACATGGAGCAAACTCTTCAAATGAGAGAGAATGAATATGGCAAGTCTAGGAGACACCTTCTATTTCCCACAAAACGTAGCTGAAGAACATTATGCAATTTTAGGTACTGCACATGAAAGTTTAGAAATGAAGAAACATTCATGGTACACCATTCACCGATAACAGCAGACGCACTTGTTTCAGCTCTACTAGCCAGTTGTATGGGCTGTGGTCTGTCCTCCTTCAGACAGGCAGTGGTTCCAGAGAGCTGGGCCAGTCATCCTAGAATTTTCCTGTGGAACAAATCTTCTTATAAGTGTTGCTGTATTTCTCATGCAAAACATTCACTATTGCTTTAAGTCCAAGGCTGCCTTCTTGTGGAGCCCATTATTGCCCTACTATGCTTGCCTTCCCTGCATGTAATTCCAGGTCCTTGACTTTGATGGACGAGTAGCTGATGCTCTCAGCTATGATGCAGAGCTCTGGTTAAGCTGCTCTGTGTGGAAGACAGGAGCTGCCTGCTCCTGCACTAACACTCTAACAGTTTCAGAGAGGCTGCTTGGATCCTTTGGGTCATACCACAGAGCAGGTCCCTCTATGCATGAGTGCTGCAGCTCTGCTCAAAGGCAGCCAGGGGTCTAGGCAATTATCAACTGCTGCAGGGAATCTGCATCACGAGACCTGTATGAGCAGGTTTTCAGAACATACTGCTAAGGCAAAAACGGTTTCCTGGCATCAGTTTCAGTTTTTGGATGGGTTTATTTTGAATAGAGTTAGGCACTTTTCTTTTTTGTTTCTTTTTTGTTTTTTTTCTTTTCTAAATGAGCAAAAGATGTGGTAGAAGAAATGGAGGTCTGGAGACAATGAAACAGACAAAAATTAGTTCCAAGATCAACTGAAAGAATTTTGAAGACTAAAAGGCTATTTCCCTCATTCTCCTTATATGAAACATTTGTCTATGAAGAGCCAGAGTGGTCTGCTTTGACATTTTTACATCTGGTTTAAAATGTCCTTTTTCATTAGCAAGACCTACCTTACAAATAAGAAAGCACAAAAAGCTTATTTTAAAAACAATGATGATGACAAAAGAATGGATTAAAATATTTTGTTTCAGAGTAAATTAAATATTTGGAGTTGTCAAAAAACACCTGTTTGTTGTTTCTATCCTGAGCCCTCCAAATGAAATCTAAATAATATTTCTCCAACTTTTTCCACTCAGGCACAGAGGAAAAAAACCCCTTTATTCTTCAAGCTGTATTCAGAAGTTGTCAACCTTACATGAGTTACATGAGTTATCTTGAGGTACAGTTATGTGACCTAAAATCTATAACTTACCAGGCTAAATACCAAGCATTCTGTCTGCTTGAACAAAGATTATCTTGCATTTTAAAATTATATTTTAAAGAAAAATATAATTTTTCTTTATAGAAGTAAGCTAAGGATTTAGAATTTTCTTATTCTCCTATCTAGAGATACTGTGGACCACAAACACAGATAGAAGCTGCAGTTAATAAAGTTTAGAAACTTACGGGGAAAAAAAAGAAATTGTAAATTTTGTTGTAATTTTTTTAAGAAATTATTTTTTTAAAATCACATTCTTTTAATTCTTAGAAATTTCTGTGCCTATTAAATACCTCACAGGGCACTGGGTAGCTTCCATGTCTAGCTCTGGTGAGACACTGGATCTGAAATCTGACATTGGTTCGGACTTTTTTATTGCCTGTCTTACACCTTAAATGCAATTTAAAGCAAAAAAACACAAGGAAAGTATTGTAGTTTGGTACAACTGAAAGAAAAGGTCTATGATTAAGAGACAATTTGGAAAGCTTTTCGGGTTTTAGAAGTTAGATGTGGTCCTTGAAGGAGACTGGGAGGACCAAGGATAGTCAAAATATGAGATGACATTGACCTTCATTACATTGATATTACTTTTCATCATGCAAAGTGTTTGTTACTTTAGTGCCCTTTCAAGAGCACTACTCTACAGAGTCCATGATCTGCATGAATCAGGCCACAGAAGTTACGAGAACTTCTACTCTGTGACCTCTACCAAAAGGACAGGGCACAGGGGATACAGGTATTTTGTGAGCACAGCCCAGCAGGCAAAGGGCAGCCCACAGCAGCTGTGCTATATCCATACACCATTCATGTCTGCAAGGTTTAAGAGGCATTCAGACACTGGCATCCTAAAGATAGCAGGTCAGATATTTCCCAGACACATTCTCTGTGCCACAGGGACACTTCAACAGTAACAAAGTGTCACTACAGTTGTCAATGAAAAAGACAACTATTACTGCATCCCTTCTTCTTGTCCCTTAATAAAGGCAGAAGGGAGATGCAGGTATTTTGACCTCTAGACCCAACTATTAAGAAAGGAAGGGTGTTAATATGTGTATACACTCAGTATATGTGTGTGTGTGTGCGTGCATGTGTGTGTAGCTGGAATGCATGCTCAGAGCAGCCAATTACCTGTATCAGATGTGTTCCATGGGACTCTTAACAGTCCTGGCACCTTGACTGCTCAGCCTGGTGACCTGGCTCTGACCCCCCTGCACACATAGTTCCCTGCATTTTAAAGAAGGTGCTGTGACAGTGTGTATTCCTGAGAGTCAGGATGCAGACAGAGTAGGTACACAGAGCATACAGCTGAGAAGTTATCCTAGATCTGACTGATGAGAAAGCTCCTACACAAACATTCAGCAATGTTAAACCTTGTAATAAAACTTATTTTCTCAATTTTCCATTGATACATTTCACTGAGGGTCATGGTTGCACTCATTATCCTAATTCCACAGACCAGGAAGCCAGCTGAGCAGTGAGAGGAGAGCAACACTGCTGCTATCCTCCAGCAACAGTGATGGAAAGGGATCTCATATCTTTTTAGTTCTAGTCCACTGGCAGCCTTGTCATTGCACAGATTGAGAGCTCTGCTCCAGGTCACTGAAGTATCATGAAGTATGTTGTACGTTAATTACACAAAGAGACAGGAGGACCATTGTATACAGAGTATGTAATGTGACACAAATTAAACTCAAATATATAATATTGGAAGAACACATACAATTGAAAATACATAAATTAATATGGAGACTACATCTTTATATTAATTAAGTGATTTTTCAGTCACTTAGATCCCCTGAAAAATGGGAATAAAGTCACCCAGTTCCATGCACCTGAAATAGCAGGCCAGAGGCCTTTCTAGGTCCTCCCTCTGATGCAAACAGACAGTGCAACTCTTCTGAGAACAATTCAGAGTACCAATGCTCTGGGTCAATTCCTCTGGGAGCCTTTCTCTGAATACTGACAGGATGCATTGGTGAAACTAAGAAAACAGTGAGTTAACCTAGATGATAAAAGATAACTGGTAAAGATAACATGTTAATACATCCATGACTTTTTACTCAGCATTAGCTACTGAAGTTTTTGCTTTATTTTCTCTGTCACTTTAATGTTTAGGATATACCGACGTCCCAATCAATTCTAGAACTGCTAAGTGAGGGCATGCAAATCAATCTATTCCCAGCACAGTATATGGAAAATATACAGACTTTGGATTGATTTTGGGAAGGATAGAGTTAATCTTGTTCATAGCAGCTCCTACAGTGCTATGCGTTGGATTTGTGATGAAAACAGTGTTGAGCACACAGGGATGTTTTAGCCATTCTGATCAGTGCTTGTGCAGCACTGTTTCTCACAACAAGGAGGCTGAGGGTGCACAAGAGGTTGGGAGGAGACACACTGGGAACAGCTGACCCCAAGTGACCATGGGGATATCCACACCATAAGGTACTGTGCTTAGCAATAGAAGCAGAGAGAAGAAGGAGGAAGGGGGGACATTTGCAGTGATAATGTTTGACTTCCCAAGTCATCAATATGTGTGATTCCTGGGATGGATGAACACCTGCTTGTCCATGGGAATTATTGAATGAATTCACTATTTCACTTTGCTTGTGCTGCACAAAACTGCCGTTATTATTAAACTGCCTTTATCTCAAAACACAAATTTACTCACTTTAATCCTTTCAACTCTCTCCCTCATTCAGCTGGGAGAGAGTGAGTGAGCAATCTGGGTGGGAATGAGCTACCTGTCAGAGACAACACACAGAATCTTCTAACATACACGTTACGGTACATTTTTCCTTGGCACTCACTGTACATGCACATCTATCATGTCACAGCGCAGATGTGCTTAGAAGTCATCAACTTGGTGTTTTGAGATTTCACAGCTTCTGTCCTCAAGGGTGAAATGTAGGTTAATATTGTTTTGGGCAAACAAATGAGACTCTGAAGGGCACATTTTTTGCTACTGTGAACAAGGAATTGAGGCAGTGATACAAATTTACCAAAAGAAAAGGTAGTACATATTCTGCTTAAGAGGTACCTTTTCCAACTTTAATGATTCTATGATTCTACCTCAAGTAATATCTGATATAGCAAATTAACAACCTACAGAAACTGGAAGCCAAATGAGACAGGTTTTATGCTTGCACTGTATACCTATCCAGTTGATAGCCTTTGTTAGAGAAAAGTGCATCAGTAGGGAGAATTTGTACAGCTTGTTTGCAACATGCAATCAGCACAAAAGCTTAATGGATCCTTGGCAGAAATCAGGCCAGCAGAGCTTTGATCCAATGAGCACAAATCAAATACTGAATTTTGGTTGTTGAAATATTTCATCAATGACCAGAGACTCCTGCCACTCTTTAGGTAACAAATAACTCATCATATGACAATCCAACCAATTCACTTTCTGGTTTTGTGATGGCTGTGCAGGGAGCAATTGAATTGCTTTCAATTCCCGCCCCAGAATACCCCCCAGTGACAAAAGCAGAAGTTACAAGCCAGTTGATGGACACTTACAAACTAAGCTTAACTGCAATTTGCTGCTGTTGAAGTCTGTAAAGATAAAACTGTGCTCACCAGCTAAAGAATAGGTCTCTTAAGTTCTTGAAGAAATTAATCAATGCAGACAGTGACAAAATTGCCTCTTTTTAACTAAAAGAGTTTTCTTTAACCTTTTAAAACATGGCAAATCCATCCACTGCTTTTGGCTGATGTGTCTTGATATGACTCCAAGTGTGAGCTGCAGCTCATTTTCGCCAAGGCAGAGAAGAAAGGATTTGCTGAAATTACTAGATCAAGGCATAAACTGTCTTTGGACATTGCAAATACTAAAATTTTGCATGGGTTCAAGGAGAAATAGAAATTCATAGAAGACAAGTCCTCTGAGGACTGCTAAATTCAACCATATGTTGCTCAGAAACCCCTGAGCTGCAAGTGGCTGGCAGCAAGGAGGCTATTTGGGGAAAACTACTGAGTATGTCTGTTTATTTTGTGTACTTCTTGGCTCATGTTGGAGGCAGGATACAGTGCTAACAAGAACTTTGGTCTGATCCAGAATGGCTGCTCACATACGTTGTATTAGTTTAATAATCACATCTTCCATGCAGACAAACTGTCTGCAATTAAAGTAAATTTGTATTTTCCTGGCTAGTTTCAAAACTGTAGCAAGTATTTACAGCTTCCACTTTCCCCGACCCTAAATGACCTGACACTACAAGCTCCCAGCTTGTGGCTCTGCGGCTTAATCTGGCATCCACAGCTTGGTGCCATGGGAGGCATGAAGCCATGCAGAGGAGAACATATGTGGCCCGAAGTTTAGAATCCGACTAGCTGAGGGCGAAAGGCCGACGCCCCTCTGCAATTCCTTGCCAGCACCCTTCGGCGTCTGATGGCCTCGGGCTGTGCTGGCTGCGGACTGGCGTACCTCGCTGGTATAGGAGAGGAACGGAGCTGACCATTTCCCGGGGGTTAAACATCGGTTTATTGAAGGTGATGCCGGATCCAAAAACACCGGGAAAGCCAGCCGGGAAAAAGTTTTCTGATAGGGGGTGAAAACAGGATTATAAAGGAGGGGGGTGGGTACAGGCGGAGCCAACCGGGAAAGGTGAGGGGATGAACTTCACAGAACTGACACTCCATGGGGACCAATAATCAAAAGGTAGAGGAGGTGTCCTGGGACTCCAGCCAACCACCATCTCCAGAGAGGAGAAGGTTCTAGAAACCTGGGAGGAGGAAGGGAGTGATTGACTGGACAGGGAGGAAACAACTTTCACTTATAAGGGAAACCAGGGGAGGAGCAATTACATATCGGCAACTATGAATAGCGGTTGCTATAGCAACTTAGCTGGCAGGCTAACGGTGGCGGGAAAGAAGGGGGAACGAAACCATTTTACACATAATAGGGGAGAACAATACATAAATTGGGGGAATAACACAAGAAACTTAACAACACACTACCACAAAGCCAGCCGCACTCTGGTATCTTGTGTCCGCATGGAGAGCTGGGCCTGGAAACACATCAGGCTGTGATAGGGTGTGTGCTTGTGCGGCAAAGCATTCCACCAGCCAGGCCAACCCCTGTTGGCTCAGATGCTGTGACTGCCCAGCCCCGTCCGGGAGCCTCCCAGGGCTGGTGTGTGGGACAGGAGCTGGCAGCGGGCAGAAGGGCAGAGGGACTCCTTGCACCAGAGCAAACCCGGTGGAACCACTGCTGCCTGCAATCATCACTACTCCTCCTGCAGCTTCCAAGCCACCCTTTGATACTTCCCACGGCCCTCAAGTGCAACACGACCTTGACTTTGAAAAACACTGTTGCAGCACAAGCAAGTGAGGAGGGGGAGGCCTTTGACAAGGTGCAGCTGTGAATCTGGGTTAAATAACAAGTTATTATCCTGGATTAATGGCTGCTTGCTGTTCCTGGTGCACAGCAGGAAATGTGACCCATTCACAGCAGACATATATTTGTTTCAATTAGCCTGCTAAAGTAAAACCCAAATGTAAGTGAAACCAAAAACAAGGCCTTGGGCTTTAAAAGGACATGAAATAGAAGAAGTGTCTCGCACATCTTCTGGGTAGAAGATATTCTTTCCTTAAGCAGAAACAACCACAGAGATGGTTTCTGACCAACCAATGCTAGAAATCAAGATTACAATTTTTGTTCTTTCTATATTTACTGCTTTGTGCATTTTTTTCCACACTAATGGCCACAGTCCTTCTCCCTGACTTGTTTTGCCCTGGGTAAAACAGAGCATAGTCCTTAGGGGGGCCAGCTCCTGAAATGGCAGAAATCACTAATAATGACCATGTGCAACAATTACTGTGTAGGCCATCTATAGAAGTGACTTGATGAGGGTTCCTCAGGGTGAGAGAGATGGACGAGAATCTTGGTTCATGATCAGAAGGCTGGATTTATTAATATATGATACATTATTACTATACTAATAAGAATAGAGAGAGGAATTTCAGAAGCTGCTAAGCTAAGAATAGCATAGGAAAGAATGAATAACAAAGTTCTGTGTCCAGCAGAAAGCAAGGACAAACTCTCCTGTGAGTGGTCAGCAAATCCAAACACTCACAGAAGACCAATCACAGATCCACCTGTTACATTCCACAGCAGCAGATACTAACTGTTTACATTTTTCTTCTGGGGCCTCAGCTTCCCAGAAAGGACAAATCCTAAAAGAAAGGATTTTTATGAAAAGATGTCTGTGACAGCCATCTAATTCTTCTAGTAACTTTTTGATTTTATACAACACGAAACACAATAAAAAGGATACCACCCATCCCTCTGCCATCAAAATTAGAAATGAAAATTGCAAGTGATGAAAGTATTTCACAATATTTCAGAGAAAATGCAACTTTCCAGCCAAGGGTGGAAAATAATAACACTGAATGATAATTACAGTATAAATAAATAATGAGATAATTAACAGGTCTTGGCTGGGCGATGAGTTGAAATGTATTCTGTCATGTCTGGCAAGATCAGGAGCATATCAACCTACTGAAAGCTAACCCATTTTTTTAAAGTTCTTTCCATTGAAAAATTCTCCTTAGATTGTCAGTGTCTCTCCATGCAACATCTTGGGTGCTACACCCTAGCATGGTGCTACATCATGTAAGATTCACAGAGTCTTAGCCATTTACTGCAAATTTCTTAAGATTTCTGCAACATCTGCTGCCCAAGCAGAATGCAATCTGGTTTTACTTCATTCAATAAATGCAGATATTTGGAAAAGCAAATCTAGGCAAGTGAGAAAATATTAGGATGCATTCCGCTGTTTCATGTTAAAGAGACAGTATGAAATCAAATTAAGCCTTTTTTTGGGAAAAGTATATTTGAAGAGAAATTAAGCCCAAAGCTAAAGAAATATTCTCAGGGAATTAAATATAAAAGCATTCCTTTCTTTGGAATATGCTTTTCTACTCTTTTGTCAGAATGTTCTGTATTTGGCATACAACAAAGCTCCAGCTTTTATAAAGACTTTCAGACAGGCAATGTTGCTGAAAGACCTGTGTGGAGCCCTGGAAAGAACCCTGTATGGATTGGGACTTATTCCCTTCTATATCAGCTAAAGAAAATAAAAGATTTTTTCTATTGTTGTGCGATCTAACTCATTACTGTTGAAAATACTGAAAGTTGCACCAGTGTCTATTTGGAGGTCCAGCAAGATTTATAGCTGATTACACAGCTGATTTATAGCTGCTATTTTTTGTCTAGTAAAATAAATCCCTAGAATGTGTTGGTAACCTCATAGTACAGGATAAGGGAGCAAAATTGGCTGACAGAATAGAATGGTTGGAAGAGACCAGCCTGAGCTGATGCTCCCCAAAAGACACAAACAGCTTTTCCAAGAATAGGTGGGAAAGGAGGTGTACAACCGTCCCAAGTTAGTTTTTACTACCCAAGAACTGATGAATGAGAAGGCCAAGATGACTCATTCATACAGATGTCTATCCATAGGAATCATCTGCAATGCAGATAGACAACAAGAGGGACCAAAAATGTGTAGTTACTCCTGAGTCCTAGGCAAGATCAGGTCCCAAGAAACACGGAAATTCAGTAGTTTAGGTAGGTTCTGTACTGACATCCTTGGAGATTGATGACCTTTCATAAGCCACTGTGTGTGGGTATAATAGTAGAATATGACAGTAAATGGTTGCTTTGTCTTTGTTGCCAGTATCTTTGCTCCTCAGAAGGAAAGACTACCTGTAAGCTACTAGGCAAAGAACTTCAGCTAGAGCCACTTCATCTCAGTGAACACCAGCTATTTTTTGCTTTGATGCAAAATTTCTTTTGGAGAGCAAATAAAGGGAATCTATTCATCATTTTACAGCAACAGAAAAGAGGATGCATCGACTGTGGGTGAAATAGGTGGAAAAACCAAGTGCAAGAGAGGGTTTCAGAAAGCTTCATCTGTATCATGGTCTAGATGTGTACTAGTAGTGCAATTGGTATCTAATAATCACATATTACAATGCATAGGAAAGGTAGATTTCCACATAGTTTTGTTTCCTAAAATGGAGAATTTTCTTTGTCATGGATGGGTGAAATGGGACTTAATATCACTGCAACTGGAGTGGCTGCCTCAGAGTTGACTGCCTGGTTTACAAAAATATCAGACTGGAATGAAAAAGTTAAAAGATCGCCCAAGATCCTTAGCCATGAAAATAGATGTTTGAAAGCATTCATCACTTTATCACCACTTTGCAACATTTCAATGTGGTTTACATATTTTCTTTCTGTTATTAAATATGCCACTAACATTTCTTATTATTAGAAAAAATATATTAAGAAAAACACACATATTTCTGAAATACAAAACCCACATATATTCTGAAATACTTTCTAAACTTTTCTACAACTTCTATAGTTTGTGTGTGCTACCTATTACTACGCACCATTCATTTATTTCCATTTTTTTCTTCCTGTGATGCTATTTGTTACCTAATCAACCATTCAAACTAAATGCTGGATGTGCTTCACTGTTATTCTATAGCTACTAAGAGACTTTGACATGTCATGTTTTAAGATGCTGTAATAACTTGGTTAAATTTTTACTATTTCAGTTGAATTTTCCATGCCTGGTGTTTGTTCCAGGCTATTCATGTTGTTATTCATGTGTTTTTAAATTTCAAGAGTCATGGTTCAATTGTTTCTAAGAAGGAAGTTAGGGAAAAATAAGTTTTGCCCACATTTGAAAAAATTAGGCCATTTCCTGTACGCAATTTGTTTAATACTTTAAAGAACGTATATAAAATTTGGCATGGGAAGGGACACTCCTGCCAGGAGCCCTTTTTGCTGTTTTTGTGAAAGCTTTTTTAAAAAAATGCATTTGATACATTCTTAGTAAACCCCTTAATTTTCTAGTATCTATGATCTCAGGAGGCTCTTGCCCTGCAAAGCATGGTCAGCACTCCCTAGGTGGGCCCTGCTGCCAAGCCAGGCTAGTGCTACTGGGGTCAGGACAGCAATGGTGGCTCCAAATTCCTCTAGACTATGCACAGGAACTTGAGGCAAAGAGCCTTTTTCTCTTTCTGTGAACACCATGACTGCCACTAACCAACAGCATGGAAGAGGAAGCCCACTGAAGTATTCAGTAGTGTATGTGCTGGACAGTATAAATAAAAAGGAGTAGTTAAAATTAATGAATCTAATGACAGACTGAAGCCAATGCTGTGTGCCTGTGAGAGTCTGGATGAATGGAGAGACAAGTGGCTGAAGGAAGAGTCAGGGGGATCAGACAAGAAACACAAAGGTTGCCAAATTCAAGGGTTTTTTCTTGGTTTGATTGTAAAAACTGAAAAATGTTATGTCTAGAAACTGATTTCTTATTTTTATATTATTCCACTGCAACAATGTTGCTGACTTCAACTGGAGTTACTCTCAATTTTTGGCAGCAGTATGAAGAGCAGAATTGGATCTTCCAGTTGCACTAGAAAACTTTCTGCTTTTCAAAGGCACCAGTAAGAGTTATAGCTTTCCCTGGGGCTGTTACAAATGTGTTCAGCCCTGGAACACATCAAGTTGTTCTGTAGACCTACAACAGTTCTCAAGTTTCACATGCAGCAAACTAGGATTCTTTTAGCAAGAACAGTCAAGCAGGGCAGAAATGCATGACCCTTCCAAAACTTTAAATAATGTTCTTCAAAGTGAATAATGACATCTTTGATTTGCTGCATTTTTCTTTATATTGAAGATGCCTGCATTGCAGGTGAAGAAAAGAAGCAAACCAGTTGTTTATCAAACAGGTAAAGCCATACAGAAATGTTTGAATAAGAAACGCCATGAAAGCAGCCACTTGGAAGCTTTTCCATATTAATATTAGTCTATTTAATCTACTTTGATAAGTGTTTGCATTTGAATAGAGTATGTGTACCTAAGTACAACAAAACCCACTGCTACACCTGGTCATACTCTCAAGAGTGGATGTAAAGCACTTGGTGCTGTACAAAGCTCACTCTGGGATGGAGCACTTGAGCAGGAGGTGAGAGTCCTGCCTCACACACCCCACATTCTGCTTCCAAAATGTGGCTGGCTGTCAAGTAATTCTTCCCCAGAAGTGGAAGCTGATAAAATTATTCACCTCTGAAAGGCTCCATCAGTCAGGTTTCTGTTAACACAGAAACCTGACTGATGGATGTTCTGTTACATTCATTTGACCACTCATAAGGGAAAATCCTGTGACTTTGCACAAAAGGGAAGTCAATGGCCTAGATATCGCATCCATTTTTAAAGAAAGAGATTTTGAGAAGAAGAAAAACAAACCTCCGAACAAAACCTTATTAAGGCACATAAAATAAAATTTGCAAACACATGCTGGGCCAACTCCTGATCTCAGATGAACAGAAAAACTTTTTTAAAACAGAGTGAGCTGGAAGAGAGAGGAGAACATATGGGAGAAGCAGACAAAAAAAAGGAACAAATGTAGACAGAATGATTAATTTATTTTAGCATGGACAGAACCATTTATCCATAACTGTCTGCAATGCAGCACACATACTTTTCTATGTATACAATGTTTTGAGTTGGTACAGAGGTATTTTCTGATTGTGAATGGAAGGGCAAAAGGGAATGAAACTGTTTTTCTGGCCCTTGCTCAGAAAAGGATATGCTTTGTCTTCTGTGGGAGCTCAGAACACAGAACACATTGTACCATTTTTCTGAACTGGAGTTTCTATTAAGAGATTATTCATGCTATGAAAATGTTATGTCTCTAAATATCAGAAGTCTCTAGATCTCTAGATCTCTTTGCACTTACAACCTACTGATATTTTGAAAGTTACTGAGTTTAAGCAGCTGATTTATCACTCACTCATATCAAAACAAGGTTTGTTTATTTTTCTAGTTTTATGCTGTGATAATTCACTTTAGTGCATTTAAACAAGGAAAACATGGCACAGAATGTATGTAGAACTTTTCATTTAAGAAAATATGCAGAAACAACACTATTAAGACACCAGTATCAAGCACTAAAATTTGAGGGGAATATCAGAATCTTGATCAAAATGAATGTGGCCTTCCTGCATGCAAACATTCTACTGCAACCTGTCATCTATTACATTTTCCACACAGAAACTTTATCTGCTTCCAGTGGACAAAAAGGATAGTTCAAACTTAAAACAAAATACTGAATTATTGTCTTTGTCATGTGATGTGCAGCTGCCTCAGTCCCAGAATCTCTCAATTTCTCAGAGCAAATGACATTGGTCTCTCAGCCAAGGACCACAAGGCCTGCTGATTAAAGCATTATACACAAGCAAGGTACTGCTAATACACTAATATAAATGTAGATGACAAATAGAAAGCAATAAGAAAGATTTTGCAGAGAACCCATTATTGACTGATACCAGCAGCTAAGGCTAGTGTAGGAAAATACAGAATTTTGGCCACATTTAGCCATTTGTGTGGAACAGCACCAAACCATGTTGTTACAGCAAAATGTTATGCCCATTACCCCCTATCTTAGCTGACATAAATCTACTGAGATGTCACTAACATGCTATCTGACAGCTGTCACATGAAAAGTGCTAGCCCTATTAAAACAACTCTGGGGAAAATAGCACCTATGCAGATGACAGGAATTGCCTGAAATCCCCTTCAGCAAAGCTGAATTTCAAGGACAGTGATTCCATGATAGCTGACCTTTATAGTATCAGCTATGAGAAGATGGCTTTTTTGATCAATGGATTTTAACACAACTTCAAAGCAGCAATAGAAACAGTGGTTCTGGTGGTAGCTGTAATTTTATCATGTAAGTACCTATCCTCATATTCAGAAGTCACTTATTCTTGAGTTCTTGCAGAAGTGACAATTAAACTGAGAGACAAAAACCCTTTTGTGGAGGAATTTTTTTTCCTCCTTTTTTTGGAGGAATCAATTGAAAACTGCTATGCTTGAAAGAAATGAGAAGAAAATAACTGCCAAAGGAGGCTTCTTTTGTTCAGAATTATTTCAAGAAATCAGCTTCAAATCACTGTCAAGTCTTTTACCAAAGTTCTTTTACTACAGATAATTTCTCATTATGCTTAGAGCAGTGACTGCCTGACTACCTTCTCTCTTCTGAGTTTTCAAGGGCTCGGTTACCAGCAAGGTAATAATGAGAAGCCACACACTCTAAATACATAAGAGAATGTAAAGTATGGGATGGACAGTTTAGCATGGAGACTGTGAGATCAGGATTTTACTATTAGTTTTGGCATGCCGTTTCAGGATGGCATTGTCAAGATCTTCTCCAGATGAAAATCTTTGAAGGTCTAAGACTTACATCTCCCTACAAAATTATCTTCCTCTTTTCCTTCTCTGACTGATTCATTTTTATTGTGGCCAGGCAGGCACAGGCATGGTTTTTTAGGAGTTCCAAACAAGTAGGTTTCCTAAATAAGGCTCTTTCCACAGCACAAGTAATTAACCAAAGTGATTTAATTTGTATCTTCTTCATGAATATTCTTCCAAAGTCCTCTTATCAGTAACAATGTAAAAATTATAGCAATGTCTTACATAATTATTCTTATCCAGATTTGTCTTTGTGGATGTGTATGTTAGTGTAGAGCCTCCCAGAGTGGTCATCCCTTCTCTTTCAAGGCTAAAATGAAATTCATGGCCAAAAACTGTGGGCTGTGGTGCAGCATCCCATGGAGATTCTTGATAATTCATAGTATCAATTTATATAATAAAGACAATGAGCACTGAGGAGTCTGTACCAGAGAGAATGGTGCAAAGCCATTAACCTGAAATGTTTATAGAGAACCTTCAGTTAAACCTATGTCTGCACACTGATCTATCACTTGAGTTGAAGGAATGAGTGGAATTATTTGCTTTGTCTGCCTCTCAAGCCTTTTTTGGCCCATTAGAAAAGAGTGCTTGAGGTATTTTTATTATTTTTGATTAATAAATGCATTAATTTCACATTTCTTTAGGTGTCCATTCGTGAACCTGCTTCAAGAAGGCAAAGGTCATATCTAGGCACCTAGAAACTAATTGCACAGATGGGAAAATACATTTTTTTTTGCATTTTTATGAAAAGCTGTTTTAAAAACCAAACATTGTTAGTCAACTAAGTATTGCTTTTTGTCAGGAAAGCTGTTGGGAAAACCTCCAATCCTGGAAAGAGCCATGTTTTCATGGATTCAGTAAGAAAAAGACAGAATAGAATTGGCTGGATTGTTTCATTTTTATTGCAGTTTTGGGGAATAGTTAAAACCATGGTGCTAGACTTAGTGCAACGCCCAATATCCCTGGAAACCGATGATTCAGAAATGGGAGCAGCAAATGGAAGCACCTCAAGCCAACAGCTACAGTGTCCAGAAATTTGAGCCACTTCAGTGCTAAGCCCAGCAAGGATTAGTGATCTCTTTCCTGACTGGGAATAGCATCCAGGAGCCCAGGATAAATGGCAGAGGCCATGAGAATGCAGTATCTTTATATCCATGCTCCCTGTATCAGCAGCTTCCCTGAGTGTCTGCCCAAGAGAAATCTAAAGTTTATGGGGTGGCACCCCATAACAGCTGGAAGACCAGCTGTGGGAAGCTGAAATACTAGAGTGCCATTGAGCCGTTTTTAAAATAGGAATTTAAAGGAAAATTATTTCCTAAGTCCATTCAGTGGTACTATCAGGACTCCAGGCCAGACCAATCACAGAGACCCAAAGTAATCTGGAATTGCATCAGTTTTAACTTGCTGACCAATAACAGAAAAAGATGCTACCAGGGGACTGGAAAGACTTAGAAAAGTTTCAGTCAGACAGACCAGAAAAAGAAAGGTAATCAGAAGAGAATTCTAGGGCTTTACCAATGGTAAACTTCCTCAGGATACCTAGGAAAATAAGGTAGAAATAATATATTTTCACCTTCTCTGGAGAAGGGGGAAGGGGAACTTCAGGAACTTCAACACCAAAATGCTCTGGTAATAACATGAAGTAGACACTTTTTATGCCTGGCATATTATGGTATATGGGGAACTGTGTCAATCATGTAGTGTATCCGGGATACAATATAATGGTAGGGTATTATGCAGGTATAACCTATACACATCTTTCACATCCCCTCTATACACTGCAATTTTACAAAAGGATTATTAAATTGCAACCAAATCTTTTTAAGAGATGGAAGGATGCAAATCCCATATTAATGTATTTTCATTTTTTGTCCTCTATCAGTCAAAATAAGTAGTTTTTCCAAATATTTCCACGGCTGATACATTTTTATTATTCATACTAATAACACCCTTTTATCTTTACACAGTCATGCAAGGTGAATCTGCTGTGGAGTAAAGGTCCAACTCATTGATGCACTCCAAAAGACAACTTGCAGTCAATATATTTGGAGAAGGTTTTTCACGTTTCTCACATTATGTAACTTTAAAAATTATTTGAATGTTGAGGAGAGGTGGAAGGCGGGAGAGGAGCTCAGGCAGGTGATGCATCCCCAGTAAGGGACCCCAATTGCTGCAGCATAAATATCACGAAGAGACAAAGGGACAAAGCAAATTTTAGAAATGCTTTGTGTTTATTTGTGCATTTGTGATATCCCCCTATCAATATGTGCTTCTACCAATGTCCTAATTTCACTTAAGCAACTCTTACCCTTCCATGATGTTCTGTATGCGAAAATAACCACATTCTGCTCTCAAATTTAATCCCACGAGGCCAAAGTAACACAGGTCATATAAACTTTCCTCCTAAAACATGTTCCTCACTTCCCATTTTAATTACTGACCCTCTATATGTCTTCCAGTATGAATTCATCTTTCTGGAGCACAGATTTCTTCAATTTTTTACTAATGCTTTGTACCACACTGCACAGAGACAGATGCTGTGTTGATTTAGAATGTTTGTCCCAGCTCCACCCACACACCACTTACTGAGTGTGACAGTGACAACTGACAGTCATGTTCAGGCTACTGTTAGGTATCTAATGCTACTTGTTCTTAACTTCTTCTACTGTCAGTTGTGGGAGTGATGAACTGGGCCAAATTTATCCTTTCCTCAGAAAGATATCTGAGATACCTGGCCAGACTGCCCTTAGAAAAAGTCTTTGCCTCTCTCAAAAGGGTCTCAGAGAGGATGCTGGAGGCATTTCAGATTATGCATCTGTCTTCCAGATGTTAGGTGTTAGCTGTTTCATGTGTTAGGATTCTTTGTCCTGGGATCTTTTCTCACAGGGGGATGAAGTCACTGCCATGAGTTTTCAGGACAGGAATTCACAGCCCAGTGAATTCTTTATTCAGGGAATGGGGGAAAGTTAAGCACACAAGAAAACAAGTAAGGAAAAAACATGTGCTGAGCAAGACCTGCCTAAACAGGATGAGCAGAAATGATCAAATGAGCAGAGCAGCCACTTACATGGTTAGTGAGAACAGCAGAAATCTCATGGTTTTCGCTATAACTTATCCCTTTTGGCAGCCAGCATAACTGCTATTGCTTTCTTTAGAGAAAGAAAAAAGATGGGCAAGGGTGAGAACGGTGCTTTGTTTCCTATTGCAGTCTAAGTGGAACACAGGCTCTGAAAGGAGAAGCCTCACAAGTCCAGCGAGTTTGAGCCCACTTCTGTCCTTCCCCAAGATAATAATCTCAGCTCTAATTATCTAGCTGTGATGTGGAAACTATAGCACTTAAGAAAGCCATACAAGACAGGTAAGGTCTGGAAGTTGACAAATAGAGAGGACCTACTTTTTATTTCAATTATTTTGCTTACTTGTTTTTGTCTTGCTCCTGAGTATAGGCACCCAGATTCCTGCTGTGCTTTTTTTCCAGATTTCAGTCCTCAAGTTCCTTACTCAGCAAAGTTTTGGGGGATGCCCTCAGTATTCACTAGATTGCTGGGACTGCAACTCCATTCCTGAAGATCTAAAGAGGCTGCCAGAAACAAACAAATTGCAGGCTCTGGGGAATAGTGTGGAAAGCCAGAATTGTTCCACAACTCTTTAAAATCAGACCCCTGTTTATTTTGATGCCCTAACACAGATTCAAATATTTAATTTCAAGCTGTGCACTTGAAAGCTCTGGCTTTAAAAACCCTTTAAATCTTCTCTTTGGTGGTTTAGAGTCACTGAATCTCATCTGGCCTTCCCATAATGTGCAATTTCATCTTTGAGAGTACACGAACAGCACAGCACTAGCACAGCCAATGCAGGCAACACTGGCAGCACTGGAGGCAGCAGGAGAAGGCCAGTGGTGAAGTGGAGGCAGTGGTGGGGCTCACTGTTCACACTGGTCCCAGCACCCGGCAGACACTCAGCCCCAGCACAGGCCTCTGAGCAGCTCCATGGCAGCAGAAACAACCCTGGAGGATGAAAGGACAGTTTGCCTCCTCTGTGATCTGGGCCAGAGTAATCTGGTTTGGATTAAAACATCCCTGATACTTTTACTTATGAAACACCTTTGGAAAGGCAATGTGAGCCCCCTGAGGCACAGAAATTCTTACTAGAAGCTTCAGGCTTCCAGCTGGGCACTCTGTAATGAACCTCCATAATAATCTTGGGGTTTTTATTGGGCAGCTTGATCTTTGCCTGTGTACACCAGTCAAGTGAGGAGAAAGAAACTCAGATTGGGAGGCTGGCCAGGATAGGAGCATGGCAAGACCCTCCACCGCCGTGTAGGTGGTGATAACTCTGCAAAGAGGGATACAGGTAGCCACCCCAAAGTAGCAGGGTCAAAAATCAGTCTCAGTGAACAAGAGTTCACTGGCTGGAACAGAACCAGGCCACTTGGAAGTAGATAATGAAACTGCTCATACTTCACTTTCATTATTTGGTGTTCACTCACCTTGCAGAAATTCATGGTGGCAGGAAAAAAAAGGGAGAGAGTTGGACACAAGATATTAATTTTGCTTTTGCTCTGAACGCAGAGTACATTAGTGCTCTCCAGATCAAGCTTTGGCAAAATAGCTTTTAACATTTTAAATTAATGTCTTATTTTACCTCAGTAAAACTTGTTGAGCAGGCAGTCTTTATGACTGAAGCCATTTATTGAACACAGAGCACTTGATGGGATGACACAGTCAGAAGTGACACTGTTCCCTCCAATTTTATACTGCACAAAAAGAAGAGGCTGCTGTACTAATGAGAGACTATATCCAAAAATGAATAAAAATACTATGTTTCCACCATTAAAGCTACTCCTGGAACTCCTCAGGGTTCCTTTATTTTTATGACCTGTCTGTAAGCAGTTACTTTAACCCTCTGATGGTAGTTATAAACTGATATATACTACTATAAAAGACAGCATTCTTTTACAATTCTGGATGAATGCCCATGGGCTTGCAGTCCCTCCCTCACTAGATAACATATTATTCTCCTTCAAGGAGAATAATATTCACTACGTAAAGCTTACTATTCAGAGCATATTTGGATATCCTTGACTGGAAATCATCCCTACACTCCCTATCAAATCCTGCTGGAGCTTCCTGGTGGTATGAATATGTTATAGTAAGTGAGGATTCAGAAAAGGTTTTCAGGCTTTGAGAAAAGCTGGGTTGGTGCATGAGTTCAGGACTGTCAGGGGAAGCCAGGCTGTTATCACACACCAACCCAGGCAGTGCCCTCCTGATCTGATACACCTGTTGGCTCTACCTGTATTTCTTCTTGTACAATTTCCTGCAAACTGTAGCTGGTCTGCCAAGCTGAGATTTTCCTGGAAGATCCAGCTCCTGAAATTCTCACTGACTTGAGTTACATGGGATTTGCAACACCTTCAAAGTCAAAACATGAGTTTGGACAAAAAAATCTCAAGCAAAGTCTGAATTAGGGAACTTAATGAGCTTTGGGTACATGATGGTATCCTTCTAAATGGCTATCACTTCACTCTCCAGTTCAGCAAATCTGAACTTGCTCCTAAAATTGTTCTCTCCTTGAGCTTGAGATCTAAATATCCTGTACATCTGGGTGGTCATACTAGAGTACTGGACCTGGGCTAGGTATAATCTTTGCCCGCTTCTTGGAGTGCTTCTGGCAACATCAACTCGATATTCTTCTCCCAGAGCATGGTATATCCTGTGGGATTTACTACTAAAGCCACAGCTCTCTTACATTTTCCATATTTCTTCCACCCAGGAGATTTTCTGGAAGGTGAAGAGGTGGCCCCAAAACACAGCCTCATCTTGGACCAAGCATGGGCTGATGTGGTGGATCAGCATTTGTCTTAAATAGAATGAAGGGCTGAGTGTGTTTTTCAGGACAATAGTAAGGAATTAAGGCCTTTTACTTGAACCAAGGCAGAACTTTTCAATATGAGGACCAGACACCTTATGGAGCATCTAGGAAAAACTGTTGCTCCCTAGACAAGAAGAGTTGTTTAGGCCACAGGCTACAGCTTTAGTTAACAATTAACCAACTTGCAGGACCATAAGCATTGCCAAACTCCCAAATACTTTCCTGTGGAGCTCAGTTCATGTAGCAGCTCATTCAGCTGTATTTTAATGAAGTTCTGCCTATAATTCCTGGCCTAGTGAAATAACATTGCTTAAGCTCTCATAGATTTGGGTAGAAGGAAAAACTGCAGGCTGGACCATCTCTAATACTATAATACACATTTTTCTTCTTTGGCAGTTTCAACAGCATTTGAAATCTTTCTGTTAAGTCCAAGGAAACCAGAATATGAGACCTCTGTTGAGAATTTTCCTCTGACTTACATGTTTCACAAAAAAAGTGCTGACTTTAATCTCAGAGAATTGAAAAAAATGAAAATTGTGCAGTAACTTTGCTGAAGAAGTTGTAGCATAATTGTTGATCTGTACTTCATTAGTGCTTTAAGAGCACCAATTTTCCCTGATTTAACTCCTGTACTAGAAATTAGGTAGCTTGTTTTTTTTAAACAATTTTGTCTCCCATAGACCAGGCACTATCTTCTGCATCTTTGTTGTTATTTTGTTCCAGTGAGTTAAGTTTGGACATTGAGCAATTAAACCACCAATGCTCATGAGCTGTAATTTTCAGTTTTCTAAGGAAGATACACAAGATGGAAATTGGCAAACTTCTGATTCCATTTCAGAGTGTCTGGTGAAAATATTTTGGATCAGTAACATATCTGAGCGAAGACTGGAGAATTGGCCAGACATCCTGTATATAATATGCCAAAAAAGCCAGAGCAGCAGCCACTCACAATTCAGATGCTTTTTAAGGTTCAGAAAAGCTTAATTAAAAGAGAGTTCACTCTTTATGAAGTATGACTTCTAGAACAGGGATATTATAGGAAAGCTGAAATTAGCCGTTAATTGACAGCTTTATCCTGGGGATTTTTTCCCCCCTCAACATAAACATTTGTCTTGAGCATTTTTTTTAAATTACAGTAGACTAGAAGTTTGCCAAATATTTAGTGGTTTTGTGAAGTTGTTTGGTATTCATGTCTACTACAGTTCTACATAAAACAGTTCAAAGAGCCATTTCTTTCACCATATGGCTGGCAATCTAGAGAGGGGTGAAGGACAGCAAATGTTAAAAAGATGTGCTAAAGAAAAATGTGATTTGAGCTGCAAAAACAAGTAAAAGACATTTTTGCAGAGGCTGGATTCATGTCTTGCCAATACTTATTACATTGTTTATCATTAGGACAGTGATTTTTCACATGTTCAGTCTATTCCAAAAGACAATGCTGCCATGTTTTCAGCTCTTGGGCTTCCTGCCTTCCTTAGAGAACAGAGGCTGATGAAAGCTCTCCCCTTCCCCACCCTTGTTTACATCATCACCGGCCCATGGCACAACCCAGACAACAGAACACAAGAGCTTCAGCTCCCTTTGCTCTCTGCAAGACACATCACACACAAACCAAAGGTCAGGCCACACCTGGACTTTGAGGAGCATGGGCAAGGGAAGAAAGTGTGAAAAAGGCCTGTTCTGCTTTTGCCCTGTGATCTACTCAGGGGTAAACATGGGTGAACAGAGGTTTCTCACTCCTCATTCAGTCAGTGTAGAGGTCAGTCACTTTCTAGCACAGTCTCCAGCCCAGAGCTGCACTGATCCATCTTCTCTTTTAAACAAATAGGTGACTTGATCCACCTTATTTGGCACCCCTTACTGTTTTTGCTTCCACACCTGCATGCTGTAAAGCTCTGAAAAGGTTTCCTGCTGTTCTGCGATAGCTGTTTGCTACCTTTTTACTTCATTTTTTTAAGAGCCAGAAAGGTGCATGGCAACAGGCTCAGTTGGTAGGCTTTGGTAGATAATTCATGCCACTTGAGTGTAAAAGTTAAAATTAGAAGCATTGAGAATAGAACAAAATTTATTGTAAACTGTAGCTGCTCACTCAAATTAGCTGTAATCCCAGTTCAGTTTCAGGAATGCGTCCCTGGGAAATCCTGAAGACCATCTGAGGACAGCTTTCAGTAACCGCATATTACATGGAACTTGGCCAGGAGAACTTGGACAAAAGCCCCAGAGACAGTGATCTCTCAGGAAGAAGTGTCAGTCCATAGAAAGCTGTGCAATATACAGTCAGTGCAGTTTTGAATTCTCTGAGGACCTTGAAAAAAAGGTTTCTGTTACGCTTCTGCAAATCATCTCACTGGAGACTTTATGAAGAGAGATATACAATCACAAATGAGCAAACTTGTTTCTTGCTACCTGCATTTCAAAAGCAGGTGCCAAGTTTTTCAGTACATGTGCTATAAACTCCATCACATGGAAAACAGAAGCCTTTTGTGGCAGGAATTAAGTGAGAACAGGCTGTGTTTATACTTATCAAGTAGTGATGATATGCAAAAGCAGCTTTTCTATTTACAGGCTTGGCCTTTTGTTCTCACAGACTGTTCAGAAGGAATATGAAGAGAGGCCAGACTGCAGGACGAACTGCAACATCTCCTCCACTGTCTCCACTGTGAAGAGGCTACTGACCAAAGAATCACTACTAACTAAGGAATGATTAATTCACTTTCAGATCTTAAACATTTATCCTTAATTACTATTTACTTGCACATTTAGGAATCCTGGAATGGCCACAGTTAAGAACCCTCTCATTCACAGTTTTTGACATTAGGTATTCATGCTAGCTGGCAAAAAAAAAAAAAGGAAACCACCACTGACTTCCCTCTGTGCCAGACAGCCAGCCAGCTGCTTGCTCTTTCCCTCTGTGTCTGACTTCAACTTTTGATACACCATCATTTAGTCATGCTCTCTCCTCTCCTCTTGCTTCACTGCAAGAACTGACAGGATACATGGACTTCCATCCCAGCTTGCAAAATGTAAAAGGTCACTCAAGACCATCTGAACATCATGCCCAGTTCCCATTCTCTACTAAAAAATGGCCACATCTTCTGATACAAACAGAATAATAATAATAATTTAAACAGTACAACTTTCCACTTTTAGGTAGTTAGGTTATGTATTTATTTCTTGCACTAGCATAAGATTACTGGGGTTTATTTCCAGCTAACTCCTTACCACATTGTGGTTTCAACCATGTTTCTGCTTTTCTGAAAATCCATTTCTGCTTTGGGGTCTCAACAAGATCTCAACTCTTTTCTACAGTAAAGATATAGAACTAGTGGTAGATGGACTGCGTCTTAGTTAGAAAACAACGAAAGGTGTTTTGTTAACAATTTAGTAAATTGTCATTAGCAGACTAATCAACAGCACTCTAAATACATTTTGTGCTAGTCTGTTCTAGGCTCTTAAAGGCTGGTGCACCTCTTTATACCTGGTGCATAAGTCATGCTTTGTGACAGATGATTCTTGAAGACACACAGGCAAACCTAGGTTTAGAAATCCTAACACCCTCTTGAACTTTACTTCCATCCACAAACAAAAGAAATACATACTGTCTGTCAGATGCCCTTATTTGAGAGAACTTATATCAGTGTTGATGTTGGTGTGATTCCACATCCTTTACTATGAATGGAATCAGATATACAGTGAGTTTTACCGCTGGAGATTTTCCAGTATCTGGAGCAGCACACCATAAGTACTATAAATGTCAGCAGTGATACTAATTGTGTTACATATATAGGGTAAAAAGAGTAGAAAGGGCAAAATTCAGTAATTTAAGCCTCCATAACCCAATCATCACCTTTCTACTAGTATAGGCTCTTACATCTGTACTTCATCAGTGGGGGAAATAAAAGAAATACTTGGCACCATCATAAACACATGTAAAGCCAAGACAGTAATATAATACGGATACGATCAGATTATCATAAGATATATTTAATTCAGGGCTTGATGGCAGGCATATTTCTAAGAGTTTTGACCTAAGTAGCAATGAAACCTCATTTTGAATTTCCCAGGACTTTCAAGACTTCAGAATGCAAGGCTCTTTAATATATCTCAAGATTCCTCATTTTCTGAGACCTCTAAATCAGGCGTCTTTTACTTCCTACTTAGTGCTGAATATTTTCTTCTCTTGCTCAAGATAGTGGAAATTCAGGATATTGTTCAAGTCCAAGGGGCTTTCAGCACCTCTAAAGGGCAGAGCCTCTGCTAACACAAACACAGTTTTAGGTTATATTTTAGAAAACACATATTCTGGGAGATATTGGATCAGAAAGTTTCTATAGAGTCAGAACAAGATGCAACAGGATTCTTTTAATTACCTATGAATTTTGATCCTTTATGTCCAATAAAATCTTACTCATCTCTCTAGTTCTGCCACAGAGTCTGATACAAATCAGAGTGAATTTTTTTTCTCCACACAAACCCTATTTCAGGATTCATCCTAAACTCATAAGTATATCCCTCTTTGAATTCGAGAAGAGGATCAGTGCGGTGATCACATATCCTCTGAACAGAGAGAGACATAATTATCTCCCAGGCTTTTCCTGAGAAGCTGTGAGAAAGCTCAGAGAAAACAATTCTTATCTGCATTTGCTGAACCTGTTGTTGTGCACATGTAGAATGTGTTATGGAGATTGTTTACCAAAGGGTAGTTTCTTAATTGGACTCTGCTGATAGTGTTTTGATTGATTGACCAATTAGGCCAAACCTGTATCAGACTGTCTGGCAAGGGCGATGGGTTTTTCATATAGTATAGTACACTAGTGTACTAAGAAAAAGAGATTGATCATCCTTCTGCAATCATAGAGTTTAATACTCATTATTCCCCGTTCAGAGGCCCACTGCTACAATAGATCAGCACAAATGATAACATTTTGTCTATTGTTGAACTTATTACAGAACCCACCACTTCATTGTTATAAATGAGGTTTAAGCAAAAACCTTCTTCTGTCAATGCTCTCTAAAACATCTGCATATGTCCTGTATCTCCCAAAAAAGACACTGAAGTTTACAAGATAGTCCTTGTGTGTGGATGGCAGCTGTGCCAATAGAACTCCAATCCTTTAAATTCTGAAAATGTTTCATGTACTCCTGAGACTGCGTTGCTGAGATAGTTATGACTGCCCAAAGAGAGATGTACATTAGTTTTTTCATTCTTTCTTAGCATTGGCAAAATTTTCCCTTCACGTGTACTCGTGTACTTTCTCCTGTACATATTTTTAAGACTATTTCCTTCTGTCTTCTTGTAACATTGGTGATGTGAATCAGTTTCCTAGGCCATGCAGAAGAGGGAGGGAATAACTGTCATTGGAAATTCTTTCAACATTATTTGATGTCTTCAGAAAACCAAAATGACATGAAATATGATTGGATGGTTTTTGACAACTGAATAATATGCTGACACACAAAAGGAAGATATGAGTATCTTTGGTCATCATCATTACTAGCATCAAGCAACTGGATAAATTTCAGAACCTGAATTCTCAGAGCTTTTTGTTTAGAGTTCTAAATTACCTACACACAATGAGGGGAGTTAGAACAAAAGTTGCTAGATGATTTGAGATCTAACAGAAACGGATTTTGGCAGCTTTGCTCTGCTCTTAATAAAACTCCAGCTGTTATATTTTGTGTTTGCTATGATGAAAAAGGTTAAATGCAAGATTTACTCTATAAGAAAGAGAAACATGCTCTTTCCAAGTTTTTCCTCAAATCAAATGTTAATTACTGCCTTTAAAACATATTTTTCCATATATCTAAGACAATATCAGACATTAAATATGCTTACTACATGAGGGAGGGAGGCAGGGAGGCAGGCAGGCAGGCAAGAAGGCAGGCAGGGAGGCAGGCAAGAAGGCAGGCAGGAAGGAAGGCAGGAAGGCAGGAAGAAGGCAGGCAGGAAGGAAGGCAGGAAGGAAGGCAGGAAGGCAGGAAGGCAGGAAGGAAGGAAGGCAGGCAGGCAGGCAGGCAGGCAGGAAGGCAGGAAGGAAGGCAGGAAGGAAGGCAGGAAGGCAGGAAGGCAGGAAGGCAGGAAGGCAGGAAGGAAGTGGCGAAAGGAAGTGGCGGAAGGAAGGAAGTGGCGGAAGGAAGTGGCGGAAGGAAGGAAGGAAGTGGCGGAAGGAAGGAAGTGGCGGAAGGAAGGAAGTGGCGGAAGGAAGGAAGGAAGTGGCGGAAGGAAGTGGCGGAAGGAAGTGGCGGAAGGAAGTGGCGGAAGGAAGTGGCGGAAGGAAGGAAGGAAGTGGCGGAAGGAAGGAAGGAAGTGGCGGAAGGAAGGAAGGAAGGAAGGAAGTGGCGGAAGGAAGGAAGGAAGGAAGGAAGGAAGGAAGGAAGGAAGGAAGGAAGGAAGGAAGGAAGGAAGGAAGGAAGGAAGGAAGGAAGGAAGGAAGGAAGTGGCGGAAGGAAGGAAGTGGCGGAAGGAAGTGGCGGAAGGAAGTGGCGGAAGTGGCGGAAGTGGCGGAAGTGGCGGAAGTGGCGGAAGTGGCGGAAGGAAGGAAGGAAGGAAGGAAGGAAGGAAGGAAGGAAGGAAGGAAGGAAGGAAGGAAGGAAGGAAGGAAGGAAGGAAGGAAGGAAGGGCTGCATCCTCATCTGGAATAGCCATGCTTGGCGCCTCTTTGTACTTTTCTAGCAAAGCACCTGCAGGCAGATGCTGACTCACAACCAGGAGGTGTGAACAGAAGGGGAGCTCAACTGTGAGACATGGTCAGTCTTATCTGAGCTTTTCTCAAATATTCCATATTGCTTTTGGAAACAATCTTTTTTAAGGGAGGGACAGGGAATTTTCATATGTATATTTCCCCCTGTGTCACAAGGCATTGCTGTATCTATGTGGGTTAGAGGTTATCAGGCCAGTTTTGGCAAGAACATTGTATAAGGTCTGCATGCACTTCACATCTCATGCTAAATCTCCCCTGCAACTGGCAGCCCTGTGTTCAGTTAGCCCAGCACTGAGGAAAACCAACAGTGGCAGTACTGCCAGGCTCACTGTTTCTCTGCATTGCAAACAGTTCCCTCTCCCATCCACTCTGTCAGGGAACAGGAGTAGTTCTGCGATTTCTGCCATTTCAGTCTTGCACATCAAGGGGTGATGGCTGCACTCACCTACACCCTGCAATGCAAGGCCTGAGGTTTTAAGTGCCTGATCCAAGAGATTCTGAGTGTGCTGCTGCACCTGCCTTCTCCATAGTTCTGCAGAGGGAGTCCTTATAGTTTCATTTTTGCCCTTAGGACAGAAAAATTTGACTAAGAGAAAGTATGAAAAGTTCAAGGGTTTCATGTTTGTGTTGAGGGGTTAGGCTGAATGTTTCAAGCTTGTGTGTTTAAATTTGCATAAATAAAGGGAAGCTACTGTGTGTGTTTGAGAACACTTGTTTCAGTATAAATGTAGAGATAAGTTTGCTGAATTTAAAATTTAAATGCTTTGGCCTTTCTGAGGCTAAGATTAGGAACACTAAGCTGTCTATTTCCGTTGGTTAAAATAAAAATCCGTTTAAATCACAGTTCCAAAATTTTCACAGTAATAAAACAGCTTCCATCCATATTAATGAAATTAGAAGGCAAGTGCCCATGTGGACACCAGGGAAATAACAGCCCTGTGGCAAGAGCTTTCTTGGCTGTCATTCCTCTAGATCATTCCTTAACTTGCTTTAGTGTTCCTTCACCCTTGTTAATCAATCATTAACTAACAAATTATATGAGATTACCATCTCATACCAATTCTTAGATCATTACAAAAAATCTCATACCAATTCTTAGGTCATTACAAAAAATAACTTGCCTCATCAAGGAGTAAGTCTGGTTCTGCACTGATGGGAACAACCCTGGTCTCCTGGGAAAGGAATGTATGAGACACAAGTGCCCTTTTATCTCCTGACTCTATTTTGCTTAAACAGAGTAGAAAAATACTAAATGAGAGAGGTTAAGCAAAAAGAGAAAACAAATTTGATAAGAAAAGACAATAAATGAATGGGAGTGATGAAAAGTGAAACTGAACAAACTAGAAAGAACAGATGAAGCCAAGAACTTGAAAAGGATTAGATGTTATGGAAAACAAATAAGTGAAATATCAAGAGGAAAAACAAGTAAAAAATGAGATGTCCCTGAGAACTGCAAGATGGAGAAGGAAAGCTATGAACAGGGAGCTAGTCAAGAGTAAGTAACAACGATCAGGAAATGCAGCATGTATTTTAATTGGCACCAACAAGAGAAAATTACTTCAAATATGGCAAAAATATTTAATGCCCTGCAAATACCAGCTTTATGCATACAACAGACTGACTGGTATGAAAATATTTTTCTAGCTCCAGGCTTCACTTGACATTAAAAATTCTTGGAAAGGTAGGCTAGTGCTCTGCTTTTCCTACTCCAGGCCTTTTCTGAACACATTAGGTAATACACATTCCTTTTTCTGGGCAATCTCGTGTGGGTGCCCCACTCTGTTCAGAATGGTTATTGCACACCAACACAGACCACAGAAAAGATACATAATCCTAGGTGAGAGGTCTGACCAAACACAGAATGTACCAGCCTGCTACAATTGCTCCAGTAAATCACAGTTTTTGTGAACATATGATGATGATTATAAGTATTTTTCCACCTGTACCAGGATCAAAATACGAACCTTGACCTAAGGAATACTCTCCTACTTGGAACTCTTAGCTATTTCTACACCATCAAAAGTAGTTTAAGACCACTTCATGATTCATTTTCCTGTTAAATGTGTAATACATAGCCCATATATTTTATCCTTAAAAAACCTTAAGTGGCCCCATTGAAAGCATGCTTCACATGTAGCAGATAAACCACAAGGAGAGGCCACTATACAATTAAAGTTAGTGAGAGGACATACAGCAAGGGTTAAAGGCAAATATCAAAGTTCAGTTCAACCTTGACCAAAGTATATTGATTTGGGTTTTTTATATATCTTCCAATTCTCTTAGTTGGAAAACAATCCTCTAGAAAAATGTCCTCAGTGCACTGTGCTAGAAGTCAGGAGTTTGGGTGACTTTTTCTTGTTTGTTTGGGTTGGGGTATTTTTGGGTTGGGGTATTTTTTGGTTGTTACAGGGTTTGGAATACAATACCTGCACTCTGACAGATTCCAGGGTGTCACATGATGTCTGGTTACATAAGCTCCTTAGTGAACAGAACATAAAACACAGAGGCAAGGGAGCTTTCCAAAACTTCACAGAAGCATATATTATTTTATGTTTTTCTGTTCAGTAAGCCATTAGCCAGCCTTGCTGAGAGTTATATAACAGTAAGTTTTCTCAGGGCAGGCCTGAAAGGGGGGCATCTACCTGCAGATTTGATCTTGCTCACTGCACTCATGCCCAATCACTTTAATAAATAGCTTGGGGTTGAGTTTGAGAATTTTTTTTAACCCCCTTCCCCATGATTCACAAAACTGATATTCATGTGATTAGCCATTATTTTGTAAAAACAGGGTTTCGCCTGTAGCACTGGAAGTTGTCCTTAATTCACAAGAAGAGAATTTGCTAATAAAATGCCACCTAAAATTAACTAAGTACAAAAACTCTTTCTATATTCTTCACACAAGGGGCTGAAAAGGATCCTTTCTCACCTTGGACACTACAGCAAAAACTGTGCAGCAGGGTTTGCAGAGGTGACAGAACCTGTGAGACAGATTTCACTACATTGTAGGTATTGACCTTCCAAAGGGCACTAAGCTACACACTAAAGTCAGATGGTGTTAATACTCTTGAAATACAGTTTGAAATCATGAACACTGACAGAAAATTAGCTGTCTCGTTTCTAACCTCTTCCTCCCACTTAGCATTACCATGCTACTCATCTCAGGAGAACAGCACCCAAAGAACATTATTATCTTGATAATCTAAGTCGCAGTGTCTTCAATTTGCAATCTATAAATGCTTCATATAGAATAGATTTTTTGTTGTTGTTTTGCGGATGTCCCATGGTTCAGGCAATTCTGTCACAGTATGGATGTGCAGGTAGGAAAAGCAGCAGCTCTCTGACAGCCTTATTGATGTGTACTGCTGACCAACAAAATGTAAACCAAATCTCTGATCATTTGCCAAGGTCACATCTGGGTACAGAGAAGCAGCAGGATCACAGAAAGAGATTTTCCTTGTTCCTATTTCCTGAATGGATTATGACGTGTTTTACATTGGATAGGCAAATTGATTCATATAAAAGAAAAGCTTAAATGTAGTATATTTCTTAAGCCATGTTTTCCTAAGGTTTGTACAGATTCAGAGAGGTATGTCTTACTTTCCTTTTCAAGCCTTCCGGCTTGTGGCCTGGGCTTATCATAATATTTTCCTAGGAGGCTGTGTAGAGGAGAGTTTCACTATTTTTAGCTACTTCTGCTTCTAAGTATCATGGGACATCCTTATAAGCAAAGAAGCCCACAAGTTCTTTAACTTTACAAGTTAAGAGAAGCAACAATGAGAAAAGTCTTTAAATATTAAGAAGAGATTGAACGTAATTAGGAAACATTTATACTTATGAAACACCGTTTTGTTACTTCCTCAGCTTTACTTTAGAAGTTTATAAAGAGACAAATATTGCACTTGAATTTGTGAGCACTGGCTCCAAACCTATTAAATTTGTTAGGCATACTACTGGAGGGCTTAATGCAGACTCAGTAGCCTCAGACCAATTCACTGCCACAGAACATTCCCATGGGAAAAGCCATGAACAAATCAGGAACTCTGACAATTCCTCTGTCAACCACAGCAGTGGAACCAGCAAATACCAATTTCTTTCTTTGCAAACCAGGCTTTGGGCACATGAAGTGCTTTCTAATGCTGGCTTTCCTGTACAAATGCAAACTGCTGCTGTAAAACAAGCCACACAGGACACAATATGACCTCCTGTGGTTATTTGTGAACAATGTGGAAAGAAGAGGTAGTCTGCACCAAGGAAGTAAGGAGGGCTCCATATGCACCCAGGTATCCTTGCACAGACCCAGAAGAGGGCTTACAAAACTGCTCCTTATGCTCATACTTGTGGTTAGTTTGGGTTTTTTTGGAACTTAACAGATTTTTGTTAAGCTATTCAGTAAAATTTAATGGGATTGGAGTTTCATGCTGTGCTGAAGAGTTTACAATGTATAAAATACTGGCACTAAGAGAGAAAAAAAGTATTATTTAAAAAAACTTTAGACATTGTACGGATGCAGCCACTTCTATTCAAGAATTTCAAAACCCGATTCTGATCATTGATCACCACTCCCAGATGCCATGTATATGAAGTATTACTAAACCAAATGCAGATGAGACATAGCAAGGATGCTAATTGGCTTGTCTGAGCTCATTCAGGATCTAATCCAAATATGCTCTTCAAATACATGACTGTGGCTATTGCAATTGCTCTTGCTTTAACAGCAGGATCCGAAGGATTGACTACAGCTCTGGAAAAGAATCAAGGAATCCATACTCCCAGCCAGCCTGCTCTGATCATCACCATACCTGGCCTGATCCCTGAATTAACAAGGCGAATAGGTATTGTAGGCCTATGCTGAAAAATATATTAGAAGTTGTCACTGTGTAATTTTATATTTTTTATGGATCTTACATTTCTAAGCAGATTTGCCATTTTCACATGCACACTTTTCTGTGTGTCTTCTGTTTTTTTCTGTTTTATCTTTTGTTTTGATAGCAATTCCCCAAGCCAGGTACCTTGAACTTGCGTGTAGGTTCCTGTCCTGATAGAGGAAAAAAACTGGCACATGCTTGTGAGGACACAGCTCAGCCTGGAGCCCTGCTAATGGTGCAGACTGAAACAAAGAGATTCTCTCTGGCTCTAAGCCTGAGCTAAGACTGCATCTCCAGTAGCTGGGGAGACCAACTTTTCTGTATCGTCTGATATAGCACCAGAGCCAGGAAGTAAAATCTGCAAGCTTCTTTGACCACCATCCTCTAAAGAGCTCTACTGGAGAGGAATAATGAGTCAGTTGTGATGGGATGCCATTTACTCCAGGCAGGATGAAGGTAAAGGCAGTTTGGTTTTTTGGTAGTATAGATGACATCCCACTTTCTGGGTGGTAGGTTACTGAGGTTCTGCAACCACCACAAGTGTCACTCTATTGCTGACAGGGATGCAATAAAGCAGTAACTGACACGTTCGATCCAGGATCAGGGCTGCAGTGCTTCAGAGGCATGCCAACCTCCCAGCATGGACCCACAACAAACCTCGTGGGGAGACCCTCCTTTATGCTTCTGGAATTTGCTCACTACTGTGCATCCAAAGCTTTTCTGTGACATTCCTTAGTGGCCCTCAATCAAATGGCTTAATTTATTGTCAGACATGTTTTGTGGTAAATCTGTTACAGTCCAAGAAGACAAATTTTCAAGCTGCAACAGCAGCTGGATGCCCTGCACACAGTGCAGGACAAGCCCACAAGGCCACACACTGCTGTAGGTTCTTTATGTGAGAAAGCTCCCCTAGACAAGCATACATTCTTCACTGTGTATGCTCTGTATTTTGATCTCCATCCTACACAAATTCTCAAGTAAAGAAATCATGTACATTAATTACTCAGATTTTTTTATAGATCATCTCACTTCTTGGAGAAAAACCCCAAAATCTAAAACAAAACAGTCTGGAATGGGGATTAATATTTTAAATCCTCTCTTTCTCAGTGACATCTGCTGGAAAGAGGCAAACAGCTAATCTTAGGATGTCAAGACTTTATGCTAATCTGTCATATAAGCTGTACAGCATGCAAATGTCATCCACAGGACTCATTCAGAAGCTTTAATTCCAATAAAGTCAATGTCTAAGATCTGGTCAAAACTTAGAGATTACTCACAGAGAAAACCCATGGGAAACTCTCACCAGAAAAATGGCCACTGGTGCAGTTATGGTCCTTTCAAAACAGAAGCAGGATCCAATAGGTTGACAGGATCTGTTCTTGGCTTACGAAAAGTTTATTATTTTTAACTGCTTTTGAGAATTCCCCTGCATTTTAGTTGGTAAAAATAGCAAGCTCTGCAAACATACAACAAAAGAGTTACAATAAATAACCCCTTTTAGAATCATTGATCTTATTGTTCCTTTGCAAGTCTAAAATCTGAAGAGAAATTTGCCATGTTATTATTCACACTAATACCCAAAGCATTAACAAAATAACTATGTTTATGTGTTCATAAGTAATTTATCCTTCATCTGAGAAAGCAACTCCCAACTGTGAGAGTTTCAGGAAAAGGTAGTTAAGAAGTTACTGCCAAAGACTCAGATGTAAATAAATGCCCCTCTGTCTTAAAAGTGTATTAGGTAACAGCAAGACCTTTCTGGTTTGGAAACTGGAATTTTCATCTAACTCTCAGTTCCTGAGAGATTATTACAGAAGACCTTTGGCCCAGTGAATGGGATTCATGGTGTGTGCTTGTGCCATCAGAATGAGGCCTTGATAATAAATTCTGTACCTTGAAGTGAAATTCACAAGCAATCTGGGGTCTCTTTAAAGTGCAAGGAAAGTACTGCTGCAGTTTTCCCATTTCCTTGTCATGGCAAGGGAAGACTCGGGACACTCAATATGAGAATCAGCAAGGTTCGTTTACTAATTAGAGCATTGGACATATTCTGCAAGCCAAGCAATCTATTGGTTAAAATAAACAGGGCCAGGAGACTTCTTCTCCTTTTTATGCCTTTATTAAAAGTGATCAACTCAGGATTGGGCAGCTCGGCAGGGCTGCAGTCCCCGTCGTGTCTCCCAGGGCGGCTCAGAGGAGGAGGATATGCGCAGCTCTGTCCACTAGGGGCAGAGCGGGGGATCAAGTCCTCGTGGGAGCCTTTTAGGGTGTGATGATCCCTTTGTTGTTACTTTTCTCGGCGCAGTCCCCCTCAGTCTCGGCGCTGGGGACGACTCCCGTGGTCAGGGCGAGGGGGACTCCGCATCTCTGCAGGCTCAGAACTCGGCTCCTCACGTCCAGACATCACTCCTGTCTCTCAACTCTTATTTGGCTCTCTGTTTTTGGGGTTTCCTCTGTGCATTTGGAGTCGGGGTCCCACAAAGCATTCTGGTCCTTGGAGTCACTTTGCATAACCCCCTCCACCCTCTCAGGTGTCTTCACCTTTCTGGGAAAGGTACAACTTAGCCTCGGGCAAGGCTCTGCTAATACAAAAGGAGCGATTAGCCATAACGACCCGTGATTACAATGACAAAACACGCAGAACTTCAGCAGCTACAGTGATCTGGCTGCCTTTTTGTAACTTTTTCTCACAAAAAAAATACTAACCGAATTTTTGTACATAACAGTCCCCCCTCTTTTTCTTTGATCGAGCTTAAACTTTTAAGCTCGCATCAACTCACAATTTTTTTGTTTTGAATCTACTATAAATTTCTTGTGCACTTTGGTAATCATGGTTACTTAACCTTGTTACTTTCCTTGGTTTCTTCCAGTTGGTCTGCACGGCAAATACTATTTTACTAAAAAAGATAAATAAGCATAGTAAAAAGAGCAATCCTCCAAGTACACACACAGTGAGAAAAAACACCTTTTCCCATACATATTTTCTGAAAATCTCCAAGTTCTCCCACCCACTGGGATCAAGTGTAGGAGTTTGATCTTGATTCTTTACACATGCTAATCTTTTTATTTTGTTTGAAATGTTCCTGATAATTGAATTCTTTATTTTTAATACTGCTTGGAGCCGGATGACTTTGTTCAACACAGATATTGGGATCCAAACTTGGCTTTTACAATTTTGGATTTTCTCAATTTCTATTTCACTTTCCCGGTTCTGTTTATTTTCTCCCAAATCATTATATATAGGAACTCCCAAACTTGATCCAGTTTCTTTGGGTAATAAGAAAATTGGTTTTATCACTCTAGCAATGCAGTTGCCAGACGAGATCAAACCTAGGGGTTTAGAGCTCCCCTGAAATGTGTTCCAAAAGGGGTTTATCTCTTTTCCAGTACACTCATATAAATACTTGTAACAAACAATTTTTCTTACCATTTTCACCATTTCTTTGCTTTTTACTAGATCTGCTGAGCTTGTTTCAGCAGCATCACATTCAAAGCACAACCAGGCTTCCCCTATAGGGCACTCTCCTAGGAGTGGCTGCCTAAAAGTGGCAGTATTGTATGCTATCCAATACACTCTCTTATTTTTCTGATAAAGGACCAATTGGGAGGGGTTAACACAATCAGGGTTAGAACTGATGTGGACTCTCGACAAGGAGCTCACTTCCTCCTCATAGAGGGGTTGGTAGCATTCACTGCACGGCTCAGCTGGGCTTCCCAGGGCACCACCAGCAATCAGAGCCATCAGTACCACCCTTCCCAAGAGTCCAGTATGGGTCATCTTGCACAGCCTGCCCACCCGGCCTTGCCTCTTGGGGAATTTTACTGAGGAGAAGCTTCCAAGCTCTTTAGAGTCCCTTCTACCCGCTTCTCTGGTTAAACCCCTCTTGATCTGTTCCCTACCAATTTTGGTTTCCCCCCTCAGGGGAGTGTTCTGTAGAGGATTAACCTGGAGTCTTTAGAATTAAATTGGGGAACTTAATCAGAATTACTTATTTACAGTCTTAAACTTTTTACCAACATAGTTACACAGAACAGTCTTGAAACATTTTAAGCAATATTAGAACTCCGATACCAATTTTTCCCATACAGTTCAGTCTTTTTGACTCTTCCTCCTGAGAGTCAACTTTAAATCACAGTATACTCAGGTGAATTAACTTGTGATGTGGATGAATCCTTATCCAGTGCCCAGAGGTGAGTGGTGTGGACTCTGGCCCAATGCCAGAGGGAAAAACTGGGAGTCTGGCCCAATGCCAGAAGGAGAAAGGGCTGGAGTCCGGTCCAATGCCAGAGGGTGAGAGTGATGTGAGTCCAACCTTTTTCTTTTGGTCTTCACAGTCGAATTAGTAATGAAGAGTACCTGAAACGGGCTTTCAAACACAGGCATTAATTGTCTGCTGTTTAATGATTTTATCAAAACTCAGTTTCTCTGTTTAATGTTATTGGTAATTTCTCTTTTTCTATAGCTTGTATGTTTCTCTCATCAACTTCTACATACTCTGTATTTTGCAAGGAGTTGTATTTCTCAGCTACCTTAACTCCCAAAGTACTTTTATTCTCCTATTTTTCTGTGTATTTAATTCACTGGTTTTCTCTTCTATTTTTCAAGATCTTATTTATTTATCTCTTGCTTCTGTTTCTTACTTTCACTTGCAGCTTAAATACTTCTTTCAACCCCTTACACCTATTTTTTTTTTTTTCTTACACCATTCTTCTACACAATACACTTCCCTCTAAGGAGATGTGGTAAAACTTATAATGCACAATCTACATTACCTCTAATTCATCTACATTCACTCTCTTATTTCTCATTCACTTTCACACATTCCTTCACACCTTTAAGACACAAACTTATTGCTAGAAAATCACGGGTCCCTATAGCCCCCCCCTCACCTTGGGGTTGGCCCACAGGTCTTAGTATCTCTGGGCCTCTTGGAAGGGCTCTGACTCTGGTTGCCTCTGGTGCACATTCACCTGTGAGGCTGCCTACGTGTCACTCATGGTCTTACAGCTACAGTTCCCTCACACATCTGGGGAGCACTAGTCTGGCTTGCAGGTCACACACACACCCACTTTGGTCACAGCCCCCATCCGCCCAGGGGACACAAGCCTGGTTTGCAGGTCACACACGCACTTCCACTGCCCCCTTCCCACCTGCCCGGGAAGTTGAGGCTGACTTTTCTTGTGACTCACTCTCACACACACAACAAGACAACAATAAGGTACCTTTCACTTTCACATCACTTATTATAAGTTAAGTATTACTGGCCAGTTTTGGTGGTATTGGATATCCTTTCTACCTAGCTGGATTTTTGTCTAACTTCAGATGTTACTTTGTTGAGACAGGACTTATCTGCTCCTGTATCAACCAAAAATTCTAATTATTCATTTAGGGGTCCCACCTCAAAGTTTACCAAGGGCTCTTCTAGATGTTGCATCGGGTCCCCTAAAGTGTAAAGCCCCTGACCCTCTAATCGTCACCTCTAAGGATCTTCCCTAAATTATCCTGTTCCCTGGCTATTGCCGCATCGAGACTGAGCTTTCTACAAAACCTCCTGACGTGTCCTGGCTCTCCACAGTAATAGCAATGTCGTTCTCTCAAAGGGACTTGAGGTGTCTCTATCCCTCTTGCATCTGATAGTACAAGAGGCCTATTCTTGCCTCCTCCTGGTGGTGGACCCACCCACCCTGCACTTTCCCTAACTACAGCAACCATGATCTTAGCCTTGGCCTTTGCTTTATCTTCCTCCCTCCTTAAATACACCTTCAATGCCTGTCTTAATAACTCATTAATGTCCTTCTCTTGCCAATCTTCCATCTTTTCCAGTTTTCTCCATATATCAGGCCAAGATTTGGTAACAAATTGGACTTTTAGTAGCATTTGACCCTCTAGGGTGTCTGGGTCTATTCTAGAGTACAACTGAAAGTTTCACCTTAGGCCATTAAGCCAGGCAGCAGGAGCTTCATCTTTCTCCTGTGTACCCTCAAATGCCAATTGGGTATTAGTTGTTTTGGGGACTGACTCTTTGATCCCCCGTATTATCAAAGACCTATATTCCATCATGGCCTTCCTCCCCTCCTCCTGGTTAGGGTTACAGCTGGGATCCTTTAGTGGCAATTTCTGTTCACCTGATGGCACCTGGGGTCCTGGATGGTTATCTTTCTCCCAAATTCTTACGCCAGCCACCCTAATCATCTGGACCTCTTCTGGGGAAAATAATATACTCAGGATGGAATTCATCTCCCCCCAAGTGTAGATATTTGGACCTAGAAATTGATCCACTTGGTTGGCTATGCCCACTGGGTCCTCAACTAAATGCCCCAACTCTTTCTTGAATCCTCTCACCTCAGAAGCAGTTAGGGGAGCATTCACAAAGCAAACACCTCCTGCTACTCCTCCCATAGGAACCTCTCTGAGGGGAAAGAGTCTCTCTGCCTTGGAGGTCTTAGATCTGGTGCTACAGTACGGCCCATCTTCAGGTGCCAAACTGCTTTGAGGGATATCTGGGTTACCCTGAACGTTCTGCCCATCAGCAGGTGTATTTGCTGATAGCCATTTACTGGGCGAGGAGGCATTTGTGTCCCAACTAGGAGGAGGTAAAGGGACAGCAATAGGAGGGGGGGAAGAGCCTGAGTGAATATTAAGTGGAGCTGGAGAAGGGGTGGAGAATGCAGCAGGTGGAGTAGGCACTTGTGGTGATGCAGAAGGAACTGGAGGGGGTTGTGAGGGAGTGGTTGCTGGAGGAGATACTGGGTTTATCATAGCGGAAGCTGAAGTGGTAGAAGGAGGAGTTTGAGCAGGTGGTAATGAGATGGCAGCCGGGGGAAGAACTGGACCTGCCATTTGAGGTGCTTGAAGAAGAGGATTATAAAGTGGAGGGGCAGAAGGAGGCAAATAATCCAGGGGGTCCCATCTTTTACTAGTCCTATCATCCCCTCCTTTATTTCCCTCTTTCTTCCTCTGTACCTTACAAATTCGCACCCCTTCATCCTCAACAGCGCTCTTTAACCAGCAAGATACATACAGTAATTGCTCAGGATCAGTATCGCCTCGAGCTGTCAGATAATTATTTAATAGTTGGCACATCCACATATCCTTTGTCCCACACCAAGGCCATCCTCCTTGCACCTCTAATTCTGGCCACACTACCATACAATAATGGATCATTTTCACTTTATCTAATCCCTCTGTGGCCTCTATAGAATCCTGTTTTACTAACAGTTCTCCTAAGGGACTATTGGGATGTATATACCTCAGTCTCTTGTTGGTCTTTTTACTATTACACCCTCCCATTTTACAGGTCTCAACAGTAAAAAGTCCCAAAGGTGCCTCTACTGACCGGTAATTTCAAAAAGAACCTTCTTTGAGGAGCTTCAGCCTCCTCCACTGAACTTCAAATTTCTGCCTGATGCTCAGGACTTTATACTGAATAAACAGGACTTTATACTGAAACAACTGCCCAGTCTCTTGATTGCCCAACTTTCCCAGCGTCAGGTCTTACATCTATCGGGACTTGAACACACGAAGCCTTGGCCTTAAGAATCCGGGTCGTGCCTGACTCCCTCAGTCAGGAAAAACACCTGCCTGATTTTTAGTTTGCCTAACCCGCCAATTTTTAGGCTTCACCGTATCAGGACTTAAAAGCAAACCACAGCCTCCTTCGCTGGGGTTTGTGCCTGACTCCTGTGTCAGGACTTTTGCCTGCAGGGCTTGTGAGCTACCCGAATCCTTCTCGGGACTGACAAATCTAACTCGAAATCTTCTTGAGACTTACAACTGCTACCCGAATCCTTCTCAGGACTTACAAATCTGCCTGACTTTCCTCTGCCAGGACTTACTTCAGGTGCGTGCCATTCATACACAGTAATTCCCTCCGCACGCCCGGAGCGGGGGGGCCCTTTATTCCCCCTTGGGAGACGACTCACTCACACTAATTCCAAGCACCGCCCCCTGTTCCTGGCCGGGTTTCTCGTGAAAAGCTGGAAACGCAGTACTAAGGGGTCCATTCTCACTTCAAGGGTCCGGCTACCAGCCTTGGTCTCATTCACACACATGCGCATTTCTCCTGCTCCCTCCACCGGGTTTCTCACCAATCCGGTGCTCCGGTGCTCCTCTGCGGTGCTCCTCTGCGTTGCTGCTCCTGAGCCGATCCCTCTGGTCCTGATAGCCAGCTGTCCTGAAGTTCCAAGATGGCCAGTCTGGAGTCTTCTTGCGGCGTGGCTATCCCGGACAAGCTCCCAGCTGAAATAAACAGGGCCAGGAGACTTCTTCTCCTTTTTATGCCTTTATTAAAAGTGATCAACTCAGGATTGGGCAGCTCGGCAGGGCTGCAGTCCCCGTCGTGTCTCCCAGGACGGCTCAGAGGAGGAGGATATGCGCAGCTCTGTCCACTAGGGGCAGAGCTGGGGATCAAGTCCTCATGGGAGCCTTTTAGGGTGTGATGATCCCTTTGTTGTTACTTTTCTCGGCACAGTCCCCCTCAGTCTCGGCAAGGGGGACTCTGCATCTCTGCAGGCTCAGCACTCGGCTCCTCACGTCCAGACATCACTCCTGTCTCTCAACTCTTATTTGGCTCTCTGTTTTTGGGGTTTTCTCTGTGCATTTGGAGTCGGGGTCCCACAAAGCATTCTGGTCCTTGGAGTAACTTTGCATAACCCCCTCCACCCTCTCAGGTGTCTTCGCCCTTCTGGGAAAGGTACAACTTAGCCTCGGGCAAGGCTCTGCTAATACAAAAGGAGCGATTAGCCATAACGACCCGTGATTACAATGACAAAACACGCAGAACTTCAGCAGCTACAGTGATCTGGCTGCCTTTTTGTAACTTTTTCTCACAAAAAAAATACTAACCAAATTTTTGTTCATAACATTGGTTATACTACAATATCAGCTCTTCCTCATTCCTTAGGACTTACATCTCCTTTTTCTCACGTCTCTCTCTCTCAATTACAGTATCTAGCTATCAGACCACAACTATGCTGAAGGGCACAGTGTCCTTGCAGCTGCTAGCTGGGTCCGGTACTTTTCCAATTCTTGGTTAGTTATTTAGAGTATGTTTCTGTGGCTTTTGTCACGTAGCTATTCCTCCAACAATTCCCCTTTTCTTTTTGCACAAGCAATGTTTGATTAAATGCAGCAGATATCATCTTTTGCACCATATTTTGTAAGCATATGCAAAAGCAAGACAAGACTAATACTACTAACAAAGCTATAATGCTTACTATAATGCCAGCTTTAACAATAGAGCGTAGCTATGATCTTAGGCTTAAAGATATGAGCAATCTGTGCTAATACAGGTGATTTTAAAGGCTCAATTAGAATTGCTATCCATTAGTCTAACAACAATAGCAAGTTTTAACATGCGGGCAGACGAGCATCCAATCAACAAAGCTCTCAGTGGCTGTCGGCTGCTGTAGCAGGCTCTTTGGCTTTTGTTTGGATACGTTGCGGCTTGCAGTCTATTAAGCGTACGGTCTATTGAGGTTGCCACGTTGAGGCTCCTGCTGGCTGTCAGGTGTAGTGGCACGCGCCTGTAATCCTAGCTGTGGGAGAGGGAAAGGGGGCGCTGGGAGCTGGCCGAGCGCTGCTTCTTGCTTCCTGGCGCCAAGGGGCAGCGGGTGCCAGAGCCACCGCTGGGAAGGCTGGGTGGCTAAGCAGAGGCCGGTGGTAGTGGCCGCATCCTCGGCTCCCACTCTGGGATTTCTGCACTGCCTTGCTCCGGCTCTGAGGAGTCTCCCGTGCGGCTCCGGCAGCAGCCACTGCTGCCAGTGGGAGCCCCCGCTGTACCCGCAATGAGCCCGGCTGGTGCTCATGCTCCTATTGTACAATCCTGTCGCATACAGCCAGCAATTCCCCAGCGGAAGGATCAGAGTCGTGATGGTCAGCAAAGCACCCTTTTGCAATTCCATATGCAAGCAATCCCAGGAGCTTTTATCCCAGGTCGTTAGTCTGTAGTCCCTGCTTTTCTAAAAAGCACTTTAAAAGATTATACGCTGCTTGTCTCTCCATTACCTTCTAATCTAGTTGTCAGCACGCTGTTGCAGCTCTTTGCAAGACGTCAGCGGCGTTTAGTCAGCTCAGACCCTTCTCTAAGGTCACACGGGGTGCAGAGCCCGCTCTTTCGCCTTCCGAGACTCCTCTCTAGGGTCACTCGGGGCATGGAGCCCAGCTCTTTCACCTCCTGTGCTGTGTCAGGACCGATACGAATTCTGCACCGTACTGTGGCTTGCAGGTTCAAGCCCTCTGTAGGGCTCCTGTTCGGGTAGCCATCTGTTACGGCGAGGGAAGACTCAGGACGCTCAATATGAGAATCAGCAGGCTTCGTTTATTGATTAGAGCATCAGACATTTATGCACAACAGGTAATAAGCTCATACATATTCTGTAAGTCAAGCAATCTATTTATTATACTACAATATCAGCTCTTCCTTGTTCCTTAGGATTTATATCTCCTTTTTCTCACGTCTCTCTCTCTCAATTACAGCATCTAGTTATCGGACCACAGCTATGCTCAAGGACACAGTGTCCTTGCAGCTGCTAGCTGGGTCCGGTTCTTTTCCAATTCTTGGTTAGTTATTTGGAGTATGTTTCTGTGGCTTTTGTCACATAGCTATTCCTCCAACATTTCCTCACACTGAACCCCACAAATATCACTGCATCCAAACGGATCCTATAAGAGAGGGGGTCACAAAATCTCATTTGTACTGTGTGTTAGTAATTGCTGTGTATGATGAGATAGGTGATGAGGATCCTGGAATGAGGTACCTGCTGCTGAGTTATTTTCCAATCAGATAATGTCCTCCTGGCTCCTGCACTGGAACAAACAAGTCCTTCTCAAACCTCGTGAAGGCTTTTATACAGCAGAAGGATTAGGAGACAAGGACAGAAAAGAAAGTTACAATTTAAAAGAAATGCTCAGTAGAAAACATCTGATGTGCCTCTTTGTTGTGAGTCCAGTTGCAGAATCAGTTCTGATTTCAAGCGTCACACAGTTTCTGCAAGGTAAGTCAGAGCAGCATTGTGGACACAGGTGGGCAGAGCAAAGACTAACAGATGGATTGCTGTGCAGGATGCACATACAGGAACAAGGGATGTGGTTCTTACCTTTAACAGGAGGAACAAGTGCACCTCTCACTTCCACTTGACTGACAGCAGCAGGTAATGGGTGTTATTCTCTGTATTGTTTCAGTGTCTAAACAAGACACACATACAGAGCTCCAACTAGATTTTTTCCTTTGATAATTCTTCATTTTATGTATTGCATAGCTTTGTGGCTCATGTAATGGAAGAATCACAGAACAGGCAAATGTTGACAGCTCTACCATGCTGTTAGACACAAAGAGTCCAGGTTTACAGGGAGAGTCAAGTATTGTGACCCATGACCAGTCAGAAGCCAAGAACAAGGAAACAGAAATAAGAGTGGTATAGCATAAGGCAAAATCGCTCCCTAACTGAGGGCAAAGGGAGTTATCACACTGAAGTGCTTATGAGGAAGAAAGGCCTCGCTCAAGTCATGCTAGTTGAGCAGGACCTGTAACAGAGAAGAAAGAAAGAACAAAAAAAGATAAACTGACAAGATTTAGGATTCATTGTTTTACCCTAACTGAGGGTCTTCTCCCTTTGCAACTACAAAACTCTGCCAACTAGACACAATGGTCAGAAGTAGATGGGATATGGCTGCCTGCAGCCAACTTGAGACCCACATGTTAGGGCAATATTCTACCTCTGAAAGCATCCTGATGTATTTTAGTCTACCCTGTCACATATCTTTCTCCTTCAGGAAAACAGACCAGGTACTTGGTTCATAAGAACTGAGGCAGATGACAATCCAGCCCCAATATGAAGAAACCTTAAAGCACATTTATACTTTCATCACCTCTCTCCCAGAAGAGAATAATGCTCTTCTACATAAACAAGGGGCCCACAGTGGCTCTGAACAACTTCTGGAATACTGGTTTTTGAATCTTCTCAGGAGAGCAAGGTATGTCCATGATGACTGCTGGCAGGGCCAGGGGTAAAACAGACTAAACAACCCAGTGCCCAATAAGGCAGTGGGTGAAAGGCTTTTGCTCCTACATCATCAAAGAAAAAAGGCCAATTTCTGAATGTATAACCTAAAAGAAGGATGAGTTTTAGGTCTCCATTGTAAACAGTAAAAATATTCACAATACAGAGGAAAGTTACAATTGCACATGATTTGAACATCTCATAAAAAACTTCAGATAAATGTACTTCTAATTTAGAAGTGGAGCATAACTAGCAGACAACAGAGGGCAATTAATGTTTGTGTCCAGACTTGAAATATGAAGTGTCAAATTAATACCTCATGAACTTTCTTACATCTTTCCCACAGTCTCTCAAAACAGCAATACATTCCCAACCAAATGTCAATGTCAACTTACATCAAAGAACTTGAATCAAGTAAAAAATAAGTATTTTTAATGCCAAAATCAATAAAAGTTATACGTTTTAGTAAAAAACAGGAGCTTTAAACTTTGTAAAGACATGTTGTATCATTTGTTACCTGGGAGGATTATACTAGTTTATTACAGCTTGAAGGAAGCAAATACAGGTCTCATAGTTCCATGGAAGCTTACAGTTTTGCCAATATACTACAAATGTGATGCACTGAACTGCTGCCAGAGCTATAGCTTTTTTGTAGCAACAGTTCAAGTTAAAAGGACCTGGAAAGAAACCTGCCTTTTGCCATTGTATCTCGGACAACTTACAGCCAGGCAGAGAAAAAGTGAGTTCATTCCCAGGCTAAGTGAGCTGGGTGATTGGCTCCTTTCATTGCTGAAATCCCAAAACAACTCTGATTCAAAGGCAACAAATTATGTAGAAGGGATCCTGGCTTGGAATCTGATTCTCCTCCTGGAATTACATGATACTGAAAGAAAAATATACAGAAAGAAATTGATAGGCAAAATTTTTTCACAATTGCCTAGAATATCAGTGGTTGATTAGACGCTACTCAATAAGCCTGTGATTTAAAGGAAACCATAAACACCTCTGCAATTAATCAAGGGGGAGAGGCCACTAAAGAAAAAGCAGAGAAGGTTCAGTGCCCTTCTGTTATGCAAGAAAACAAAAGAAACCATCAGGATTTGGACAAGGATTCAACCCTAGGTGTGTACTGTAAACAGCAAGGAGAAAAACAGTAAGGAGGAGACAAACATCATGGCACAACACCAGCTTTTTTATTGTAGCTTGCCAGAGAGACAGGCATGGAGGTAGAGGCCAAGTAACTACTTTTGCTCAAATATGGTCATATGAACATGGCTTGTGTATATCCTTTATGCATAAGCAGGACTGCTTCACTCTGCCATCATCAGGGTGGTTTTCCACATGGAAATAACATGTAGGAACTTTTTATTGCCTAATTGCTGGCATTTAAAAAAGGATATCAACTTTCCCTACAAAAGGAAACCATTTTGGTATTTCTCATTCTCCCTACAAGAAACAAATAGTATTATATGATTAGCTGTTTGGTTATATGCCTATATTTTAAAAAGAGTACAAATTCAGACAACTTACAGGCTAATATATTGCAGTCTGTATTGAGCACAGAATAATAACAAACCTAGTGAGAACCTTCAGATTGCAATCAAAGTAAGGCTCTTGGGCTCCAACCCCAAAGCAGTTTGCAAGGAATAGTGATGTCCCACAACAGCCAGTAAAGCTCTTAGCAAACATAGCAAATGTCACCTAATTATCAATGTCCCAGGGGAAATAAATTGAGAACATGCTGGCAAACCAAAATCATCTGATGGACTTGACCGGAATACAAGGGAAAGGACTCATACTACAAAATTCACAGTAAGGATAAAGTGCCACATGTTCCACACGAAGCAAGTTTTGCAACTGAGCATGCAAACAGGGAAAAAATATATTCAGTAACCAGCCACATGGATCTTCGACCTGAAAATTACTGAGGCACAATAAAGGACCCTTTGTTTCATTTTTGCTATCATTTTCTGGATCAGGAACTTGGAATTGCTTACTACAAGAAAGACTGTCCCTTTGGATAGCCTTTTGGTGGCTCAGAATGCAGTGTAAGTATGCACAAGATAGCTTTTTTAAGTTTGCAAAGTTCCTTGTAGACCATTAAGAAACAGGGTATGCTTTCACTACTACAGTGGTAGCTCTATCATAAAAGGAACCAACCACTCATCCCTAGGATAGTGCTAAAAGGTAAGGATAAACGAAAGGTGGGTTCAGCCAATTTTTGTGAAAGTTATTGATGAAATGGAAGTGAAATGATGGAAATGGCTTTTCCTGACAGTTTTTTTTTCTTTTTTCACAGTGCATTGAAATAATGAGTCTTCTTAGCTTTCTATACTGTTTCCATGTTCCCAGACAAAACCGACAGGTAGACCTTCTCACCCAGCAGAAATAGATTCCATGCTACCATAACATTTTAAATGGGTGTAATTTATTTTGGATGCTGGCCCTTCCTCATTTTTTTCAGTTAACAAAAGACATATCCTGTTATGACTATGTTCTCCTTATTTTATGCATTTAAACTTTCCCTAAACCTTCCTTTCTAGGGAAATTTTTAAAAGTGTGTGTGACAGGTTCTTTAATTCATTTTTAGCTGTATCACAATATTGTATTTGGCTGCTTGATTAAGACTAACATTTGCATGACATTTAGGGCATGCTATTTTCTGGACTGTCTGTCATGAGTTGATGCACAGCATAAAAGCCTGGACATTAAGTCTTGTAAATTCATCTGGAAGAAGGGAGTGGGCACTGCTTGGATTGGAGGGGGAAGTATCTGGGGCTTAGACAGCCCTGTTCTCCTGTATGCAAATGTGAATGTCTGAACGGAACACGTGTTACTATCCTATACCCAGATCCTTTATCACTTTTACATAAACACATCTTGGTTGAAAAATTTGGACCATCTTTTAACATTTGCAGACTAAAACAATATATTTAAGAACTGTGGTTGGAAATTTTAAATTGAGATTAAGGTATTCAAATCTCACCAAAAGGGGTATTTGGCAGCCATTTCTCTTTACACATTCCAGTTTTCATTCACTCACTAATAGTACCTGCGCAGAATGACAAATCAATTAAATTTTTTTTCCCTATACACAAATGATTTCGAATTTCAGTCTGAAATTCTTCCCATAGTTTTAACAACCTATTGTATATTCAGTACATGTTAACATTAAAAGATAAGGATTTATTTACACGCTAGAGTCTTTGCGGAGTGTTTTTCATTTGCAATCTGATTTTCCCATTAGAATTTGAGAACTGCTTCTGAAGTGACCTGCAGGAAGCTCTGTAGCCTGCTCTGCGGCCAAGGGAGCTGGACAACTGCCGGCTAGCCACTCCTGGTGCGGCCGGAGGAGGCCACAAAATTAGTCACTCCCTGGTCTTCCTCGAAAATCCCTGGGTAGCGGTGCCGCCTGTTGCGTGGCTGGCGCAGGCAAGAGCGAAGCTACGAAGTCCCGAGACTAATGAAGGAGAGAATGAACATCTGTGCAGACGCCAAGGACCTTTATTTCCCACGTGGGGCCAGGGGTGGGAAAGGCTTGGGCATCCAAAGGGAAAGGCTTGGGGATGCACTGATAAAGGGAGTGGGCATGATAGGAGGAAACATAAAGTGACCAATAAACGAAGATCAGGGGAGAAGTGTGAGACACAGTTGGACCAATGAGGATCACATAGGGGAAGGAAGAGGCTCTGGAGGCAAATCATACATCGAGTTAGGGATGATTGACACAGAAAATTCTCGAAATAAAAGGGGGGGATGGTTACAATGATAGACAGGGGAAGTGGGCAGCACCAGGAGGGAGGAAAGAAACTTATGAGGGCATAAAGGGGAGGATCAAGGGATCAGTCACCTTGACAGACAAGCCATTGGCGGGAAAACAGGGGGTAAACAACTTAGGGAGAAACCATTGTGAGGGGATTACATGGGGGGAACCAAGGACCAAACCATATCTTAAACTTATAAAAGGGATAATTAACTTTACAACCGAACTCATATAAATACTTTTAAAAAACACGACTTGACAAAGCTCTATCCCTTTGTCAAAGGATACTGTCTGGTATTCATTTTAGCAAAGCAGAAAAGAGGGGCAGAAGAAAAAGGGAGGAGGAAATTGGCTTGCATTTTATCTTGATCCTTGTAGCAAACATAGAACATTCTGTGCCAAATAGCTAAGTTTGATTTAAAAGCAAACATGACTAATGATTTTGAGCACTATGACAAGTTAAGTTCTTAGCCCACCAGCTAGCTAGTTAACAGGCAAGGGAATTGATGAGGAGATAAGCATGAACACTGCTTACCTCTCTGCCTTTTCTCATTCACTCAAGCAGAGCAAGAACAGAGAAAGGGCAGGTTACACCAGGCAGCTTTAAAGGATGTGTCTGGGTCATACTTAGTATTTTGAGACTTTCAACCAACATTGCTCCATGACAGATAGACAGGAGAGAATGAGCAACCAGGGTGGCTTTAACAGTTTGTCTTCTCCTCCACTTGCAAAACATCTCCATTGTGCTACTTATCCAGATATACTCTCTTTCAGATGGCCAGTTGTCCCTAACCAGTGTGCTTAGAAACTTTTCCTGCTTGCCACACTAGAAGGATTTGTAACACGTCCTCAACCTCTTTTTGCTTTTTGAGGAGCATGGGGAAGAACATGTAGATGAACAAAATAAGATTCTTGCTGAAACCCCAACAAATCACATCATCTTCCATCTCTACTGATTTGTGCTCATTCAAATCTTCCGTTTGAAAATGCTAATTACTGATTTAACTTGCATGTACAAGCAGGACAGCCCAAGGCAGCACACACCCTTACATATATCTGTTCAAAGTTTGATTCAGTCTATATGTAGTTACAAACCGAAAACAAGCAAACAAAACCCAACAACCTACTTGAGAAACTAATTATAAAGTCACATACTCAAAAATTGGGAAATGTCATAGGTAAGGTTAAGTTTTCCTAATTCTGCATGTGTGTGATGACAGCATGCTTAGTTATGTGATCCTATCTTTTTTTCTTGGGATTGTTACAGATTCTTTACTGTATCTCCTCATCCAGCCTTCTGCCTCATCTTTCCCAATAAGGCTTCTTCCCAGGCTTTTTTTGGGTTTTTGATTTTCGATATGTCTTGATAGTCTATCCTTAATCTAAGCAACTTAGAGAGCTGCTCTCCAGCCAGGGAGGGACATGGCTGTTTTAGGAAGTGGTGTGATGCCATTAGGGCTGCAGCTCCTGCCTCTGTATCTGACTCAGTAAATTGTGTCCAGTGGATGTGTACTCTGGTGCCCACATATTCCTGAACCTTTCCAGACTCAGAGATCTTCCTCACTGAAAACATAAGTTTTACTCATCTTTGGCTATGATTTGTGGCAGTGCAGATCTGTGAAATGTGCTGGACTACATGAAGGGAAAATGTTTCCTTAGCACCAGGTTTTTTTCCCTGCCGTCATGGGGGGACTGTGTGAGCCAAGGATGAAGAAAGGGCTTATTAATATTCATCTGTTTAGATCTGTGAAACAGTTTTCTTTGTGTCCTGGTTTAGGGCAAATTTGTTAAAGAATCTGCAAAGGAGATTCTTTAACAAGAGAATCTGTGCCGGTCTTAAAGGCACAGAACAGATGAATGGGGATATACAAGCATCATAACGTCACCCCAGGACATTCCACCCCTTATCCCCATATCATCAACATACTACAACACATCATGCATTATTCATACAAAATTCTATCTGTTCCCCCAAAATTACAAGCAATACCCATCATGCCTTCATCACATCCCCACACTGGACCACTGAATCCAGGCCCTATATTACAGAGCTGCAGGATTCCCCCTTTTCACTTTAGTCACTTAAAGCTCCATCTATCACTTGCTCAGACCTTCAACACTTACACATTTCCTTCTCCATCTTCCACTTGCCCAGACCTTCAACTCTTACACATTTCCTTCTATCTCATGTCTGTATGGTTTAATGTACAGACAATGGCAGTAACATCCAATGAACAGTGATATTGCACATCATTCTTACCCCACAATCAGATCTCCCTGAGGTACACATTGTGTTGTTCCATCTCTTTGCATTATCCACCACGTGCAACCTGGTCCCTGAGCAAAGACAACCCCACGAATGGGTTTGTCTGTACTCGAGGCAGAATTGATCCACACAGTCTTCCCTAACAAACCTCTGATATGTACCACTGGGACTTTGTCCCCTTCTATTACATTCAGGGACTCAGACTGGGCAGGACCTGCTCAGTTGGTGGAACCTCGGGTGTTAACTAACCAGGTGGCTTTTGCCAGATGCTGCTCCCAATTCTTGAAAGATCCCCCACCCAAAGCTTTCAACTGGGTTTTTAGTAGTCCATTGTACCTCTCCACTTTCCCTGCAGCTGGTGCATGGTAGGGAATATGGTACACCCACTCAATGCCATGTTCCCTAGCCCAGGTGTTGATAAGGCTGTTCTTGAAATGAGTCCCATTGTCTGACTCGATCCTCTCAGGGGTGCCATGTCTCCACAGAACTTGCTTTTCCAGGCCCAGGATGGTGTTCCGGGCTGTAGCATGAGACACAGGGTAGGTTTCCAACCATCCAGTGGTGGCCTCCACCATGGTCAGCACGTAGCGCTTGCTCTGGCGTGTCTGGGGCAGTGTGATGTAGTCAATCTGCCAGGCCTCCCCATACTTGTACTTGGACCACCGCCCACCGTACCAGAGGGGCTTCAGTCGCTTGGCCTGCTTGATGGCAGCACACGTCTCACAGTCATGGATAACCTGAGAAATACTGTCCATGGTTAGATCCACCCCTCGGTCTCGTGCCCACTTATAGGTGGCATCTCTGCCCTGGTGGCCTGAGGCATCATGGGCCCATCGAGCTAGGAATAACTCTCCCTTATGTTCCCAATCTAGGTCTATTTTGGACACCCCTATCTTTGCAGCTTGGTCTACCTGCTCATTGTTTTGGTGCTCCTCGGTGGCCCTACTCTTGGGTACATGGGCATCTACATGGCGGACTTTCACAGGTAGCCTCCCTACCCTGGTAGCAATGTTTTTCCACTCACCAGCAGCCCAAATTGGTTTCCCTCTACGCTGCCAGTTAGCCTTTTTCCACCTCTCCAGCCATCCTCACAGAGCATTGGCTACCATCCATGAATCAGTGTAGAGGTAGAGCTTTGGCCACTTCTCTCTCTCAGCAATGTCTAGGGCCAGTTGAACAGCTTTGAGTTCAGCAAATTGGCTTGATCCACCTTCTCCTTCGGTAGCTTGTGCAACCTGTCGTGTGGGGCTCCATACGGCTGCTTTCCACTTCCGGTTCATCCCTACGATGCGACAGGAACCGTCAGTGAAAAGAGCGTAGCGTGTTTCCTCTGGGGGCAGTTGGTTATAGGGAGGAGCCTCTTCAGCACGTGTCACTGGTTCTTGTTCCTCTTCATCTGTGACACCAAAATTCTCACCTTCGGGCCAATTTGTAATGACCTCCAAAATCCCAGGGCGATTCAGTTTACCTATACGGGCGCGCTGAGTGATGAGAGCAATCCACTTGCTCCATGTAGCACTGGAGGCATGGTGAGTGGAAGGAACCTGGCCTTTGAACATCCACCCCAGCACCGGTAGTCGGGGTGCCAGGAGGAGTTGTGCTTCAGTGCCTATTACCTCCGAAGCAGCCTGGACTCCTTCATAGGCAGCCAGGATTTCTTTCTCTGTTGGAGTATAGTTGGCTTCAGCCCCTCTGTAGCTTCGACTCCAAAATCCCAGTGGTCGACCCCGAGTCTCCTCAGGCACCTTCTGCCAAAGGCTCCAGGACAAGCCATGGTTCCCGGCTGCAGAGTAGAGCACATTCTTCACCTCTGGTCCTGTCCTGACTGGGCCAAGGGCTACTGCATGAGCAATCTCCTGCTTGATCTGGACAAAGGCCTGTTGCTGCTCAGGGCCCCACTGGAAATTGTTCTTCTTGCGGGTGACCAGGTAGAGAGGGCTCACGATCTGACTGTACTCAGGAATATGCATCCTCCAAAAACCTATTGCACCCAAGAAAGCTTGTGTCTCTTTCTTATTGGTGGGTGGAGACATTGCTGTGATCTTGTTGATGACATCTGTAGGAATCTGACGCCGTCCATCTTGCCACTTCACTCCCAGGAATTGAATCTCACGAGCTGGTCCCTTTACTTTGCTCTTTTTAATGGCGAAACCAGCTCCCAGGAGGATCTGGATAATTTCCTTCCCTTTCTCGAACACTTCCGCAGCTGTGTTCCCCCACACAATGATGTCATCAATATACTGCAGATGTTCTGGAGCCTCACCCTTTTCCAGTGCAGTCTGGATCAGTCCATGGCAGATGGTGGGGCTGTGCTTCCACCCCTGGGGCAATCCGTTCCAGGTGTACTGCACTCCCCTCCATGTGAAGGCAAACTGAGGCCTGCATTCTGCTGCCAGAGGAATGGAGAAAAATGCATTGGCTATGTCTATAGTGGCATACCACCTTGCTGCCTTGGACTCAAGCTCATACTGGAGCTCTAATATGTCTGGCACGGCAGCACTCAGTGGTGGAGTCACATTCAATGCACGATAGTCCACAGTCAATCTCCATTCTCCTTCAGATTTTTGCACAGGCCAAATGGGGCTGTTGAAGGGTGAGTGGGTCTTGCTGACCACCCCTTGGCTCTCCAGCTCTCGGATCATCTTATGGATGGGGATCACAGCATCTCAAGTGGTTCTATACTGCCGTCGATGCACTATGGAAGTGGCAATTGGCACTCGTTGCTCTTCTCCCGTCAGGCATCCTACTGCAGATGGATTCTCAGACAACCCAGGCAAGGTGTTCAATTGCTGGATGCCCTCTGTCTCTACAGCAGCTATTCCAAATGCCCATCTGAGTCCTTTTGGGTCTTTGAAGTACCCACTTCGAAGGTAGTCTATGCCCAAAATACATGGGGCCTCTGGGCCAGTCACAATAGGATGCTTCTTCCACTCATTTCCCGTTAGGCTCACATCAGCTTCCACCAAAGTGAAATCCTGGGATCCCCCTGTCACACCAGCAATAGAAACAGACTCTGTCCCCACATGTCTTGATGGTATTAACGTGCACTGCGCACCAGTATCGACCAAAGCTTTGTACTCTTGTGGTTCCGATGTGCCAGGCCAACGAATCCACACAGACCAGAAGACACGATTTTCCCTGGCCTCTACCTGGCTAGAAGCAGGGCCCCTCTAAGCCTGGTTATCATTATTTCCCTGGGTGTATGTTTTGGATGTTCCTTCGAGGGGATCAGACATGTCATCATCATCATACCTGGCCGTTCGGCTACGGGCAACTGGAGCTGCTTTCCTCCTGGTGGCTTCCTTCAGTTCACGCACCTATCGTGCTAAAACAGCGGTAGGTTTCCTATCCCACCTTCTCATGTTTTCCCCACAATCACGCAGGTAAAACCACAGCTCAGCTCGTGGGGTGTATCTTCTCTCACCATCTTGGAAACGTCTGCCTTGGATACCGGAACCTCGGATCTGTACTGCTGAAATTTGGAGAAGGTCTTCTTTAATCTCCTCTCTAAGCTTCTTATGGTTCTCCTCTATCTTATCCTCTAAGTTCTGCAGACGTGTTTCTACCGCTGCGATTCTGGCATGTGTCGGGCCATGTACAGCATCTGCATATGCTCGGAGCTTCCTTGCCATGTCAAGCACAGTCTCACCCCTCTCATCCCTCTTCATGATGGCTAAGGCAGAAGCATATTCTTGTGGCCCGAGTCGTACGAGTTTTCGCCACATCACAGACCTGCATGGTACTAAGTCTGGGTTCCTAGTTGTTACATCATCTGAGAAGATAATCTCAGCCACGGCCATTTCTCTCAGGCGTTGGATCCCTTGCTCTATTGTCTTCCACTGAGTCTGCTGCATATAGAGATCGTCTGCACACAGGTATCTTTCTGCCACACTTCTTAGGACCCGTTCCCAGAGGCTGTGAGAGTTAGCCCCCCTCATCATTCCTTGGTCTATGACAGTATCCTGTGACAGGGATCCCAAATGCCTGGCTTCAGTGCCATCCAAAACGGTAGCCTCGCCTGCAGCATCCCAGAGACGGACCAGCCAACTAATTATGGATTCATCAGACCTTCGAGTGTAATGCTTCCATAGGCCACGAAGGTCCTTCAGGGAGAAGGACTCAGTATTGGCATCTGATCTTGCACCTGCTGCTTTGACTCCTGACTTTACGTCAGGAGGCACTGAGGTTCCTTCTCCTGCATCATCATCATTGTCCACTGGTCGATTGGTCTTGGCTGTGCATTTCCCACTTCTAGTGCTGGTAGCAACAGCCATGGGTTTAGATGCTGGCTTCGAGGCTGGAGTGTTAGCTGCAGCCTGAGTCACCGGGACAGTTGCTGATTTATCTCCCTGCCCCCCTGCCTCTGTCTGCTGCCCTAGAGTATCTAGCAGTGTGCGATAAGCATATGCCAGGGCCCAGCTCACTGCAATGACCTTCCTCTCCTTAGGCTCATCCTGGTACTTCTCTTTCAGATATTTCCCCACCTCAGCTGGGTTCTGAATTTGTTCATGGGGAAAATCCCACACTATAGGGTCAGAGAATTCCTTCAGGATTTGGCCCATATCCTCCCATTTCCCACACCACTTAGGATTTTCCACACCAGGGTTTACTCCTGAGTCAGGGGTCTCATCAGCCCGTCTAGAAATCTCAGCCCTCATTCTAGAGAAGCAGCAGGCTGTATAGAGGAAGGTTACCAGATTGAATACCAGGAAGATGGTTTCTTTAACATTGAGGGGAAACTGAACATCCTTCACTAGTGATGCAACTGATTCATAGGAGAAGGAGGAAAGCAGAGGCTGAAAAACCTTATTCCCTCCTGCTCCTCCTGCGACAAACTGGATGCATAACCATAGCCATGAACCATTCATATCTGGAGCAGACCCCAGCATGTTTATAAACTTCTTGCACATTATTGCCACCAAACCCAGCAGGATAGCTATTCTGGTCACAGCCCCTCTGATGTAAAAACTACGTATTAGGGGCAATACTAAAGCTATTTCTGGATAGGAAAATAAGCCTAGGGACCAGAGAGGTATTAAAATCTCAAAAAACCCTAGGGACCAGAAATGCATGCAAACCTTCACCCCAACAGACATTATGAATCCAAAAAGCATGGCTATTAGCTGATTTAAACGAACACAGAGTAATAGCAGCCAAAATGCAGTCAAAACAGGGTTTTTCCACTCTCTCTCTCGCCCCACGTTGGGCGCCAAAGATTTGTCCTGGTTTAGGGCAAATTTGTTAAAGAATCTGCAAAGGAGGGCCCCTCCAGAAAGCGAAACCCACACGGCCCCTCCCCCCAACCGGTTCGGGAAAAAATTCCTCGGAGAGAGGTGGAAAGAACCTGTTTATTTGACTGGCCCCGCACCCCCCAGCACACAAAATGAACAATACCCGATGACACCGCTCTGAGAAAGATGGCAAAATCAGAAAGTCTCTTTCGGGGGTGGTTGCTCTGTTCTCAGTCCCTCCAGCGCTGGGCCAGCCGCTGCAGCCGAACCCTTGGTGTTCCCGGGTCCCAGTCCGGAGCAGGTTCAAGATGGTCACAGGAACAGGAGAGGAGAAACAGTCCAGGAAGCAATGTGGACTGTTTAGCTAGAACTAGCTAATAAGCAGAGGCAGAAAGCAGAGCAGAAGCAAGAGCAGAAAAAGAGAGCAAGCAAAAGCAGCAAGCAAAAGCAGCAAGCCCAAAGCTGGAAGTAAAAAAAAAACAGCTCTGTGTATTGCTTGTCTCTGTGTCCTGATAAGAGAAACCCAAACAAAACTTCCACTCTTCAGTGCCGGTCTTAAAGGCACAGAACAGATGAATGGGGATATACAAGCATCATAACGTCACCCCAGGACACTCTGACAACTTTATTTACCATTACATTGACTGTCCCAAAAATGAGCTACAGAACAGGGTTTCCCCCTCCATATGAAGAATCTTCATGGCTTTTTTCTGGCTAATGTTTTGGCATTTATTTTGGAAGGAGACTTCAATTAGTGATGATGCAAGACAGAACCGTGTGGGTCACACAGAGTTGCCAGGAAAAAAACATCAAGCTCTGCAAACACAGGGGTATTGTAGACTAGAATAAGTCATATGTTGCGAGAAGCACAGTCTCTGCCTGGACAGCAATAATGACCATGTGTTCTGTAAAAACTGAAAACTCAATGTGAGAAAAATTCCCTATCAAAAATAATATGCACTAGGGTTTATCTTAGCATAAGTCAAAGAAAACGTAAAAAAAAATTTTGTTTTGTTGCTGGGGTTTTTCTTCGAAGGAGTGTGGGGGGAGGGGGACGATTGGTTTTTTTTTGTTTTGGGGTTTGGGGAGATATTTTGTTTTTTATTTTGGTCAGATATGGATGCAGAAATCACAAAGTTTTATTTACTCATGACTTTACAATCCCTTAGTTTGGTAACAGTCATCTGAAAACAAGTGCCCATAAGAGCCTTGTTTTCAGTTTACCATTTTCCTCAGTCTACAGCTATGCTGTGGAGGGATAGAATGTAAGAAAATAAAGATAGTGCAGAAGGTAGTCTCACACCTGAGGAGTTGCAGCTGTACTAATTACCAAAGATTAGGAACAGGCCTGCCCTTAATAGGCCACAGCTGTGTCCAATAAGAAGAGTGCTACAAAAAAGTGAGTTGAGGAGAGTTGAAGTTTGTTGGTTATGTTGAGAAGAGAGATGCAGTTTGTTGGTTGTGCTGAAAAGAGAGATGCAGTTTGTTCGCTGTACTGTGAAGAAGGAGTCAGTGCTGCAAAGAGCTGCCCATGAGAAATCACCGAGAAAGTATGGAACTTTTGCAATAAGATGGCAACACTATGCCGTGCTTTATATCAAAAAACCTAACAATTACTTTATATACACCTTTTGTTTAGCCTTTTATTTCCCTCGTCACCTTCTGCACTATTATTTTTCATATGTTGCATCAGTCCTTACACTAAAATAGGAACTCTCTGTGGAAGTGCATTTCTCTCTTCACCTTTGCTTTAACTGCCTTTGAAATACCCGCGTGATACAAACTCCATGCAGACTCATACAAAATGAAAAAAGTTGATATCAAGTTAGTTACAATCCTAAGCTTAAAAATATCCTCAGAAAATGCCATAATGAAGACTGCCCAAGTGGCATCAAGATGCACCAGGAAGAGACTAATAATTATTTTCCAAAATGTCCAGAACTAACTGCTGAGAGCAAGGGAAAGAAACACTTGGGACACACAGGTCCAAAGCAACATTCAGGAGGAGAACATTGTTTAGAGAGACTGTTTGATCCCCTAGGGATTGTTTTCATCTCATTTCTTTTTGCACCTCTTCCTCATGGCTTTCCTCTACTCTAATGCTTCAAATCTTTGTTCCAGAGAATAAAAACCTCCAAAAATTCCTGATGGATGTATGAAAAAAAGATCAGCGGTAGATTAAAACAATGCAGTTATCCTTAATCTTGTTCTTGGAAATATCTGTACCATTTAATCTGAAAGATTAAAACAAGACTTTCAGCCTAAGAGCAACATGGAAAATACCAATATAAACAGCTCAATTTTGGCAAAGTTAATTCAAATTAAAATAAAGACCTATAAAGGGATCTCTTAGAAAATCTCAAATTTAAGAAGGGAGCATTTAACAGCTTTACATGTAAAATAAGACTAAAAACGCCAGTATAATGCCATAAAAAGCATTGCAGAAATGTGTTATGAAATTCTTGTGGATGGTAGGATCTTTCTAATTGTCCAGACATAGGAAAAAAACAGATTAGTAATGACAAAAAAAAAGGACAAATCTGATTGAAACCTCAGCAATCCAAAAGCAGACTTTGAAAAGCAAAAGAATTCAAGGAGTGAGTCAGTTTTTAATTGCTGGGATTAATCTGCATAAGTGAGAATTTAAGACTAGGAGAGAACAATGCCACAAATTAGCAACACACCAGCTGTGTTTGTTGGCTTAGCAGCCATGAAAAATATACAAGTAGGACTCTCCACCTCAAACTTTATTTCCATCTAACACATGATACAACTGCAAACTGTCAGACACCCAGACAAGTTTCACAGGCAAATCATTCAGAAATGCATCAGGTATAAGCAGAATGCATTGGCAACAAATTCTGTTGTTGTAAAAGTATCTGTTAGAGCTCAATGTTTCCTTGTCTTTTTGTCTGCCACTGTAAGACACATAATAGAAAGTAAGTACAGACCCTTACACCTGCTAGTTACCCCACTATTCTTCTGCACTGAGTAAATATTGCTGTTTCCATGCACTCTTTGACCAGGAAATGAATTTAAAACAAAGAGGGTAAGTTCATCTTCCTGTGCTGTCCAGGCCAGTTTGTCCTGCTCTCACAGATAAGCACGGAATCTCTCAGAATGGGATCTGTAGGTAGAGTCCGTGCTGGATCAGCAAGAGCCAACACCCCCATTTACCCCACAAATGCCAGTGTCTCTTTCAGACCATGGAAGTCCTACAGATCCAGTGGAATACACTTCCTTCAAATGGGTTCCTGAAAGTCTGGCCTTGTCATAAGTCTCTAGCAGTGCAATTCAGAAAATCCAAACCAAATTTCCTCTTACTTAATTCATTATAAATACAAAAATTAAAACCATTGTAAGTCCAATAGAAAGTATTCTTAATTCTAGCCAAGTGATAGGCTTTCCCCTCACCTTATCAAGTATGTGAAGTGCCTTTTTTACAAAATGAGTTTTCATCTTATAAAAAAAAAATCTTGAAGTTATTGCTTTAATCACAGTGCTTGGTTTGCAATAAGGTCATAGTGTCTTTGTTACAATTCCTAGAGAACCATATGGCTCTGAAACAGAGACTGAAACAGTGTTAGCATCTCGTCATTTATCCCACTCTCAAGTTTCTTTTTACTGAAGTTGCTGCTGGCTTGCTTGGCATGAAACCTCCTACTGACAGTACTCATCAGTGTTTTCAGCCAAATACTGAAGGTAGGGCACAGTTAGAAGGCTTGGCATCTGAGAAATATTCTGTGCTAAAAAGCAGAATTTAGCGAGTAATCTGGGGTCTATCTTGTTTTTTTTTTCTCTCATGTAAGACCAGACATTAGTCGCTTTGTAGGAAAAACTATTCATGCGCTTAAATTTCAAGGAACTTGCCACTTGGTGTTGCAGTGTGTTGTAACATCCTGTTTTAAACTTCCCAGCCCCTTCCCAGGTGTGGCAATACCTCTCTTCCCTTTCCCCCTCACCCCCTGCTGGGCTGTCAATCAGTTTTTACATTCCAGCAAGGCCATCGTGTGGTTGGTCAAGTTCAAAGGATGCAATTCAGGCCTGGGGGTCATTGGCCTGTCTAGGTGTCCCTTGTCCCCTGAGACCCTCCTCCTCCCACCTGATTGGTGCTCACCTGTCCCTTCCCCTCCCCCTGTCCCTGGGCTTACATTGAGCCTAGACCATGTGCTCGCTATTCTGTTGGAGCTGTTACCTAAAGATTCATATGTCTGTGACCATGGAATAAAACTCTGGATATAAACCCTCCGACAGAATCCGCTCTCTTTTCCTCCTTACCATCACCTGAAGCCTTTCCACCAGAGGTAAACTGAGTTTCTACAAGTCTGGACTTGTATCTGCGCCCAGCTGTAACATCCAGCCAGCGAAAGGTGTCTCTGAGGTGAAATACCACAGTTGCTGCCTTTGGCCTAGCAGTTGGGGTCAGACAAGCCCAGGCACAATCTACCTGGAAATACTCGGATCATATTCCAATATTTTTGCGCCCAACCGTGGGGCAAAGCGACTCTCTGCAGCCCCAGAAGGACTCTCAGTACCTCAGAAGGATTTTAGGCAGCTGTGCATCCAGCTGAAAGAGCTGCATTGCTCTGCATTGCGGCTCAGCAGAGCTGAGACTTTGGGAATTTCCCAGAAAAAAGTTTCATGGACTGTTCGGCGCCTTTGGAAAGTGCAGCTCCTTTCTGGTGAGCTGTTTTTTCCAAGGGAAGAATAGGAGAGCCTCCCTGGCCCAGGGGCAGGTCCTATCCCGGTGAAGAGACCTGCCTGCCTGGACCTGGCCAGCAACAGCTTCCAGTTCGGGTGAGTATCTCTGCTCTTCAGTGGAGCAGAAGCTCAGACACAGACTCTGCCGTGAGTTCTGTTCCTTTTTTGCCCTTGCATTTAGGCTGCGCACCCACACAGACAGGATACCATTGCGTTAGCTCTCTGCGGTGTGTTTCGCTGTCTTTTGGAATTCGCGCTGGTGGAGGACCAGGGGTGCTCTCCCTCCCCTTCCCTCCGGCTCAGTAGTGCAGCTTGCTCGGCTCTCTCTCTGTGTGGGGGAGGGGGGGCTCTCTACACGTGGCCGGGGTGGGGGGGGTCTCTCTCGGCGCGGGGTGGGGGATGTTCTGTACACACAGCGTGGGGCCATCCCGGTATTGGCTTGCCACGTGGCGCGGGGGGGCTGCATTCTCAGGCAGGGGAGGCTTTGTCTGTTCCTTGGCTTGGCAGGGTGTGTCCCAGCTCCCTGCTGCTGCTGCCCGGCAATTTTAAAAGCAGTACATACAGCTGCATTGTAAAGATTTTTTCTGCTCGATATTGCTTTTCCTATATGAGGTGTTTTTTTAGAAATCGGTAGCTGATTTTGGCTTTGTTTTTGGTCAGGCGGTATTTTGTATTTTGCCATTTACATCTAACATGGGTTCGAAGCTTAGCATTGTACAAAAAGGAGTGTATTATCATATTGCTAGTATTTTAGTCAGTGGCAATTTGAAGTTCTCTAAAGGAAAATTGAAGCAGTTTATAAGATGGCTTTTTCTACACTTCCCGCAAATCTCCCCTGAAGAAATCCACAATATTCAATTTTGGGATAAAGTGGGAAATGAATTGATAACCTTAGGACAGTCTGGGAACACATCCTCAGCTAAATTTGTGTTCTGGAGTTTACAAATTCGAACAGCCTTGCTCAAACAAAAGGAATTGGAGAAAAAGCCAAATGTAAAGCCATGTACCTCTGCCCTCCCCGTTTCTCCCTCTCCTAGCTCTAAAACCCCTAAACCTCTTACCCCAAAACTTGGTATTTTAAAGAGAGCACACTCATTGGGAAGTCGACTCTCGGAGTTTGTTAAACTGCCTGAGATGTCCTGTCTACAAGTCCCTGGCCAGGCTGAGTGGAAACTTTCCCAAAATCCTGTCTCCCCTCCTCTGAAATCCAGAGCATGTGTCAGCTTTCCAGAGAGCAATGATGCCCAAAATGCCCCCAGTCCCTAGGGGGTCCACAAGATGGAGGATGCCACATGGCATCACCCCAAGCCTGGTCTTCTTCTTCCCAAAATCCTCTTAAGCATTCCAAAATTCCATCCCCATCCCCCCCCCCCTCCCGTTCCTCGTGATACCTTCCTCCCTCCCCCTCCCTTTCCTGCAGTACCCTCGGCTCCGCCCCTCTACTCCTCCCAGGGGGCGTCTGCTGATGTGATGTCACCAGAAATCCCCTCCCCCTGCCAGCCCCCTGTCACCGCCCCCTGTTCCCATTGCGTCCCCACCCCCTCCCCGGGTTCCCACGGTGGGGACACACCCACTGCCTGTCCCAAAACCTGTATATGTTATCCCAATGCTTCCAATTCAAGGGATACAGAGCAGGGAACAGCAGACCCAACATAGGGTCCCACCTTGCCATTTGCTCCTGTTACGTTTCAGCCTGCAGCACAAGGGGGAGCAGCCCCAACTGCTAATGGGAGTTCTTTTGGACAACAATTGATTAAAGAGATCTGTAAATCTCATAAAGAATATGGTCCACACAGTCCATATTTCCGTGGCCTTTTAAATTCTGAATTGAGTAGGACTGTAGTAGTCCCACATGATTTGAAACAGCTTTTTTCCTGCCTCATAATCTCCATGGAATTCAAATTATGGGAATTAGCATGGAAACAACTGCTAAAAGACACTCTCCCAGGCTTGCATGCTGATCCAAACACAGCAAAGGACAATAATGGTGTGCCTGTTACCACTGAGCACCTCTCCGGCGAGGGCTAATAGTCTCTACCCTCAATCCAAGCTACTGTAATCCCTGTAGAAACGCTCAAAAAAGTAAAAGAAGCAGCTGAAAAAGCATTCTTTTCCCTCCAACCTGAAGGGCCTTTCAAGCCCTATAGCAAAATTAAACACCTACCATCAGAGCCTTTTTTGAAATTTGTAGAAAGGTTAAGAGCCATTGAAATACAAGTTAAAAAAGAGAATGCTAGGGAAGTGGTTTTAGAGGAAATGACATTTACAAATGCAAATGAACAGTGTCGAGCAGCAATCCTGAGCCTTCCTATAGAACCTCCCCCTACACTAAAAGATATGCTTCTAGTCTGTAACAGGAAAGTGCCTCTGATGACTGTGGCTGGAGACACCAGACCAAGGCTGCTGCCAAGACTACCTCAGCGTGCCGCCGTTGCCAGCCCTGCACCCTTTCCCTCAGCACAGCAGTACTCTGGGTAGCAGCGGAGACCAGCAATGGTTGACCCCACAAAGCCATGCCTGCTTTGTAACAACCTTGGGCACTGGAGTACTCAGTGCCCCCTGAAAAGGCAATTTGGCGAATTTAGAAATGGCAGGGGAGGAGAATTACATGCGCTCCCTGGGGGTCAACAGCAACAAAAAAACTGAAGGGGGAGCGCCGGCCTGCCAGGCGTGCAGACACAAAAAGAGCAGGCCAACGGAATAAAGGTAGCAAAACAAATCAAGCGCAAGATAATATTAATATTTGTGTTACTGAAGCAGATGTTTCAAAGACCACATCTGCTGGTCCACTGTTGAAAGTGAAACAAAATAACCTTTGTTATGATTTGGGTGATCCTATGTTAACCACGTCTTCTGTCAATGAGCCTTACAGGTTGCAGCTGACAGAATCACTCCTCTTGAAAGACACTGACTGGCACTTTGTCTCTGTCAATCCAGAACAGAAGGGTACTTGGAACCGAATTCGTTGTAAGTACATCATCATTGGGGACACCAAACGCACACCACAAGAGATCGAAATTGCTCCAGGAATGACAACATCAGATCCTGAGCAATTCGTTCTCGGCCTGCACTGTTTCCACCCACCCCTGTTTCTTCCCAAGGGACAAATTGTTGCACAAGCTATCCCTGTGCCGTCTTTACCTGAAAGTACTGAAAAACAAGGGCCCACAGTCACCCGGGTCCAAGTTATTGGGAAAGACAAACCCAAATTATGATGTAATGTCAGTAAGGGTGGGGAGTCAAAACGCATTGAGATGCTTGTAGACACGGGTGCAGACTGCACAGTGATTCCAGTACAAGACTGGCCAGCACATTGGCCTTTGCAAAACGTTGCCAGTCACATTTGAGGTGTGGGAGGTCTGCAATTGGCAAGACAATCCAAAAGCATCATTCAAATCGAGGGACCAAACGGACAATTGGCAAATATCCGTCCATTTGTGTTAGAGTATTTGGAAATTTTGTTAGGAAGAGATTTAATGGCCCAGTGTGTTGTCACAATTGATATTCCAGACTCTCCACAGCATTTTTGTACAGCAGTCATTGAACAGCAGCGCCCCACCCAAAAACTGAAGTGGAAAACAGACAAACCAGTTGACGTGAAACAGTGGCCACTCAAAAACAAAAAATAAAGGTGCTTGAGGAACTAGTGGAAGAGCAACTAAAAAAGGGTCATGTTGTGGTGACCATGTCCTCATGGAACTCTCCAGTGTTTGTCATCCAAAAAGCTGACAAAAAGAGATGGCAGCTCCTTCACGACCTCCGACAAATTAATAATGTAATTGAAGATATGGGCTCCCCCCAGCCTGGTATGCCATCCCCAACAATGCTTCCCCAAGATTGGAAATTAGCAGTTATTGATATTAAAAATTTATTTTTCCAAATACCCTTGCACCCTGACGATGCACCGCATTTTGCATTCTCGGTCCCTTCCATCAACATGGAACCCCCTATGAAAAGGTACCATTGGATAGTTCTTCCTCAGGGTCTAAAGGTTTCGCCAGCTATCTGCCAGTGGTATGTCTCTTCCCTGCTTTCCCCAGTGCGTGCAGCTGCAGAGAAAGCCATCATCTATCATTATATGGATGATATCCTCGTGTGTACCCCAAAATGATGATTTACTCACACATGTGCTTGACCTAACGATCGATGCATTGATTGTTGCAGGGTTCGAGCTCCAGGAAAAGAAAATTCAAAATATGCCACCTTGGAAGTATTTGGCTTAGAAATTGGAAATAGGACCATTGTTCCTCAAAAACTAGAAATCAATCCAAGGATCAAGACCCTTGTGGATGTCCACAAGTTGTGTGGGTCTTTAAATTGGGTAAGGCCATGGCTCGGTCTGACTAACGAAGACTTTGCCCCTCTTTTCAATTTATTGAAAGGGGGCGAGGACCCAGGTGCTTCTAGGTCTATTACCCCAGAGGCACGGAAAACTCTAGAAAAGGTTCAGATTGCAATGTCCACAAGACAGGCCAACCGATGTCGGCCTGACCTGCCATTCAAATTTATCATCCTAGGTAAGTTGCCACACCTCCATGGAATCATTTTCCAGTGGGAGGAAAAACAAACACCTAAGGCAAAGAACACACCAAAAGAGGACCAGGACCAGAGGGACTCTTGGTCATAGAATGGGTTTTCCTTAGTCATAAAAGGTCCAAGAGACTGATAAAGCCTCAGGAGCTGGTAGCAGAACTGATCCGGAAAGCAAGGACCCGGATCAGGGAGTTAGCAGGATGTGACTTTAAATGCATTCACATTCCAACTGAGTTAAAATCGGGTCAAAAGACTATGAAAATACTGGAACAATTGTTTCAAGAAAATGTAGTGTTGCAGTTTGCTCTGGATTCCTACTCAGAACAAATTTCTGTAGCACGGCCCACTCACAAATTGTTTGAACAAGATGTTCAATTCACCCTGAAATTGAGAATTGCTCTAAGTAGGAGACCTTTAAAAAAGGCTCTGACTGTCTTTACAGATGCGTCTGGGAGGTTCCACAAGTCCGTTATGACTCAGAAGGATCCTCAAACCCAGCAGTGAACATGGACATTGCTGAGGTGGAAGGTTCACCTCAGGTTGCTGAATTGGCTGCGGTTGTTAGGGCTTTTGAAAGGTTCTCAGAGCCATTCAGTCTGATTACAGACTCTGCATATGTGGCAGGAGTAGTATCCAGGGCAGATCAAGCAATACTGCAAGAGGTGTCTAACATCACACTTCTCAAATTGCTCTCAAAACTGGTAAAGTTAGTCACTCACTGAGAGCAACCATTTTATGTGATGCCTGTCAGGTCACACACTGACTTGCCAGGGTTTATGGCTGAAGGCAACAGAAGGGCAGATGCTCTTGCTGCACCTGCAGTGATGGCCACTCTCCCAAATGTTTTTGAACAGGCAAAAATCAGCCACCAGCTTTTCCACCAAAATGCACCTTGCCTGGTTCGTCAGTTTAACATCACTCGAGAACAGGCCAAAGCAATTGTGGCCACGTGCCCAAATTGCCAACAACATGCACTCCCTACAGTGAGTACGGGAGCAAACCCAAGGGGACTGAACAGTTGTGAACTGTGGCAAACAGATGTTACACACATACAGTCATTTGGACGGCAGAAATATGTTCACGTTAGTGTAGATACCTTTTCTGGAGCGGTCTGTGCTTCTGCCCACACAGGAGAATCATCTATTGATGCTATTAAGCACCTCTTACAGGCTTTTTCTTTGATGAGCATCCCCAAGGAGTTGAGAACTGATAATGGGCCTATTTATAAATCCAAGGAATTCGGGAGCTTCCTGCAGCAATGGGGAGTAGAGCACAAAACTGGCATCCCCTACTCCCCTACAGGTCAACCCATTGTAGAAAGAACTCACCGTGATATTAAAAGAGTCCTGGACCAGCAACAGCAGGTTCTGAAGGTGGAACCTCCCCACATCCGGTTATCCAGGGCACTGTTCACAATCAATTTTCTGAATTGTTCCTTTGACAACCTGAACCCGCCCCTCCTACGCCACTTTGGGGGGAGCAGTCATAGGTTGATGAAAGAAAAGCCTCCGGTTTTAGTAAAAGACCCTGAGACTTGGAAAACAGTGGGACCTTACAAATTGGTTACTTGGGGCCAAGGATATGCCTGTGTGTCCACCCCCTCTGGTTTAAAGTGGGTTCCTTCCAAATGGGTAAAGCCCTATGTTCCCAAGGTCTCAGAGAAATCTACAGAAGCGCCCCAGGTTGCTCATGCTGCCTGGAGAAGGAAATGCCACACACATTCTCTGGAGGAAATTCCATTTAAGCCTCCTATCTCGAACAGTTTGTAATATATGTTTGTCTCAAGTTCCTTGTACCAGTTTAGATCCCACTGTTTGTGTGTAGCCTCGAGACGCCATGAGACTGAGCCTGCTTCTCGTCCTACTCGTGATCATCCCACCTGTGATCTCCTGCATAGTCCCTCAGCCCAGAGCATATATGGACTACCTTGACAAAAGCTCTCGGACATCAACAGAGAAACTGACGACTGGCTGAGTGGACTGTTCAAAGGTTGGGGACTCTCGGGCTGGTTGGGATCTATTCTGAAATCTGTGTTTTTAGTGCTGTTTATCTTAGTTATAGTTATTGTAGTTGTTTGCATTGGTTTTGGACAAATCAAACGCATGATTCTCAAGTTAATTTCAAGCTCATCTCCCCCTCCTGAAGTCTACCATTTGGAAGCCCTCAGTGCTCCAATGGATGACCTGGAAGCCTCAGTGGAAAACACTGACCCTCCTGTAAAGGAAGAACCGATTTACCAGCCATGGTTTGGCAAGCATTCTGCACCACAAACCCAGTCCTCTTCTTTTTAAACAAAACTAGGGGGAGATGTTGCAGTGTGTTGCAACATCCTGTTTTAAACTTCCCAGCCCCTTCCCAGGTGTGGCAATACCTCTCTTCCCTTTCCCCCTCACCCCCTGCTGGGCTGTCAATCAGTTTTTACATTCCAGCAAGGCCATCGTGTGGTTGGTCAAGTTCAAAGGATGCAATTCAGGCCTGGGGGTCATTGGCCTGTCTAGGTGTCCCTTGTCCCCTGAGACCCTCCTCCTCCCACCTGATTGGTGCTCACCTGTCCCTTCCCCTCCCCCTGTCCCTGGGCTTACATTGAGCCTAGACCATGTGCTCGCTATTCTGTTGGAGCTGTTACCTAAAGATTCATATGTCTGTGACCATGGAATAAAACTCTGGATATAAACCCTCCGACAGAATCCGCTCTCTTTTCCTCCTTACCATCACCTGAAGCCTTTCCACCAGAGGTAAACTGAGTTTCTACAAGTCTGGACTTGTATCTGCGCCCAGCTGTAACATCCAGCCAGCGAAAGGTGTCTCTGAGGTGAAATACCACAGTTGCTGCCTTTGGCCTAGCAGTTGGGGTCAGACAAGCCCAGGCAAAATCTACCTGGAAATACTCGGATCATATTCCAATAATTTGGCATATATATATATGTAATTTTTTCAGTATGACTTTATAAGACCCATTTACACCACACTGCCTCTAGTTTTCCCTCAGCAAACCCACCTCTCAGACCTCAGAGAACAAAATGCAAATCCAGGCAACAAAAACAATTAATCCAATTTCATATGTCTTATACATGAAGCAAAGAACATGTGTGTTGAACAGCTGCAGTTGCATGGAAATGCAGCAGATGCATGACTAAAATCCTTAAGAAAAAGGAGGTTCAGATAAAAAAACAGAATACATGAAACTACATGGTCATGATACCATTGAGTCACTTTTAATACTTCCCCTGCCACAAGATAAGATTGTCTACAGGGAGATTGTACAGTTTTTTCTGTCAATACTAGACATGTTAAACTAAGTAATGGAATAATATTACTCTTAGTATCTGTTCATCTTCTGACTGTGAACATAGGGCCACTGAACTGCTTCTCTGGAGTCTGCGAAAGGTGGAAAGGAAATGTAGACAGTGTAAACTACTACAATCTCCATATGAGCAGATAAAAAAATCAGTGTTGAAAATAATTGCTCAAAATGCATAAATGGTCCCCAATCACAAAAACTAAACATCCACCCTTACCATGGAGTTTGCAAAAAGCCGCTTCACACAATGCAAAATTAAGAGGTTTTATTTTTACTGAGATATAGCAATCCTAACATTTTATTTTGAAGATAATCTCACGCCTTATGATCCTAAAATTGATACTCTTAGTTTCACTGTTTTAAAAACTATGAACTAGATTAAATGCAATTTGCATTTAGTTTTGCAGACCATTGTATCTTACCAAAATAAACTAATTTCTAACATACCAAGCTGTTTCTCCTGGATATGCTGCTGTCAATTTCAATTTTTCTTGAGTTTTGGGAGAATATTAAAATTTGCCAATATGAAACACAAATGCAAAGATAATTGTTATAGTTTACAGGAAACACATAACAAAGAATCAAAAAAAAAAAAAAAACCCAAACCCAAGACCTGAATCATTGCCAGCTTTGTTGCAAGATTACAATTTTTTTAATAATTAAGTTAAATATTGAGATAAGTTGAAACTTAGGATTAAAACAACATTAAACTGCTATTTCAAAATTATTCTTTTATTCTACCATATATGACAATCTGATTATTCTGGATGGCCTTAATTAGATTTTTTACAATAGAAATATATTTTTCAAGGAATATCCTGACCCCTTTTAAAATCTACCTCGAGTTGTGTGTGTGTTAAATTGCATGTAATAACAAACAAAGAAACAAACCTTTAGGTGTGTTCTGCACAGATGGCATAAAGAGAATTATTCGCTTTATGAAAATTATGCCATTTATAGCACAGTTCCTCAGATTATACATACAGAAGACATTAACAACAGAGCAGTTGCCAGTGATTCTCACTCTAGCATAGATCTCTGTACTGTTCTGAGAACACCTGGTGCAGCCTCAAAATTTAAAAATTCTTAAAATAGCTAGTGCAAATAAAGGAAGCTCTGGACCGTGATTTTTTTAATGATTTACTCCATTACTGAACCTGTTCTGTCACGCCAGGACAACAAAAAAGCAAGAGACTGAAGCTGAGAGAAGCCTGAAATCATCCGTACAACCTTACCAAACCTGGGTTAGGATGCCAATTCTGTTTTGCTTGCAGAAGATAACAGAGTTCTGGTCTGATGATGAGCGCTGTGTATTTTTGCAGCCTGTTCCTTGAACAGAACGTGTGCTCAGTGAATATCACTGGGGCCACAAGGTGTGGCCTCCGCTGTCTTAGAGCATCTCCCTGACCTGTGTGTGTACTGCAAATCAGTATATTTAGTAGGCTGACTCCTCAGACAGCCACTGCAGCTCTTCAGCAATATGGTAAACTTGTGCATCAAATTACAGAAACTCCCTTATCTGCTTGAGGCAAGCACCTTACAGGAAGGAGGTATGTTTGCAAAGGACAAAGGAAGTTTCTCATGCTCAGTTTTCTCTTAACTGTGTGGACTCACTGTGCAACTAAACCTAGAGAGTTCAGAAACTTCATAGCAAAAGCACCTTCTATGTTCTTTGGTGTAAGACGGGATTTTTGCAACATTGCAGGAAGAATTGCAGACTGATGCTCTTTAAAAAGCTGCATACAGGATATGAAATCTGTGTATGCCCATTTGCTGTTCACACACAGCACTACTATCAGATTTAACCAGAGCAAATTGGAAAAGCCATTAGGCAATATAAAATTACTACTGTTTGAAAAAGAGCTTCACAAGTCCTTAAAAAAGAACATACAATTATCAGGTTGTAAAAGAGGCTGAAATGCAATTGGTGTTGGTATTTCTTCTAAGATGGTAAGTTTATAGAAGTGCTTAAATATGTGTTTGCTGGAAGGATCCCAAGGGGAGATACCAGTGGAACAGAAGTCCCTCTCTTTTCAATTTTTTTTCTTATACTCCTCTACCTCCTCAAGAATGCTTGTTGCCCAGCTTGTAGACCAGATGCCTACCTTTTCATTGTTGTCCTGGGTTGACTATATGATGCTTTTATCCCCAGTCGTCTCATTCTGTTTATGTTGAATAATAAGTTTTGTACCTTTAAGAGTGTTCCAGAGAGTGAAGGGGTGGGGAGAGAAGGAGCGCGCAGTTTGTTTTCAGACACTGCACTCACTCCTCCACATTCCTGCTCCTGGACTGTGTTGTCTGTGGATGAACAGACAGCGGGACAGAGAGCTCTTCTTCTGCTTTTTAGTTAGTTTTTAGCTAGCTGAAGCAAAGAAGTTCCCTGGACTGTTTTTTTTCCCTTTTTCTTTTGCGCGGGGGCGTCCACGGCCCTGGAATCCGGCTATCTGGTGAGGGGCGAAGGCCAGGGCCCCTGCGCATCAGAAAGCAGCCCCCCTCGGCGTCTTGGCCTCGGGCTGAGCTGGGTGATAGCTCGGAGCAGCGCGGTGAGAGACGAATTAGGAGGCGACCACTTGCTGGGGGTAAACTGTCGGTTTATTACAGAGGAACCAACAAGGAGGGGAAATACCCAGCAAATGGCCCCGAACAGGGGGCGGGAGAGGGTTTTAAGGGAAAAGGGGGGAAGAAGGCAGGGAAACCCGGCTAACCAATAGAAATACATATTTGGAAGTATGAAACATAACTGATATACCAAAGTAACCAACTGTTATAAATCATAGGAGGGGCTCCGGGGCTACAGCCAACCATAACTCCCAGAGAAAAGAAAATTCTCGAAACCTGGGAGGAGAAAAGGGGTGATTGACTGAGCCCAAGGAGAAGGCACTTTCACTTTATAAGAGAAACCAGGGGAGGAGCAGTTTCATTTCCATAGCAACATAACTGACAGGGTAGCAACAGGAAGTCCTGGGAAAGGGAGAAACCATTTAATACAGAAAATGGGGGGAGCAAACTAACAAACTTAAGAACACACCACAGCATTCTTTGGACCTCTTGAAACTGCTCTGGACTGAACACCCAGGAGAGCACCGGCAGCTGCAGCTGTGGCCCACCGGGCCTGGCCTGGCCTGCAACAATTCCAGCACCGGAGGGACTGATCAGAGACTGAGCTGAGCTTCAACCCGGGGTTTTCTCAGTTTGTCATCTCTTTTAGAGTGGCGAGGGGTCTCATTGTTTGATATTGTTTTGGTTTTATTGTTTAATAAACAGGGTTTTTTCCACCTTTCTCCAAGGAGGTAATTTTTCCCTCCTGGACCAGTTGGGAGGAGGGGCCAATTAGATCTGCTTTTCCCAGTGGAGCTCCTTTGAGGGATTCTTCCCCAAATTTGCTCTAAACCTGGACAATTGTAAATATTAAAAACTTGCTAAGAAGAAAATGGAAGTTTCTCACTATACACAAACTGATTTTCCATTATAAAATTGATGAATGTATTAGCCAAGCTTCTTGGCAGATAAATATAATGGGATTACATACAGAGAGCTCTTCAACGATACCTATTGATGCCATTTAATAAATGGTATCATGTCATTCAGAGATACTAGATTTTCACTTAATTTAGCAATTCTGATACATAAATCTCCAGTGTATCCCCTTCTGTGAATGCTGACAATGGATATAAAAGGTAAATTAGGAGTTCCTCTTTTCAGCTACAGCTTTGTGCCTTCCAGAATATTACTTTAAAGAGTGCAAAGTTTGTATCATGTGCTCTGACCTTTTCTGTTGGAAGTGGTAATACATATTGCTGTTTCCAATAAGAAAAAATGAACAGAATAATAGATTCCTAGAATCTTCTGAGTTGGAAGGGACCCACAAGGCCCATCCAAGTCCAGCTTTTGCTCCTGCACGGGACACCACAAGAGTCACACTATGTGCCTGAGAGCATTGCTCAAACATGTCTTGAGCTCTGGCAGGTTTGGTGCCATTACCACTTCCCTGGGGAGGCTGGTCCAGTGGCCAAACACTCTCTGGTTTAAGCACAGCTTCATATCATTCCCTTGTATCCTATCACTGATCACCAGAGAGAAGAGATCAGTTCCTGCTCCTGCACTTCCCTCATGAGGAAGCTGTAGACCACAATGAGATCTCCCCTCAATCTTTTCCAGGCTGAACAAACCAAGTGACATCAGCCACTCCTCAAATGACTTCCCCTCACCCCATCACCAAGGATGGCCCAGATTTGAAAGGTGTGGAGGTGACAACACTGGAGCTCTGATGTGATCCCCTTGGCATGATTGTGAGCCCCAGTGTCCCTGGTACTGCAAGCTTCCTGGCTCCCTGAGCTCTAACCCTAATGGAATCTTGGGGCAGCAGGTAAGGTCCTTTTCACCATTAGGTTTTCCTGGATTAGAAAAGCATGGAGGCATAAATGTGGGTGCCCTGCCATGATTCCCTGGCATGCCTTTTCCAGCCTCAAGTGTCCCCTGCCTGAATCCTTGCTAGCAGACATACACAGCGTGAAATCAAACATAGGGAAAAATAAGGAAAAATACCAGAAATGCAGTAAGGTTTCAGATTTTGGTATTGCCATCTGAACCCTGGTTGAAATCATAAAGATATTGGCCTCTGCACTCTAATTCACTGCACATCTGAATATGCTTGAAGCCAATAGCTGGTTTTGTTTGGGGTTTTTTGAGATTGATTTTTTAAACAGCAGTTTCTATTCCACTTCAGCATACTACCTTTGTCTAGAATTCCCAAATCAGAAGTAAAAAGGGTGCAGAGACAACATATATTTTTATGGTTTTTACAAAATGAGATTTGAGGGCAGAATGGTGTGTCCAAACATTCAAAGAGGAGAATGGCAGAGCTGGGCTTTGAATCTGTCTTTCAGTATAATATTCCTACACGTATACAAGGACCTCTGTCTTTCTGCTTTCTCAAAGGCTGACACTGTTACACTTAACACCTTCAGGTCTCTTTCCATATGCCTAACACCGGTATTCCAAGAATCAGTCTCTGTGCACATCCTACACACCTCTAACCATGCCCACCATGATGGAACTGTGTAGATTGAAGTGTGTTGATGTCTGCACATGTAGTCAACTGCCCGTTTTTATCAAGGGAAAAAGGCAACAGAAGTTAAGATATACAAAACTGCATGGGTATAGTCTATACACAATGTCTCCTCCAGGATATGAAGTGAATTTAGTGGATTTTTTCAGATGGTAACAGCAGTGCTGTAAAGACCAGACAGTCCAGGTCTCCCTGTCTTTATCTTTATTATGTTGACCACTATGTGGACAGTAGTGTAACTATAGTTATTCTGTGTATCCAGCAGCATCTTCCTGATGCCTTTATGGATCATAGACTAGAAAATCTATGGCCTTTATAAACTCTTGAGCTACATATACATTTTTGAAATTTGCATTTGCAAGTGGAAAAAAAACATATTCTGAAGTGATAAGCCACTGTTCTTGATGTTCTCAGCAGGCCACCCTGTGGGCATCAATAAAGATAGTTGAATAGCCAAGCTCACTATTCCATTTTGTTCCTACTTTATGTATGAACTGTTCTTATGTATCCCCTTTCCATGGCTATGCCCTTTCCCCAGAATAACAACTACAGAACTGCTTCCCATGAAGTGTAGTGGTGTACAAACAAAAGTCTCCACAGCACGAGGTGTATCTCCAAGGCATATCTTCCTATACCCTCACTTCAGGTCTGGCTCCTTTGGGCTGACAGCCATGAACATCAATTGGCCACCCAAATCCATTTTTTTGGTCTGGTGCATCTCTCTAACACCACCACTTTGTGAAACAACACACTTAAAAACTCAAACCTATACCCGTTACTGGTTTTTTTCTGACACAATGGACCCTTCCACTGTCACTAGTCAATAGAAAGATATGATATTTCTTAAAAGCATTTTCTTTTATACAAGACCTTTTTCCCAAAAAATTGTTTGAATTCACGTTCTTTTTTCTGAAACTTCTCTCTGGGCCACCCACTGCCCTCTAGACAGTGGCACCTATCCAATAACATGCTGAGAAAACTTTAAAAGTTCTGGCTTTTCCTCATCTGTAGCCTCCCAGATCCTCTTCTTTCACTTACTAAAGCCTTTGGCAAAACTCCATATTACTTCAATTGAAGCAGAATTAGGTTGCTGATGGATAAATGCACTTCTTCCATCAAATCCCCATAACAGATATAGAGTTGGTAATTGTGTTGGCCTTTTATTTTTCTCTATTGCATTATAAGAATACTGCAAAAGTATCATAACTGCATAATGCTGTACGTGTCTCTAACACTATTTTCTGAATCTTACACAAAGTACTTGGCTTCCTCCATTTTACTTCTTTTGATTTCAGGTTCACATTCCAACAACCACTTGCAGAATTAAAAAGGACTGACTGTCTTGGCCAAATGAAAAAGTACATTCCTGATATGGCATCCAGCTGAGAATTTGAATAGGAAGCAATATACTCAAAAGGCATTCTGTGTCTTCCTCCAGCCCATCATGCCACCAATTTTTTCTTCTCTCAACACTCTCAGAGTAAGCACAAACCATTTGTTTGTAATGGTGGTTGCTGAATGCAATCTTACAAAGGCATGGATGAAGAGAAAGGAAAATGTTTGAATGCAATAAGCTGGTCTGAACATCAGCCTATAATCTGTGGTGAATGATTCTATGAATTTCAGATTTATGAAGTGTCTTCATCCTTCTCTCTCAACTGTATTGTTTGGTTACTTTTGTTCACCTACTTCTGTGTGGTTAATGTCAGGTCTGCCCTGCTGTAGCAGGGCCTCTCCGGTACACAGCCCTTTTCTGCAATTTCCCCCTTATCCTGCTGCCACAGCAGATATTCCTGAGGAGATCGAACACAGCCCTCCTTGCAGGAAAGACATTTATTTTGTTATGACTGGCAAACTTTGATGAAAAGGTTAATAAAACAAGTCATATAGGCTTAACACTGGATATAAGCAAAACAACCATCAAAGTCAGCATAAGCCTTGACAGTTAAGACGTGTGCTGTGAGCATCCACAAGACAGAGAGACTTGATATCTGGGAGCCCTCTCTCCTCTCCAGTTATGGAGCTGGCCAGATAAACAAGGGAAGCTTGACTGCTGTGGTATGCCTTTAATTATACCAAAGTGCTTTTATTACAGAGACAAAAATCAAGTTTACTTGCCAAAATGTAATTACTGAAAACCTAAAATATGATGGAAGGTGGACTGACATTGTTGTAGGCTTATTTAATCATATCTAATTGCTTTATTTACCAGTGAATTCCAATGAAATGCTATGATGTCAAATGTGTCCAAGATTATGTAACCAATATTTATGAATTTGCAGTGCTGAGTAATTCTCACTGTTGTTTTTTATTAGCAACAGATCAGTCTGTGCTCTAACATTTTCATCTTGGGCCAAAACTGTTTTCATTTACTGAATGTCTGAAGGAAGTGACAGTCCTCATTAGTCAGTCAAACAAGATATCATTACCATATCTTTACATCTGTAACACTCAAGTATAGCTATAAAAAAAAGAATGTGCTTTTTAATATATTGTCATAAGTCAAAGAGAAATAAAAGTACTTGTGTTTTATTATCTTTAATATAATTATTATCCTATTAGGCTTTTATCTTGCAAAATAATATCTATGAGGCATTGTTTGGATTTTGAAAATAAGAGCTGTGAACCTGATCAGGAGCATGAAGCCCAGAACTAAACAACTGCCAAATTAAAACAAACAAACAAATGAACTCCAAGATTTTACAAAATTCCTTTTACAAAACATTTTACAAAAAATCCAGTTGGGGTAGACATTTTGTTTCTGGCATCCATTTTGGTACAATATCCCATGGGACTCCAGCAAACATAGAACTAAGGGCCCTAGAGATTTTATGCACAAGTGGTGGCCAACAAAGAATCCAAGAAAACCCATGTCTTTGTGATCCACATTAGTTTCACAGACAGCAAACTTAGCATCTCTAATAACTAAGCTTACCAAACGATGTGCTGGGATAACTGCCAGAGACATACCATTGCATCACAAGACTAGCAAAATCATACATGTCTCTGGTACTCCCACAGTATCTCTACTCTGTGCAGATCCCAGACCTGAGTTTCTTTTCTTCTCAATGCAAGCACAAACTGCATTGGATTTACCAATACCTCTTACACATTTTGCACTCTGATTAACAGAGCAAGGTCTTATTAAAAAAAGAAATCTCACCATAACTCTTCTTTGCTTTTTACATTGCACTATCCTTGTTCCACCGGAGACCCAGAAAGAATCTTACCCTACAGTCATAACAGGAAAAAACACAATTGCCCTTCATCAGGATTTCTCCCTATAAGGATTTTTCCTGTAAGGGAAAATCCTCTTTCATATATTCTTTGACATCCAAGCAAAACTTTTAGCTGCTTTAAGCAGCCCAGGACCTCACCCTTGTTTTTGGAAAGAGTACCAATGCTGCTGAGAGGATACAAAGAAGGTCTAAACAACAAATATAAAAGAGACAGTGAGAGAGAAAAAGTAGCTTGAGAAAACATGTGCTACAACATTTGAAACCAGAAGTATTTTCTCATGACAGAAGGGCACACTGTGGCACTCAAGCAATATCAATAGCAGTGCCAAAGGATATGGGATAATGAAGAACAGGAATTTGGGGGGTTTTGTGCTGCAAAATGGGGTAAGAGTTTCCAAAACAAATGTTTCGAAGGTGCAAATGCCCATACAAACCACTGGTACTCTGCATGCTGATTGATAAGTAACCATATGAGAATTTGTTGTGCAGTGTTTATTTCTCTACAAGATTTTTTTTATATTATAACCAAAACCTAAATTCAGATACTTAAAATTTCCTTTAGAACTAGATAACTGGTTCCACAATACTGCACTTAGAGTGCTTTTGGAATGGTTATTAATCAAGTGCAACATAATTAAGCGCCCTCACAGACTCCAAGGGGAATCAGGAATGGAAAAGTAATTTTGACTTCAGTCCTTTGAGTCCTTCCTCCTGCTTTTTTTTTTTTTTTTTTTTTTGAATTAACTTCCAGAAAGACAGAAATTATGGCAGAAATTGTTATTCAAGAAAAAGGCAAACATCCTGAACAATGCTGGAGTTAGTGTAGTGAAATCCCACAGTTGTATTTGCATATTTCTAAAGCATTTTACAGCAAAGCTGCTATCTATGAAATACAAAGGGTGATTTTACACAGTCACATCTCTGTAAAGAACATTTTGCTCATACAAATATCACTCCATTACATCCCAAAGGGTAAATGAATGACAGGATAAGGGAAAGAAACAGCTGGACATCATATGGTCAGATGCAAAATGGCTGGACCACACTACTGATAACTTAAAGTCATTTCAACAGAACTATGTCCTATCAACCTCTAAATCTCTTCCAGACACAAAGAAAATCAATAACATTATAAACCAAAAAAGTGAAAAGCACAAACCACACTCCTTGCCGTATTTTGATACTCAAGAAGTTAATGACAAACTGTTTAATGTAAAATGGTGTCCCCATTAATGATGTTGACGTGACTTAAATAACTCATACAGTACAATGATGGGCTCTGAGGAGAACCAAGAAATAGATATTAGCACTCAGGAAAACATGGGAGAAGTATGAATACTAGCTAGCCCTGGAATGCTAAGAAATTGGCTCCTCAGTTATCGTAGTTTGCAAAGTAACTACAATACCTCATTAAAGAGGTATGTGAGAAAGGAAAATCAGAACCAACAAAGGACTCAAGTTTATAAACAGTGAGTAAAACAGCAATGGTAATTGCTTCCAGCATGATTTAATCAGCCTGCATAAATGAGGCGAAATATTGGTCCTTGCTCAGATGTACTAACTATTCACAAAAGACCATGACTTCAACTAAATTAGCATTTTTTGTTGGTTCACATGTTGAAGAGACCTTCTGTGCCATGAAACAGGTTAGGCAAACTAAGGATTACCTGTAATCTGGTCACAGCAAATTTGGAACAGCTACTGTTTTATACATTTTCATTCCTCCTACTATGATGACTGCCCAAGTGGCATGGTTTCCCTTTATTGCTTTCACAGATAACCCCACTTCCAAACAAATATGTTTGAAAGTGGGGTCTGAATACTTCTGGTGAGAACTTTGATACACATGTAAGTTTGTAATTTGTGATGTTGTTCAGCACTCTCCACACTAAATTCCTTGGTTTGTACAAGTAGTGTTGGAATACTAAAAGAGGGCATTATGACCTCAGTGTAACACTGTGTTTTGTTTAAAAATATACTTAAATATTTTTATCTGCCTACTTCTGCTTCTAATGAAATTTGGTTAAACTGGAATTGGTTGGAACAACCAAATTAGAACTCCTCTTACCAAAATATTTAAATGTCCTCTAATCTGTCTTTTCCAAATTCTTCTGTGATATGCTTTAATCTCTCAGGAAATAAAAGCCTACACAAAAATGTCACCAAAACGGATTTATGAGCAGAGTTGCTATTGTTCACCTTTTTACTTTGTTAAAAGAATGACCCCATGTCAGCAAAATATGGTGTTTTTCAGCATCATATAAAATAATTTCACTTTTTAAGACGTAGTCTGCTTAATTTCCATTTGACTACTTAGTAATAAAGTATCTAGAAAGAAGGAGAAATAGACATTTTTAAAATTTAGCATCATGTTCTACAATCATGACACAAAATATTAATAGGAATAATGCTGCATATTATATAGTATAGTGTGGTTTTTTTTCTCAGAGAAAAAGGAAATAAAAGGTTATAGGACACAGAAAATTGTATGGGAATGATGGACTTCTATAAACAACTCAAAATCAAGTATTAGCTCTGTGTACATAGCTGAGAAATTATTACTGAATGCTGTTGCTGGATGGATCTTCCATTCAAAATATAAAGATCAAGTCAGTAGAAATGGGCAAATAATTGCTTTTTGTTTGACAGAAGATTCTGCAAGTATTATACTGAACCAATTCTTGTTTGTTTTTTGCACTTTAGTGGAAAACTGGGGAAAATAAGCATTTTCCTGCACACTCAACATTTGATTTGAGTGTTAACAGAACATTGCATTCTGCAACAGTTCTACAAAAAGTGAAGAAAAAGCCAAAGGGAGAATCAAAGGGAGAATTTTTTTATCTCAATACTCCTTTTTTTATCTCCTAGTGCCAAAACCTCCTCACTTACTTTGTCCACATTCCTCAAGTCTAGTCATTCGTCTCCACTTATCTGTTCTCTTCAAATGCCAGAATGTTAATTTGACTCACAGAACCCCCCATCATTTAGTCACATTGGTCAGGAATAGATAATACAATTTGGATCTGATTTTTTAAATATTCAGAAAAATTTTAAAAAATATCAGTTGTTAGCACAACACTCAGCAGAGGAAATCTAGGCTGAAGTTAGTAATTTTATTTGATGAAAGGCTTGACTTGGTGAGAGCTTACATTGGGAACATGTATGGCCTACAATTGCATACACACTATATCTGATGAAGAGTGGAAAGACCATCTACAAATAATAACAAAATATTTCCATTTTCAACTCTGAAGTTATACACTTGAATCCTAATCTAAGAGAAATGTTTCCCATTTAGACAGGAGAATGCTTTTGGACTGATAAGGACAAGAGCTAGTTTCCTAAATGACCAAAGCTGAACTCACAGCTGTGCTATTCAAAGTCTATATTTCTTTAATTGTGATTTTATAATCTCACAGGTTATAAATCAACATGCATTTAGCAGTCTGGCTTTATGTAGATTGAGTTTAATATGCTGGCATGCTCTATTTGACTCAGGATTTAAGATAATTTGTAACAAAGCTCCAAATTCAAACTATTTTCCTTCATTGTCAAATCAGAGCATGTTTTTAAAAATCTGCTTACCAGGTTTAAAAGGTCACCTGACTTGACTTCCCTTATTACTGTCTCCCCTAGAGTTCAGATTTTGTTCACACTTCTGGCATGAGTATTAGCAGGATACGATGTTACATTTTCACTCCTATGAACTTACAGTGTCTCTGGAAAGGGCAAAAAACTCTTACATCTTAAAACTGAAGACAGAAAATAAAATGCTGAAATATGCTATAGCAAAGGATGTAAAGCTAAACCTGGGCTTTGCAGATGGTATTTGATACTCTTTTTGCACCAATGTCCCATACCCTGTAATGTCACTCTTTACGAACTTTCTGTTATCAAAACTCCATTCTGTTTTTTGTCAGCATAGGCATATTTTCAAGGGTCTGGGTATTATTCTGCCTGTGTCCTCCAAATGAACTTCAGATTTCTGTCACCATACAGATTTCTGCAACCTACTCCATGAAAACAATCCATGTTCCATTCTTACCTCAGTCAAAAAGTAAGAAGATGCCTGACCCTATTTCCCTCTAAGCTATTTGTTTTTCTGTCTAGAGCTCTTTTTCTCCAGGGAAAACTTTTTTCTGGCACTGCTTCACTTACTCCAGCTTCATGCCAATATTGAGCTGAATACTGAGTTCAGCTCCCTGTCACCACTGTCAGAGAAGTCCAGGAGCAAGCTCCTGCCCATGCTCAGCCTATTTCCTTCCTGGGAAATATCCATTTGCCTTGGGGCACTTGTCTTCCAAGCACAGACAGTCTGATGACTCCAGGCAGTCTCATTCTGTAATCACCCAGTACTCTGAGGGCATTATCACTGCAGTGGTCCCCTCTTTGTCTAACATTTGATATGATAATCAACTGAGAGAATAAAACTTAAAAAAAATACAAGGGTCTTATCAAAAGAAAGGGAGGGAATCTTATCAAAATGTGCAAACAGTGGAGGAGGGGAGTAAAAAGATGAAGTCAGTCTTTTCAGCAGGATGCAGGACAGATTTAGAGGCAATGGGAACAAAGTGAAATACAGAAAGCTCCATTTAAATGGAAGACAAATATTTTCTTTTACTTTAAGGCTGGGCAGACATTGGAAAAGATGCCTAGAGAGATTGTGTAATTTTCATCCTTGGATATGTCAAAACCCAACTGGATATGGTTCTAAGCAGCCTGCTTTGAACATGCAGACTGAATTAGAGACTCCAGAGAGCTCTGTGTCACTCTGGGATTCAGTGACTGAATGACTGAATTCAGAGTGAATGCAGGTGCACAGAAGAAAATATGAGGTCCAGAATAAGAATAAATGAAAATACAGATCTAAATTATACAGAGTGGAGGAAAAAAATACACTTTAGGAAGCTGTAGTGAGAAACAGGCAATATAGAGGAAAGAATGAAGAAAAGCATGGTACAACATCCTACCAGGCAAATCTAGAAGCTCAAGGTACCAATAGTTATTTAAATGTCTAAGCCAGCATTCTTGCTAAACAGGCATCTTGACCTGGTGGGACTCCAAATCTTTGCTTGGGCACTTCTTAACCTAGCAATCAGCTTCTTAACCTAGCAATCAGGTTTGGGTGACAACCCAAACATTGGTTAAGTAGATGCTAAGAAATACACTGAACTAATTCATTAGTGTGAAATATCTGTAAACACTGAAGGAATGCGAAATTGCTAAAAGTGACGCTTCTCTTTGAAGCTCCTTCTGAAAGTATTTATTATTAAGTAACTTATATTTTTCTGATTCCCACAATGTGCTGCTGGAGGTTTGTCTAAGTTTTTAAGTTCTAACACAGAGCTCCCATTAGCCATCACCAATCCAACCTTCACCAACTTCCCTTCCTTCCACAGCAGTTTGTGAAAGTCAGAGCAGTCCAGGAAAAGGGTGGTATGTAAACAAATGAGGAACATGTGTTTCCAAATGGAAAAGGGGATAGTGAAAATAGCAGACAGTGAAATTAGAGCAGCAAGGTATGAGCTAGCAGCTGGAGTAAGAGAGGAGTGGGAGAGTTTCCAAGTCATTAGAGGGGGCTGACAAAGGAGCAAGAGGTAAACTCAGGTAACTAGATGATCACTATATTTCCCAGATCCAGGCAGGCCTGATTTTGATTTTTTTTCTCTTTGATACAGCTAATATGGATTTTTCTGTCTTCTAGTGGGTATTTGTTTAACTCAAAAAGCAGTCATATAGGAACAATTTCCACTCTGTTCTCAATCAGCAGGACCATAATGGCAGGTGGTTGCAACGATGGACTGAGAAGCATTTAAAGAATAAAAGGCAGCATCTGCCTGGCTGAAATATTGTTTCTACCTTTTCATTTCGATTTATATTGAATGTATTTTTTATGGGCACACTCATGGTGAATATACTTTAGTAATTAAAAAACAGTCAGTTTAACCATAATTTCTGAGGGGCTAATATCAGTATATCCCTCTAAACCTCACTTAGAAGGAATCTCTGAACATGTGCACTGAAAGCATGGAGCATATTATTTTCTGCTTTATCTACCCTTTCAGCAATATAGATGGTCCTAAAGAAGTGCTTACTCAGTGTCTAACGTCTGACTACAGCATACAAATTTAGACTCTGGTTTCTACTTAGCCAACATTCAGATAAGTTGTACACAACATAAAAGAGCAAGACTGGCTTCATAGCATTTTTCCTCTTTTGGTATCAGAGAGCTCTTGGAGGGTGGGCAATATCACAATCCCACTTAAAAGGGAGAAAAAACAAGGCAGATAAAAGCTGAGTATTGATGCTAAAATTGAAGAGCAAGCCAGGGCTAGAGTAAGCACCAGGACCCAGATCTCCTGACTCCCAGGCTGCACCCTCACACATTTCCTTTGTCAGCTTAAATCTGTGAACTTCCCTGCACAGGTTGCCAAGAACCGCTCAGGGTTTGTAAGCTTTTAATGGGTTAATTAGCACCAAAGCATTTTTTCTTCTGTGGTCTAGACATAGAAATATCCAGATTTTGTTTCCCTTGAAAGGCAGCCCATCCTGGAATCTGCACTCAATCATCCATTTCCATGATTTTCAAGGGCCAGATGGGGCTAAATATGATTTGAAGATTTCTTTTCCCTTTCCTTTCTTTAATGTTTCTTGTAGTTTCTTTCACTGACTACCAGCTTGTTTGTTTTGTTTTGAGGATGATGCCAACTGTAAAATAAAAAATGCCATTTCCAAGGTAGAGAAATTAGAGGATAATAGATTAGCTGTTGCCAAGAAAAAGTAATAATTTCTGGACCTAACAAATAAGTCTGAAAATAAGGAAGAGATTATTAAGTGTTACATAATTTCAATAGGACAAAAGCAGAGGGAACTTTAAAGAGACCGCTCATCTTTAAAATTTTTTTAACACTCTGGAGACTATGGACCATATTGTTCATTTAGGCATGCACCTGTAAATATGTGGCTCTTTTTACTCCAGTTGAATTACCCCAGATATATCTGGTGTAATGAAACACGATTTCCCTTTTACCAGCCTCTCCGTGTGTACATGCTTGCAGGCAAATACTGTATTATATGTCTGGACCTCAGCCAGGCACCATGGAATCAGGTTTGAATTTTCCCAGAGGGCAGGGGCTTCCTGTTTGTGGGGTTTTGCCTCCAAATTTAGTGGTCCAAATCCACATACTTCAAAATGTGTTTAAGTACCAACTCTAATCTAGTTGACACTATTATTGTATTTATATCTCAATACTTTTATTTTAAATTGGAAATACAAATTTTAAGCACATTCCTGAAGTACTTTTGTTGGTATAGATACGCTAAATACATTACAGCCAGTTTGAAAAAAAGGTGCCACTGGCACTCATTTGTGATTAGCTGTGCAAATCTTTCCTTGTGTTCCCATTAAATAAAATGTTCCAATCTATACTTCTAAACTGTGTATGTCACACCACACAACTTCACGTTCTCTACTTCCTACATTGCATGTCACCACCTACTATAAAGTGATGTACTCCACTAGTTTAATTTCTCTTAGTCACAGACACACTGTCAAATACCTCCTACCTGACATTTTACCAGTACACAGGAAAGTACAAGCCAGGAGAATGTCAGAGGTGCCTGATCAAGACAATGGCACAGAGCAGGGGTGTGTTTGGGTTTGTTTAGTTTTTAAAATCAGCTGTGCACTTGTTGACACAAACTGAGATCTAGATTTATTAATACAATTTTGTCCGTTTATATGTCAAACCTGGATAAAATAAGCACTGCCAGAAACAAATTATCTTCATGGGCTGTAATATGAATGTACAGTATTAAAACTCCCTATGGACACAAAGGCCTTGGGAACTTCACTCATATTTATTGGAGATAAATACCGTATTGTCTTCCTATCAAGATCAAGTTTATGAATGCTGACATAGAATAGTGACATTTAAATCCTTAAAAGGTCTTGAATGGTAAAGCTTCAATGGTAAAGGAAGTATCAATATGATCAATTTTTATTTATGAAATTATCATTTTTTAAAATGAAAACTTACTATTTTACCACTAAAATAGTAAGATAAATGTTTAGAAATGTAATTAATTTTAGCCTTCAGGATCTGCCAAGGCTTAATTCCAGTTCTTTGCTAGTGTTACTGCCATGACTACAGTGGTGTAAAGCTATGGCAATGAAGTGCCAAATAAAAGCCTGAAAGCCAAAAAGTCAAAGGAGTTACCCAACAGAGAAAAGCTTTTACTTTTATGGTTCTGCATCCCAATCTCATTTGTAAAGACAGTCCCCAACTACTTCTCTTATGATTCCTTTCTAGTCAGACTTCCAGTCCATCCTATTAAAAAAATAAATAACTAACAATGTAATGGTCAAAGATCACCTAGAAATTACAAGTATTTTAGACAACATTTTTCACATCTTTGACTGTTGTCAGTGTGATCCACATGTAAGCCATGAAATCTGGATAATAAATTAGGTTTTCAGCTGGACTGATCTTGATGATTTCACATATTTTTGTAGCTCCCTGTCATATTTTTCCCTCCTATCTTTTATTTACTGAGATTGCATTTCCATAGGCAAGAACACACCACACTTGGCATACTGGGCTCCAGTCTCATTGGTGAGTGTTGGCTGATGGATTGGTAAGGCCTAGATTAGGGCTTCACTAGCAGGTTCACTTTCCTACCCTATTTGAGCTTGGGTGGATGAGCATGACATGGTCAAGCAAGGGCATTAGCTATAACACAGCTCAGACAGAACTGAGGGCAAACCCCTCTGCTTAGGAGCAGCTCCTGAGAAAAGCAGCCAAGAGCTCACCAGAGCTTCTCTTGGATTCAAGGCCAGCTGTGGACACTACACAAGGGAAGAGGAAGAGGAAGAGGAAGAGGAAGAGGAAGAGGAAGAGGAAGAGGAAGAGGAAGAGGAAGAGGAAGAGGAAGAGGAAGAGGAAGAGGAAGAGGGCCTGTTAACTACAGTTAATGATGTCAGAGCTTGTTCAGGGCTGGCCTGGGAAGAAGAGGTATGACCTATGTCAAATTGCCAAAGTGTCTGCTGAAGAGCAGGAGATCCTGCTCCTGCAAAAACTGGGACATAAGAGATATAGCAGAAGCACATGCTGCGCTGCATATCCCATCGCCTCCTCTATCATCCTCAGAAGCCTGTCAACCTCTCAGGGCTTTAGCATGGCCAAAATATGCAGCAAGAAAATGGACTTTGCTATTGTAAGTATTTTGCTTGTGTCTGCAGGGTTCATTTCACTGGTTCATGCCTTGAAGTCATTCCCTAGGACTCCAAACGTAGCACCCATCTTTTAGTACAGGAACTCACAATTATGTTCTTTCCTTATTTCTTCTGACTAGTCACTTTGACTAGTCAGACAATTCCTTCATACCACTTCTATTTCTTAATATAATTCATACATTTCCTTGTTCATCTCCCTATTTACTCCCATTTCTTGTCATAGGCCCTACTTTTAGTGTTTCTTTTGCCAAACCTTAAAGTGCAAAATGGTCTGAGCAGAGATAAAACTTAGGAATATCAAACTGCTACATATAAATAGGCCTTTTCAGAGTCCATGCAAAATGTTTTCTCTAAGAGGCTTAAAACCTGACCATATGTGCCCAGCACTGAGTGAAAGAACAGAAGTTATGTCACTGACATGAAGCTTTTCCCCCGCTTTTAGCTTTATCACCCCAGAAAATGGTACACCTGTCTGCCTTAAAGCACTGGAGTTCTAGAGCCTTTCAACATAAAGTTTACCACAGCCTTTTAGATGTAGTCAGAACCAACATATTTTCCTCCAGTCTTATTTTTGGAAATGGTTGAACTGCGTTTTCCAAAATAATCAGGCTTGGGCAGACACCGGACATGGAAAATTTCAGCCTAAACTGTCTGAGTTCAACAACATTATAAAGCAAGGAAAAGAAAAGCCAGGTCTTATCATGGGAATATGGGAGGCAGACAGTGCTCCCAGTCCCACTGGTGACATAGGCATGTGACAGCTCATGACAGCTGACATCGTTATTATCTATCTTGCCATTGGTTATCAAGTAATTTCCATAATAAAACATTAACCTCATAAAATATTGGTCTTTTGGGCCAAAGTCTTCCATGCTTAGTATTCGGCCAAAGGCAATTTTTTCTGGAGAACATTTGGGAAAAACAAAACAAAACAAAAAAATCTACTGAGACACTGTAGCCTGCCCTGCGGCCACAGGAGCTGGATGAATGCCGGCTAGCCGCTCCTGGTGTGTGGCCGAAGAGACCACGAGGTCTGCCACTCCCAGGTTCTTCTCGAGAACCCCGGATAGTGGTGCCGTCTGTAGTGTGGGTGGCACAGGCAAGAGCGTGGCTACGAAGTCCCAAGGTTCAGGAAAAAGAGAGTGGACACTCGTGTGAAATGCCAAGGCGCTTTATTTCCCAGGCAGGACCAGTGACTGTGTCAGGGCAGGACCGCTTGGAGAGACACTGATAAAGGGGATGGGCGTGACAGGAGGAGACACAAGGGGACCAATAAAAGAAGCCCAGGGGAGGAGCGTGGGACACAGCTGAACCAGTAAGTATTGCATAAGGGAGGGAAAAGGCTCTGGACCAAATCATATCTCAAGTAAGGGATAATTGACACAGAAGGTTCTCGAAATAAAGGGGGGTGGTTACAATGATAAACAGGGGAAGTGGGCAGCACCAGGAGGGAGGAGATAAACTTATAAGGGCATAAAGGGGAGGATCAAGGCATCAGTCACCTTGACAGACAAGCCATTGGCGGGAAAACAGGGGGTAAACAATTTAGGGAGAAACCATTGTGAGGGGATTACCTGGGGGGAACCAAGGACCAAACCATATCTTAAATTTAGAAAAGGGATAATTAACTTTACAACTGAACTCATATAAATATCTTAAAACACACGATGCCACAAGACACCTCTGAGATCCTGGGACAACAAGACAGCCTTTCCACTGGATTCCCAGAGGAACTAGTGGAAACCAGCTGCCCCTTCCACTGAATCTTCAGGGGAAGACTACACCCTTTCTACAGGATCCCTGCTCCAACAGAACCACACCTGCTACTCCAGGAGGACTGCATCCACATTTCCAATTGGACTGCTACCAACACCCTGACCAACAGGGTGTCAGGTTGTATTCTGAATCTGTCAGTGTTGTTTTGATTTACTGCACTCTAGTGGGTTTTTTGGTTTGTTTTTTTTTAATTTATTTTATTCCCTGATAAAGAATTGTTATTTCTGCTTATAATAAAGCCTCTATTCTGGCCTTATTATCAAGCAGTGCAAGATAGCCCGGGAGCCCAGTCCTCAGGGAGACAGACCCAAAAGCTAGGCTAGCTCAAGGCTGACGCGGCGGGGCTACCCTCTAGCAAGCTTGGTGATTATCAGCTCTTTAGTGATTGCAAGCTCTCTTAGGATCTCAGCTCTTGCTTGCTAGGTAGGGTGCCCTTGGCTGAGGCTGCAGCAGATGCAAGAGAGGAGAAGGAGAGGTCCTGGCAGTTCCACAGCAATAGTTTTATTTGGTGAGTCTGTGAAGAGTCCCAGCGACAGCTCTTCTTCTGTCGAGTGGGCTAAAGTAGGCCCCTTTTATAGGGTTAAGGGGGGATCCAGACTTGACCAATAGTAAGGGTTAGGTATAGTGGCCTATAGGGTTACAGACATAAGCTTTGGGGTGGGGGTCAGAGAGACAGGAACTTATGTCCTACTATTCGATTCTCCATGGGGCCTTACCCAGGTCCATGGGGTTTACTACACCTGCTCCCATATCTTTGCCTGAGAGGCCCCCTTAATTTCAAATTTATAAACAATTCCGAGGGAGGGAGTTTACATTTTCCATTTCAGGGGAGGCTCTTGAATTCCTTAAGCAGACACCTGTCTTTCCAAACCAAGACAACAACAAAACATAAAACTTGGCATTTGAATAGCCTGTAATGAGCAGTGCTTGTCTGGATAAACTGGGAGGAGGAGGAAAGAGGAGAAAGATCACCACATATGGCTTGTCCCACCAAAACCTTGAAGACCAACATGAGGGAGTTTTCTGCAGTTTCTGAACTTCATATTTTGTGTGAACCTACTGTTGCCTCCCCTTTGCCACTAAGTGAAAATGAATTCACACCCTGCGTCACTCTTCTGAGCACCAACTGAATTTCCACTGTTTAAAAAACTCCTGGAGCCTGCATTCATACATTGGTGATGATTATAAATGAGTTACCACAGGTTGCTGTCTCTGATGTTTATATCTAGAGGACAGGCTTACCAGACACTCCTCCAATCAATCACTAGAAGACTTTTTGCTAACAAACCAGTACCTCACTCTCTGCTTCACATGTTGGCTGTGAGCACTGTGAGACCATGGCCATCCCTTTCAACTTCTGTCATTGTCTTAAGTTTCTAGCTACTTGTTGGTATCTTAGACCAATGTTAATATTTTTCTTTTAAATCTCACCCAAGCCTTCTTTAGAAGTGCCCATTTTACATAAATTAAAACAGTCTTATCAAATCTCTGCTTTTTCCCCCTTCAGTCTGGCACCCCTTGTTGCCACTATTTCAGACATGATATGGTATGACTTTGAAGCAGGAAATTTGCAGTACTAAAAACTGCTATGTTATTTCATCTCCAGTAAGAACAAAAATATTTGATAACTCAATGCTAATTTCTCTCAGTTCTTTGAAAAAATCCCATGGTCCCTGCATCTTCAGTGTTTTCCCTCCACTCTTTTAACTAATAGATATTGTCTTATAGATTGCTTTTGTTCAATCTAGAAGACATTTTGAGGTAGGATACAAAATCTTCAGTGCAATCACACAGCACATACCCAACAACCAGAGGATCAGGCATGGGTTTAGGAGAGGCAGGTCCTGCTCAACCAACCTAATCTCCTATTACCACATGACTCAGCTAGTGGATGAGGGAAAGGCTGTGGATGTTGTCTAGCTGGACTTCAGCAATTTCTTTGAAAATGTCTCCCACAGTGTTCTCCTAGAAAAGCCAGCTGCCCACAGCTTGGTGCACCCTTCTCTGTGTTAAGAATTGGCTGGAAGATTGGACCCAGAGGATGGTGGGGAATATTCTGCATTCAGCTGGTGCCCAGTCACTAGCGCTGTCCCCCAGGGATCAGTGCTGGGATCAGTCCTGTTCAATATCTTTATTGATGATCTGGACATGGAGATCAAGTTCACCCTCAGTAAATTCATAGACAACACTAAGTGTTGATCTTGAGGAGGGTAAGAATGCTCTGCAGAGGGATTTGGACAGGCTGGATTGACGGGCTGAGGCCAGTTGCCTTGGGTTCTAGATTAAGGTCCTGTGCATGGGTCACAACAACCCCATGCTACAGATTGGGAGAAAAAAGTGGCCTATTGGAAGAAAACCTGGAATGCTGGTCAGCATTGGCTGAACATGGACCAGTGTGTGCCCAGAAGGCCAAGAAGGCCAATGACATCCTGGTTTGTATCAAAAATAGTGTGTCCATCAGGACCAGGGCAGTGAGTATCCCCCTGTACTCGGCACTGGTGATGTCACACTTCAAATTGTGTGTTCAGTTCTGGGCCCCTCACAAGAAGAAAGACATTGAATATTTTGAACATTCTGAACAACATAAGAAAGACTCTGGGCATTTGTCCAGAGAAGGTCAAAGCTGGTGAAGGATCTAGAGGGTAAGTCCTATGAGGAGTGGCTGAGAGAGCTGGAGGTTGGTCAGCTGGGAGAAAAGGTGGCTCAAGGGGGACCTTATTTCTCTCTACAACTACATGAAAGGAGGGTGTAGCCAGGTGTCAGTCTCTTCTCATAGGCAATGAGGGACAGGGCAAGAAGACAGTGCCTCAAGCTGTGCCAGGGGAGGTTCAGGTTGGACATCAGGAAGAATTTCTTCATGGAAAGGGTTGTCATGTATCAGAATAGGCTGCCCAGGAAGGTGATTGAGTTACCATCCCTAGAGGTATTTAAGAAATTACAGGACATGGCACTTAAATGACATGGTCTAGTTGACAAGGTGGTGATCAGCTAAAGGCTGGACTCAAAGATCTTGCAGGTCTTTTCCAACCTTAATGTTTTATGACTCTGTGAAAATACACTGGAAGAGGACCAGGCTATATTCACATTTTCGACATCACACAGCAGATAGAACAAGAGTAATTGATGTATGAGGTTGTGTGTGTGGTTAAACAATTACCCTCCCCTGGAAGGCAAGGTTCTAGGCTGCAGAAATGGGACAAGTTTGGCATAAGCCACAGACATTTGTTGTTGGAACCCAGGACATCCCTCTGGCTGTCCTGAGCAGCCAAGACCCCTGCCAGGGGGCTCAGGGACCCTGGCACAGAGCCCAGGATGCCTGTGGTTTTGATTATGACCCATGGAGCAAGTTACTAACATTAGATGAAGATCTGCAAGCCATGACAACTAAGTAGAATAGTAGTGAATTTATCATGGGGTGAAAAAGTAGATTTTGGGTTTTTTTAGAATGGGGGGTTCAGGGGGCAAGATGGAGGAATCTGGGCATGTCCAGCCATGTCCAGCCTTTCTCCTTCTTCTTGGCCTCCTTCTGCTGTGATGTTGGCACTTTTAGATTGGTTTAGAGTAGAAGCTCACTATCCAACATAGGTAATAGGTATTGGAAAGTAATTGTAAACATTGTATACATAGTTTTTAGTATAAAGACATAACACCACCCTGGGGGCAGGCAGAGTGCCTGGACTGTCTTGCTGAACGGACCTCAGCTGGACAGGAGAAAATATTTTATACATAAGGAACAATAAACAACCTTGAGACCAAGAAGTGAAGAGCTCTGACTCCTTCCTCGAGTGCCGGGCTGAGAAAAGAGACTTTCTAACATTTCTTGGGGTCACTCTGACCAGTGAGAGGCCCCGGGACAATTTGTCTTCACTCTGTATGACAATAATGCCATACCACATCAAACCTCTTTTCATTCCCTGGGCTCTCCAAGTTTCTGTGCTGCATATTGTACATATACATTACAGTACTGGGTGAATTTATAATAGATATCTGTAGTCACTTATACATCTAGGCTTGGCTGATTGTACAGGCTTCCTCTATAGTCAAGGAAGGGAGACAGTACACCTCCGGGAAACTCACCAGTTCCCAGCATAGATGGCAGAAGTAATTTGAATAATTGCCTTCTGGAACTGTTTATCTGCTGAAAAGACTACATGTGGAGCCAGCCTAATGGTCTATATTGTAAGACATTTCATATTAGCTGAAATAAATATTCACCAGCATGTTGGCATACACACACCACAGAAGCACCACAGAAACCTTATTAACCTGATTTCACTTAAATCTTGTATCCTTGATGGTCAGAATATATCCAGCTTTCTAATACATTCTGAAAGACAACCACTGGCCGATGATTTCTTTTTCCAGGAACATGCTTACTCTACCTTAGAGTGGAATCAGACTAACACTGCCAGCAGTAAGTGGCAGAAATATTTATTTTGGCTCCTAAATATGAAATTTAGCTCATTCAGCATTCAGGGTGTTGGCAGGAGAAATGGTATAGTGAAAGCTTTGGTTTTTAGAGTGTCTGCTCCACCTGACACAATGGAAAATATAAGGATTTTCCTTGTACCTATGAGCTTTGAGCAAGAACATTGCAAAGTTCGGTAATGTTTTAACAGAATCTGAGCTGTGAATACATGTACATTTGAAATAAATGAGGTTGATAAAGAGCACTACAGAGTAAGTACAATCAATTGCTTTTGTATGAAAAAATACATTGTCAGACAGGATAGTACTTATGTGTCTGCCAGCATAATTCTCAAATTCATTGAGGCTTCTGCTAAGATATGGTTTCACTAAGTATTTCTTTCTTATATCTTATCTGGCAAATACAAAAATAATATGAATACTCCCTACAAGACAAGCTCCCAGATTATAGCTGAATAATTCAGACACAAGGAGAAGATTCTGGCATGGTCACAGAACCAGCCATACAAGTCAGGTGTTCTCAACTGCATGGCTGTGCATTGCAGAGAGCCCTCTCCCCTTCATTGCAGTGTGCCCATCAATGCCATTCATATGCTTGGTTCAAAATCTCATGGTATTTTTTCTCTGCTATTATCATGCCTCACTACCTACTCTACACCTTCATCACCTTTACTTTGTCCTTTGGACCTTCCCTGGAGCTTCACTGCAACTTTGCTCTCCTAGCCTTACACAGAGCTGCCTGTGGCTTTTGTGGTCCTGAGCAGGCGGAGAACTCCTTTCCTCAGGTTGTTTTGAGATCACTGCAGAGGGTTTAAATGTTATCATTGTGCTTGAGCTCAGCCACAGAAGGCCTTAAGTTCTTTGGGAATACCACCAGTTACAAACCTCTGCCCTCACAAACTGTGAAGGCCTTGGAGATTTCTTTTGCCTTTGATGAGTTTGTCCCAGTCTTTTAAGACATATAGACCACATTCCTTACAATGACATAAAGATATACTTTCAAATGTTTGCCTTTGAAAAGTATCAAGTTTCTTCTGGAAAGGAGATCACATTTTCAAAAGTAGGATACTGTTCTCAGCATTATTTGCACAACAGCACACATGGTACATGCTGTAATACTACATCTCACTCTTTCAGTCACAAAGATTACACCATTTTTGGAAAATATCAGTTTCCAGTTCTTTCTTATTCCTTCCTCCTAAAGATAATCACAAAATCTAGATGAGGCTCCAGAAACAGAAGGTTTACTACTGAAGTACCAGAGGATCGAATAACATGGTGTTGCCTGGAAAACAAAAGACATCTTCCCAAACAACGTTAGAGTGAAAATATAAAAGTGAACCTTTACTTGAAAGTTTTCAGGTACAATATGTGGTACAGTAATTCTACAATTTGATAAGTTAAGTTCATTATTATACCTGTTATATATTGTCCAATTTAAAGGTGAGTTGGTTAGCTCATAAATTCCCTGTGTTCTGACTCACTAGAAATGGTCCAGGGGCTTCTTTGCCCACTTTAGTTATGTCTGGTCCAGATTCTTGTTGGAAAACAGAATGTCCTTGTTGCTTTTCTTCTTGGAATAAGACTAAACAATATTTTAGGAATGTGTTTAGAAGGTTAGCTTATTGTTCCTAAATGAAGGGAAAGAAGATAGGAAAGTACTAGGAGCTACAGCCATTCATTAGCAATCTATAAAGTTACAAATATATGAGAAATATCAAAAGGTATCAATAGACTCTGGGACATTAAACAGCGTAAAGAACATCTTTAAAGTTCCAAGTTGATAACAGACAATTTATTTTTTTTTTCAGATGTTCTTATTAAATAGGAGTTGCACAGCAAACTCTGATGAGCAGTGCAGAGACAGGAAGGAGAGCTTGTGTAACAAGGAGCAGGAGCAGCACGTTTTGTATTCAGCCAACAGCAGCATTGAATGACGCTGCTTGGAACCACATCCAGAACTTTTTGGCCAGGAAGAATAGTTAGCGTGTGCCAATGTCTGCAAAGCTAAAGAGGGAATAGAGGGGGCTCTTAGAGACCTGAGAGTTAGCAGATAAATATCTGGAAGAAGGTAAATTACTCCCTTTCAAAGAACTGTAACAAGTGTTCAAGATCTGAGAAGTAATGTAAACAGAACAGTGGAGCTCTTGCAGATGGAAAATTAAGCCAATATCTCTCACTTTGGATCAAATCACATCCTATTTTCAGGATCATTGAGCCTAGCCACATTAGACATGCATCTGGTCTAAGATACTCTTCTCAGCCCAGCAGTACCATAGCAGACAGACAGTTTAGCTCACAGAAGTTGTTACATTTGCATTTTCCACCATTAGGGACTGAAAAATTAGCATGAAAGGACAGCCCAAAATGAACAGATAGGCCTTAAATGCACAAAAGCCCTTTAAGTCTCAAATAGACTTGATCTTTAATCACTTAGATACTTTTGATCTCATGCTCAGCCTAGAAGATATCAGGTAGGCCAAACAGACTAAACAATTGCAATCTCTTTCTACATAAGTATTTACATTTTCCCAACTTTGATTTGTTTTTGAGACTGAAAAGCAGTAATATCTCACTTTGCTTTCCTAATTCACTTTTTTTTTACTCAATGCAAAGAACAATCTTCTCCTTTAAATAGATTTAAAGCTATTTAAATCTATGCCCATGATAATTCCTGAATCCTATGTGCTGACTTACTGTATATAGATACTGAACTAATATAATAGTGGCAGTCAGGCAGGAAAATTACAGTGAGGGTAGATTAAGACTCTTCAGACACCTGAGACATAAAGGAAAAGCCTGGGCTTTGTTGTTTTGTTTTGTTTAGGGTTTTTGTTTGTTTGTTTTTAATAGAATCTGTAACAGACAAATTGGAGTAGTTTGGGAGTTTTTTGTTTTGTTTCCGTTTTTGTTGGTGGATTTTTTAAGAGATAAGCAGTAGTTTCAGGGAGAGCAGGAATACAGGGATACAATAATTTTTCAAGAAATAAACTTGAAAGAAAGTGAGAGATAATGTCTTGAGACTGAGAAATGAGAACTCTTTTGTATGAGAATTTAGGGAAAGATTTAACTTCTAGAAACCCCAGGAAGAGGAAAGTCAGGCCCTTGTCAAGGTGAACTATGTACAGGCCTGGTATAATTTTAATATCATGTTTCTCTAATGTTATGCTTTGCTGCTGCTGTTATAACAATACAACAGTTTAGCTTAAACAGACTGGCATTTTTATTCCCACTCAGTCACAATTCTGATAGTCCAAGAGAAGAACAATGGTTACCAGAAATAGGAGAGTCTGCTGGGTAAGCTCAACTAATTGACAGGCTGCTCTTCTGTGAGAAAACTGAAAAAAAAAATAAAAATGGAAGCATGAGGACTTAAAATTGCCTAGGGGGGCAATTTCTGTGGAGACCCAGAAAGGCCCAGTTATGTCCTCTCTCCTTGAATTTACCAAGCTTTTTGTTCCTTTATCAGCAAACTTCTTGTTACATGGAGGAAGAAGACAAAGAAGGAGAACATGAAGGCAAATGAGAACATAGAGGAGAAGAATAAAAATAATAAATAATGGAGACATGTACATTCAAACATGCAGATACTTTAACCCCTCCACCACTTAGTCAGAGGTTGCTGCTGCTTATGTGAGTGAATTACATCTGTACAACTGAACTAACAACTTTCCCTGTCTCTTCTCAAACAAGGCCCTCCACAATTTAGGACTGTACTTTTTTGCCTGATTGTTCTTGTCCTAATATAAAACCTGATAGGTGCAAATTATAGAATCATAGAAAAGGTCGGGGTCTAAAGGCGACCTAGCTCCAATCCCTCTGCCATGGGAAGGGACACCTTTCACTAGACCAGGTTCCTCAAAGCCCTAACCTGGTCTGGAACACTTCCAGGGATGAGGTATCCACAGTTTCTCTGGGCAAACCTGTTCCAGTGTCTCATCACTCACAATTAAGAATTTCTTCCCTATATCTAATCCACAGGCCCTCATAGGAAGTTCCTCTCCAGCTTTCTTGCAGGCCCCCTTTAGGTATCGAATGCTATAAGAGGGTCTCCCCAAAGTCTTTTCTTCAGGCTGAACAGCCCCAGCTCTCTCAGCTTGTCATTAAATGAGAAGTGCTTCAACCCCTGATCATTCATCTTCTGGCCCTCCTCTGGGCCCAATCCAGCAGTTCCTCATCCTTCTTCTGTTGGGGGCCCCAGAGCTGGGTGCAGCACTCCAGGTGGGGTCTCATGAGTGTGGAGCAGAGGGTGAGAATACCCTCCCTCACCCTGCTGGCCACACTGCTTTAGATGCAGCCCAGGATGCGTTTGACTTTCTGGGCTGTCAGTGTACATTGCTGAGTTGTTTTGTGCTTCTGGTCCACCAACACATTAACACCTCCCCGTCCTTCTCCTCAGGGCTGTCCTCAATCCATTCTCTGCACAGCCTGTGTGTGTGTTTGGGATTGCCCTGACCCAGGCACAGGACCTTGTGCCTATTGAAGTCTGTGAGGTTTGCACAGGCCCAGCTCTCAACCCTGTCCAGGTCCCTCTGGATGGCAGCAGTAAGTCACCACAGCTCCACAAAATGGACCTCTGTGTCTCCACACAACTCCCTACTTCTGTATTCAATGACTCCCAATTGAACATAATCATTCACAGAGTGTGCAAACACAGCCAATGCTATACAAATTATGTGAAGTATTTATTTTCTTATATATTGCTGACAGCACCAGAGAGGCTGAACACACAAACCAGTGTTCCTACTGTGATTCGAGCAGTGGGTTTCTCCTGTATTGCAAATGATTAAAATTTAGTAATCTACTTTCATGCTGCATGTAACAATATAACTTGAGTCATTTCAGAACAGTGTTAGGTCTAAATCATAATAGAAGCAAAATGCAGTAAAAGGTTACTTTTTTTCGACTATGCCTTTGATAAACACAAGCTAAAGCTCTGCTGAATAAAATGAAGCTAATGTTTTTGTGTTTCAAAGCTGAATCCCAATTGAAAAGGTTTCTATGGAAATGAACGAAGGAGGCAAAAAAAAAAATTGTGTGTTTTCTTTTTCTCTTCAAATGGACAAGCTTTGCAGCGGTTATATAATATTTAAGTTACTGAATACGGAACATTACTCTGTTCAAGAATAAATGGTTCACATATGCAGAATGATTCAGCAAAATTTACATTCTGCAAATAAATGTTTATCTATGAAATTACACATGCAGCATAACCAAAATGAAGCAGGGACAGGCTATGACAGCTCTTCTAAGATATGTACAATACCAAATCTTTCATGGAACTACTTAACTGGCATATACATATTCAATGCATAGCTAAAGACACAAGAAGCAAGCTGACAGACAAGAAACAAACTTCTCACTACAGTGTTCCTGCTTCATCTTTTGCAGGCCATGGACAAACTAGGTGGACCTGCAGAGACATTATGTCAAAATATGTTTTTTGAGACATTGGTGAGACAGCAGAAAAATAAAGAAAGAGATAGGACAAATGTTCAAGAGAGCCGCCTTCTAGCTTTGCAGTTAGGGCAGCATTCTAATTCAGACCAGAAGGAAAAGCAATGATTAACAGCTCTAATAAAGTCAATATAAGTCGAACCTACATAAAAATAAACTTGCAAAAGGATGGCTTTCTAAGCTTCTGGAAAGGTTGAATAAGTTTCTCAGTGTGAAAGCTCCAAAAAAAAAATTTCTTCAATTTTGGCTTGAATGCATATTTCTTTGAAACTTGAGGACAGAGCCACATAGGAAAAATTCATGGACTATACCGAAACTTACTGCACTTCAACTTTGCATTATATAATGTGTTAACTTACAATTACCATGGTGGCCTCCCTAGACCTCTTCATATAGCAACACAAAAGGGCTAATAAGAAAAGGAAGAGTTTTGCATTAAAAAGCTGACAGACATTATTTTTCAATCACCTGTGGGGTTTTATGGTTTTGGTTTAATTTCCAGGTAAGAAAGCAGAGACTGAAGATGCAATTTCCCTGAAGGTAAAGAAACAGCTAACATATGGGGCTTAGAACTTTGCTTACGGTGGAGCTGTAACCTGTTTCAGATGCCAATTTCTTCATCACACATCCAAACCTGTGAACCCATATCCTTTCCTGAAATTCCATTTTCCCACCTATGAAATGGCTGTAATAACCAGTCTAAAGAGATGACTATTTACTTCTGTTAATGGAAATATTTGTATGTCCAGGTGACAACTAAGTGGGAAGCAGAACTTGGGAGCCTTCATCCTGACACTTCTTCTTGTATTTCTAAGCCTCCTAATTGAGCCCATAAGCAGCATCACCAAAACTCATGGGTTTCCTAAAGTGTTTATGAAAACATGTTAGAGCTTTAAAGAACCTGTAAACCTTAAATTGCACAAAGGCATGCTCCACTCTGAAAATCAGAGCTCAATATTACAGAAGGAAGACCAACATCAAAATACAAAAGATGAAGAATATATTTCAAAAGAGCTATAGTTGTTCCTTCCCTTTTGCAATTTCCAACAAAGCTGTGACAGAATTTAAGTACTGACACTGCTAAAGCACAGTATTTCCTATGTCCTTGACACTGCTTGCAAACATTAGGGAACTGAAAAATCTAGGCAAGTGGTTATAACTTTAAAGCCTATTTTCAAAGGTTTGGGACTCAGTGAGAACTATAAAAAGGCAAGTTATAGCATATGCAGCTAAATTACTGTGAAGATAGGCACATGTACATTTATGTTTTGGTAGGAGGAATAAAAGCATTCTTTGTTGAGGCTGTGGTTCCTAATACTTGGCATGAGTATGACTTAATAAAGGGTGGGTGTGTTCTGTTGAAAGTCTCCTGACAAATTTTTTGCTTGTCTATAAAAAAGAATGTAGTATTTCTGCTTGAGTGTTCTGAAAGTTATTACTATCTGAAAGAAGCAGCTTGCTGAGTTACAAAAATAATTGAACTTTTAACTGACACCATCATCACCACCCTTGTTCTCATTATAAAAATTCTGTGCAAACAACAAGTCTGTTTAATTGATCATTACAGAAACTGCTGTTAGCTAAATTATTCTATCATGATCACCTATGTTCTTATATGTTATTTTGATTAGATAATGTTCATAGTGTGTAAGCTGAACACTTCAGTGGTAAAAATAGTATAGATAAAGTTTATCTAGGTATACTTTAGGTTTAGATAAAATTAATATTTGATTTGGAGTAGCAAGAAAAAGGAAATAATTTTTATGTATGCCACACAGTTACAATTTAATGATAAACATTTTTATGCAGAGATTCAAAAATTTTCAGTGTTCCCAGTGGAAGGAAAAAAAGTTTTCTGAAGTGCTTTTGGAATCTTGCACATATTTAGTGAGCTTGGTCCATCTGACACTTTACAAGCTTGGACAACCTTTGTGTAGATTTCTGTACATGTGAAATACTTCAGTTCTATTCCAAAAGACTTCAGAGAAACTGGATCAGTCACCACACAAGGGTGGGGTTTTCATTCTATTTCAATTTCTCTAGACAGCATATGGCAAATTCATCTACTCCTTGAGGTTTGAATTTACAGTCACATTTTTCACCTACAGGTCTTGACCTCTCTCATAGATAAAATATCATAATTTCTGTTTTACAGCTGAGCCAAATAAGGCTGAGAGAAGCAACTTCCTTAGAGTCCTGTGGGGAGTCACTGTGATGGGTCCCCAGGAATTTGTTCAAGCCTCTTGTCTTGGCCAAAATGAACAAGATCATGTATTAATAATGTAAAGTACTAAAAAGTCTCCTCCCTGAGAATGATTACAAGAAAGACAACCCCAGCAATGAAGGGCGGTTTGCAAAAACATACCAGAAGAATCGGCTAAACTAAAGAGAGCCTATACGAGGCACTGCATTACACAATTGCATCTGTGTTTGTCATCGAATTCAGAACCATCAAAAGTCTGCAAAACTGAGCTGTTTTGTTACTGTAATACCTCAGACATTTCTGGGAAGTTCAGATTTTTGTACGAAATACAATAGAGTGCTTATCAGTCACTGTAAAAGTAGTGTGAACTGAGACAAGAACCTACAGCATTCAGCAGTGCTTGTCTTTCTCAGGGCCCTAGACCCAAACACTTAACTGAATGTTTTCTACATATATTACAGCATTTATTAAAAACTATGAAAAGTATATCCCATATGCATGTACGCAACAGTCAAGCAACCACACTTTATTGATTTCAGCTCTTATAACTAACAGACAATAAAACACATATAGACCTTAACATAAATATAGCAGCCTGATAAGAAACCACAGCTCTCTCACCATGACTGGGAAAAAAAGCAATCAATCACCATGACAGCAAAGAGGACTATGACTCCATTTCATGGCAGATCTCTAGAATACCAAAACAAAATCTGTTTTGCATATAATAAAGCAAATTGATGTTTCATTGAAAAACAGAAGCAAAGTGTTGCACAGACACTTTGATAGGACTTGGAAAGTGGTTTGTTTTCTTTTAATTTGGTCTTTCAGTGCTGGTCTCTCTGTGATTCTGAGGAGAGGCTTCATTCAGACAAAATAGGGACCAGTCCTTATATAAAGTCACTCTTCCTTCATCTTCAAAGTTTTCCCAGGGATAATTTTTGTTCAAGTATAAATATTTCTGCGGTGCTTCTTGAATGACAGGGACACTTTTTGTTCAGCTGAAAATTTCCTCTCTCCAGGTCTAGCTTCCTAGGACACGGCTGGAGTGGCAGGGGCGCATCCCCATTCTCCTGCTGCTCCGCGCCCCTCCTCTGACCCGCAGAACTTCAAGCCGTAAGGGTGCTAGGAGGTTGGACGTATCCATGGGGAATAGCTACTCTAATAATCTCCTATATACACATTCTCCCCCCCCCCTCCCCCCCGCTCATGAATTTGTCTAGACACGCAACAATTTTCCTCAGGGCAGATCATCCTCCTCGGCCATTCCTGCCCCTGGGCGGGACTCAACGACGAGAGTAAGGCGACGCGGGAGGCAGACACACGGTCCTAAGCGCCTTTCCCGGGGACAAGCCCTCTAGGACTTTGGGAAGCGCATGGACGAGCTCTCCGGGACACGAACCCGCAGCACCCGGACCCACTGCGCCGCCTGCGGGCGGGGGACGACGCCACCTGGCGGGGCTACGGGGGACCGCAGGTGCGGTGCCCGGGGCCAGCACCGACCCCGGATCGTCGCTGTCCCTCCCTCGACCCGGTGTCACCCGGCGCTCCCTGGCTCCGTTTCACCGCCTTGAAAGGGGGAGATGCTGCTCCCCCTCCTCGGCTTTCTGCGAGAGGCGCCTGTTTCGGTAGCAGGCGGGGCTGTTTGCGTAAATGCCTCTCCCATGTGTACGGAAAGGCGACTTTTCCCGTATGACCAAATGCTTGTGTAAGAACAGAGGAAAGAACAAATTCAACCCGTCTAGTTTACTTAGGCCCACGTTGTCCCCGTGTCTGTGAGGTGCTACGGGACAGGTATGAAACTGCCTGCGTGAAAGTCTCTCTGAACCCCACCGGTGACCTGGCCTTTATGGGGGGCACCGGAGGTTTGTGAACCACTGACATGGCAACGACTTCTAGACCAGCCAGGCCTTCCTCTGCGCCTCCTCTGCCCCCAAATGGTACTTGTGGCAACATAACACACGTCGTGCTACTGCACCTCTAGAAAGGGAAGATCTCTGTTCAAAGGCAACAGTTAACCCCGAGCGTCCTGTATCGGTGCTCCACAGCCTCCTTTCCACCGCCCTTCACGGCCAAGTGCTGTTAATAAGCTGGCGAGCCTGCCTGCAGCTGATGCTAAGTGAAAATTAAGTCAGCATGCTTCGATTCCCTAAACGCCATTGCAAACTTTTCATGATGAGCTGCTAAGCTCCAGTGAAACTGGGAAATTTTGAGGCTATTACAACATCAGAAGGTATGTTTGCAGCCTCAGATGCAAACAAGTGTGAATTTGCATTGCCTGTCTTTCCAGATGCCGGGATGTGTGCTGCTCCAGAAGATGCTTGGATGCACGAGCATGGGACTGGCACATGAGCCACCAGAACACAAAACGTGCACTAAAATGGGTGCCTTCCTGAGCTGTCACCAGCCCCTGTGGCTTGCAGATTGGGTGGAGCTACCATCACTATGCAGATAACACGTTGTAGCTCAGCAGTGGTTTTTAAAATATTAAGGGGCGGAAAGCAGCACATTTGGGTTAAAAAAACAAGTTTTCTTTTCTCTCAGTCACTGTAACAGCTAGGAGGGCTCTTGGGTAGAGGGTGAATGATGAGCAACACTTGACCAAGTGACTGCACACTGCACTTGTATACACACTGCAAGAACTCCACAGACCTCATTGGATCATTTGGCACTCATAACAAGATGATGGGTACCCAAGTCCTAATCTTAGAAATACCTGCAGGTACGTGAGTATGGATTTCTGCTTTACCTCCTGTCTTTTTCCCCATGTTTAACTTAGAGTTTTTAACATTACTTTTGCTTGTCATGTAGCAAAAATTGTTCCTTACCATGCAACATAGGCATATTAAGAATACCTAAACTGTCAGGAAAGTTAACTTCTGTTATGCAGTGGTTCTGGGAATCAGGCCCTAAACCATTAATATAGCCAGACCTGAGCGCATCTTAAAGTTAATTCTTGTCCTGATTGGGCCATTGAGGGGTAGGCTGAGAAAAGGTTCAAAATGGTCAGTGGGAATTGGCCCCTCTCAACTGCTCCTCCAAGTGTTGGATTGGTTTTTTCCCCCCTTTTGAAAAGCCCTTTAGAGAACAAAGTTCTATGGGAGAGGAAAAGGAAGACTAGAAAAAACCCCACACTTTATTTATGCAATCCTGATAATGGCAGAAGTTCTCATCTGAAGGATGAGGTTTTCTGCTCTTTTTTTTTTTTTTTTTTAAGACAATGCATCCTCTTGTTTTAGATGACAGTTTATACACATGTGCAAGCTAAAGGAGCTGCCAGAAGACAGCATTTTTGGGAAACATGGTGCACAGGATAGCAGGGGAACCAGGCTTTACTGTTTCTAAGGATTCAGCATATCAGCTTTGTTACAGATGGAATAATGAACTCATTTCTCTCTTTAATGCATACTAAGTAATCCATGTTTAATCCCAAATGGCATCTGTAATTAGACAATAATCTGTTTTATTGTCTAAATGGGACAATCACCTTAAAATGAAAACAAATAAAATAATTAAAAATGTACAGTGGTCCCTAGATCTAGAAAACATGCCATCTGGACTATAAAATTTCAAACAACACAGTTCAGAAAACACATCTTGAAAAGCATAGGGTATAAGAATCAATGGGGAAAGAAATTAAAAAGAGCAGGACATTCAGTATCTGTTTGCAGCTGAACATTTACTTCAAGGTTCTTGCTTCAGGCAATTTGCTAGCTAATAAGTATCAAATTTTCCCACTGTAGTGTCACCTTTAGAGAGAGTTTTCTGCCTGTGTGCCCTGCCATTACCAGTCACACAGCAGCTTGTAATATTCCACAAACTTCTCACTTGCTCTCTATTTTTTTTTTGTCTCCCCAGTCTGAATGTGGTTACCAGATGCAGTGACAGTTAAACAAAAACACCATTTAAAAACAGACCAAAGAAAGATCTAGCTAAATGCAGTATTTCTCAGTGGCTTATTTTCTAGTGGGTTATCCTTGCTGGAATGAGTATGTAATAAACTCTGCTAACCAGTGGAAATTCCAGAGATATGTTCACAGCAGAGATACCCAGCTCCACGCAGTTCTGGGCAACTGTTGTACAACAGTCAATCTAAACATTTACTGGAATAAAAAACTACTGAATGCACTTGGTAGCTTTTTGTGTGTGTGTGTGTCTTATTTTGCTTGTAATTCATGGAAGCTCATAGAAATAAATATATGGCCAAGAGAACAATCATGGTGGCAAGGTTTTGGAGATGCTTGTGAGAAGGCAACAGAAACATTCACATATGATGCTGGAAATTAATTTTAAGTTCAAGAATTATCCATTCAAGACCAAGCCCCCATGTTGTCTGGCAATATATCTTTTTGCTCAACAAACCTTCTTGATTCTTGGAGGAAATTATTTGGAAACAATTCATAGTGTGGACAATATTTGACCACCTGAACTACTCACTGAGCCTTTCAGAATAACCAATTCATCCTTAACTGTATTTCTTTATTGATAATTTCGAGCAATGCTGGAGTTGAGTTGTGAAGAGAATCTGCCGGGGGACCCTCTAGCAGCGGATAACGTATGTGAAGGGAGGACAAAGTGCAAGGATACCTCCAACCTTCCCACTCAGTGAAAAAGAATTTGAGTAGGGGCAGTATCACCAGCCATGCCCCTGAAAGGAAAGCCCTCAGGTGTGTGATGGGAGATCAGATCAGTTATGTGATCGGAGAAACAGACTGGAGAACATTTAAGAAAGAAAAGCTAAACTACAAAAGTGCAACAGGTAGGAACTATCATGTAAGTTCTTCTCTGTGAGGTCTGTCACTTCTCTAAGGCTCAGAAGTATCTCTGTTACACACCCATGTGATGTATTTAACACCAGCTCTGCAGAACTGCCAAATCATATGATGAAACTACAGAAAATACAAGCTGAGACTAAATCTCACATCACTTCAAGCTGCATTTCAGGCTCTTTCCCTCCTCCCTTCCCCTTCTAGAATTGTTCTTTTTGAACACTTGTTTCACATTCTAAAGCCCTGGGGTCTTGATATGCCAGGCAGGAACTGATACATTGTGCATCTGTAAGTTGCATGCCTTGTAGCTCCTTATTCAAGTGGTGGTGCTTCATTAGCAACAGCTAAAAATTTGATTCAAACATTATGTTCATTGCACACAAACACTTCTCACAAAGCCTTCTGTTCCCATTGAGGCAAAAAAATTCCATTGTATGCGTAATCTTTTATGAGTGCATTCTTTGAATACTTTATTTCTTAGAACTGTAACAGTTCTGTTTATAAAAAGAAATTATATTGATAGCAATGTCAGGAACTTTCAGAAGGGACCACTTAGATCTTTAAATTTCCATATTAGTCCTGTTTCAAGAAAAATACAAAACAAAACAAAACGCCTCGATTACATAGTTTAAATTCTTTAAGAAACAGCTTCACATGCCAGGCTAAGAGGATAGAAAACCCAATCTTTACCCTCTTTATCAGATCTTGCAGCTTTCTAAGGACAGATTCACACAGGAGTTTTTAATTTGGCACAGGTTTAATGACCAAATCAGGTTTTCATATTGGACTGGGATATTTAGAGAAGATAGCAAGCTGAGGGCTGAGAAGCAGCACAGGGCTGACTGCTTCCTGAGTTTCACAGGGAACAGGGAAAAATTCCCCAGGGATTCTATGTATGTCAGCCAGAATCTGTGACCAAGGAAACAGATGGAATGATGTGCCCACTGTCCTCTTAATATCCACATACTTTTTAACATGAGTTACTCCTACTGAAACAACTGCAGTGCAACAGGACAGGACCTTGGAGACTAATCTGACTGCCTGTGTGCTGTTCAGAAAAAATTCCCACTAAATCCTCTCACTCTGAGCACAACAGCTGTGGAAATCTAGCATGCAAGGAGTTGGTCTGAATTACAACTTCTTTTAATTTAGAAGAAACATCCGTCTTTTTAATTAACATCCTGTCTCTCATTTTAATGAAGAACAATGATAAATAGCACATTGCTTTAACTATTACAATTACCAAATAATCAATCTCAAGGAAATATTCACTCAGGGAAATATTCAGTCTCTCACAATGACACATGTTGTAGGAAAAAGCAGTCATCACTGCCATGGGTGACCCATTTTTTTGTGCTTCACTCTACTGCTGGTAAATGCTGTAGTCTTGCACAAATCTGCTGAGAAATGAGGATACATGGGAGGATGGAGAAAATGCCCTGCTCTATTCCTTCTGCAGAAGTAATTACGCAGTGTCTGAAAAGCATTAGATCACTGGACAGGTAGGCAATTTCAGAATTCTATAACTCAACAATCAGGGAGAAGAAATAGATCTGACACCCCTCTTTACAAAAAAGCTCTTCAATGCCTCAGTCCAACTTGTCAGAATTAAGTACAGATTTAAGAGTTCTCTTTCTACAAAGGCACTGCATTAAATTAGAAATAAGGGCATTAGAAGTTTTCAGTGTTCAAAGCCTCTGTTATGGATCAGCACTTCATGGGCAAACTAAGACATTTCTCTGCTCTACCTGATCTCCTTCTATAGCTTTTATTTTATAATACTTTCTTCATGTTTGCTAAAACACTATTTTGAAGGAAAACAGCAAAATATGCTGCTGCAGTAAAGCCTTGGAAAGAGTGTGCTGGACAAAAGTACCCACAGTGAGCTTGAAATATAGCATTTGAAGAGCTTTGCTAAAGCTACTGCATGGACAATACATGGCACCCTTTTTGCCACGGTGTCTCAGTCATGGCAAAGTGAATACATCTTCCATAACAGAGAAGATTTGACCCCTTTGACCACTTGGTCCTCTTGATCTGCTTGAGATCCCTCTTTAATCCTCACTCTACCTTCTGTTTTCTTTCCACATCAAGCCAGCTACAATACATTTATTAATCACTGCATAGTTAAACATTGATATTTAACAAGATTCCCTCCAATTGCCCTGATTTGAAAGCAGGAGATCCAGGTGGGACTGAATGCCTCTATTACCTCCTAATCCAACTTAGAAACACCCAACACTCCATTTGAATTATCAGTTGTTGTATGATGCATAGCAATCTCACATTAGAGGAAGCAACTGAGTTGTAGCTCTAACATCATGGCATGACCTTTTTTATTAATCTTGGTGTTTGTGCTGCCTGTAGCTGAGAGAACCTAACTTTTAATTTGCTGCTCTTTCTCTTGCCATTTTCCTGGTTCTTCTCTTATACTGTTGCTTTGGGAGGAAATCACTCCTTAGTCACATCTTCTGTTAATCTTGGTAGCAGCACAGGTCTTGCCCATTTCCTTCCTTTCAGTTTGAGTGCTAGTCTGAATATGAATAAGTTTAGTTTATTTGCAAAAGCACTTGCTTCTTTTTCCTCACATTAAAACTAGTGCAAATAAAAAACATAGCAGGATTTATAAAGTACTTAAAATACATGAAGTAGTCACCTCCAGGTGATGCCCAGGTAAAGCTTCAAGTGTCATGCATGAATGACATAGGAGCTTGCTGGAAACAGCCTGGAAGAGAGCAACAAGAACAAGTGGAGGTCTACACAGCAAGACATATGAGGAAAAACTGAGTAGGCTGAAATTATTTTCTTCTCTGAAGAGGAAACCAAAGTGAAGAGAAAACAGAAATATTTAAAAATGTAAAGGGCTGTAGCAGAGTGGAGAGGATACCACTGATTTTTGTGCTCACTGGAAATAGCATTGGTAGAGGGACAGGCTATTTGTTAAGGGAAGGGAAAGAAACCATCTAGTTTAGTTGTTTTCTCTGTGATTCATGAGAATTTCTTTCAACTTTGGTGTATTCTGTCCTTTTCACTACAGACACCCTCTCACTAGACTTAGGGCAGATTCTTTTATTTTACAGTACCAATTATCACCATTGAACCATCTGTGTTGCTATACTCAGAGGAGTGAGCCAGCATTTTCCTGGATTTCCTCTGATTTTAACTGTAGTTAATTTTCTCCTTCCTTTTCAGACCTCTTCTGCAAATCGGAAACCAAATTCCAGTTCAGTGAGGGTGATTATTTGAAATATGTTGCTGTCCTCAAACAAGAACCTTTGTATTTAATGTCTACACTATATTCTGCCTGGCTGCCAGCCTGCTGAGCAGCACTCAGCAGGCTGGTAGCCAGAGGTAGCCAGGTTACTGTGCACCATGAGTGACTGGCTTAAGACAGTGCTACACTTTGGAAAAGAAGGTATATTAACTCAGATTCATCCCTATGTGAATGAAACCATCTAACTTTGAACTGGCTTGAAGAACTGCAAGAATAAGCACATCATGGCCCACAATATATCACAGAGATGTTATCAGAATTTCAGAATCTTTGCTTCCATTCTTGAGCCACTTCCCTGAACGATTCTTTTAGAACTTGCAACCTAAGCAGTAAAAATTAATGTTCAGCACTTGCAGTGGCATGGCAGCTGTTCCCTGATGGTTTGAAGTGACAGACACGCTGTACAGTGTGTCTCTGTGCAAACGATGGCACATACAAGATTCTATTAGGGCCACAGACTCATTCTTTAGCAGAGCTAGGACTAAAACATACAATTCTCACCTTTACAGAATAGCTTACAAAAAAGTGCCCAAAGCCTCCATTCATTAAGATTTCTGAAGAGTCGCAAAATATATTTTGTAATGGCAGGTTTTATGGGAGTAGTCAAAATTTTACTTTTGTCTTGCTTCTCTGGTTTGTTGTGGGGTTTTTGTCCCAGACATTTGAAATTCAGGCAGCTATCAGCAATGTCTGAAAAACATTTTAGCAAACAGTTCTTTGCTGCTATAGGGGATAAAAGCAACCGAGAAAACCAGACATCCTGATGTTATTTTTGGTGGTAAAGCCTGACTATATGGTGGAAAGGGAGAAAAGATCTTTCAAGAAGGTATTTTTTAGCTCAGAGGTAATGAGAGGCATGAAACATCAGTGAACTGCCAAATACCAGCAGGTCAGGGAACACTGTAAGAAAAAATAAAAACTTGGTTGTCACCCAAGTATTTTATATTCAAATTGTAATTGAATTTAGAAAGTGAAAATAAATGGGTGAGAGGGAGAGAAGAGACAAATCTGCATTTTACATTAAATTTATAGAGTTATTTGGAGAGTGCTATCAAACCAAAATTGGTGGAGTTTCCCAGAACACCGTGGCAATAAAAAAAATCTTTGTATAGGAGAAAAAGCTAACACCAGCAACCCAGTTAGTTGACAAGAGCAGAAATGACAGTATCTACTGCATTTTTTACCCTTGCAAATCTCACGCCACCCTTGCTCAAGGCATTCCTACCCAGTAAATGTAATCAGAGTGCTGTAAATACTCTGTTATGGCTATTTCTGCCAAAACTACCTCCTGTCGACACTCTATTCTGCTACAATTAGTAAGAGTAATTATTTCAAAATGAAGTTGGTTTTATTCCAGAGCACATTGTCCACATGAGGGAGTAACACTGAAGTAAAGTCATTTCTGCTGTAGCAATACTGATCAAATCTCTATGTAAACAAACCCTTTGACTCTGATACCAAATTACTTTAATACAGATGTCTCTTGAGATTAAAGTTCTGTAGTCCAAGAGAATCAATATTCCAAACCTAAGAGTATGGCTTCAAAAAACCGACCATAAAAAAACCCAGAAGCACATTAATTCACTGGTTTGTGCATCTTAACTCAAGATACATTGTGTGAAATGTTACAGAAATAACTGTAGTTTTAAGCAACTCTCTCACACACACATATACTTCAGAGTGTATTTACTATAAAATTACTAGAAAGTTGGATGTGTGACAGGAGGAGAGGTCAACAAAGGATAGGTAAATAAAACACAAAGATGCATTAAAAGTTCAGTAGTTGCTGCCCTGTGCTATAGACTTGCAAAGGCATAAATGTAATGCCACAACATGTTGTAGTCATTCCCGACTGCCATAAAATCCTAAGCATAATCTTGGAAGGAAGTATTGATCCTTGTTCCTGTATTTCTACTCATTCTGTAGGATGAGGATGGGAAGAAAGGAAGGACCGTCTCTTCTAGGGAAAAAGCATTTTTCTCTCATCTCAGCAGCTTCCTAATTCTTTTGATGGAAGCTTACCTTACCATAAAAATGACAAAGAGCAGGTTCTAAGACTCCAAATCCCATGTGCAAAAATGTTGCAACAATGGCATGAGAGAGTTTCTCTGAAGCTCTTTTCATGCATTAGGCTCCTTCTGAAGGTTTTGTGAATCCAGAAAGAGAAGAGCCTCTGGTTTTCCCTCAAAGGCAGGTCAGCTTTGCATTGTTCACAAACCTGAATCATGCCAAAGTGACAGCATTAACTTCGAAGGAAAAGAATATATTAAGAATATTCTTCTTTAGCTATCACCCCACCCTACAAAAAAAAAAAAAAAAAAAAAAAAAAAATTACGAGCTATGTTTTTCTGAGCACGTTCAAATGCACAAAGCCCTTTCGGGCAACTTTCCCACCAGATTTAACATTCTACCCACACCCACCTCAGGAGTACATCTGTTCTAAAAGACTGTAAACTTTTACTTTACAAATAAAAAAATTAATTTTCTTTCATTCTCAAAAGTGATTTGGTTATTGAAGCTGAACATTATCAAATAGATTCATTTGAGCATTCAAAAAAATGTTTTCCTTCTCTCCATAGCCACAAACTGAGGAAGTATAGGAAAATCTGAGGCTGTAAGAGAAACTACAGCACAGATGTTTTAGCCAAGGTTCATAAAGCTGTCTGCACTTTTCCTTTTATAAAATGAGTTTAAATGACAGTTCCAACAACTCTCACATGCAGGCATTCACAAAACCATACACAGTAATGCATCCAGTGTAACAAATGCAGATTTCGTTCATACAGATCCATTCCATCAAATTCCTGCAGTTTTTCCCTCATTTGAAGAAAAGACAAAAACTTATCCTTAGTAAGAGAGTGAGGGTATAAAGGATACTTCATTTAAAGAAGCTGCAATAGTGTGCTGGTAAATCTTACTGCTCTTCTCTCACAATGAAGAGATATGTTACATCTACAGGCACTGACTGAAGCTCTCACTGCAGCCACTTGGCCTCGTAAGAGATCACCATAAACATGTTGCGAAATCAAGAGATTTATGGAAAACACTTGAAAAGTGTTCAAGGACTGTATATATTAAATCAATCCTGATTTATTCAACAAAGCTGTTAAAGTTATTTATACAGAGGAAGACACATACAAGACTATTTGCCAAGACTTTCATCCTTACATAACACAAACAGGTACCCACTTGAAAACACCACACAGAACTTGTCTACCCCAGTGGATGCAGATTGACCCAGCCTCACTCTGCTTGTACTCTGAATAGGAGGGACAGAACCTAGTCCTGGTCTGAAATCCATGCACCTTTCAAACATTGTGCTCCATCTACTGGAGTTTTTTTGCCTTTTTGCCTCTCAAAAACAAACAAGAAAATCAAAAATCTAACAGTCTACCCCATCCGCACCAAAAAAAACCCCAAAACAAACCAAAACCCATCTGTCTCACCCAACACCCTAAAAAAGTATAAAGAAAGTAATCTGACTTCTTCTGGTACTACTGTTCACTTTCTACCTTGTGTCCCAGCAGGAATGGTATAATGGTTGCAAAGAAAAATAGATCACCAGCTTATAAATTAGTCTTATATGGGAACTTGAGCTTCTTTTTATTTGATGGTAAGTACAGAATTCCAGTTTCGGTCAGCATCATTATGCATTCTGACATATCTAACCTGAAGAACACTGATGGCATGTTTTGGATCATACAGAAAAAGCAGATCAGATGACATATTTTCAACGTGCCTTGGACACCTGCTCTTGCACTCAAACAGAAAATAAGAGTCTTTGCTTTCAGAGATTCCTTTTGGTTTCATGTGACCAAAGACAACAATTAGAGCATAAGGAATTACAATTTCCTGATTTTCTCTCTTCTAATGATAACTATAGTAAATCCTGTTGTAAGTCATTTAATGTCTTTTCCCAGAATATGTCCATTCATTTTGAGGGTCCCACTTTGAGACGTCTTAGTCCTTGTGTTTGTACCAAAAGAAGGAAATGAATCCTCAAACGGCAGGTACTGAAGGCTTTGGAATACAAGGCAATGTAAAATTGCTTGCTTTGAGACTCAAGTATAGGGATTGCCAGAATGTAAAAATATTCTGAAATTTTAAGAATGACAAGCATGAGGTGTTCATGACTGTTAATACTAACTTTAACTGGAAATGGAACTATATAGGGTTTCTGAATAGCAGCCTGGAAAGTCTGGAACTGAACATGTTGAGTAGGTAGTGGTACAGTCTCTTGAGTTTGTTTTCCCAAACCAGTGAAACAGAGGCAACAATCTTCACAAGTTTAAACTGTTTTTATTTGGAATTAAGATTTTGCCACATTCTCAAAAGACTATGCTACCTGTACAAATTACAGAAAAACATTTAAAATCCCCTACCTTTTATTTTGTACCGTTCATAACATGGCTCATAAAATCAAATTTTATATTAACTGGCAAATAAATCCAGCTCCAACTCAAGAGAAACAGTAGCAAAGACCTTCAGGAACTATAAATATGTTTGAAAGCTGCTTGAATAACTTGCAGATTAAATGAACATGCTTTTAACAAAAAAAGGAAAAAATACAGGAAGAGAATACCCTGATTATCTGCATCATGAGAATCCAGATGAGTCTACATGGATATTAAGACACTTTTAACCTCTCTCATGGTGAGTCCCTGTGAAAGAGCAGAAGGATGCTGAGGTAAAGTTGATTTCTTCCTGACTGGGGACTTTGTAATCAAAGTTACTGACCTCAGTAAGCGGTGTTTTAAATAGGTTGAATATCCTACAAGCAATGCAATGAAAATCCAGATGTCATAGAAAAAGTAAAAAGATCACAGTAGGGATTTCATCCCTTTGAGATGTCAACTGAAGACTGTTCTTAGATGCCAGCTGAAGAGATGGAAGTGCAGCTAATGATTTTAACTTCTTATTTTAAATTGTCCAAATCAAAAGATCCCAAAACCACCCAGTTTCACCAAATAATAAAGCTTGGTGACCTCTGTGAGATGCAAACTCTAAGGTGAAAAGAAGTAAACTCAAAGCACCTTCTAAAACAACAGATTTTATTTGTTTGATAAATGGTTATGCTTTCTATGCTTCCAGAATGGCTTTCCTCGTGTTTCCTTATATGGGCAGATTTGCCTTCCTCCAAAACTTCACTGGGATGCATATATCCTGCAAGTCATAAGGAAGGGGGGGAAAAGTCAGCAGATCTTGGAATTTAGGACTACCACAGAGACAAAACAATCGCTATCTTAAATGTAAAGAAACAAAGCAGAATTTTTTTCAGGTACATTCAAAATTATTTGCACTGGCAATGGGACCAAGACAGAGCTAATATATATCTATAAAAAATCAAACTGGCCAAAACATACACTGAAATGTCTTCCAGACCAAATGACAATATTCAATGCATATACTGTATTTTCCATTTCCCAATGTTGTTAAAAAATTAACAAATTAAATTGACTGATAGTCCCTGAAGATACACAGCAGTATAGATTATAGTGATTTTAAATGGGAAATAGGAACATGAACATCATAAAGCAAGGAGGCTCTCCTGACTACTCTTACAGGCACAGTCTTGCCTTTGCCCATGTTCTCTGCATAAACAAAGGTGATCTGATATTTATGAACTCAGTTCATCTATTTACTAGAAAAGGAACACAGTTTGCCTTCCTAAAACATGTAACTGCCTAAATTTAAGTAAATTGCATTTGCTGTTGCTTGTAATGTACTGAGAAACATTCCGAGAAACTGCAAATTGTCATGCATACAGAAAATACTGAGAAAAGACCAAGTAGAAAATCAGCATTTTGGGTGGCACATGATAATGAAAATCACTTCAGCTTCCATTTTACAGCGAAAAGGCAGCAGGGGTTTCAGGCTGACTTACTTTGGATAAAATATCCTTCTTTTCCATTCACATGCTACAGGGTTTTGAGTAAAAAAAGTGCTTGCAGAGTTTGCAAGCCCATGGCCAAAGAAACCTCTTGGCCTATGTCTAAAGAGAGCTGCAGATTTCTTCCTGCAAGTTTGTTCTTGGTCTGTGCTTGCCACAGATTAGTGGTTGTGTTTTAGACTTCCAGATAGAAGACATTCAGCTATCTTCTGCAGTGCAGAGTGAAATAATGGCGTTATGTTTTTTTTCATTGGTTTAATTGTCAGGATTGAATTTAAAAGCTTTAACAGTGACACAGATCCTGTCAAAAGCAGAGGTTTGACCTAATAAATTATTTTTTTAAATGCAGTAAAATTCTAGGATTATTGATTACAGTGTCCAGAATAGGATGAAATATACTCTTCTCAGTACAAAGATAAAACACTGCCAAGGGAAAATGAAGAATCAAATCCTTTCCACTCAGAATGGAGAGCCAAGAAAATTTCAGTCCTCTTTATTCAGCATTTGAAGGCTGTCTTGTATTCCTTTCAGATGCTGGTACCATACTTCTCTCTTGGCAGTGGGTGCCTGGCAGGCAGACCTGGCATGGCTGCTGCCATGAGGAAATGGGTCATGGCTTTCACACAGCAAGCTCATGAACAGTAAGAACTGCTGGGGTTATTGCCATTGGTGAACTTCCTTGTGAAAACAGCACATTAGAGAACCCCTGAACAACTGAAAGCAGTAACTGAAGTCATTGGAGTTTACCAGCCAAACTAATAAGAATCTTTCCATTCCTATCTACCATCATAGCAAGTTAGAACTTGCAACGCAATATGTGTTTTCTAGGAAAAACCTTTTTCAAAATAATTTACAAGCAGGTCTTTCTCTCACAGACTCCAGATATCCCCTGCAAGTATGTGCAGACCTCAACACACTGCCTTGATTTACAGGTAAAGCAACAGAGGCAGAAATAGCCAGATTATATCCTGTGTAAAGGAAATACTTTAGTGAAGACTTTGAAGTGACTGTAAGTAGTCAGATAAGGATTCAGTCTCAAAAACTATTGTACTATGGAGCTTCATAAAGGACAACTGTGTCATTGTCTATGATACCACCAGAGCAAAACTTCATTTTCAAAGGTTCCCACTACAATTTTTTCCCCACTGACACTGGAAGCTTAGGCTACCTTAACATTTACCCACTGATCCTATAAGAAGTATGTGCTTCAGTTTTTATGGCACAAGAACTGACCTGCAGTAATGAAAACTATAATGTTCGTTCAAGTGTCTGAAAGCCACTGAACCCTCCACTTGGACAGATTTCACAGTGACAAGAACACTCAGGTCTTGGCGACAGGTATTCTGCATGTAAAACTATTCGCAATAATATGAATTTTAATTATAAATGTATTCTTAATGATTATTTAATTCATTCCTCAATAAGAAATGTTATCTTCAGAAGAAAAAATGAAGCAATGAATAGAAGGGAGTTTCAGGAATTGAAACAGAAGCTGCATGCAAAATCAAGATGGAAAACAGAAGCCAGATACAGAATTTTCTTCTGGGATCATGAACCCTTCCCTAGAATGTGATCCAAGAATTCATATCACCTACATGTCAATGAGGATCTGCAGATTTGCAGTGATATTAGTAAGAAGTAACACAAATAAAAGGATCTTCTTGCTGGAGGCTACAAGAGCTCCCATGATACTCATACATCTAATTAAGAACAGCAGATTGGAAGGGACTCTTGGGTCATTAAGTTCAGTCCCTTGTTTTTGTAGGCAACCATGACATATAATCTTTTTCATATGATGGTTCTGCTTATAATCAATTATATTTTTTTTGTTTGGGGGTTGGTTTTTTTTGGTGCTTTGGCTCTTGCTACTCTTAGGGGAGAGCTTCATAGAGTCTCATTTCTTTTAGAATCAGAAACCTTTTAAAAAAATAGTTTATATCCACTTGCTCTTGTGTCAGCATTTCCCTTAGCTTAAATAGCACTTTTTCTAATGTATTTATAGAATACAATCTTACCCATCTTTTTGTTTTGCCTGAACATGCTGGCTAAGCTTTGTTATTCTTCCTCATAGGAGGATCCCTCCAATCCTGGGAGCACTTTTTTACACCTGTTTGTTTTTTAATTAAGATGTCTTAAGTAACAGGTAATCTGGCTGTACTGAGTATTCCAGTATAAAAACTATCAGCTATAATGTTTCCCAACAATGTTTTTGGAACTGAAACAGCATGAAGCCCATTTCTGTCAGACATACTAAATGGAAATTTCAGAAAAAGTCCCACTGCCTTCAGTGGGTAAGCCCTGTCTGCTTTTTGTTTTCCAATATCCAAACATTATTTTCCAGTAAAAATATAATTTTCACCAACTATTTCAATTTTGGATAATAACAAAAACTAGCAATATGTATTTGACCACGTTTATGAAATAAGAAGCAGTAGTACTTGTACCAGCATTGGAACAAATATCTTTCTGACAATTAATGTTAAGTTGGTTGAGTTCAAAAACAACAACAGTATTTTCAAATTATTTGAGGAATAAATTATTTGAGCAATGTTTGTAACAGTATATACAGAATATTTATCACAAATAAGAATTTTAAAACTCCATTGTAGTTCACATGAAATAATTCAGTCTTATCTCACTGCTGGATGCTATATTTGGCATGAATTCCAAATTTGCAAGAAATGAAACATTGTGAAATATCTGATCAAAAGATCCAGAAAATTTATGTGGGCAGCCAAAGTCAATCTGTTTGACAAAACATGCAGATGATGTTTTTCTCACATTGCTTTAGTATTTTGGAAAACCTGCAGTATCAAAGGAAAAGTCTGTATTCAATGCACTGGAAGCAGTAAGTAATTAAAAGGTGTTTTCTGAAGGAATAAGTAAGCATAGAAGATGTAGGATTTGAGGCTGCAACTTGTCTTTTTTAGTACACTCATAGTACAAATACTGGAAATTCAAAATTGTACCTCCATCTGCTACACTATCCACACTTTCAAAAATGACAGTTGGTAATTTGTACTGACGATACATCCTGAAGTGATACACATTTCTGATTCTGCTGAAAACTGTGCCCTTTGGAGTAGGTCCTAAACTAAGCCACCACTAAATTCACATGAACAAGCTGGTAAGCATGCTTAGTATCTTCATATATTATATACTCGTTGAGAACAATAATCCAGCTACAGGATGGTCTAATGATGAACTCTCATTTATGTGTATTTTTCTTTTTCAACCATGTTTCAGTTTTGGAATATGGACTTAACTGATTTGTAACATTTTTTGGCCAACTCATGCTTCCAGAGTAATGGCACTAATCATACTATAAATCAGAACTGGTCCTATATTTACTACTGGTCCTATATTTACTAGATGTGCTTGCAAAAATCTTTGAACACTTTTAAAAGACAGATCCTTAAGCTGGATCTGTCTTCCCACATTTCCTTCTTGGTCACCCTACTTAATCAATAGGTGGGATTAAAAACGTCACACTTTCTTCTAAAATGAAGTTGTATTTGGTATTGGTGCAATTGCTAATGCAAACTAACATTTCTATCAGTCAGAAGGAGTCTCCATTTAACAGGAGTGACGCTCTCTTCATACTGGAAAAGTGCTGAGATTAATTAGCTGTCAAGATAAAACAGACATGTGTTCAACAAAAACTAGTTCTAATCTTCTAATCTAAAAACTATGTTTTCACTGCAATTATCATTATTGCAAGACATGAATTTATCAATACTTCCAACATGAAAAAGGAAGGATATGTAGACATATGATTCTTGTAAAATATCAGGCAATTTTAAAAATGGTATCAAGAAACCCATTTTCATGTCATTACTGAAAGTCATGTGGAATTTCCAGTATTATCTGCAACTAAGTCTAGTCCTTCTCTAAGGTCTTATACTAAAGTGTGGTTGAACTGGAGGATTGGGAAAGTGACAGCTTATTTGCCCTGGCTGTCAGTGTGTCTCAGGACAACTTTGATATAAAGCAAGCCAGCTCTAATCCCAGCTTTCAGGAACTGGGCAGTGAAAGAAGAACAAATAGTTTCAGCTTCAGCTTATCCAGGAACTCCAGAGGAATGAGTTATGCTGTCAGTGAAAACTGCTTAAGCCAAACAAATTTAATTTTTCATCTGTATTTGAATGTAGACATGCACAGATTTGGCACACAAAAGGCAGAGGAAGTGTATGTTATTTCATTAATCATTTATCATCAGCAGTAGCAGTGAGCTACCCCTAAAAGCAATTTGTGGGTGCTTTAAGTAAACTCCAGCACTTGATCAGAACAGGACTGAAAGGTAGAATATAGATTATAGATTATAAAATCAATCAGTGGTACCCTTCTGTCCCTCCTTGAAGTCTGATTTCAGTGGGATCAGAGTCAAGCTAGTCCATGGCATAGTTGAAATCTATCATAAGAATCAGATCTGTCTGGACTACTGCTGTATTAGTCATGGATGTCTCTGGCCTCCCTTCTTTCCTCTTCTTCTGTGCCCACCCTGTTAGAGCTTGTGTTACTCTTGCAAAGGTGCTCCTGCTTTAAAAAATTATCTCTGAGGTCTGTTTGCTTTTCCACAGGCATGGCTCTTACTGCAATCAAATCCTCCAAATCCAGTAGAACAGAACTGAAGCTCTTAAGAAGCCAAAGAATACTTCTGAATTTCCATCGTTCCCTGAAGCAAGCACCAGAGCCCAGCAAAGAAACATTTCTCACCTCAAAAGAACTGGCCAGGGAAGGGAGACCTACGCACCACAAATTGTCAGAAAACTCGAATCTGTAGTACTTGTACTATGGGAAGGAAGAGGGGAAAGAAGAGCAAAATGCTTCCTCACATGGCAGGATGATTAGAGGTGTGCATGAAGGAGAAAGGAGGGCTTGATGCTCAGCTAGGTTAATCAGCTCCGATTAAAACACTTGGATGTACAGTCCAATGAATTCTGAGTGTGTCTGCCCATTTGTATGTCCAGCTCTGCCTGAGGTTACATCAGTTTAGCACAGCTGTCCAGTTGAAACTGTACTGCACAGCAGCAATAAACAAACAAAGCCCCTGAGCCTTCCAGTCACTTGGAACTGTGCCAGTTCCAACCCAGACAGAAATAGGCTGATTTTGCATGGGAGGAGTGCATCAATTTTGTATATTAACGGATCATATCTCACACTTCACATGGCTGTAAAATAATGTTAATAATTTATTTAGGGTGCTATGTTATTTGATTAAGGAAAAAAATGCATTTTGATTCTATTTCTGTAATGCTTGTTTGCTGGTACACTGAGTAGCTTTAAGCAAAGAACCAAATTTTTCTCAGACCCAAAATAATGACCTAGGACATCTCTTTTGATGGGTATGATCTCTTGTTGCCAAATGCTTCACATTTAAGTAACAGCTTAAATCTTAAGTAAGGCCGTACTTCCCAGGTAAGTATTTTCTCATAACCTCTTTAGAAAGTATTTTTAATCAGTCCTTTTACCGTATTAGAACTTTGCATGTGGTTGTGAGACCAGATATTTGATTTTTGACCACAAAATTCAAGGTCTCATTGTGGACTTCTCATTATGTAGGTGCATTTGAATACCAGGGTATAGTTTGGCACCTCCTTCTATTTTTTTCTTAAATCAATTGTATTGCTTGTTTTATTTTAAAGGCACTTTGCTACTTTTATTTCTGTAGGCACAGGATAAAGCAAAAATGAGCCTAAACACGGTCAGAAATAATGAAGGATGCAATGAAATGCCATCATGAGGAAAAAATTGAAGAATTTCTGTTTCGGGTTTTCTCTTTCCTTTCATATTTAAACTGAAAATATCTGAACATTGTGGTTAATGTCGGTGACCAGAAGCAGCTGAGTACTGCATGCAATAAAATAATGAATGTAAAGCTAACTACCCTGCAAAATAACCAGCAAAAACTTGTATTCCACTTTAGCTCTTAAAACAGGACTTACTTGAAATCCAAAGGGTACATCGGTTTGTGGAAATCGCTGAATAGCTGTCGACTTCCTTTAAAAATCCAGGGGACAAAAAAAATAAAATTCTATTTAATTCCTTTCCTGTTTATAATTTTATAACCATATTACTTTGACTTCAGAAAGACAGAGGAACAGTCACACTGGAGTCTGTAATTGTAGGTAGGACCATCGCAGTATTTGAAACATAGTGCAATGCAGAAATACTAACCTCAGAGATCATTGTATCAGGAAGCTATCATACAGATGTAAGAACTCCTGGTCAAGGCTGAACCTTTTGCAGTTGCTGGCAATTAAAAAAAAAAAGTTACAGCATAACCATCTAAAACAATGCACGTCTTCAATTTTTAGCAATTCAAAAGGATGATGTGTTTAATTTATTTTTGTTTCATTTATTTTTGCTTAATTTATTTTCAAAACAATGGTTTCGAAAACATACTTCCAATAATTTATTAGGTTTCTTTTCGTATCTGAAAAGCTTTGTTTCAAAGTGTTTCAAATACAAAACTTCAGAAATAAGACTACTTATTTTGAACAGAAAACCTTACCTATACTAACATACACTTATGAAATGTTTTCTTTCACAGTTTTTGTGTGCAAAGTTCTGACCAAGACATTTTATCAGCTCTGTTTCATTTTCACTTACTGCTTTCTGTAGATGCACAGTATCAAAATGTCAATATTTCAGTCCAAAAACCATACAAGAGTGCCAAGATGAAAGAATTCCACTCTACAGCTCGACAAGTCACTTGCCTCTCCCAAATTTTTATTTAATGAGGCAAGTATTTGCTCTCTTGCATTACACACAGAGTTTGAATAGGCACTTTGGATCTGTAGAGCCAGACTGAGAAGTGGAAACCTGTCAGAGAAGTTAGATAAAACCATAGGATAGCATCATAGAAACATTTACATTGGAAAAGACCCTTAGGATCATCAAGTCTGACTGTTAACCAGTACTGTGATGCCTTTGGCAGATTTCAAAATCTCTGCTCCAAGAGAAAGCATACAAAGAAGGAGAAATTTTGAAAGACAGCAAGAATGAAGTTCCTGTGTGTCACTTATGTATATAAAGAAACTGCTTCATTCACACCATGCCCTGCTGAATTTCTAATACTGCAATTAAACAGCTAATGGCATAACTCTATCTGTAACTGTAACCTTAAAACAAAAATGAAATATAGTTATACTCATTGTTACCACATGCCTTTTACTTTCTTGGACAAGACTATCTAGCATGAAGAGATTTATTAGTTTCAATTAGCTGCTGCTTCTCTCCATAGCTACCAGCATTTAGCTGACGGGTAATACAGCTTCATCTTCAATTTCATTCATCCAACAGACACTGGAGTGAAAAATACTGCTACTTTTGCTCTAACTGACATGACCCCTACCTCCAGAACGGATATCTAAAAATGTTTTGGCCTCCTCTGTCAATGAAGAGATGCTCTATTACAGTGCAGGCTCTGCAAATGTTACTCAGCAAAACCAAGATGGTAGATAACTTTATTTAGGTAGGATTTTTAAAATAATTAACTGGTTTTGGAGCACCAACACCACTGACTTTCACTGGGATTTAGATGAAAAGGAATACTGGGGGGAATTCCACCTCAGCTGGTTGTTTTTTCTGCTATGCTACACAGTAATTTTGAATCTTTTGGGGGGATGGGGGAGAAATGTGAAGAAAATGTGAGAAAAGTCAAGAAAAACAAACTAACAAAAGAACAAGAACAAAAGTCCCAGGAGACTTTTAAAGAAAGCAAGCTGCTTTGGGAATAGCTGTTCTGAACACTTACTTATTTGAAAGTTTTTTAATACCACATTCAAAAGTTACTGTTTAAATGTCTCCTTCCAGTTCTAAGAGAACAAAAGCCTGCATCACAACACCCACCAAAATAAGTCTGCCAGAGATGGCAAGGATTGCATGAGTTGCAGACATTTTTCCTTCCTCGCAAGGTGGCTTCACAATGCAGACAGCATTTCTTCCAGTGTCTGCCTCCTTGCTGGAAGAAAACCCCCAATGCCCTACCCATGCTGATTCTCCTTGATAGTGCCCCAGTGATGCCTGGCAACTGCTGAAAGATCTCCAGGGAAGATGCTCAGATCTGTGAAGTATGTCATCATGCCTCCTTCAGTTTGTTATCTGTTTTCCGTAAAGTGTCAGGCCCTGATCTACTTTATGAATCAATTAAAAAAAAAAAATCAAAACCACTACACCATAAAAAAACCGCACCAAAAACCAACCAAGCAAAACACAATTTTAAAAAACGCAACAAAAGAACTTAGAAATTAATCCTACTACCATCACTTGTCTATGTTCTGTGAGGTTTTGAGGCATTTTGCAAGTTACTGTTATATTATCATATGGATGGCCTAGGCTGAGAAAAAAAAACCACACCTCTGGCTTAATTCCTTTGTTAAAAAGGAAAATATATTTATGCCCAAATTTTTTGTTGTCAGGAGCTCAGGGCAAACACCCACATTATGCATTTTAAGAGAACACTATTTAAACATGGAATAAATTACTCTAAGCCACAATGTATGGACACCTCTTCTTAGATAATGGAATGTCCTTTGCAATCAGCAGGTTTAAGTCCTCTCTACCCCATTCACACTTCCATTAATTGAGTCTACTCACGGCATACAGATGAGAGAAAACTTTTGCAAGCGTGAGGGCCACGTGACTCATTTCCATGTTTTACACTTTAGATATCTCGCAGTCTGACACTGTGCTGATGATGCTGCTGAACATTTACTTTTGCAGTTACTCAAAACAGCCTGCTCTGAGATACAGCAGAATTTGTCCATCTTTCCCTCCACATGTGGGAAAGGGATACAGATGCCGTTCCTACAAAGCTACAGGTCATATAAAATCTAACCCTAAAAGGCAAAGAGAATCCAAGCAAAGAAATCTTGTGTCCACTTGGATGTCCAAAAAACATGAAAGTTTCAATGTGAGGTTCAACAACTGATCAAAAGAATTGTTTTGTTGCTGTTTGTTTTGAAGGTCAACGTTGCTGATATACAGAGACTACAGTCCAGTGACATGCAACTTCATCCAATATTTTGTGAAGAGAAATCTAAATGCTGGCTCTCTTCTTTGTTCAATCAGTAGTTAACAATAAGTTCCTTCTTTTCTAACAAGATTCTTCCCTTTGTCCTTCACCAGCTGCAAAAAGATAGTAGTGGCTGGGATGTGGGTGTTTTATTTCACTCTGTAACAAGTCTAAAAGAGCACAATTACTGTGCTCTTAGATATTTAGATTATTAAATCTATCAAGATTTTTAAATTCCCAGAGGATGTTTTTTCATATTACTATTTTTTGTACAAGGCAAAGAACAAAGAAGATTTCATTTAGCTTAAGGAGTATAGGCATTATTGTAAAATAAAAAAACCCCAAACATAAATCTAACCTTTGCCACTGGCACGTGTCTGTACTGAGGATGCAGCTATTGTGGAAGCTGATGAAATCAGCAACAGCTGCAGACTCTGCCCACTGAGGGCTTAGAATTTGACACTTGTGACAGACAGCCAGCGAGCAAAATAATGGAATGAAAGGGTTACACCACCCTATGGCGTTTACTGGACCAGCTGCTGTTCCCATGTAAGTAAACAGTGGTGAGGGCAGCAAGCCATGAACTGCACCACTTCCTTCCACCAGAGACCTTGGGAAGGAGTTCTGCTAATGGTAACAGGAGGGAGCACTGCTAGAATATGGCTGGGAACAAGTTCTGACATCCCACTGAGTTCTTTCCATCTGATATTTCCTTCATATTGTATTTACACTTCTAGATAGAAGAAAAATATATAGCACCCATACAAAAATCAGAATCTGATTTTAACACATAATTATTAGCCCTAAGTGCTAAATCAACATCATTAACTACATTTCCATTCTTATCACGCAACAGATAATTTTTCAGAAAATTTTTTTAAGAAACATTTTTTTGCCTTAAGTTCTTTTGTTTGGTCTGTAGCCAGAGGAAATTATTTTGGGAAAGTGTTAAGGCCATTTGGACAAGAGATCCATGGGAAAGTGGACTTAAAAAAAAAGGGGGGTTGTTGTCACTTGTCACTTCAGAAAAAAGATTGCTTTCCCTCACTCTTTTCTTGCTTACAAACATACCTTCAAAAAATTACCTTTTCTATTATGTAAGAATGCACAGGATTCTCTCTCATAAGAAAAAGCACACACAACTTTTGGAGATGATCACCAAACAACCCAGACTATGACTTCTCCATCATGGAGTGTTTAGTATCTATCTACCATGCCACTCCTGTATATATAATTTGGAATTAACATCGCAGATATTTTCACTCACAGATGGTTTATTATGCATGGTAACAGCCCATATTAATATCCAGCTATCAAGACAACAGAAACTTCCCAGAGAAAGATCTCTTCCACATCCACCACTGTATTACAATTCTATGGCACAAGACAAAGAAACTTCAGTTTGTTCAACCCATTTCACAGAAAGGGGGCAAAAGGAATCACATATCTGAAAAGTATTTTCATGTCCTCAGACTAACCACACATGCCTTCTATCACCTGTCTGCCCCTAGCATACGCAGCACAGAGTTTCAGCTACAGTCAATACAGTGTAATTCAAATTTACCTTGACTATGTCAGATATCTGCTATCAAGAACCATCTAAAGATTTAAGTGCCACTCAGTCCTCTCCAGGTTTTTATAAACACTGTGCCTGAAATATCTTCCTTTATGGTCTATTTTAGACCAACAAAGAAAAGAATGCAGAGTATTTCTATTTCTTACCCAGAAGAGACACAGAGTGCCTAGTTAGTCCTTCTGCAAGAAGGGTCAGCTTGATGCCTTCACTTGGTGGCATCTGTGGCATTCACACACAAGGAAAAAGTCATCTTTTCCTTCTAATCATTTACAACCATTTGTTTTGTTGGGGCTAGAAAATTGCAGCTCAGTGTAGAAAAGGGCAGCAGGCTCTCAGGGATTTAAAGAGACATGGAATCTCTGACATGGAAGGGATTTCAGTGCAGGCAAGGAAGGATGAAGGTACAAGATAGAAACAGGCATATGCATCTTACTTTTTCTACTGTTTTCCTAGCACATGTGAAAAGGATAAAACAAAAAACATTTCCAAGTCCCCTGAGGTGAATCCCAGTGACAGACCTACCTTCTCCCACAGTGAGGATCTCACAGGTGCCCAAGTGGACAAGCCAATTGTCATAGTTTAGCCCTGGCACAGAGCCAGTGCCCCCATAAGAATACCCTCTCCCTGGTGTGTGCTGTGAGATGTGACCAGGAATAAGCAAAGCAGACTCCTGCTTAGAAATAAAGAAAACTTTATTAACTAAACTACAAGAAAAGAAGAAAGAAAAAAAAACTATAAGGGAAAAAATGAAAAAACCTTACAAACGCACTTTCTTCCTCCCCCGCCCCCCCCCAAATTTCCTAATGCAATACATTCCCCCAAAATCACCAACTCTCAGTCTGGCACCACCCTTTAGAATCCTCAATCTTCAGTTCATCAAGAGGAGAGGAGTCCTTCTTGCACCATAGGCTTCCCCTGGAAACACACTGAAACCTCGTGTGCTTCCATGTCACTCAGCACTGCCCAGAAAGTCCTTTGCCATTGTGACATCTTCCTTCCATACCCAGTGCTCTCACCATTGTGCATGGACCAGAGCTGCTTCTAGGGTCTTTTAAGGATGCCTTGTCTCATTCCAAAAAAAGGCACAGTCTCTCCTTCGGGACATCTGTCCCCCCCAAATTTTCACCCCCTGGGGGCCGAAGGGTACCCACAATGAACCCTCCTGGTTCTGAGGCACTGCCTCCCCCTAAATGCAGTCTCTGTGTCATAGGAAAAAAATGGTTCAGTCTATGGCCACACAAGAAAAGTCCAGCCAAAAGGCCACTCCATCATCTCTCCCCCACTCAAGAGTCTTCTGCACTTCCCTCATGGCCCATTCCCTCTTATCTCCTGTCTCTCTTCTCATTCAGCTCCAGGAGGATCAGCATTTTGCAAGGTCTCAATCATGCAAGGAAAGGGTTAAAAATTTCATTCTCTGCCTGTCCCAGAGCTCTGGAACTCCTACGATGCCCTGGCCGGGCACTCCCCCCCTTCTCCTCCTGGGCCAGCGCCGCTATCGAATTCAGACGCTGGCTCTCCCTCTCTCTCTCCTGGGGGGGGGGATGGCTGCCCGATGGCTCTTGGTCTCTTCCACCCTTCCATCCTTGGGCTGGGCCTACCTCATGGCCGTGTGGCTTTTCCCCTCCCCCTGCCCAGCCACCAAAGCCTTTCCCAACGGAAGTCCCAAGAGAGCCTCCCAGGACCAAAGCTCTGGTTTTTAACCCCTGTGTGTTCTCAGAGGTGTGTCCAAACCCCACTGGCCACATCAGATGCCAATATCAAAATCTGAGCACCCATTGGTTTGACCACAGCATCCCAGAATTCCCACTTCCTGGTCAAACCAGCACACCAATACAGCTGGAAAAGGCTCCCCTGTTATCACCGAGCAACAGGGACACATAGTTCTGTCCAGAGCAAGGCCCACTGAGAAGCCAGGGTACACTCAAAGAAATGTAAAACACTATTTATTTTGTAACTATGACACAATATTACATCATTCCCCTTACTAACAATCTCATATTGCCCTGAAATATAATTTTCCTACATGCTCAGTTCTGTGGTTCACACTCAGCAGTGAATATTCACAGCTAGCTGTACCTGCACTGCAGCTATAATAGAAGCTCTGCAAATAATCCCAATGTACACAAGTTCAAGTATTTTTCTCTCTTCTACATACTCACTGGTTTAACTATATATTTAGTGACATTTTCACTATTGTAATGATTCCATAAACACATTTTTAGATTCCTGCCAGGGCTTTTCCTACGCTAAGTGCTTGCATATGTATATTTTTGTGTATGCTAGTTTTTTATACTAAATTTTTCAGTGTACTATTCTTTCTGACTGCCTGATGGTCAGGAATGGAAGTCCTACACCGAGGTTTTTTTCTAGGAGGCTTTCCAGTAACACAAAAAATTATATCCAGATGAATTAATTGACTCTGTGTTTGTTTAGTCAGCTCCCGTCCTACCTTAATCAGGCCTCTACACACATCACTTTCAAATAGAAACTCCAGGTGTAAGTCAGAGTACATGCCACAGGCCACTTCACGAGCATGTGATTACATGATGCAGGTATCCTGCACTTGGGCTCACAGACCAGGATATTTCACCCAGAAAATAGTGGATATTGAGTGAGGCCCACAGATTATTATCTGGGAAAAATGACAGCCAAGGAGGGTTATAGTAGTGGCCCATAAAATCATGACTGTTACAGGGAAATTATGATAGCTCTTCATTGCCTCTTCCACACAAGAATTATAGGGCAAAGTTGTTGCTCAAATTCAAATTCTTTGCAAGAATTTGTTGCTCAAATTCAAATTCTGGCAGCAATAAGAAAAGTTAAAAGCATTAAAGAAAACCATAATCTGTTACAGAAAAACATGTACAATGTGCTAGAAGCTCTCTGGAGAAAACTGATAAGGTTCTGCCCAGTCACTACATAAAAATGGTTCCTTACAGCTTTTCTTTCACTTAAGAGAAAAAGACTCCAAGCAACAGGTAATATTACAGAATTAGACTCAAGTCCTCAAAAGGTGCAAACAGAACTTCACTTGAGAGAAAGAGCTTAAAAATGGCTAATCAGGTAGGAAGACTGTGCACATCACAAAAAAAATATATGAGGAAGCTAGGAGCACAAGCTGCAAGAAGACAGCTGTATTGCAGTAGCTGTATTTGAGATCAGCTGCAAACAAGAATGGCAAAATGCATCTCATTGTCTAATTTATGTCCTGCAAGTATTTACACAAAAATAATCAAATTTAGATAAGCAAGCATGGTCAGGTAGTTCAGTATATGAGCCTTCCAAAGCAGTTAAAGCCCTCCTGGAACCCTGGACATGTACAATAGATCTGGACTGTGTCTCCATTGTTCTTTATAGAGATTTTTTTCCCCTCTTTTCACTCATTTAACCACTATTTCAGACATTTTAGGAAGTTATTTCAGATTTTACTCCACAGAGTGCAACAGCAAATGCAACATTTTGTCTGTGTTCTTAGGTAGCACAAAGTATCTTTTGTGATGTGTGCAAGAAAGAAAATGAGAGCAACAAAATGATGGGGAAGTGTTGCAGTGTGTTTTAAACTTTCAGGTCCCTTCCCCAGGTGTGCCAATACCCGTCTCCCTTCCCCCCTCGCCCCCTTGCTGAGTGAGTCCTGTCAATCAGGCTTAACATTCCAGCAAAGGTGTCGTGTGGTTGGTCGAGTTCAAAGGATGCCCCTCAGGCCCAGAGGTCATTGGCCTGTCCAGGTGTCCCTCGTCCCTTGAGACCCTGCCCCTCCCACCTGGTTGGTGGCTCACCTGTCCCCTCCCCTCCCCCTGAGCTTAAAAGGTGAGTCCGGCCATGCAGTCGGGATTCTGGACCTGTTGCCAAAATTCAGACCTGTGTCACCATGGAATAAACCTCTGGATATTAAACCCTCCAGCAAAATCCTCTCCTTTTTTCTCTTCACCATCGCCTGAAGTCTTCTTCCTCAGGTAAACGGAGTTCCTAACAAGCCTGGACTTGCTTAGGGCCCAGCTGCAACCACCAGCAAGCTAAAGGTGTCTCTGGGGTGATATACCACAGATGCCGCCTTTGGCCTAGCAGCGAGGGTCAGACTGGCCCAGGCACAATCTAACTGGTAATATTGGGATTCATATTCCAATAGGGAAGGAGAACAAGGAGGGAGGAAATTAAGAGAAGAAAAAAAAGCCTCCAAACAGATGGACAAACCATTGGAATTACCAGCTTTTGCCTAATATACATTCAGTTCTCCCTTAATTACAGAGTCTGGACTTAGCATTGCTTCAATTTCTAAATTATGGTTTATTCCTCATCTTCCTCTTTGGATTTTATGTGAAGACTTCTTTCTCTCTGGGAGGAATTATTAAGGAGATAGCTGCCCTTCTTTTAAACTATCCAGAAATGTGATCTGTGCAGTTACGGTCTCCATCACATGGGGAATGAGAATCTAGATTTATACTTTGCTCATTGGTGCCCTAAAAAGCCAACAGGATGCAATGTTCTCTCTTTGGGCTCCTTTCTTCCCTCTGCAGAGGCACCTTCTGGATGCTATGGAATAGGCTTGCTGTCCCAGACACTGAGATGTGACCCCCTCTGTATGGCCTGCATGTTTTTCTCCTTCTGAGCCCCTGCAGCAAAGAACAACTCCCCTGCAACTCCCCTGCAACATATGTGCAGCCACAATATCTCTTCTCAATAATTCTTTAACTGTATTTACACCAATTTTAATTTACTACCCCTTTTCCTGTGAGTACATATCACGTCTCCATAATAAAATTTTAAAGCATCAGTTTTAAGTGAATAAAAAATTGTACTGCAGATACAACTGAAAGTTCAACTATATTTAGAAATAACACAAGTTTGAACAGGGGATGAGAAGAATTCTACAAAGAAATGTCTAAATTTATGGCATAAAAAGATGCAACAAGTATCAGTTTTCAAAAAATGTTTCCTTCACCAATGTTTGATTGGCAACAGTCAAACCACGAGACAGTTCAATTTAAAAAAAGTCTAAATTATATTGTTCTGCTAAGAGATGTCCACAAGTAGTCACACACATGCACACAATAACTCTGCAGCAGTTTATCATTTGCTTTATTCTAAAAATTAAGAGAGTGTTGGATCATGATTCAGAAACAAATATAGGGTTCTGTAACAACTTTTTATAATAGTTTACTATCTTCTGATACTGTCCCTGATTCCCCATTTTATGCCTGCATGCCTCAAAATTAGGATACAATGTGAAAAGCCTGGTTTTGCAGTACCCTTCTCATCTACTGGAAGTCTGAACATTAGCTAAGACTCAGGACTTGCACAACAAGCCTGCTTTCTTCTCTTGATAAAAGCAGCAATGTGCCATCAGTGGAATCAAAGTTATTACCTAATATAATTTAATAAGTTATATTAGATAGTTAGTTAATTAGTTATAAGTTATAAGTTATCAAGTTTCTCTCCTAACATCTATTTTCTTAACTTACTAGGATAGTAATCTCATTTTTTTTGATGGATGAAGTCACTTCAAGAAGAGGAGGGAAACTGAAAGGTAGGGCAAAATGTCATTTAGAAATTGTAACTTTTGTTTTCTTCTTAGTATTATGGGATTTATCTGATTTCTATGATTCTGAAAGATAATGTGAAGTGACTTATTGGAATATGAATCCCGATATTACCAGTTAGATTGTGCCTGGGCCAGTCTGACCCTCGCTGCTAGGCCAAAGGTGGCATCTGTGGTATATCATCCCAGAGACACCTTTAGCTTGCTGGTGGTTGCAGCTGGGCCCTAAGCAAGTCCAGGCTTGTTAGGAACTCCGTTTACCTCAGGAAGAAAGCTTCAGGCGATGGTGAAGAGAAAAAAGGAGAGGATTTTGCTGGAGGGTTTAATATCCAGAGGTTTATTCCATGGTGACACAGGTCTGAATCTTGGCAACAGCTCCAACAGAATAGCCGACCGCATGGCTGGACTCACCTTTTAAGCTCAGGGGGAGGGGAGGGGACAGGTGAGCCACCAACCGGGGGGGGGGGGGGGGGGGGGGGGCGGGGTCTCAAGGGACGAGGGACACCTGGACAGGCCAATGACCTCTGGGCCTGAGGGGCATCCTTTGAACTCGACCAACCGCACGACGCCTTGTTGGAATGCTAACCTGATTGACAGGACTCACTCAGCAAGGGGGCGAGGGGGAAGGGGAAGAGAGCTATTGCCACACCCCTGGGAGGTGACCTGGAAGTTTAAAACACACCGCAACAGTGGGTCAGTATTTCTGTTTAAAATATAATTTAGAAAAGACCTTTGGCACATATTTTCTTTTTCCAAGAAACACATTATTCTTTATTAACAGCTCTACCAACAAAGGGCATGAACTGGAAACAATGGGCAACTGGAAACACACAGAAACATACAGAAGGAGATGGACATGGGAGACAACAGAAAACAACCACACTTTTAAAAAATTATGTCCGTGTGAGAGAAAGGAATGTGCAACATGAGGACTGAATAAATGGGAAAACCTGGAAATATTAATGCTGAATGATTTACAAGGAAAAAATAAATACTGAATGTGGCTAGACAGTTCATAGAAATAACTTAGGTCCTTTTAGTTCAGAATTGATTCCTGAACAGATCAGCATTCAAAATTATTTAGGTAACTTTTTAATGTGAGTATATTCCACTTTATAGACTGCACACAAAATTTTCATAATCACAATGGCCCTAAGTACATACTACTCAAAGCATGCAATGTCATTTAGAGTGTTTGATACTGATTCTCACACTGTATAACTCCCAGTGCAACACAGAACTCTCTAAAGTTGACTGTAGAGATGTTCCATCAGAACCAGACTAGTTGAGATCCTTCTGTAAATAAAGAATTTATATGACAGCAAACTCTGCTTTTTGTTAATCCAAATTTTGACCTTTTATTCATTTGCCTCTCCTTTATAATGTGCTTCTACATACTTCTGAAGGCTTTTAGTGTCTCCCCCTAAACTTTCTCCTTCAAGCAAACTACCCAAGCTCTTTTCCATTTCTCATAGGTAAGGAGTCACAGACCACTATGATAATTTTCTGCTGTATTCTGAACCCTCTGCCTCTGTATAATCATATCTTTAGAAGCTGAGTGCCTGAAGTGGGCCCTTGTCAGCTCTGTCAACAATGTGAACAGTTTCCTAAGCAGAAAGACACCTTTTTGCAGAAACAGTCATGTTTTAAAATTACTGTGTGTTATGTGAACAACCAAATGCAAAAAGAGAGAAGGTGGCACCCCAGATATTCAGGTGGTAAAGGCCAGAACTGGTCTTTTTTAGTTTACATAAATTAATTTTCTGTCTCTGGATATCCATAATCTATGTTTTTATTTTGGTCAACCTGTGTTAAGCACCAACAGAAAGACAATGAATAACCAATCAACAGGACCACACTGAACCCATTTAACTGCTGAACAAGTATCAGTCCATGCAGTTTCATTGGAAGTTGCTGAGCAAAAATTCAAATACTCTACCTAAAAAATAGCAGGGTGTTTAATACTTGGGGAACTAAATTAAGAGCTATAAGCCACCTTTCTAATGACTCACTATTAAGCCTTTTTACATCAACCCAGTATAGCACAGCGACATATGTACATGCACACGTAAGAAAACGCACTCCCCCAATGCTAAATCAAATAATTACACGGAAACAAAACTCAAAACTTAGGTTCATTCTTATTAAAAGGTCACAGATTTTTTCCTCATATATAGTATAATTTATTCTCAATTGTTTTAGGATTGTGAAAATATTGTGACATGAATTGCAATTTGGGGGCATTAAGAAAGTTAAATGTTTATATTCAGGAACCACCCTTGATCCTTCTTCTGTAGCCAGTGTGCACAGTGCATATTACAGATTTAAATATAACTGCATTCCCATTTAATTTACTAGCCAATCTACAGACTATGACTGGTTCCCAATGTTCATTTTTAAGTAAATAAATTAATACATATGTTGGAATTGCCCCCCCCCCCCAGACAGTCACACTTGGAATACACTATTTCCTTTCCTAAAGATCCTAAGTTCAATCAAACAAGGGAAAAAAAATCTCTTGAGGACTGTCCTAGGGTGACGTTATGATGCTTGTATCCCAAGTTGTCTGTTCTGTTTGATATGTTCTGTGCCTTGAAGACTGGCTCTGAAAAGCAAAGTTTTGTTTTGTTATCAGCCTGCTCACTCCCGCCCCCCCCCCCCCCCCCGCCTCTGTATCGGCGGGACACAGAGATGGGGCAGTACAGCTTTTGCTTTTTGCTGTTGCTTTCACTTTGCTCTTGCCTTTTTGCTTTTGCTTGTTAGTTTGTTTAGCTAGGCAGTCCGAATTTTCCCAGGACTGCTTTTCTTTCCCTTTTCTTGGAACCACTCGAACCTGCTCTGGACTGGGATCTGGGAAACACCAGAAGTTTGCACCATGTGGCTGCAGCAGCCATTCCCAGCTCCGGAGGGACTGAGAACAGAGCGACTCCCAGGAGAGACTTTCTGAATTTGTCATCTCTTCAGAGCGGTGAAAGAGTGGTGTCATCCAGTATTGTTCATTTTGTGTGCTGGGGGGTGCTGTGCCTGTTAAATAAACAGGTTCTTTCCACTTCTCTCTGAGGAATCCTTCCCAAACCAGTTGGAGGGAGGGGCCCCCTTTAGAGGTTTTCTTCCAAATTTGCTATAAACCAGGACAAGGACACTCCTATTTTCCCTTCTCATAAGTCTGGAAAAAAATATGCTGAAGGAAAATGAGCTCAGAATTGTACATGAGACCTTTTTTGATTGACAATGAGTATTATATGGGTATGCTAATGTTAGGGTTTTTTGGCAAAATTCCTACAGAGCATAGCTGTTATAAAGAATTTCTTCCTGAAACAGCTTTATTTGAGGGAAAATGTTGGAAGTGCTCAGTGCCTTTCCAAAATTTGCCCTTTTAGTAGTTTTTAGACGGTTGTTTGTTTTTTGGGGTTTTTTTAATGTAAGAGATCCATAAATTTGTTAGAAAAGTTTACCACAATTTTAGCGACTTCAGTAATGGGAGTATGACCCATTGTAGGGATCTCATTGACAAAAATAACCCCCAACAAAAAAAGAGAAAAAAGTGCTAATAAGAAAATAAATTAATAAGACATTTCTGAAGTATAGCCATATTTGAATCCTCAAGTGGTAATTTTTTGTAATTTTAAAAAAAAGTTACAAAAAATATAACAGGATTGGCAAATTTCTAGAGTGTTATCTGATATTCACTCTGTCTTGTCTCCTCCTGTGGATTAAGTTCACCTCTTCACTAGTTCTCATGAACTTCACCCTGAAATTTGCTGCTCCAGAATCATAAAGTTGGCCTACAGAGACACGGTTTGGAAAGGCCTGATGGAAACTGGTCCTCATGAACTGAACACCATGAAAAAATAAATGAAATAATTTTTTGCTGTTACCACACTGTGGCATTTGCTATTATTGTACAACTTCACCACCTGCAATATAGAGGGAAGAAAAAAATAAAATTTTTTTGCTGGGCAGAGGAAGTGAGTTTAAGGTAAGAATCAGAGTAGAGTGTAAGACAAGAAGTGGTAAAAAACTTTAAAACAGTCTTAAACAAATGGACAAACCTAGGTTTCATGAAAAAGAGTGCATTACACAGCCTTCAAGCTATCTGCAACTTCATCCCATTTTGATTTGTTTACCATAATTAAAGAAACACTAAAAATTTTAATTTGTTTCAGGCAACTTGACTGGGATTTCAAAATCCCACTGGGATTTCAAAGTGCACCCTCAGTCAGTTCACAGACAACAACAAGTGGGCGAGTGTTGATCTACTAGAAGATAAGAATGCTCTGCAGAGGGGTTTGGACATGTTGGATTGATGGCTGAGAGCAGTTGCACAGGATTCGATAAGGTTCACTGCGTGCCAGGTCCTGCACTGGGGTCACAACAACCCCAGGCAGCACCACAGGGTGAGGGAAGAGTGGCTGGAAAGCTGCCTGGCAGAAAAGGACCTGTGGGTGCTGGTGACAGCAGCTGAATACAAGCCAGCAGTGTGCCCAGGTGGCCATGAAGGCCAATGGCATCCTGGCCTGTACCAGCAAAAGTGTGGCCAGCAGGACCAGGGCAGGGATTGTCCCTCTGTACTCAGCACTGGTGACACTGCCTTAAGTTCTGTGTCCAGTTCTGGGTCCCTAAATTCAGCAAACAAATTGAGGTGCTGAAGCCTGTCCAGAGAAAGGCAATGAAACTGAGGAAGCACTGGAGGACAAGTCCTATGAGAAGTGGCTGAGGGAGCTGGAGGTGTTTAGCCTGCAGAAAAGGAAGCTCAGGGGGGCGGGCACCTTATTACCCTCTACAACTGCCTGAAAACAGGGTGTCGTGGGGTAGGGGTCAGTTTATTTCCTCAGATAACTAGTGATGGAATGAGGGATTTTGGGGTCCAGCTAGCTGCCGGGGGCCCCAAAACTGGGTGGGTGCCGTCGTGTCCCCTCCTTGCCGTATGCCGCCGCGGAGGGATCCAGCCGCGGTCACGCGCACTCGAAGCCCCGGATGTTTCTAACTGCCACAGCCGGACAGAGAGGTCTCGGGAGGCTCCGGTGAAATTCCAACAGGCTTTATTTGCGGGAAGTCCGAGGGTGCCGACAGGGGAGCAAAACGAGATGCAGCTCTGTTGAAGAGCGCCAGAGCTGGGGCCCCGAGCCCCGAACCCGGGAAGGACTTCGATTTAAAAAGGGGAACCGAGTAGGCGAGCTCGGGGCTGCCCTTTGACCACTAGGACGGGGGTACAGGGGTGGTCTTTTGTGGGGTGACTTGAGTATACCAATCGAAAACCGGGGAGGGGGTGATCTTTTGCGGAGAAATCCAATGGAAAGGTGGAGAGCGGGGAACTTTCTAGTACAAAAGTTATGTTTTACATTTGATTGATTGCTTCATCCCAGGGGGTCCCAGCTTCATAATCTTTGCCCCTCCCCCCACATCGGAATAAAAGGAAATGGATGTAAATGTGTTTAGATTGGTTATTAGGAAAAAAAAATCCTCATGGAAAGGATTGTGAAGCCCTGGAACAAGCTGTCCAGGGAAAAGGCTGAGTTGCCATCCCTGGAGGTATTTAAAAGATGTGTAGATGTGGCACCTGGGCACGTGGTTTAGTGGTGGGCTTGGCAGTGCTGGGGTAATGGTTGGATTTGATGATCTTAGAGGTCTTTTCAAACTGAAGCCATTCTGTGATTCTGTATTTTTCTAGCAGTGCATTTTATCCTCTGAGATGTCAACAGAAGAAGAGCTCAGTACATGTTGTGATTTTCTTTCTTCCATAATACTAAGCAAACAAATTAATATGAAAATGTTATTAAAGAAAGATTATGGAGAAAACTAGCTGATAGTTCCAAATCATTAACGAAGTACATATAACAATGCCCTCCTCATTCAAAACTACTCATCATAACAGCCTGAGAAATAATGCAGTCATGGTATTTCCTCCAACACCAGAAAAGTAGAAAGAATCCTCCTCTGACTTCTGCTGGCTATCCAAACCAATAAGTGAACAAGGACTTACCCCCAGAGTTTCTCTGGAATGTATATCTGATTAGACAACATTTTATCATGCAAAACTGTGATAAACCATGGCACAGACATAGGGGTGCAGCACATCTGACAGCATTTTACACCAAATTTCTCTTCCCTGAGTGGTTCTTTGTTCAAAGCTGTCTCAGTTTTGTTGCATGGTAAGAATATGCAGAGTTGTCAAGCAGCAACTGACTTGCCAAACAAACTACTTCCTTGTATACTCAACTGTGTACACCCAGTTCATTTCTGAACATCTCTGGGAGGAATTACTCTAGAGTTGTTGCTGGGAAGCCTAATGGAGCTACAGAGAACTGACTCCATCAGTTTATAAAATCACAACAAAACACAAAAAAAACCCACCCAAAAATATGCAAATAGAAAGCTTCTTCAATTCACATAAACTTCATCTGATGTCTGTGGGACAAAATGATTTTGGCTTAGAGCTTATTCAAAAGTTAACCATAACATAAAAACATTGAACTCTTTGAGAAAACGTAACACTTGTTCACTCCATCCAGTCCAACATAAATAGAAATAAATGCTTTAAGATATGAAGGGCCTTTGCATTTGGATGGAGTAGAAAGGCTTTCACATAACATGGTATGCTGAGAATTAAAGCTTCAGTAGTTCAGCCTGCCTTTTTCTTGTTGCAAGTGCACGAATGACAGATGCTGGAAGAGTTCCTGTTCTTTTGTAAAATAAACAATCTTGAACAGAGCACTCATAGAAATAAAACAACGTCAAGTTCTCTATACTTTTAAAAGTTTGTAACACTGAGTTTGGGCACAGAGATGGGACTATAAGCAGTTTGATAAAGAGTATAAAAGTATTCTAGTGCAAAAGAGCCGCATTGTTAGAATAACATAAGTCTACATAACTACCAGAGGAGAATGTAGGGTCTGTACTAGACACATTACTCTCCTTCTCTGGCAGTGGAAGCACACTGCTGTTAAAAAGATAAGATAATTATGGATGCCTCACCTCCCTGACAGTAATATAACTGGCCTGCACTAGGAGAAAAATTCTGTGAACATAAAATGTTCTTTTCTTTTACTGATGTTCCTCTTAATATGTTGGCCAAAGGGAGATTGGAGATGAAGAATACTGGAAAATCCTTTCTGCAGGTTGGTTTCTAGGTTGCCACTGAAGTCTCTCAAAGAGACAAACACAAGTGAAAAACAAGCTTACTAGTATCATCTTAAATGCAAAAGGTCTAAGTAAAGTAAGTGGTGAACTTACTCTCCTGTCATTGGTCCAGCATTACTGAATGCATTAATGAAGGCTACTTAAAGCTTTGGATAGATTAAATTAAAATAGTAATCACTGATCTAACTCTTCCACCTATATGAAAAGGATGAGAATGTATCCATAACATAAAATGAGACAGGTTTATAAAACCAAATAAATTGTTATGAACTTAGTGTTGTCTGAATTTCTAGAGTTAGGAAAAGGCCTTTGTCCAGAACATAATACATAGAAATGACCGTTTTCTATTCAATGTTTCAAGGTAATATTTTCAATGGTCACTAGAAAAGAGGGTTTCTTTCCAGATGAAATGCCACGGCAAAAAAAGAGACCAAAGTATTAATTTGGGAGTGCATGCAGAAATGCTGATATGTCATTAAGCATTTCTTTTTTATTCCTTCTCTCCTCCTGGTGAACATGCTGGCAGGCAAATTTCTTACTTAATAATAAAACTCAAACAACTTGAAAAGTCTGAAGAGCACTGAAATTTACTTAAGTGTTTTATGTGCTCACTAACAGTGTCAAAAAAACTTTTCATCCACACCAGAACTTTTGCTGTAGCTGCTGCCCAGTAGCAATGATTTCGAAGATCAGACACAAACTGGGCAGAAAACTCATGTCTTCTTCATCATATTGCTAAGATGAACTCAGAGGATTTTTTTCCATAATTCACTGCTCTTTTAGAAGCTCACTAAAGTACTTTGTTCTTAAAAAAATAGGAGAGTGGGGGAGGGCAGGAAGAAAACTAAAATAGGGGAAAAAAAGCCTGTAGGGGTCCTTCACTTCCATGAACTTAGCCAGCCTATGATTCTTGGGAATAAGTTAACGTTGTTTAATGTCTACACTAAAAGAGAGCAATGGAAACACTGAACTGTGAACCAAAATCAGTAACTTGCAACTTAACTTACTGCAACTTAATATATAATAAAAAAATGGGACTGATGAAAGGTCTGCAATTGGCATTGAGCTGACAGGCTCTTTGCTGAACACTCCATAGCCTATGCTCTGATCTATTACAGCAAAGTAAGAAGACTGAAATAGAATGAAGAATTGAAAAGCAACTGTACCAAAATCTGTGAGCACTGCTAACCATGTCTCTGCTCAAGCTCCTATTTTTCCACAGTACAACTGAGAGCAGAAGCTGCCCTGCTTCCTTCATAACACATTCTCAGGAGTTAGAGTAAAAACAATACTGTGTCCCCCAGAATTAAATTTTAGTCAGTTTGAAGAAAATTAGGGATATTGCTACAAGACCTATTTTTGCCAGCAGTAAATATGCAATAGAACTATGTTTTCCCCAGTTCTAAAGAAAAAAATTGTAACAATGTTTGGAATCAAATTCCTATTAGTGCTTTTATCATAATATTAGGCAGTTTGAACATTGAGATTAAAAGTTTATTTCTGCCTTTATACAGCCTCTTTATTTTTGTACTGAAGGGAAAATAATTTATAAATGCTGTAACCAGGATATCAAATCAGTCTATTATTTAAAAAATGATTAATTGTGTAGTTAGGAAGTGAGTAATAGCTGTGAGATAAGGCATAAGACTTAAGCAGTAAAGATGGATGAGAAAACATGAACATTTTTATTCAGGTTCTGTTTCATTCCCTTTTTAACTTCAGTGTCACTGGGCCAAGTATTTCCTTTGATCATAAATTTATTTTCCCAAGGATGCTATCTTTCAATTGAAATTGAAACAGAGCACAAATTGTCTTTCCAAAATAATTTTTAAAAACCCTACACAATCTTTCAGCAGAAAGTTTTCAAAGAACATATATATCTTACAGACAAAATGTGTGCCACTTGGTTTCATTAAATAAAATTTCAGGAAGCTTATATAAAATATTAAAAATACACACACATAATGCATAATACTGCCACCAAGCACATTCTGGTGGAATGGAACACAAGTTTTGTTTAATCCTCAATCATGTGTTAAAAGGTTATGACTTACATGTTTTTATCTTGGTTACTTCTCAGAAATGGACAAACACTAGGTTTCAATACAGGAACAATTTATCAGGTTTGATCATCATCTGGGCCCATGTCCCAATCTCTGAAATACCAATGAACTGACACCCAGCTAATCTGAACTCCTGTACAATATCACCTAAGTGGAAACTCAGTATTTTTGTACAATGACATAGCAATACAGCATCATTAGGAATATTAGAAGATCTTTAGTGGAATCAACTCCTGCTTGAAGAAGGGTCAGCCATGAAGTCAGAACAAGCTTCTCAAGGTTTATCCACTTGGCTCTTGAAAGCTTCCAAGGATGGACCTTGCACAGCATCACCAAAAACCTGTTCTGCTGCCTGATTGCTTTTGAAGGGTGTTGTCATTATATTGCAAGTTCCATATTGTTGTCTCCTTATTGCAAGAGTTTTATACCTCCTTGATGTTTCTTGTAGGCAGCTCCTCCAAGCACTAACTCTTCCTTCTTCTCACAGTAACCAACTGACTCCAGGTCCCCTTCAACCAACCAATTCACTCTTTTATAGCACTCTTCTTTTTATTGGCTACAGCTGTGGCCTGTTAAAGTCAGGCCTGCTCCTAATCTTTAATAATTAGCCCAGCTGCAACTTCTTAGGGGTAAGATTACTTTCTATACTACTTTTATTTTCTTATATTCTAACCCCCTATAGAAGGGAAGAAGCTTTTCCTTATATCCAGACACAACCTCCTTTTTTTCAACTTAGACCTGCTGTCAGTTGTCCTTCCACCATCATGGAGCCTGTCTCCACCTTCTTAATAACCTCCCCTTAGGTACTGGAGGCAGCTGTTTGACAAACCCCAAAGCTGACTGTTGGGGCCAGGCTGGACAACAGTCCAGCAGCCTGACCTCCAAGGGCAGGGGCAGCAGCCCCGGATAGAACGTCAGTGGCCCTCGCTTACCCTGATGCATTTCACTATCATCTTTCTTGCACCAGGAGACTCAACATCGGACATGATCTTCTAAATAAGGCCTAGTAAGTGCTGGGCAGAGGGAGATAATCACTTTCCCAAGCTACCGGCTATACTCCTATGATTACAGTCCAAGATAATGTCCTCCTTTGCTGCCATGAACTACTACTGGCTCGCATTCAGTTTGCTGTCTAGCAAGACTCTTCCAGTTTTAGCAGAATTCCTTCTCCAGTCAGTGAGCTCACAAATTTTATATTTTCAATTGGGCTAATGCTGTATGCTCACCTTCAAGAAAAACTGTCAGTCTTTAAGTTAACACTGTAAAGAGTTGCTCCATTAAAAAAATGTATTATCTTTTTTTTTTCCATTTTAGTATGGCAAAGCATCAACATCGGCTAGAGAATCTCAGTGGAAATTCCAGAGCTGACACATAGATAAAGGAATTCAGTAAATATAGGAGATAAATTATGCATTTGTAGACTGGATTGACTGAATTGATACTGACAGCTTTGGATTGTATTCTCTTTTCACTGGTGGGTGTAACAGAATCAGCACAGTCAAGACATACAAAATGGCATTAGTTACAGTTACAGTACAGTCTGTATCAATTCTTTTTCTTTTTTCAATTCAGCCTCTATCAGTTGAGGTGCTAAAGAATCAGCCTTGTAATACTCTAGTAAACATTGTTTGAGGTAGACATGTGCTTCCTCCACACACAGTAAGGCCACGGGTCTACAATGCAAGATCTGCATTTTCAAAATTTGTCCTGATTTTGTATCCCACACTGGATGGCATACAGTGGTTTTGTAGCCAGACCATCCAACTGGCACTAATCCACAGATACAAATGTGAAAGGCAATATCAGACAGATTCTCAGTATCATGCAGAGAAAACTGTGAGAACTTTGTTCACTCTCTCACATTACTCTCCCCTCTAAGTTTACGAATCTACTATTTTAAAAAGAAACCCACCAGCCAACAATACTCTATAAAAACTGCAGTACTTTCACATCTAATTCTTTAAAAGGCAAACTTGCTGGAAAGACTTTGAATAAAACTTACAATGATGGGAAGCATGACAGAAGACAGAATGTTGCCTGAAACCACAGGTTAATAAAATATACCACTGGTGAAATGGAGACATTGTTAGTGTCTGTGGTCCTACAGTCCTACAGTCAAATAAGATGAAAAGAAGAATATACTTACATGAGGGTTGCATGGGGTAACAGAAATTTACCTGTAGGCTGTTAAGCATAATTTTATATTAACAAACACCAAAACAAATTTCCTGAATCATGAATTTTTTACATTTATAGCTGAAATTTGGAAGTGTTAACTTTTACCTCACAAGGCTGCTATTGCCTGTGTTATCCCACTTTATGTTAGGAGGCCTCCTTCTCATACTTTTTGGGTTGTGTTTAAAAACAACATTGACACCTTTACCTTGATAGCTAATCTTCTGCCATCACCATGCTATCCAGCTGTCTAGGGACTCCCCTCCTTTGAGGGAGTAGCCACCTCCCCGACCTACTGCTGTGATGCTACATAAACAGTCATTTATCTCCACAGGTTCAACCTCCCAATCTATCCATGGTTATTCTTTCCACTACCAATACTTTAGGTCACATTATTTTAGCTCTGTCCCATTCAGGGCAAACTGGGGGTAATCAATTCCTTTATGGAACAAATGTAGGAATTTTGGTTTTTAAAAGACCTAGAGTGAAATTCATGCCACTTGTACAGCTATAGTTCTCACCTGTCTCTTAAGGATGATGCTACCTCTGTTATTGATTTCTCTTTTGCCATACACTTTGTATTCCAGAACTAATTTAATTTAATAGAAGACTCTACTACTAAGCAAATTGACAGAAGACTCATTGAAAAGAAAATGTGCATCATTCTCAAAAGTGTCATGAACCATCTATCCAAGTTTGAGTACTTCATTTAATTGATTCTGTTACTAGCAGTTCTGTTCTGCACTATGTGTGTAGACCTACCTTCAAGTAAAGCAAGTACCTGATACAGATTTTGGAAAGGATGGGCTGCCTCAAACAATTCTTTCAAGCTCATAGCAAACCAATCTAGATATTTTGAGGCAAGAATGGAGTGAGCAAGCTAGAGCGCTGGAGAGTCTTATTGAAAAAGTAGCTTTATTTTTAAAAGGCAGATGGAAACTGAAAGTTTGGACATCACTCCTGGTCATAGGATCATGACAACCTTTCCTGCCATGTGTCCACATTGAATTTACTGTCCAGCCTGGCAATGTGCCCTGAAATCCACTTGATTGTATGATGACCTAATTCAAGTTTCCCACAGATATTTTGGTGAACTTTCATTTACTAAAAGTCTCATTAGGGAAGATAAGTGTTGCAGTGACCAGAAACCTGTGGGTCCTGGGACAGGGCAGCCATGGGTGTGTTTACAGATTGGGGAACAAGAGGCTGGAAAGCAGTCCTGTGGAAAGGGACCTGGGGCCCTGGTCGATGGAAAGTTGAAATCTGACTTAGCGATGCCCTGGCAGCCAGGAGGGCCAGCCCTGTCCTGGAGGGCATCAGGCCGAGCATCACAGCGGGCAGGGGAGGGGATTGTCCTGCTCTGCTCTGAGCTGGGGCGGCCTTGCCTCCAGTGCTGCAGGCAGTTCTGGGTGCCAATGTAAGAAGAGTATGAACCTGTGAGAGAGCTTCCAGGGGAGGTTAATGAAGATGGTGAAGGGCCTTGAGGGGAAGCCATATAAGGAGTGGCTGAGGTCACTTGGTCTGTTCAGCCTGGAGAAGACTGAGGGGAGTTTTCCAACAAGTGGATATGCAGGGGAAGGAACCAGTCTCTTCTCTGTGGTGTCCAGGGACAGGACTCAAGGGAATGGCCTGAAGTTGTGTCAGGGGAGGTTTAGGTTGGATATTAGGAACAGGTTCTTCACCCAGAGAGTGGTTGGGCACTGGAACAGGCTCCCCAGAGAGGCAGTCACAGCACCAAGCCTGGCAGAGTTCAGAAAGTGTTGGAGAAGGCTCTTGGGCACAGGGTGTGATTCTTGTAATGCCCTATGCAGAGACAGGAATTGGTCTTTGGTGATCCTTGTGAGTCCCTTCCAATTCAGAGAATTAATAATTCTATGAAGTCTCTGCATAATGTTGTAACCTCCTCAGATAATCTTCCATATAATTTCATCATGATGGTGCTTTAATAAATATTAATATAGGTCTAATACTTTTTATCCACATTATACGTTGGTATTTAACACTTGTAAAGTGCTTTAGGATTCCCCAAAGGAAGGAACTACAGAAAAACATTAATTATTTTCTTCTAGAAGTATAAAAAGGTAAGGCTATCCTTGAGTCTGCAGTACTGTAGGATATGTGATCAGTATATACAGCCCACAGCACAGGGAGAAATATTGACTCAGTTCTGAGAACTGAAGTGGTGCTTAGCACCTGAAGCTTATGGTCAGAAGTTTAAAAAACAAACAAAAAATATACCAACCTACAGCTAGTCCTTTACATTCAAACTTTCATTCCCAAGATAATAAAAAACCAAAACTTCACCTCCTGAAGGTATTGAGTTTATAGAAATATCCACCAGTTTTAGAAGGGACCTACAAAAAGCTCAGCAATTTTGAGAGAGCAGAGCAGTTTAATCATCAAAAAATGATGAGGGTACCTATTTAGTCTCTAACTAACTGAAAATCTCAACCTAGATTTGTCTAAGTACAAAATAATCTGATTATTTAGATGCTAGCTGATGAGAATTCCACTTTATGTGTATCACTTAGTCACTTGAACCACTACCAAGTGCCATAACTGAACTAACTACATAAACTTATTGCAGTAAATTGTACCCTTTCTTTCCCTATTCCCATGTTATAATTAGTTTGTGTAGCCTTCCTCAAAGCACACTGTAACCTCCTCACAGCAGAAACTTAATTTCTTCTTGAGAACTGTAAAAATACTTCAAATGCTGCAGAAATAACAAAATAACATAAATTCTTTTCCTAATTAGTTGCAATAATGTATAAAATGCCCTAGCTAACAGCAAATCAATACCGGTCAGAAATATTTGCAATTAAACCAGTCCTTTTCAGTTTGACAATTCCAAATCTCAGAGGCTACATCACCAGGGTTATGCAATTTCTTTTGCCACATAACACTGTCATCTAAGTTTATGGGTGCTTGATTCTTAAGCCTTTTTGTAAAAAGACAAGACTAAATAAAGTTGTATGCAACTCACTATATTCTGATCAATTCACTCAGTACTGCTTTAAAAAGAAAAATCTTACAACTCCTTAACCAGTGATCAGTTTGGCCCTTTTGCAGAAGAAGTAACAGATATCATATCTCCACAAGCTCTGCTACAAACTTATCTCAACTCTATAACTAAGATACTAATTCATTTTTCTGCCTTCTCTTTGTCAGATTTTAAGTCAGGATAGACCTCTAGACATTCCCTTAATTGCACACTACTGTTCTCCCCTTGCTGTTCTATCTTTCCAGCTTTCTCAACCTATTACATGTTCCAATATGACACAGATTTTACTTGTGTATTATGGAAAATAATACAGACCCAGATGCCTCATGCAGGAAGATACATAAATAGAGAATTAGTGGTTTTTAGATGGGTACAACTGTTTCACCTGCAGGAGCCAGTGTCTGCAATCTGTGCCATCCACTCTTCTGAGTGGAAAGCAATGAATGAGTTAAAATGAACAATGAATGATTTTACACAGAAACCACCAGGAATGCATATTCCTACTGGTTTGTCTTTTTGGCTACATTTGCCTTTTGAGAATATCAGTTGGTAAAACTGTTTAGAACTCAGACACAGTGAACAATATACTGCTCTAAACTGAACTGCTACAAATTCAGTGTGTAGATGGAATGCGTTACAGCTGCCTCAAGAAAAAGCTGTGCAGCTCAGCAAAACAGAAACTTAGGAGGGTTCCGGAGCTGAGATCTAGCAGATGTTTGGAATATAAAGGAAGTTCAATCCTTGAGAAAACAGACAACTTCAAAGATCAAGGGGCTGATTCTTCATAGCTATCCCTCTTCAGAAAGGGAAACACTGACCTTTCTGATAAAGATTTTGTATTAGTATCTCACTGCCTCAAAAATCCTTCCAACAGATTGAGACCTAGTAGTATTGTAACTGCAACTGGAATAATAGAGATTTAAATTTAGAAAAATAAATACAGTAGAAAATCTTCAGTTAACTACAGATTTACCGAAAAACAAACAAAAAACCAAACCAAACCAAAAAAACTCCAGCAAATAAATCCAACATTATTTTTCATGTATATGCCATCCAGCTTTTTTTTCCTCCCTCTCTCTGTTCCCAAACTCTGCAATGCCTCCTGAAGGCTGTCTGCCTGCTATCTTCACTGCCCACCTACCGTGGGGAGCAGCTCCTCCCACCTGCACATAAAAGCCAAGTGCATACTACCAGCAGCAGATCAGAGCACTTTCTCAGTCCTCTACTGTTTTCAGCCAGTGATCTTCTCTCCTTGGATCTTGTGTACTCAAGGTAAGATTACTGCTACTTCAGGTTTCTGTTCTACCCAGCTATTGTGAGGAAGTCTTAATGTGAACTCGAGCACGGCCTTGCTGGGTGGTGCTGGCTTCCCCTCCCCCCCCCGCCTTTTTTTTTTTTTCAAATGTAGTGTCATCTGACATTTAAGTTAGTAACAGTCTGTTGTTTTAGCAGAGAAATAAAAACAGATCTTGCTGGGAAACACTGTGGCTGGGAAAAGGGCTTCTCTTCTTTTCTGATGGATTTTGAAGAGATTAGTATACCCAGACCAATTATAGCGATTTATTATCCCTCTTAATACTCTTTTGCAGTCCAGTCAAGTTATGGGGAAAAAAATCACTGTAAAGCTTCCTTAAATTCTGTTTGAGGAAAAAAAAGTTGTTAGTGGTAATTTAAGGAAGGAACTGGGCTTTATTGCTAATATCATTGACTAGACAGATTGAGACAATTTTGGGACTGAAGTGCATCTTCACAGGTTTCATTGCCTTTGGAAAAGGTGTGATGGAACTTAAGCCCTCACAGAAGCACAGTAATAAGACTAATGGAATTCATTATCTTGTACCAAATATACTTACAGTAGATATTTTACAAGCAAAGTCATGTTTCTTGGAACAAGAGACCTTGTGTCTCTATGAAACTTTTAGATAAGCTTGTTTATATTTTTCTGCAGTTCTCCTACACAGGCATTTCTAGCATTAGAGGAAGGAATAGTTAAGTGCCTTAAAGACAGTTACTAAACAGTTAAAACATTTAAAAGTGGTTTCAAAACTATATTTGCATTCCCATCCATGCATCTGTCCATCCTCACAGAGATTAATCTATTAGTGACAAGTAGCAGTTTTTTACTTTGTGTGAGTCAGTGTACTTTTAGCACACACAGTCACCTGTTTAAAGAAATTCCATGAGAGAAATCCTAATCCTACAATGCCTCTCCCCAGTGCTCAAGAGAGAAGGGAAAGCATGAGCTGCCAGAACCAGCAGTTAATGCTATCTGTAAATGCAAAATACAGTCTTCAGTTAAATAGTGGTATTTTCTTCTTAATGTCTAATTCTCTTTCTAAACTCAGTCCTTTTTGGTCTTTCACAAATAGAAAGTTTTCTCTAGAAAAGAATTATGTCCATATATAACTGTATTCACGTTAGCTGCAATACTTTAAGTTACAGTACTGTATAACAGCAGAACTCTGCTCCAAGTAGCCTTTTCTGCATACTTTATCTAAGATTTTTTTCTGATTTTATATGTTATCTATTCTAACTAGTGGGGAAAGAAAAACACTGCCTTCAGCTATTTGCCTGCAAGATTACATAAGTATCTTTTAAAAAACCCAAACAACAAAAATCCAAAACCCAAATAAATTGAACTATTCAGAAAACAAAGTACAGTGTTTTCTACAGCAAACTTACAGTAAAACTGTTTTTGCATCCAGGTAATTAATATAAATTGCCCATAGAAGACAGGAAGACAGCCCAGTGGTTTTCCTCATAACTAACATTAACTCTGAGCTACAAAATTTTATTTCTTAGTTAACATGTGATTTTTACAGCAAACCTCCCCTTTCTAAAAACATCCCTGTTGCAAAACACAGATATGTGATCTTAAGTTTAATACATACAGAATTTAGGTCTACAGTGAGGCAGTACAGCCTGATTTCTTCACACAGAGTTTTACTCCATCAGATAAATCAAAATTTTTAATAAAGCAAATTTCATGGGAAAAAAAATGCATTTGCCACAGGAAATGTGTACGTAGCAAAATACCTTTTATTAAAGCCTGCTGGGAAATGCAATGTTTTGGCATTTGAAAAATGGATTGCAGGACATGTTAAGAAAACTTTATTCAAAGGCATGCATCTAATTTAGATCAGAATCTCCTCTGAGCAGTTTCTCTCAGGCTGAGTAGACAGTTCAGCTTAGCATCATTTTGCAGCAAGGGATGAAGGGAAACTTTGCACAGCAGATCTCCCAAGAGAACTCAGATGTCTAGGAATGCATTTATTGACCTCTGTGCTCATCTGAAACACCTTTTTACAAGATCAAAGCACGCTGATATTAAAATAAAAGTACTGTTTAAAGTAATGCTACAACCTGAATTAAGGAAAAAAAAAGGAAATCATTGGGAGAGCAAGGAATTCAGATTTTTTGAATAATGATCATAACATTTAAAAATAATAAAGGTAAAGAGACTATATTAATTTTTTCAGCCAAAGACCAGTTAAGTGTTAAGCAGGGATGCTAAGTCACTTCTATTGGCAGTTATGCTTAGTTTTTGAGGTGTTCATTTAGGGCAGTAATATCTACTTAATCCGCTAGTGTAACTCTCAGTGCTGTTTAAAGTGCTAGACTAGATACATAGAAACAGAGGATAAACATATCTCTCTCTGCTTATCTATGCGTACTTCTGCCACTGCTCGGGAGAAATTCTTACCTTCAGGAATTTATTTTCACACCTCTCTTTAGGGAGAGGTTATGTTTTCCTCTGGCCCTACTGTCACTAAATATATAAATTATTTTACTCAAGGTCACACTGAAAATTCATGGAAGAATGTCAGATTTAGCTCCTCTGATTTCCAGGACAGCACTAATCCCACACTTCATTTTGTATTCCACCCTATAAAGTCCACCCCTTTGTAGCTTCTCTGTCTTTGCGTGACTCCTTAGGGCTGAACATCAGGGAGAGTTCCAGTGACAAATTTTGAGAGAGGTAATTTACTCCTAACACTTTCAAAATTCCTGTGAAACCCTTTACAAACCCCTTTGTAGGATTTACGAATAAATCATTCTTGAAGGGTGTAAATAAACAAATAAATAAGCAAATGCTCATCTCTTTCTTACACTCTGTGGTTAAAGGAGACCAGCCTAGTCTTGGCAGGCTGAGGAAGCAGAGATCCACTGCCATGGACAGAGAAATCCTAGACGACATCTGACTATAGAAATCAGCCTTGGTAACTCAGCAGCAGTAAAGAGCTCAAAGAGAAGCTCAGAGGGCTTAAGCAAAATTATTGAAAGGATCTTGTAGGGGACATTAAGATTAATCTTCCTTTCTCTTTCTCTTCTATAAACACATGGGATATCATTTCATACCCATTCAAACAAACAAGCAAGCAAACAGACAAGAACCAAAGCCCAAATGACCAGCTTTGTCCTATCCCTCAAGTTTTCAGCCCTTAAGTTAATTTATTAGGGTACAGATTCATAATTGCTCCTATGGCCTTGCAAATACTGAATTTCAAATAAACCTCAAAGCCAACAAAACAAAACCAAAACTAAATAAACAGAAAAACACACCTCACCCAACAAATTCCAGTGCTCAATTTCCAGAGTTATCACCCTAGCAATAGAGGTCTTCTCTCTTACTCTTTTAGCTTAAAAATTACTGCTAAGCGTGCATTGTTTGTAGAGAAAGTTGTGAATATGTGACAGGTAACTGGAGGACTAGAAAAGGAACCATTAATAGTCATCTCACTATCTGCCACAGAAGGCAATTTTTATATATCTGTGAGCATATCTGCATGGCAGAATTTTCTGCCCCCTTATTCTGTATCTTGCTATGTATCTCAGGGGAGGTAAGATTAAGTTTTATCTGTGGATCTTAAATACATACCTATACTTTCCCTTACTTCTTTTGCCTTCCAGTTATTGTAGGCTGTATGTTCTTTCTTTCTACAGGGAGATAATTTTTAATTTACACTAATGTCATATTCCTAAAAGAGGAATGTTTTAGTGGAGGTAATGTAGTGAGGAACAAGACAATTAAAAACCATTAGAGGTGGTGTGTTCAGCCTGTTAAAAAAAAAGCAAACATCTGTACTTAACTGTACAAATTATCTTTATTTTTGCCAGTTACACTTTCTAGAGTTTTGTGTAAGTGTTGTTGCCTTTTTTGTGGCTTTCCCTCTGCAAACAGAAATCAGTTGTGGATATACATATATATATATATATATATATATATATATATATATGTTCAGAAAGATTATGATGACTCCTGGTTCTGAAGCCTCTTTGTGGGTCTTGAGCAATAAGTATGTGTATTCCCTGTAGTCACCAGCAAACAATAATGCTTGCTCTTCCTGCACTCCTGAGATGTTGGATGTGTTTCTGTAATTGTCTTGATGTGTAATGAATTTAATGTCTCATAATTGCACTGTAGGGAGTTAATACCACTATGAAGCCTTGGGACATGTTTAGGTGATCAAAATTTCATGCAAGTCCATATTGTATAGCAAAATCAAGATAAATGTAAATTTGTCGCTTATGAATGGCAGATGAAACTGTATAGGGGTGACATGACATGGACCCTTTTCAGAATGTAGTGAGAATCAGTGGCCTCCCTTGGTTATAAAAAACACATAAAGCAGCCCTATGAGAGTGTTTATCACTTCCCTCTGCTGGCTACAAAGCCCAGACCAGATGAGCAGCTGTGTTTGCAGAGGCGAAGGTCTGAAGTTCTATTCTCAGTGCTGTGAGCCAGTGGTAAGCTGATGACTGTGGTGTCTGTGCACATCTGTGGACATCATTCTTTATTGGGATCTCATCAACAACCACACTGAGTTCAACATGAGGGCACTCAAAAATAATGTGGACTGCCTGGTAGGTAAGAAATTTTCCACTTTGGATGTGGAAGCATGACTGCAGCTATGCCATTCATAATTCTACATAACCAGGGCATCCTTCTGTTCTGCATCTTATGCACACCTTGCTTTTTCCACCTCTTCAAGACAAATGCATGTCTGTGCTCATTACACTCATTTTAGAGACATCTGGGCAGTTAGCACAAATATTCTTGGCAATCCTGAAGTGTAACACTCCAAAGTGACAGCTTCTGAGAACTCTCACATTTGCAAGTAAGAAGTAAATGGTACCAAAAAGAGCACTCTAAGCGTAAAAAAAAAAAAAACAAAAAAAAAAACCAAACCAACAAAGCAAAACTAACAAAAACTGCACCACAAAACAAAATAGAAAAAGAACCTAACTACTTCCTTTCCATTCTTCCATTCCTGGGTACACAACTGGAGAAACAGGTCATAAAATTTATGCAGTCACTTTGAAATACAGCTGAGATGAAAAAAAAAAAAAGTACTGCAAACTTAAGAAAAGGTTTTTGTTTTAAAAAAATATCCACAGCACTAAAACTAACAAACTCCTGGATCAGCTATGCCAGTTTACTTCAGCTCCTAGGAATCTATCATGGCAATATAAACCCTATCCCATTAAAGGAAGAATGAGGCAGAATTAACAGCTTGACATAGTAGATATCAAAGGTATATTAAAAGCCAGAACTTTGAAACATCTGCAGCATGTTTCCTGCTAACTTAAAAAGCAACCACTCTTTCCAGACCAACATACTTCTGCATTCTTCACTCTGAAAGTGAGAGGCTGACAGTAGCACACTGTGGATTTGCATAAGCGAACTCCAACCAAAGCATTTGACCATTTTTGCAACAGAAAATTATGGAGAGTAAAACAAGTTTCTAAGAAAACCCACTCTTATTATATGAAGCAACAACACATGTATGTAATACATAATTTCTGGGATGGAAATGCTTACTTTGCCTCTCACTCAACATAGTTTTTTCAAAGGGACAGAATGGAAGGTGGCACAGCCCCAGGGACACACAAACAAAAGATAATCAATTTACCACTAAAGGAATCTAGCAGTCAAGTCTGCTTATGCTAGCACATAACTCACCTCTGTTCTGCCCTTCCATTCTTCCCAGCACACATGGAGTTGCAGTCAATGCACAGTATCAGAACAAGAGTCTTTATGTAGCTTGGAGATCTGAAATTTTCTTTCAGCTTGCCTTAAAGAATACCAACAACAACAACAGGGTTCTGATATTTCCTAGTATTCCTTTTTAAATGAAGTAAGTGATCTTAGTTGAACTCTCAGTTGATGGATATTAATGTAAAATACTCAACTGGGACACTTGTTGGCAGATTTCCGCAGAAAGCCAAGATGTAGTTGCTTTAGGTCAAAGCTGAGCAATAAAAGCAGGTGTGTGAGGACAGTTTGTGTTGCCAGCATTAATAGGTCTGCTTACGAGCAGCTGTTATTGAGCGAACCCATCTCTGTGGCAAAAGAGTGGGATGACTTGTCAGTAGAGGTGAAAAACCAGTCGAGCTGGGTGATAGCTGGTTGCCTGTGAAGCTAATCTAATTCTAGTTCACTCTCAGTTCTTCTCCAAGGAAAACCTACAAACCCTCATGAAGCGAATTAAGGACTATTCAAAGGGGGTACAGCTCCTTTAAAAAAATGCAATCTCTATGAGCAGATAAATACTGATTTCCCAATTAGATTGTGGGCCCTCAAGCAGCCAGCAAGAAAGAGTGTGTTAAAGCTATACACTACAAAAATATAAGAACTTTATGACTCCCTCCCCATTAACAGGCTAACCTGTTTCAAATAGGAGAATTAATGCTACAATGAGTAACCAGGGTCCTCCCTCTACGACGTAACCTGCACTATAGGTGAAAAGCAAATAAGCGAAGAGGAGTTAAGGAAGTATATCTCATAAGCACTAGCATTCGCACAAAACATATGTTAGAAAATTAAGGGGAAAAAAAGACAACATTCAGTACTTATTTCCTTTCAGTCAGTGGCTTGAATTGAATTTACCATAGTAGCATGTCACATTGTTTGCTGCAGAAAAGTGCAATGCTTAGGCCTTTAGGAGTAAGTCTCTTGTGCTTTACTGATTCCAAAAATGTCAGTGCTTGTCAAAGTATTTTTGAAATAAAACCAAAACCGTGTTAATAAAATGAACGTTCCAAGACAATGCTGGCCAAAACTGTATCTTAGATTTATTTTCAGTAATAAACTGCCTCTGTGGTTGCTGAGTTGATAGGGAAAAGGATTTAAAGAATCAAAGACAAGTTCTCAAGTTCTGGTTAACTCTGGGTAAAAACAAAAAACAACAACAACAACAAAAACCCACAAAACAAACAACAACAAAAAAACCAAAACAAACAAAAAAACCCCAAAAAAACCAAAAACACCCCGCCAAACAAAAAAACCCCACCACTGAAAACAGAACACAAGCCCTACAGTAAATGGACAGACTTTTGCTGAAGGTGGGCAGAGCTTAGCAAAATCTAGCTATACTTTCAAAAATAGCTGTAATCATTATTACGCTCTAGTTGAAGATACTGCAGGACTGCACCATTCACTGTAGGTACGCCTTGTGATAAGCTGTTGTAGGTTACTGACAACCCTCAATACTTTATTACGTAATCACAGGCTGAATGTTAGTTCAGAACAGCTACCATGCCTGTTTATTAATTCCCTAAGTGAATTAACAACTGGAAGGATTCTGTCCCATCTTATCCCAGCCTAATGGATGAATAGCTCAAAAATATGCTGCAGTGAAGGCTGAAGGTGTTCATGATGAGCTGAGTTCCTGCTGTGCACACAAGCTGCATTCAAAGCCAGGCAGTGAGAGCTCTGGGCTGTTCTGCTTTATGTTCCTGTTGGTGCAGATGCAGCAGCAGGTCCTGTCTTCCATGGAAGAAAGTGGTGTCATAGTTGGACATTCTGTGTCTGTTGGAGGACTTTTTGCTCTCTTCCAGTTCAGCCACCCTGTCTAAATTTAGGATGCCTGTGCAGTACAGTCCAAGCTGCTCCTGCAAGGGTTTGTTGGGTTTTTTTTAGTTTTTATGCTTAGGAACTCTGACAGACTGTTATTATCTTTTGGATATCTTAATACATCAGGAAACATGGATTACATTTCAGGATTGTTCCCTAAGCTTGCATTACTAGTCTCAGCTAAAAACATTGTTCATCCAGAAAACTGTATAACATTCAGTCATCATAGTTGATTAAAGAGTAATTTACCGGAGTTTTTTTTTTTTTTTTAATGCACTGGTAGAATTAGCAGATGGCTTTTAAATTGTAGTTTAAAGGAAATCCATTCATCTCAGGTATGTTTTGTAATGTCACCTTTATTTGGTTTGATTTTAGATTGCTCTTAAGCAACTAGCTACAAATACTCAATGTTTAAAATCCAAGCAGTGGTTAGTTCTGGCCTGTGATTCTTATGGAATATTTCTGTTCCAGCGTCAGGATGAGATAACTCTTTGATTCAAATTTCAAGCACAAAAACTGCCTTTCACTGAGTTCAGAATTCACTTACAATGAATATTTTATATTATTTTTCTAAATACACTATTTTCAACATCCCATCTCTCACTTCTATGCTAAACACTGTCAAGAGCTCAATACAAAATGACTGACAAGCAAAATAAAATTTATGATTGCTCAAACGTATTTTCTCTGCTACATGTGCTTTGAACTAACTTTTACTAGCTGCATATCTCCTGAAAACAAGTATTTCAACAATAAGTAAACAGAAGCCTATTATATTTTCACTGCTCCGCTTGTCAAGCACATTTCAAGAGCTGGGATTTTAGCTTGGACATTCACAAGATATGCACAGCCTTATCCTTCAAAACAATGACTGCAGCTGAGACTGAGAGCTGCTCCTGCAATTCCTCCCAAACCTGAAGGAGACTGAGGAACTAACATGGCACTTTCTGGGGGCATTCAGCATCAGAGACCTCAATCTCGGGCTGCAGCAACCCTTCCTTCCTGGCTTCTCCTTCTCTACCACCAGACATGATGAGGAGAAATATTTTTGCTCTCTCAGCTGCCCATTGAGAGAGTTGAGAGAGCTTCAGGAAAACATGAAATGTTGTACCTAATGCCCAAAAGCTATGAAGATAGCAGGAGTTTGTCTGCATTTGTGCATTCTGTGTTCACTGTGTCCACTGTCAGTGGGCATCCGTCTTCCCAAGCTTTGTTAATCTCTCACCAGGTCTAAGATGACAGAAGCATGTGAAGGCCTAAACCTTAACATCAAGGCCTAAACCTTAACAAGGCAATTCTACCAACAAGTAATTAGTTTTTCTACCCCCTGGCCATCTCTTAGAGCTTGCTTGTTAGCTAGTCTCTGTTTTGTGGATTAAATCTCCCTTCTTGTTGATTAGGCTTGAAAGTATACAAAGATTAAGCATTAAAGAAAATCCTTTCTTAAGAAAATTTTACATATTCCATATTTTCCAACAAGTGGATTGCATTTAGTGATGATTGAGTTTTAATGGTGTTGTAGTCTACTCTAAAACAAAACCAAACTGCAGGGTGCCCTGAGGGCTTCACCTTGCTCCATGGCCAATACCGGCCGGTGGCACGGTCTTGAGGAAAGCTGCCATGGCCTGGCGGGGGGGTGATAGTTTACTCTCACCAGATTGTAGAGACATCTCACCCTCCCCAGGCTGTGGTGAGGGCAGGGCCAGCCCAAGCATGGCCCTGGCTCAGGGCCCCTGTCAGTCAGGCTGGGCACCTTCTCCCTGAAGCACCTCTCAGCTCCTGCGGTGGTTGTGGTTCCCTCACGCTCAAATGTGAGCGCCATTTCTGCACAGGGGCAGACAGAAAACTCATTTACAACCTGCGCCTCCCATTCCCAAAGGAGAGGCAAGGGTTGAGGAGAGCAGAAGCTCCCCACAGCCCAGTCAGCTGAGGAGCATTTAGGGAAATACTCAATACATTTGAGGTTTCTTGGGTTTCGGAGTTACAGATCCCGGATTTTGCTGCTGTGTGCCAGCCCTCGGTGCCCCTTGGAGAAGGATCTGGGCAGCATTAGCTTGCACAGATGCCGATGGTGCTGGAAGGCCAAAAATGAAGGGAGCTGCGGGGGCCGGGGGGTCTCAACTCTCAGCTGGAAAGAAAATGTCACATCACGTGAGGGAAGCCTGCTCAGAGAGAGAAGGAAAGCTGCTCCAGCACACACTCCAGGAGGTTCAGGACCTTTCAGATTTCCACATCTGGAGGCAAAACTGAAACTGCTGTAAGTTAAAGGAAAAAAAAATAGGAGGAAAGTAAAATAAGGTCAATTTTAAAGTTAATGTTCCTGGATCTTAAAATCAAAAAACCCACCTGCAAAAGATACTACTGTATATGGTATCTAATGTAAGAATAGCCAGTCCTGTGGAGCTGAAATTCTGAACCCTCAGAACTCTCCCAAAAATACCAAACACTTGGGTGGGATGTGAGGAAAGAAATATCATGTGAGGAAAGAAAATTATAAAACTACTGTACTCAAGAAGCAGGGAGTTCAGAAGGCAAACAGCTGAATGGAACAGCCTCATCATTTCTTTACAATGTATTTTCCTGGCACTGCTTTGTTCTGCACAAAGGTTTTTAAGTCTGTGTTCTTTTGTTCTGTATGTTACCCCTGCTAGCATGGTTAAGTCCTGACTCATGATCAAGGGTTCGAGACAAACAAAAAGCAGTAGCTCCTGAACTTCAAGGCTTGTAAATTGTACACCGAAGAAAGCTGACCCTTGGACTCCTGCTCCAGTCACTTTAACACAGTCCTGTTTACACGGATGATTGGTATGTCTGGAAAGACACTATGCTACAAATGCTTCACCTCCCTTTTGTGGCTTCAGAAGCATCCAAGGACCTCACACACAGCAGGTTAATAAATTTGTCCTTACAGGCACGCTGACATCACTCTCATTTTAGAGGAAATTGAGGCACAGAGAAAGTTCCTGGTGTAGCATTTCAGGAGATTGTTCCTGGCCAGATTCTCAAGTGTCTTCCCATCATGGTGGGAGCTAGATGGAGAGTTTGATTTCCATCTGATCACCTCAGTAAGAACCAGATTTTCACAAGTGATCAGCACCCAGTAGCTCTCACAATGACACTTGCAGACAGATTTTCTAAGTTCCTTTGATCATCTGTCCATTGCCTCAGTGGAGGCAGAGAGCTTTTGAAAAATCTGATCTTGTTTGTGGGTGCTGGGCACTTCTCAAAATTTTTCCTTAAGTGACCTGGCCAAGCATGCAGACTAAAATCTGAGCAGAACCATTTTCCCTAATCCCTAGGCCAGTGATTGAACCACAAGTGTATTCTTCCATCTTCAGCAGAGAAAGAATAGACACTAGTTGGGGAGCAGCAGTCAAAATGCCAAACACCCACCAGTATCTGTGCCTGCCAAGAAAAATGCCCAGATACTTGTGGACAAACCAGACAGCCACATTTTGGTACTTTCCTGAGAAATAATTATTTCTAGTAGCAGTGCCAATCTGGCAACATGGTTTATGCTCTTTCCAGATGTACCTCTTTCTTTCTGGACTAAAACCTTTGTGAACATGCCCCCATAACAGGCACACTCTTCAGAAAAAACAGCAGCTATCCAAATACTGTCCTGTCTTCACTATTCTCAAAGAGCCAGGCACGCTTGGGCGAGACAACACTATTTTGTGTTACAATATTAAGAAGCAGTGATTGTGTCAGTGAAGATTCTTGTTTTCATTGAATATTTAATTCATTTTTGAACATAAGCAACCACTTAGATGCAGAGAAGGAAACACATGCTATTCTTGGCTTGACTTTATCTTTGTGGGAAGCAGCAGCCTCCTTAAAGCAGTCTCTGTACACTGTATGATTTAGCTACATTTATGATTGTCCTGAACCTCAAGCAAGGACCTGAGTACCTGAGAGTGTAAATGTGTGCAAAACCCCCAAGCCCCAGCATGGATCCTCTATTTTATGACCTGTGGGGTCCATTTGCAAATGACAGTTTTCAAAGCCATGAGCTAATGGCTAACTTATAACAACTTCTTCAAACTGACTATGTTCATTCAACTGCCAATTGAGATACTGCTCTCTGTGTCACTCAGCAGCAGCTTGTTGGACTATCACAGGACTCTGTGTCAGAATCCAGCTATCATTAAATGTTTTGTCTTTCCTCTGTCCCCAGCTTTCAGACCACCTCCCAAGTAAGTATTTGATCAGTCAGGCAGTATGAAGATAAGGCACACATCACTAGTGCTTTAAGGGAGTACAAATATCACATGGTAACATATTGAATGAAAATGTTTACAGAAAAATAGTTTTGTAAAACAGCTCAGACTAAGCTGTTGCTGATTGTTGAGCTCAAGCTTCAAGCTGTATAAGCCAAAAACCACAGCTGTATCTTTTCTAGCTGCAGCTAAAATCAGCAAAGTGTACTAGAAAAACCTTTTTGGGGGGGGGGGGGGAGGGAGATACTCTCCTAACAGAGGATTACATCTAGAAGTAAGTGTGAACATTTTTCTGCTTTGCTGGTTCTGTACCTGCAATAGCACACAACATAAGTGATGATTGTGGTTTGTACTTTGATTGTTGAATGGCTGCTTTCACTTGATTCTGACATCTGCTGCAGTAATTATTCTAAATCTTGTCAGAAGCTGGACTTCAGAGTACTGCCCCAGTCTAATAATATAGCCTTAGCTTTACAAACAGAAAAAGTGAGGCAGGAAAGGATGAGCTCATGAAGCATATTTATGCAGGCAGTTAATGGCACATGCTTTGATATATGTTGTGACCTAAAATTTTAGAGGGAATGTCACAGAGGAACTTGGTTTGTGATTAGTTGTATTGTGGGCCTTATGGTTTTGTTAGTAAATTCATCACTACACCTTTTCACTTCTTCCATCTTGTAAATTTTTCTTTATTTTAAATTCTCTTTTCCTGTCCAAGAGAAACCAAGGCATTTCAGTGAAAAATCTAGGGTCAACTGAGGGCCAGATCAAGAAGTCTCTCTTGGGTGTCACTGCCTGTAAACTCAAAGTCTAGCAACAGTTGAAAGAAAGGTCTTAGTTCAGAGAGCAGTGAGGTAATCAGGACACAGCCTGCTGGTAAAGGACTGTGAGATGTGATCTTGGAGCAGAGGTACCAGAACAGACTCATGAAAAAGGCTGGCAGGTTTGATGTGTCCAGCCTGATGTGCCTTTGGAGCAAGAGCAAACAGGAATTCCACTGGTGACAGGGAAGGATGCTGACAGTAAGCAAGGTTGATATGCAAAAGATAGACCTTCTGTGCAATTGGCTTACTCTGGAGTCCAGGTCTTGGGACAGTAGGGCTGTTCCAATTTGCTTTTCGAGCTATATATATCAGCACTGACTTTTTTTCCTGGTCTTAAATGTAATTTATGGCTTACATCTTTTGTATTAACAAGATTGCCCAGAGACTTAAAGGTAGGATAATCAAGTCCAGATAATCAGTCTCATTGTGAGATGCTGTTACTCTGGGAAGTCTGTGTTTCTGTCAAAATTTGTCAAGAAATGCACTCCAAGAATTGGGAAACATTTCCTTTTACTACAAATGCTTGAATTTCCACTAGGAAGCTGTTATTTTGAATTTACATATTCTGAGAAAATGTTTTGCTTATAAATTCCTTCTTATTCCTTCGGGAAACAATTGGAATTACTTATTAAATATTATCACTTAGAATTGGAATCTCACTGTCAGGAGAGAACAGTCAGTATTTCCCAAATCATTCTTCTCTCTGTGCCCATGCAAACAATCACTTGAAATCACTGCCTGATACAGGACTTTTAAGAACCCAAGTCCCCATTTTTAACCCAGACAAGAGAAATTTGTACTTCATGAAACTACAAAAGGCACCCTCCCTAAACTGAGTAGTGTTCCAGCCTTTACAGATTCACTCATGACAAAGCAAAACAGCCTCCTGACTGAATTTACACAGCTAAATAAATAACTTTTTAAGAGTTTAAATTTAATTGTGAAAGTAAAAAGATGAAATGTCCTGTAAATCATCTCTACAAAACCAGAAGTAGTTACATTATAAATAAACAGAGTTTGCTTGGTATTAGGAACATAGGAAATTCCATTCAAGAACAGACAAATGGCACATCTTGTCTGGTATCCTGCATCTGGCACAGGCCTATAACAGATGCTTAAAATACTTGGCTCCCTTGGTCCCACAGTCTCCCCTGTTCCACCTGCCACCAACATTATAAATCACAGTTTTCCTAACTTCTGGTGAAAGTCCTTGCCCTGCTCACTTGCATAACGTGGGAGGTGGAAGCAAGAGCCAAAGGAATATATTTGCCCTGTGTGATCCTTATTGCACTGTTTGGTACTGATTTTGCCCAAACTATGGTTCTGACTGGTCCATAACATGTAAGGCATTGCTGCCTGTGTTGCTCATGTAGCCAGACAAAGCTGCTTTTAGGTGAGCACTATGCCTGGCTCCAGGGAAAAGGGGCAGGGACCCCTTTTCATCCTTATTTGCACACAGGAGGCCAGCACAGCTACTACTGACCTGGTACTAATCAGCTGCCCTCTTTCTATCAAGGCACTGCCTCCTAATTGCCCTCTATTGCTCAATGACATTTATATCCTGGTGTTGCTTTCTTAGTAACTTTGAAATTTTAATGCATGATGACTAAAATTTAAATTAGTTTATTGTTTATCATGGAGAGTTCACTTTTGTCCTTATTCCAAAGTTTATCAAATATGGTTCATCTACCCAGTGGGCCACTTAATGCAGGTTCCCCTCTTCAGGTGACTTATGCTTCTAGCCATTATCTCCACTGTGACATGCCTGTATCCAACAAAACTGACTGTGACATTCTCCCTAACTAGAGATGTTACTTGCCACAGATGATCTCCGTCATAACCAGCATTAAATTCAATGGTACAGTTCATTAAAGTCTCTAAAACCGACAAATGAAAAATCAAAACATTCAAATTTAAAAAGTTAAAAGTTTTAATACCCTATATATTAATTGCATTAAAGCCTCTCTGTATTCCAATGTGAAATATAGTAGAATATTAAAAAGGTTAAAGAGAACTTATTACTATAGGTAAAGCAACCAGCCAGGAAAAAAAAAAATTACATTTGAAGGAAAAAAATTGTGCCCCTCGATTTGAGCATATTGTCTCTACAGTTGCTAAACAATGCTTTTAGAGACTGACCTAATAAATCTTTACGTATTTATTAATCAGGGAAAACTCAATCCTGATGGTGTGCAAGGGCTGTTGGATACAGTTTGATATCTCAGTTTTCTCCATGCTCAAGGATTTTCTGATTTTGGTTCCATCCTACTGAACAGAACATTCAGTGTCAAAGGTCTGAATCTAGAGCAGACCTTTGATCTAGCTACCCCAAATTTTGTACGAAGGACAAAATCCACAAGGGACAAGACTTGGCCACATCAATCTTCTTGAAAGAGTGGACATTTTAAAGCTGCTACAGTACCTAGGAGAAGTTTGCATCCTTTAACATATTCTAAACTGATATTACATTCAATGAGGTTCGGTATTAACAGGAGCTCTGGGACTTTATGTGCTTCTTTCCTGTTTCACAAGAGCAATGACTTTCAGAATATTCATCTTATTCCAGTCAGGAACAGTTATAGAGGTTTTTCAAGGCAGACAAATGAGTCAACCACTTGTTCCAAATAAATGAAAATGGTGTTCCAAGTTTCCTAGACAGCTTTAAAAACTACATACAGTGATTCAGCTGCTTAATCTATTATGTTCTACATCTCACATTTAAGAAAACACAAAATTGCTTGCATTTTATTCCAGATATAGGTTGTCCACAGCCACCTCATTTTGTCTCTGCCGTTAACATACATGCTGGCCCCCTTGCTCATGCCATTTCTAAAAACACAAGTAGCACTCTCCAGAGCAAAGAGAAACTGCTGAGGTTCCCAGACACCCACAGATATCCTAAATAATAGTGAAGCAAATGTCCTCATGTCTGTGATTGCATTGGCCCATTTGTTGAACAAAGGTGTTCATATTTTGCTCTGTGAGGAGAAATGTTGCAAACCTCAATTAATATATCCATTACAAAAAGGGCATGATTTACAGCTTTAACTGTGCAGTAAAACAGAACATCTGTGTGAATAAATAATTAAAGGGAGATATATGAAACTATAAAAATAAGTTCTTTACTGCAAACCTTGCCTTAACAAGAAACATAACTCCTTCCTCCCTCAAGAAATCTGAATACACTGACTCATGTCTGTTTAAGTGTCATGGTAAATTTGTTCTTTTATAACATGTAGTAGTTTAGCTTTGAACTTCTGAGTTTTGGAAAAGGCAGAGCGGAAAAATGTTTTCATAGGAGAGGAGTGCACATTCCAGAGCTGTCGACTGTTACTCATTTATGAGGCAGAGGAAAAACTACTTTGGTTTTAGCTTTGGTTGATGCAATTTGTTGTCTGGTATTTTGTGATAAACCAGAGCTTACACTGTACACTGAAGTACTTCAATTTTCTCTCTCATCTTTCCAGCTTTTGGTTGTTTAAAATTCTGACCAAGCTTGAAATTGACTGCTGTTGAGGAGAGAAAAACTAGTTGTGTACAACTACAAAGAATGATCCTTTGTAATATGCAAAGTTGTCCAGTGAGAAAATAACACTGTGAATTACAGAGTTGCACCAAAGCATAGGCGAGGAACGCAGATGATATAACACATAAAAACAGAACAAACCAAAATATGAGCTGTTCATGGTGCCTTTGTAACCTGAGCAACAGTTTTAAACACAATTTTCCCTGCCTGTTTCATGTTTATTTCATGTATTAATGTCTGATTATGTCAAAAATTTTAAAATAAGAAAATAAAATAAACTCTCGGTAGCTTGTTTATTCAAGTCAAAAATATCTTTTTGCTCTCCTGCCTTTTTGAAGGCTATTAACACATTCTTTCTTCCTTCTCTTTCTAGAAAAGACAATGCAGATTGTCAGAATCCTTCAAATTTGATACTCAGCACTGTTGTGATCTCTTTATTACTGGATGTGGAGTCTGGACATTAGAATTGATATAGTGAAGTACTGCTGTATTAAATTGAGGTAATTTTCTGACATAATTAATGAAAAAGTCTACAATGCTGAAACAATGCAATTAACACGCCTAAGTTCCATATCCTAAGAAAAGTTACTGCCATCAAAAAGGATCTGTCTTGTCAAAAATCTTCAGAGACAAGAGGTAGAAAGTACATGAGAATCCTGACCTCTAGGCAGAGATGAGAACTTCTCCATTCACAAAGCCAGAAGATGTCAGGGTATTCTGGGAGAGGGAGGCTTTGCTGACAAAATAATCTTCTTTTCAGATGCAAATTGAAATCAGTTTCTGCTCGTTGGGATAGGCATGCCTACAGTGGTTTACTTCATAAGTATGACTCACTCAGCAGGAAAGGTGCCTTTCTGAAAGCCCACCAGTCACTGGTCAGCAGTGTCATGTTTTCCCTGTTCAGCATCCCTCGATGCTGAACAGCAGTTCAGCATCACAGGGATGATGTAGGCACAGTGTGTTACAGGAACATGCAGCTGACGATGCAGACAGGATGGCACTCAACTGTAGAATTGTAGTAAAAAAATACAACCTAAGCAGGTGGCTCTGAGGTTTGCCCATAAGCATGCAGAGCTATAATTAACTTCAGAACCAAGCTAGGTTAGGATGATTTTCAGAAAGTATCTTTTCCTTTCCTGGCACACCAGTAACCAAGATACTGTCAATTTTAACATATTCCAAATTGAATCGATAAGGTTGGTATTAACAGGAGCTCTGTGACTTTCTGTACTAATACATAGGGTACTAATAATTCTGTACCCTAATAGCATTGCACAACATTCATAGTATATTAACATGAATCCTGAAGATTTAAATGGGTTGTCATAAAATCACCACTCCACACAAAAAGAAATAAAATGCAGAGCTGGGAGCACAGAAAGATCAGCTAGAGGATAGATATATCTAACAAAGCTGCAGGCTCCATGTTTGCTTTCAAAGTACTAGAATTCCATTACAAAACAGTAACCAACATGGAACATAGTTCTTTGAGGTCATTTAAAGCTTGTCTGTTAAACAAATGATACTCCAGTTTTATTTTTTTTCCAAGGCTTCATATTTCTTATATATTTTCAGCAATTTTTGTCCTATCCGTCTCCTAAACCGGCACATTGGACTGCTGAGAAATTCTTTGCTTAAAGCCAGAACTCTGATTTCAATACGTTTCTGTTACTAATATTCCTTAAGTTACATTTCAGCTTCCAGTCAAGGTTTGCTGCACCAGTTTCTCTTTTGATGCGAGTCCACTGTACAGTACCTTGGATTTCAGCTAGAATGCACACCATGTCATATGAGCAGTAAAAAAACAATATAGCTCAACTTCCCCAAAGTAGGTTGAATCAAGAGTTTTTAGGATAATCAAAACCATATTTTTACCAGCAAGCAGAGCCAGTAAGTCATTGAAGCTATACAAGTATATTCATGTCCACATTGCACTTCATTAGAATAAGAATCTCACACCCAGGAACACAAAAATTCAGAATATTGAATAATTGTGGAACCAAAAAAATTGGAATACAGTGGTCTTTGCATGAGAAGTGCATCATAAAACGGATTCCAGTAAAACAAGGTGATTCTTCAGACTTTGTATAAACTTTTATATGCCTTTCTTAGCAGACACTGGAAAACTTGAAGGACTTTTGTACAGAGCAGTATTACTTACAGAAGAATTTATTACTTCTTTTCTTTAGATGAAACTCACTTACATATTAATTGATATACAAATACTTGCAAGTATGGAAGTGCATGTATGTTTCCAGCAAAGCCTGTCACTGAATATTTAAGACCACCTGATAGTCTGTGGTAATGTCAATAGATAGGTGCCAGTCAATTTGATGTTTTATGTCTACAGGTTATTCTACACATGGGAATACCTCTGTGTAAATGCAGCAGTATGTTTCTTATAGATGTTTATATGCAAATCTTTACAGTACTTGTGTCTAGACCAAATCTAAATTGACTGCTGTCACTGAGAGTAGAATCTGTCTTTGCACAGTTTCTTTCATGTTTATTTTTTATTTTAAATACTGGCTTTCTTTTCACTGCTAACTGCAAAGGCTGATTTATCAATATAAGTGGAAGTTACCCGAGTAGCAGCCAACACAGAACAGAGTCAATAGCAGCAATTAATGAAATTAAATTTAAATTATTTAGTCAAAACTAAACACTTTCCTTATCTCAGAAAGGTAGCACTGCCAAATTCAGCCAACTGGTGACTACCTGAAAAAGGGAATAATTTGATCACCTATGCCTGAAATCACATATTTTTAAGTTGTTCTAGCCACAGTGTAGGCATAGCTTAACTGAATGATTTCACCATGCAGAGTTATTTCCCATGTTCCTTTGTTAGTCCAGTGATGTAAAAAAATTCAGGAACTGGAAAGTCATATGATCCATAGAAAAGAGAATATTGTGGTTTCTAAGAAAAATATTTATTACCGAGTAAGCTTTTTTGATTTATTAAATGATAGCTTCCCATCATAGTGGTTTTTGATATGGTGCTTGAAACCACAATGAATGTAAAAAGCCAGCACCTTATTTGTTTAAAGGCACTCACTTGTGTTTTTTCTTAATATCAGACCACGACAATGCCAGGTTCATAGAAGCTTGTCCAGGAATACGTTTTGAAAAATTATTTTTTTCCTAGAGTGTCCATTAAGCCAGGGCAAGCACTGTGTCCCAGTGCTAGTCTTCTGACATTAGATTTATAGGATGTTATAATTAACAGCAGGTGATGGGCAGTACTACATGCGCAGCAAGCAAAGTGAAAAGATTGGCAGCTAATAGCTGCTTGTGAATCATCAAAGTTTTTCCTTGGATAAACTCAGTACCTGATAGGTCTTCTGGCAGTGGTTTTGGGTTGGGTTCTTTTTGTTTGGTTTGGTTTGTTTACTTAGCTTGTTCTTTTATTCCACCACCACCCTTGATCCTTTTTCATATTAAAGATTAGGGACCATCTGTTTGTTTTTACAGTTGTGTAGCTTTTCCACTTCTGCATTTACTATCTATAAAGAGACAAATTATGCTTCCCTACTCACAGAGGACTTAGAGGATTACAGACAAGTCTACACAAAATTTTGAAATTATGCAGGTTTTTAAGAGACACTTATGTCTCTATAATTCCAGCTCTTTCAAACTTGTGTTCTGTACAAATAATAGGAAAAAAAGGTTCAAAACACATACACCCTCCACTGCAATGTTAAGCAAAGCTGTGCTTCAGCTTAGGGCTAAAAAGGAGGAGGAAAGACCCTGAAACACATGAATTGGCAAAACAAAAATATGTCCCAAATGAATTTTCCTTTGCATTGCTAAACAAATACCATTTTTCTTCTTCAGCTGTGGGAATATAAACAAGGCAAGGTATGTCAGGAAAGGCAGTGACTTTGTTTAACCAAGTGAAGGACACACATCCCAAATCTACCAACAGATCTAAACTGCTATGAATAATTCTCAGTGTACTAAGCTGATGTGTCCATGATATTCTTGAGCTAATTATATGTTGTAACATATTGATTACATAACACACAAGTATTTTATTGTAATTAAAAAACCACATCTGTTTTGGATAACCTACTCTATATTCTTATGGACACTAGTAAATACTTTAAATGCACTAACTGGTAGAAAGATATAAAAAATAAATACTTAAAAAGAAAAAAATACTTAAAAGAAGAAATATTTAACAAGAAAAAAAGGTCAGTATTCATGCTGTAGAAAGGATTGGAGATTTTTCATAGATATTGTGCTAATGTTAATAGTCCATGATTTCCTCTACAAATAACTCATACATTAAAGTAATTTCTGCTGAAGTTCTTTTAGTGTGTTTCTCCCCTCTTTTCATCCTCCTCACCTCAAAACACACTTGAATCAGTAACTTTAAAGTTCTTAGCACTATTATATTACTTTAGAGAGCAATTGCTATTATTCTAGATTTACATTACCAGGTTGCCAACAGGACCACATGGTGCAGTGGTGAATTTGTCCTACTTGCTACAGAGTTTGCACTTCATTAAAATCCAGACAGCAGTGCTTATCTATAGCTGAGACAAAACATGGCCCAGGGGAACACTTGTTGCTCTGGGTACTTAATCAGAGGTGATGGGAAATTTTTCTTAGTGTTCCTGATAATCTCTAGGGCATCATCCAACTGTGAAATTTTGGTGTTACTGAAGCGGAAAGCAAGTTGCATCAGTAACTAGAACAGGCCAAGACATTTCTCACAAAGCACTTCACGTCCTGGTGTCATCTGGCAAAGTTTCTTTCTCAGTACAGTCTTTTTTCAGAGCTGGAGCAGCAGTTCATTCCTGTTGAATATTTCACATGCATACATTAAAAGTCCCTTCTTTTGGCAATCATAAGCATATTTTAAGAAAGGTTCTGCACATTCTTTAGAGTAAATATCTTTTTAAAGGGCTTGAATCTACACTCAAAAAAAGTCTCTCAGCTCAGTAGACTTGCAATCATGTCCTCAACAAGAAGCTCTTGATTTCACATGGGCAGGGAGAAAATACATAAGACTGTCAAAATGCTTGAAGATTCAAGCACATAGCTTGACACAGCTGGAAAATTTCCCCTTTATGGAGTGAGGCTCAAAGATAATTTTTTAATTAGAAAAAGAAGAATCATTCCCTCCATCAGATGCTTAAACTTAAGGTTGTGTTAGTGAAAAAATAAAACCTTTAAAAAATTTCACCCAAACAAATAGCATCTTCTTGTTGTGGTTGCTAGGCATAGGTTTTCAAATTCATTTATGTGGAGACCAAACAGAAGTGTGTTGTTCTTACTGAAGTGCTTCAGGATAGCTAAACTTCTAGTGCATAAAAGAAGAAGGAAGTTTAAAAAGACTGAAAACATTTTCAATTCAAAAGAAGAATCTTCCCCAACCCAAAGGACTATTCAAACATCAGTCGGGTCTCTTAGAAAAAGCTCAGTTATTTCAACAATGTTGGACAGAGCTGAAACTGACTCGGCAATTTTATTTCCATTTAGCTCTTCCAGGTACTTTATTATTACCGATTGTAAATGATGAATTAACATTTATTTCACATTTTTAGGAACTATTCATTAGTTTAGCCCTTCTTATCCTATACCTAAAGATTTTTTTTCCAGCTATATTTAAAACAACATTATTTCAAGAGTTATAATACACACAAAATAATTGAATCATGAACAGTTATGGTATATAGGAGAGAAGTTTACAGGCTAAATTTAAATTGACCAATATTTAGGTGTTCTTGCAGCATAGAGAACTGCTGAACAGATACTAATGGACAGGTTTATTGAAGCGCACAGAGAGAGCTAGCTGCAAGCTTCCTATTTCTTTTTTAGGCTGAACCTTGGCTCACAGTAATTTTTTTTCTGATGAAGAAGATACTGTGTTACTGCTGGATGCTCTTGTTTTGAGTGTGTTTTACAAATTTCACTGTGACAGGAGCTAAATGAAAGCTCATTTTCTCAAATTACTAAATAGTATCATGAATTCTAGCTAATTCTGGACATTTCAAAAAAGTTTCTCATTGTGATGATTAATACAAGCTCTCCATAATAAATTCACAAAGGGATTAACAATTTTATCAATTTAGCAAAAGTAACTGGATCTTAGCATTAATTGCCGCCTTGAAAGTCTATCCTAAACAAATCATAATGCCTCAGATCCAAAAGAGAATCAGTTCTCTTCTTAACAGGTAGATACTTAGTTGGATGTAGCTTCTTGATACCATTTCTTCTAAATGAAAGTTCATGCTGGTATTGTGCTTTTAGAATGAGCTACCTGTCACTGATTGAGTAAATTATGAAACAACATTTCTGGGGTCAGGGTACCATGCATGCCAAGGTCTGCCTTTCAAGTGCAGGACCTGGATGCAAAATCTGTATGCACACTCATGAGGCACATAACTTTCCCTGAATACTTCAATGATCAGCAGCAAGGTCACCCACTGCTTATGTAAGTCTGAGTACAAATTTTTTGTGTCTCAGTTTCTTTGTGTGAAAATATGCTGGTGATACATTCCTTAATATACTAGTTAGGATGATTAATTGGTTAGTGTTTGTGAAGTAACAGCATGTTGAAACCTGCTTAGCTCCCCTCCTTGAACTCAAGGATAGAGTTATATGAATTCTCTCTTAAAGAACTTACAGTCTTGCTGTTTGAGACATCCATGTTGCTTAGATAAGCAATAAGATAAGGCTCAGCTTAACCTGCTGAACCTGAGATCTCATTCAGCTATCTCGGTCTGTGAACAGCTGGAGTTAATTCTATCCCTGGTATGAAATGTATACATTGCTTTAAGTATCTCCCTGATGCTTTGTTTAATGTTTATGCAAGTTTACACATGCTTATATATAGAATTTTCTTAATGGAGAGCTAAAATCAAAAGTCGCATAGAAACAATACAAAGTGCACCAAATTTGGACTACAGAAATAAGGGAAAAGATGCACAAATAAATTACCTACCTTGTAGGTGAACAGCACAACAAAACTCATAAAATTTCCAATTCAGCAAAAATATCCTTTCTATTTCTGTTCCCTTAATAAATGAATGAATACTACCAAGCCTGCTGGAGACAAATAGGGTGGTATGTGCTTGTCATGCTAACTAACATCCATATAGATACTAGGACACTTGCTGTTATTGTGTCATGAAAAAAATCTGTGATAGCAGGAGAACAAAGGAAATTCAAAGTCTCTTCAAAGATTATTATGCAAACTTTACAGATTTACTTGCACAGAATTACTCATATCACACCACCAAACAGGTGAGTATGACTGCCCCCAAAACTCTGCAGATAAACCCTGTAGAAACAAGCTGTATCTATATATATTTGCCTGAGTTTAGTGCTACATCTAGCTACAAATTTTGAAAGTTGGTTACAGAATATGCTGCACCTCAGACCTGATGGATTAAAATAAATAATTATGAATATAATTTCTTTCAAAATAAGTAAATCCCAAATTAGAATATTTTGGAAACTAGTAGGAAAAAGAGCAGCTAAAGAGACCTGGATTATTCACAGACTTAGACAAGATGGAAAACAATTAGATCATCTATCCCATTCTCCTGCCAATGCAGCATTGTTTCCTGCGGTACATTTTCTAATGCTTAGTTTTTGAAGTCCTTTTAGAAGGGATATTCCAGCATTTCCTTTGGACACATACTGGCACACTGTCAGGCAGGTTTATCCTCCCTCTCTTCAATCAAGCATTTCCTGTCTCTTCTTGCTTCATCTTCCACTCAAGAATTCTTCCTCCTGCTTAGTGCCAGAGCCTTTCAGGAATCCAGAAGGGACACACTGCCTACAGGAACAGATATTACCAGAATAGGATATTTCACAGTATGGAAACCTGTAGCAGACAATTTTAGGAGAACATTCTAGTAGGCTCCTTTTGCTGGGCAGGATGCACCTGAAAGGTGCTTAACCACCTTGGAACATTTTCAGTTCTTCACTGTGAATTTTGGGGAGAATGTCTGTTGAAAACAAAGGTTGACTGCCTTAGATCAAGTTAGACGGACTGCTGAATGGACATCCTGCAGTGAAAAATGTCACTATGTCACTAGTGATTAGCCCCTTTAAATAAGTGAACATAAGAAAGAGGCCTGAAGAAAGCAGAAAAATACATAGAAAAACATTGGCCCAGGAGAGACTGAATACAAACCCATCTGTGCTGGATGGATGTGCTCAGGAGAGCATCACATCTAGGTACAATATTCACAGTCATGCTACAAACAGTAGCCCACGGCAACTCATCCCAAGCAGTTCTCTTATTGACAGAGTAGTTGTGGAAAAAGATTTATTACCACTCAGCAGGCTGTGTGCAGACTCAGCATCGTGAAATCCTGGCATGTCTTGGTGAAGAGATCCCTCTGCAGTTCCTGCAAAAGCTGGTGGTTCCCAGGGAACCCCAGGTCAAATATGGTCTAAAGGTTTTAGACATCTGAATAGTCAAGTCAAGACAGGAATTTAAGCAGGGTTTGCTGAGTGGAAGTGTTAAGTTTGTCAGATTGAATAATACAGCGTTTTAACCTGAGTAGTCCAAGTCTGCTGCCTTGATGACAACATTGTACTACAGGTCATGATAAGTGTCATTCTTGAGCTAGAGGTTTAGCTTTGTCTTGAAAAAGCCTTGCCAGAATACTCGGGGATATTTTCTGAGAACAACAACAAATGTTAAATATCTTTTTGTTCTTCAGATTTGAGCAGGTGGACTTCGTAGTCATTGGTCTTGCAAAACAGCTCGCAGCAGGGAAGAATTAAGTTTCCATTATCTAAGTCAAAAGACTGGCCAGATATAAAACAAAAATGATGAAAGAATTTGGTTGTAATTTGGTCTGGGTCTTTGAAGGGATAGAAATATTCTTGGATGTGTCCTTTGTTTTGACACATTTATGTCAATTACAAATGGAAGGGCAAAGTTGGAGTATTATTTCCTCCCAAGTGCCTCAGCCCCACTTTGTTCTAGTGTCTCTGACAGAATCCCTTTGACAGTGAATAAACTTTCTCTTTTAATATAATTGTTCTTGAAGGTGTTTAAAGCATCCAGAAGAGAAAAAGAAATAGTTCTACAAGTAATTTGTTAAAATCTGGAAAGTATCTATAGCTTGTAACTTACACAAGGCAATGTAATTTTAATAAATCTTTTGCTGCTCTTTTGGGAAAAAAAAAAAAAAAAGTAGAGATAGAAAAGCTGCTTCAGTAACTTATTTCATTAAAATTCAGAGAGCTAAATCAGTGTCTTTTCTTTTATGTTTTACTGAAACTGTCCTGGGTGCTGCTTACTTCAGCATCAATTTCAGGAATGAAAGCTAATTAGTGAAAATAAAGGCAAGCACATCTGGAGTGAAAAAGAAAAACAGGTTAAAAATTAGATCTTTACATACTTCATTTAAAGAACTGTACAAGCATTCAAAAAGGAGAAAAGCAGAGCAAAAGTGCTGAGAAGTGCAAGATTTTTGTCCCGAATTACTGAAAATTGGATGATCATCAACTGACATCCAATTTCTATTTTAAAACATAGGTCAGCCTTAAAAAGGTTTTTTTTTAAATTTTGATCTAAGTAGAAAAATATATACTTGTTGTTTTGAAAAGAGGGAGAAAAATGTAGAGTGTTTTGCAGTGCTGAATTATTAATTAGCAACACAGTAACCATTGGTCCGACCCGCACACCATGCTTCCTACTTAAGTGATGCCCTCCCTGGGAGTGCAGGGACAGTGAAGCTCCATTGGGCACATCTGTGCAGCTTCAATGGGTGGTAAATTTGGGGTTTCAATTAATTATTTTCTAGTAAACTGTGGAAAGGCAGTTCCTGGGAAAGCAGTAGAAAACTTGTCCCATTTGAGTGCGCAAGCTTCACCCATGCCAGAGAATGTTTTTGGCAGCAAATGATGAGGCATCCTAAACTAAATTTTAAGCTGCACCCTGACAGAAGGTGAAGTGAAGAACAACCATCCACCTCTAGTGAAGGTTATGTTTATAGACAGGATTGTAGCTTGGGCAAGCCTTCTCTGGTTAGGGCTTGAGGCAGTAGCTTCAGGGCAGAGACAGCACAGTAACACTGCAAAGACCTTAAGATCAGCTCAGTATTTGTGGTGAGATTAAAAAAAGAAAAAACACCTTCTATTGAATCAACAGTCACAGGAACTGTGAAAAAGGTAAAAGGAGCAACTTAGACCTATACATGGAAGTTACCATCTGTAGTATTTCCAGCTATTCAATCAAATGCACAGTTAGTCATAAAACTTAGTAAAAGAAGCACAATTCCCCTGAAGAATCAGAGGGAAGAGAAATCTGAATCACAGGCTTTTTCTCTTATACAAGCAGCAAAACAGTCAGGTATTTGGCAACACTTGTATGAGGTCTATAAAATTGAAAAGAGGAGGAATTTTAGGTACTTGCACTATTTTCACTCTCACCCACAAAAATCAAAAGCTTATTTTTTCTCCTAATACAGAGAAATCAATTACTTTTGCATCTATGAATTTAGGAATTTGTCATCAGAAAAACTAACAACAAAGTAAAACCCAAAAGCCCAAATACTGCACAAAAATACCCAGGCACCACACATCCCCAAACACACCACAATCAGTTTGGTAGGTAGGTATGAAACAGAGATGTAGGTGGGCAGTGTAACACTAGTTGAAGCTATTTGATTTTCACCATAGCAAAACAGGTGAAGTCTGTTTAATAAGCCATCATCTTTTAGAACACAGGAGGAGCATTTCCTTGAGATGCATTTTCTGTTTTCCTCTCATTATTCTTTAGAATGGAGAGGGATGATGCCTCCTTTTCTGTCTGGGGCAGATGGTTTCACAGCTTGAGCTACTACTTTGATAAAAGCAGAGGGGGAAAAAGCTTTCTAAGTCCAAATTCCCATGAATAAGCACATCAAGCATCTTCACAAACACTTCACAACAGCTTCCAAGCTTAGTGATGGCGTTGCCTTGAAACAGTCCATTGAAGAAGATTAAATCAAGTAAATACAACAAACTGTAATGTGTTTATAATATTTTTTCACATCTAAAATAACTTCTTTTTAATGCAATTATGTTGTTCCTGGAAAAGACTCACTGCAGAGACAGATTACAAGCTGCTTCATTCCCTTCTCCTGTTAAAAGGATCTCTGTTCACTAGGAAGAACTCTTGTAAGGCAAAGGACTTCTAATCCAGTTGTAGGCAACTTATTGACTCTGTATCACTACATGTGTATGAACCACCTTCCTTATTAATCCTTGGAGATTTTACATTGAGCAGAGCAATTGAAAACCCTTTGTGGATAAGCAGTTGTCAGTATGGGTCTTCCAACAGAAGCCAGCTTGACATAAATCATTTCCATTTAAGTTTCAATTGATATTCCATGCCATTTATTTCACGGACGCTGCCTCATCCCAACTCCTTTATCTGCTCTACATCATGGAACCCAGCCCACTAGAAGTACAAGCTGTGGCAAGCAGTAGAGACCATGAAACCTGATGAAAAGCTCACTCTTGTTTGTGCTGTCCATTACAGCACCAGCTCAGCCCACAGATCTTGGTCAGGTATTTTAGCAATGCTGCGAAAACCACAGCTCTCCCAGCTTTGTAGACAGATACACAAACCACTGTCGCTCTTTGGGTGTGAATGATTGCTGACAGCACTGAACTGTGAGGTGCAGAAGGCAGTTTCTGATTATGGAGGTCACAGTCAAGTCCTCTAAGAAAAAATTCCAGTGACTTCAGCTCCCACACAAAGCAAACATACTGACTAATAACACTTGGTCTCCCTTCTCCATCAGATATGACACTTAAGCTCTGTCAGCCACCTAAGAGTTGCTAAAATAAATATGCAGTGCTACTAGCGGGTACTGTTTCCACTTGTTTCTCCCTCCCCGCCCCAATTCATTTTATCAAGACAGTTTCTCCAAAACAAAAAGAAACTCTAGGTTTTTTGACAAGGAAGGAAGACCTCAATTTTGTATCTGCTTTTTTAAATTTACCAAAGCATTTGCATTTACATTATGTAGTAATATTTGTCCAGTGAGTCTGACTCGTGATGTTCAGACTCCCTCTTTGTGTTGTCCCTCTGACATGAACACTGCACTCAAATCAGAGAGACATATTTTATCAGATACACTGCTTTCTTTTCTTTAAGGGTATTTCGAGATGCAAATTCTCTATAAACTTACAGAAATATAAATACATGCAGACCTGAACTCCAAGCCTGTTCTCACACAACTAAGTTGTCTTTCTTTCCTTTTTTTCTTTTTTAAACTATTTTGGTTTTATCCCATATTTCATCCAGGTTTCACAATTGTTGTACTTTGGAGATATGTTTCTTAAAGCAGGTTCCCACTTCCATGGCAAGGTCTACTGAACATTTCAAATTAAGGATTACTGTTAAGCTACATGTAAATTTTTATGTGATAGTTCACTTTTGTTTAATTGGTTTAGTAGGGAAACTCAGATTATGCTTTTCTTATGAATATCTAACAGAAAGATTCCAGTGTAGAAACAGCTAAAGCAGAAATGAAGATACATTAATATTTTTTAATTTATTTCTGCAGTTAATTCCTTAGCTGATTCATCTGATTTCTGACTGATTTCACAGGTCACTGGACTTGCCAACACATTTTTGCTCTGAGTCACTTCTTTGCCAAACCAAAGAGAAAGGAAACAAACAAACTTGTCTTTCTTCCTCCACTGCTAAATACAAGACAAGGCAGGAAATAATTATGGAGACAACAAAAGGAGTGCAAGTACTTTTACTTTCTGTGCATAAGCACCCATGTATTCTTCCATGAAAGAAATAATTTAATGCATAAAATTTTAGCAAATATTTCAAAGCCAACAATACTTGACTGTTTAGTTCTGAATCAGTTCTTCTTTATAGTACTTTAAATGTATACCTCTGAAACTAAAGAGCTTTATATTCCAAGCTAGATCCTCCATCAGATGCCAGTGCAATTCACAAACGTATCAATGTGACAATCCACCCTTCAAAGTGAAGAAAATTCTGCATTTAAACCAGAACACCCTGTTACTAGATACTCAGGTAGTTTCCTATTATAAATGTAGCCGAAGCGTCACACTACAACAAGTGCTTCCTGACAAAAGGCAGAAGTGCTCTTCATAATGTGATAGGGACAGATTATACAACAGCTTTCACATCTTTTGTTGGGACACCGTTCACCATATTCTATGGATACAAACCTTTAAAAACGTTAGCATTTATTTATTTCTACCCAGACTTCACTGTACTAAATGAAACAGACTGGTTTTTTGGCATCTGTACGACCTTAAATTTATTAAAGGATGAATCTATGGTAAGTTCAAATGCTAACTCAATTAGGGTGTTTACACGGAGTCTTTGCACAATGTTTATGACATGAAGTTTGAAATAAAATCCAGACATATTCTGTTTCTGTTTTGTACCACAAAGATTGCAGTGCAGCTAGGAAACATACTTCAGTGAGTCACATCTTGGAAAAGAAAAAGATAAATGACTAAAAAATGCAATAATAGTCAGATATCTGGAAATAAACACTAACTGAGCTATCAGATTTTTTTGTAGTCCAGCTCACAATCACTTCTAGTCCATGTTCAGGATGCTGCTTCTGTTACCCAACTTAAAAAAAAAGGAGACGATCACTTCTCTTGATGACATTATATCTGTAAGAAAGGCAACAGAATTAATTGCTATTGCTGTCCTGTATTCAGCTGAGTAAGGCTGTAGAGTTGAGAGTCCAGTTGTTTACCATTTCAGCTTCTAGCTTATCAATAGCCCTTAACATATAATTTCATTTAAATAGAGGAACTTGGAGCACCGTGCAAACACAATGAGCCAGTGCTTTAGTCTTGCGAAGACACACAGCATTGTGCAGGTACCCCTGCCATGAAACAGGAATTAGCAGCAGAAATTGCATATGTACTTACAGCAGCAGAAATTGAGAGGCCAGACAACAATAATTCTCTTCATATCATATACCTATGGGGGTTTTATTGCACAGAGGCATTCATTACACATAAACATCAAAGGAAAAAGGAGTAAAGGTTGCAGTAAGTCATGAAAAACAATGTCAAAATTCAGGCACTTGATGCATTTGAAATCTTACCTTTGCAATTCTAACTTTTCACTTCATTCCTGCTTTTTGGCCAGGGTAAGAACTGTGTAGGAAGTTGCAGTCCAGTGCGTCTGTACAGCAGAGTGGGGTATGTTCTACAAGTAACTTTCTGGCAGTGTTCGGCTCCAAATATCTCTTCCTCACCTAAATACATTGCCACAGTTGAAAGTTTTTGAGTTAGGCCTACACCCCTTGTCACAAGAAACACTGCCTTACTCATGTCCTCTGCCTCAAAGCAGGGCTTTCTTACATTGCAGAGGTTTAACCAGAAACAGGACCAAAGTAATCTTTAACCTGAAGCAACCTTTTTCAAAAAGTGCATTACTGTAACAGCTGCTTGCTGCATGCATTGCATTTGCAAGCATATACTGTCACCTTTTCCAAGTGGTTAGGAATTTATTTTGAAGCAAAACCAAAGGGGAAATATCCAATAAGTCATCTGATTTATTGCAGTAACCCTCATATACATGCAGTGTTAAAGTGATCATATGGTTGGCTGTAGAAATGCCATGTAATTCAGTTCGGTGAAAAGGTTTAAAGGATTAAGTGATACACATATGCTTTTGTAATTACATCAACATGTAATTACAGGTTTTAAGAAAAGTGCTAAATCATTGTATAGGATATGCAAGCTAAACCAAAAGCCTCCTTTGGAGAGAAAAGTGAAAATATTTATTTGCCAAGTTAGATAGCAAAAGTTTTGGCACCTCTGAAGATCTTGAATGTGTCTACACGTAGGTGTGATTCAAAACAGTATACACACATTTCCAACAGCAAGATCTGCAATTCCTCACCATCCTACCAAAAATCCTAAAGGATTCTTATAGGCCGTACTACCTTGGCTGAGCCTGCATGTTCACTGGTGCCAGATGCCATTCTGAGCAGTTTTAGACTCCAGCATGGACAGCAGGACTTCGTGTCCAAGAAGTCCTTAATGCTGTGTTATTTGTGAGAAGTAAAACATGAGGGCTTACCTTTCTTTCTATAGTTTTGTTTGTTTGAGCTTGGGGATTTTTGGTTTTGTTTGTTTGTTCTTCTAAAAAGAAATGTTTATTTAGTATGTTTCCTGGTCTATCCATCTATTCCTCCCCTGAATAACTTTTGAGATTGCTGGGCAATTTGAAACTCATCCTGAAAGTCTAAAAGAAAGCCATATCTTTGCACAAGTTCCTGAAATCAGTGGGTGAGCAAGGGGTAGAGACACAACTTGGCATCTTCACAGACAGAAAGGCAGACAAGATTCATCTGTTAGTCATTCAGTTTGGCTTCAGAAAAACAAAGAATGCAAATCCAGGAGAAATCAAAATTCATTGGTTTTGCTGCTAACATAGCAACTTGGAAAATCTTAATCTTGCTATCTTGGGTGATACATAAATAAACCCAATCCTGCTTCCTTACTGTTGATTGAGGTAGGAAGGGAACATCAGTAGAAATACAGTGAGATAATACAGTTTAGGAACTTACTCTTGTATTCCACTCCAACACCACATCTTCCAAACATCAGACTGTTTGGTTGGGTTCTTTTGTGCTTTGTTTGTTTGTTTTAAAGTGTCACAGGACAGTTATATGTTTCAGAATAATGATATTTTCTTCAGGGAATATTTGATGAGACTATTCCTCAAGGACCCAATTTAGACTAATGATACTAACTAAATAGCAATGATACACACATAACTCACTTTTAGCCAGCATTCTGCTTCAGGGTGATCTGCATGGCAGAAAACCAGAATTCATTACATTTTTCACTGGCTTAACTTGTCATGTAAAATCAGGCTAGGACTCCCTTGTGGCTAACTCTGACTACAGCTCTTGCGGTGCTGTACCTGTCATCAAAAGGTAATTTCCATTAATAATGCAGATATTTTCATGGTTAGGCTGTAGAATGAGCAAGGGAGAGACAGGGATAGGTTGGTCTTAAAGGAAAAAATCTCTAGAATAATTCATTATGAAAAAAGCTGTCAGGCATAGGAGTTTATATCCCATTTTGAAATGACCTTTTACTAACATTAGTGACTCACAAAAAATGGATTAAGATTTGAGCCACATGGATGTTACACTGGTTTTGAGCATGATGGAAGAATTCACCAACTTCAGTCTATTAGGTAACCTAGTTTTGACTTGGGTTCCATGTTTCCTTGAATAAAATTACAGTGATCTACCACAGCTTTTGTCCTATGGGGAAAGAAGTGTTCAAAGCTGTTTAAGTGATCTGAATGTTTTTTTCCACAAAACTTCTTTTATAGCTTTATTAGGTTCTTGTAAACTCTCTGAAAAAACATGAACCCTGATCATAAAACATCCTAACTAGAAAAAGATGAAAGAGGGCTTTTTCACTTAATTTGTACTAAAGTGTTATCTTCTACTCTTAACAATGTGTTTGTAATCAGTTTCTAATCAGAACTTTATTTAAGTAGATTCAGACTTTAGTATCTGATATTTGATCAAAATATCAGATGTCCTCATGGACATACATGAGGACATATATTTCAAAGATTTTTGCCTTGACTCAGTAAGGGAATGCTCAGCTTTGCATTTTAAGGGCCAGAAGTTGCCCTTACAGGTTTAAAAGCCTGCTTGCAGATGGATTCAGCTGCAACTAGCTGCTACAAAGAACGTGCCCAACAAAACATTTTGCATTTTGAACTTGAGCAAAGAAGCCTAAAGACAGTCAAAAAATTCAGATGAAGATTTCTGGATTTTGTTTTCTACTACTAGTATTTGCTCAGAGAAACACACTTACCAGAGAAGCTGAGTGAAAAAGTAGGTTGCCATGTTAAGAACACCACTGAATATGGCAGAGCCAACATGCACACCAGACTGTTGGTATTATGCTGAAATAGCCACATTTCTGTCTAGCTTGCCTTCCCATGCACTGTCTGCATCCAGCATCCTGCCTCAGTGGCATATGTGTCCCATTGAATTGATTAAGAGGAATGGTAATTATTCAGATCATCTTAATCATTTATTCTTCTGCAGTGCACATACTTGTGCCAGGTCCTTCCACTGCTCACTCACCGTCAGCAACAAAATTCAGCTAGGTTTCCATGTGCAAATTCTTTTGAATATTATCCGCATCCTAACCAAATGTGCAAATCTTGGGTGGATGTGCAAATCAAGGGCACATTACCTGGGTACAAGACCAGTGTTAACATAAACACAGAATTTGTGGAAGGAGAACAGCCTGATGATCTATCTTTTTGAAAAAGAATGAGCCCTTTCCACTCCTTGTTTGTTTTTCCTCATGCAAAACCTTCCATTTAGCAACACATTTTAATCTGGAGGACAAGTTAAAGCACTTCAGATTTGTAATGAAGCAGATGACAGAAAAACAGAGCAACCATCATTCCGTCATTCCGATCTACATGTCCCACAGGATGGAAAACAGATGCCAGTGTCCAGCGAGGGGACTGGGTACTGAATTTGAAAGAAAAGGCAAAGGAATTATTGCACTGTTGGGGGGGGGGGGGGATCCTTGCCTGAGAATGCTGTACACACAGTAGAAACCTGAAAGCTTATCACATATTCTACTATATTTACTGCTATTGAAATACCAGATTCTATGTTTTGGCTTTTTTATCTAGTCCTTCTCAATCTTAGGGATTAAGCAAAATGAGTTAGTAACAGAACACCTTAAAAAATAGTAAAGTATCCTTTAAAATGTTGAAGTCTGCATATTTAGAAATAAACAGTTAATCACCAGAGAATGTAGTCAGACTGCAGAAAAGTAATAAAGTGGTCATCGGTCTATCATAAGCAGTATTGCCTCTTACAGGAATACATACCTTTCCTTTTAACACTGTCAGAGGCCCTTCTCTCTTACCTTTGTAGCTTAGAATCTTATCTGCATCCACTGCAGGCATATTTCAAGCTTCAACACTTTCAAATATTTGCACTAAGTTCTTCAGCTTTTACTAAAATTTGGAAACCATCCACATAAGGGGCCTTTTCAACACTTTGCCTTCAGGTAATGCTCCTACTTTCTTGAAAACAGAACTTTACTTAAGATGAGTCAGGTATAGACACAGTTCACAATATCCACAATATCTGGTGTCTTCCTGCCAGAGGTTATTTAGAATGAAAAATAGAAACAGGAACTATGCTCTCTAAACTAAGTCTTTAAAAACAGAGACTTCGTAATTATGAATGCCTTATTCCTCATTACACTATTTTTTGCTATCAAACTCAGAATGGTAAAATGAAGGAGTTGGGTGGCATCAAATCAAGGCACTTCAAGAGCCTTTGGTGCAACATGGCTTTTCATGTTATGTAAATCCACCTCTATAGTCCAGAAGAACATGGGAAACACCAGACAGATTACTCTGCCTATAGGCTGGTAGGAGAGATCCCTACAGAGCAGAAACACAAGATACTTTCCCTGCCAGACTTGGGAAGAGACACACAGCCACAAGTAGGTTTAGCTCCCTGTGCTCCATCTTCTACAGTCACCTACTGAGGTAGACCTGGTAGTGTTTGTGAGGTTAATGTGCCATTAAAAGTTATAAAGCTGTTGATAATTTTCAAAAGTATTTTTGTTCAAAACTTACTACATTTGAGTTACATTTAATTCATATTTTTCAAGCCTTTGTGAAGTATAAGGTTCACAAGCAGATTTACCAAATAAGATGTAAAATTCTAATATAATCCCTCCCATTTCAGGAGAACTAACCTTTATAACATCTCTGCCTTTATTTTATTAACAGATACAGGATGGAGAAAGTGTATGCATGTATGGTATAGAGAAGAGGGAAGTTGGCAAATTAATTCAGAAGTGGTTAAATGCTTATCCTACCTTCCCTCCTTCCTCCCCTCCCCCAAAAGTACAAAACCAAATCACAGCACTTTTTAGAGGCCTAAAGATTGACAATCATTCCTCAGTGGTATTTTTTCAAAGTATGGTACGCAGATATGCTATCAGCTCAAAGTTTAAAATATATATATATATATAAATACACACACTCGTTATTACTTTTTCCCCAGAAGAATGACATTTAACAAACATAAACTCACTTCAAAAGACTTAGTGTTTCATTCTGGTTCTGAAATTCATATTTCCATTTTCACTGTCTCCTTAAGTGTAACAGAGAAAAAAAAAAAAAAGAGTATTAAAAATATAACAAGAGTCAAGAGCACTTACCACTTGGAAGAAGGAGGTGTAGGAAGCTACAACCAGCTCCAAAATGGCCCCAATAGGGCTGTAACTTCTTGGCTCTACCAATAACGAGGACAACGCCACAAAAAGAAGCACAGTGGGGAGAAAAATCCTTGTTGCTGTTTTGCCAGCTTTCAGATATGGTATTTTTCATTAAGAACTAGATGTCCTCAAGAGACTACATGATTTTTGCATTTAAAAACAAAAACAATGACCCCAGATCTTTTTTTATTAAAACATATTTACATAGAAATGCAAGCACAAAATATGAAAACAGTCCTCCTGCATCCAGCTCCTGAACCAGTGTAAGGACAGGGAGATGGAAATAATACACCATACTTAACAGGCTGTGGGAAGGGCCAAGTGAGACAACAGGTGTACCTCAGTACTAAGGAGGAGTTAGCAAGTGTTTTCCATCATCACAATTCTTCTAGTTTCTTCCTGTATCTTTGTTTTTCATGGTCTGTTAATGTTATTTATTCAGTATCAAGAACATTTTTTAGTGTTTTTCAAGTGCTGTGCAAGTTCCAAGTTACTAAAATCATTTAAAGCTAGTTAATATCTGTACAAGCTTCTATAAGCTCCCCGAAAGTAGCTGAAAATTATCTCTTAAGACAAAACTGAGTAAAGTTAGGCCTAATTTCACACAGGAGTCAGGACACTTGCACATTGAGAAGTGGCCGGTAGCCAGCTAGGAAATGAACTTCCAGTGCTTTGGCTAGTTTGTGTCATCTGCCCATACATAAGCACTGTAATAAATAAACATGAGATTATTTCTCTCTCAGCCAAAATAAGGAATAATTTCCTCTGACTTTATTTTTGGAAGGCAGGAGTAGATAAATCTATTAGCATGGACAATGTAAAAAAAAAATCTCAGGTTATCTTACAAAAAGTTGTTAAATTACATGTTAGAGAATATAACGGTGCTTAACTGCAACATACATACTTTGGACTGAAACTGTAACCCTAAAACCACCCCAGAGCTGCCACCTAAGCATGAGGGGACCTAAACTTCAAAGGTGCCTTACTTGTAGAACTTCCTTCTGTGATGAAGCCACTTGCCTAGAAGAACATGAAAGACAAATAAATTTATTAGGAGAATAGTGATGCTTGAAGTTTGAAGTTAAATGAAAGTAAGAACATATGAAGAATAAGAATCTGTGTCTTCAGAAAGGCTTATTCCTACCATGTGACTTTGAGAGAGTGTTCCTTTAACACAAATAAGAAAATTTTGCAGGAAAATATAATAAAAGGAGATCAAAACTCGTCACAGAAGTGAAGCAAACTTTGAAATCTGAAATAACATTTTACCATGAACATTTCCCTATCCTTACACTGCTATGCTAAGAACATGCTTGAATCGTGGAAGTTAGTCACATTTATATGAATTCTACTTTACATTTCTTGCATTGAACCTGACCTCTGATGGCTTCAGACATGAAATCTGAAGTCAGTCTTCCCTTTCACTTAGCCTCACTTCTTTCAGAATGACTCAACAGAGAAGTTTGTTGCTTAATGCTGTTCCATAAAACAGTTAATCTAGACTTGACCTTATAAAGCCTGACCCCTGTACATCATACTTCTGGCACAGATCTGATCCCATGCACATAGGGCTGGCTATTAGTGATTTGCTTTAGATTTCCAGGGACTCAGTGCAGACTGGAGTGAATTTTTTTTTTCTTCTAATTATCCAGTCCAGAAAGAGTAAGGTGAAAAAATCAAATAACTCTCATGCTGATCTCTGTACTAACCTCGTTTACACAATATTTATGGTCCTAAAACAATAACTTTTTCAGGTCAGCAGGCATAAGGCAAGGGTACTTCCAGTCACTCCTTCTGCAAGTCATGCAGAGAGGACTCATGTCAACATGCAGGAACTCAGTCTGATAGATAATCAGTACGTACAATTTCCTCTGAAGAAAGGCAGAATGAAAAATACCTGCAAGATGATTGTAACAGATAATTAGTGTACCCTAAATATTCACCTTGTATGCATATGGTAGAAGGTCTGTAGCTCAGCCTTGTTACATCTAGTCCATAACCCTAAACAAAAATACTGAATGCCTGGACCAAGGTGCTTATATCTGTGCTTAGCCACAGCTGAGCACAAAAATTCATTCTCCCAGTCTCTTGAAAATTTTGATGCTCAGCATCTCTGAAAAGAAGCCAGGCTTTAGGCAGTGACATTTGGAAAATGTTGGCCAAAGCTCTGTGGTTAAGCTGTACGTACCTTGATAAAGAATTTTGTAAACATGGAGCAAACAAGCAATCATTGTTTGGGCTGTAGGCAGCAGTGCTTGAGATATGCACAAAGGAACATTTTGATTGGAAGGACATAATACCAATGCAACATTAGCTTGAGGTGGCTGAGGGGGGGTCCACCTGATGGCTGATAAATGCAAAGGCTCATAAACCTGAGGCTACTTGTTCCTGGTTACTATATTTTTAAGAATTACAAGTTTTGTTTTCCCCATTCCATGGATTAAACATGCAAAATCCTTTATACCATATCTCAGGGCTTAAATAGCGCTTTTCCTGACATTATAGGCAGCACTATGAATTGTGAAGAATTTTTGGAAAATTTAATAGAAAAGCAAAAAGCCCAGACACTCTAAGTGTACCCTGCTTACTGGATAATTGACCCTTTTCTTTCTCTTTTGCAGCACATGCTTTTTTCCTTCTAAAGTTCTTTAGGGATTGTTCTGGCAAAAGCAGATGTTACTTTACAAAACACAGCATTTACTAGTTTTTTAACTCAAGACAGTAGTTTTCTGTTGGCTAATTGCCCTAATTCATGACCACTTGCCACAATCTTGGTAACAGCGATAGTAAAACTGATAACATTTGTTAAAGACAAGCTTGCGTTCACAGAGTTTCTTAGCAATCTTTTATTTAGGTTGGTTTCAGTTCTCAAATTGTAACTTACTTTTCATTTGAACAATCACTGATAATTATAAAAATGATTTCAATTTTTCTTCTTGCAATCAGTCATTCAGTCTATGGGCACATATTTAGCTACTTCAAATTCCACACACATCAAATGACTGGAATACACATTCAGAGGAAAGAGGGATTTTGGATATTTGGCTTTCCAAATGCCCAGCTGGAGACAGCGCAAGGCTGTCATAGGCTTCATCAAGTACGGACCAACCATTTCTGAGAACAAAATGGCCTCAAAGTGTTTCAAACTGAGGATCAGACACCTTTTAAACTTGGGCATACTGTCATCATTTGTATCATGCCCAATGCTAGAGTTACTTTTTTAAAAAAAGTAAGGAAGGTGAGACATAAATGTTCATTACTTCTAAAAAACAGGTGTGATTTTCTTTTTGTGATAGTGTCATGGATTGCTCTGCAAATTCCAGCACCTTGGTGTCATAAATAAAGCAAGACTGAAATCTTAATCAGACAAAAGCCTTTTTTTTTCCCCTGCTAGTTTAAGCTAGAAAAAGAGGAATAGAAGGGATCCATAATATATGAGCAAAATTATCTCTAAATTGAGTGTTTAAAAATGTTTCCATCAGGCATCAGTAGATGGGTCTTTAAATGAAAGCCAAGTATTATTTAGGTCTTGCATTCCAAGAGAAAAAATATGAGCCACATATGTTAGTCTGTGTTGACATGTAAAGTACATCACTCCCATTAGAAGGGCTGTTATGGATCTGAATGACCCAAAAGATGCTCTGTGGCTCAACTGAATACCAGAGAACAGAAAGCGTAAATTAATTTGGACACGGATAATTCAATTGTAGTTATTGCACTTCTGTATCAGCCTGTATGTAAACTTCCACCAAACAGAAAACACATGGAAAAGCTCTGCTAAGAGGGCTTGATTCTATGACAGCCTACTTAAATAGACAGCCAAGAAAGAGAGACATTGTCTTGTTTTTTCACTACAGCATTGTTTTTAAGATTGCCTCCAAATGCCCAAATTTACAATTAGAAAGCATTCTCTACAAAGACAGCATATAATTACGTGCTTGAGGTTTTCAATATATGCTTGATGTTTTCAACACTTTTCACTCCAATTTATGCTGGTTTTCTTTCAGTGCTTATACCTCATTCTCCCCTGAAAGCTCTAAAACTGAAATTTTTGCACACACAAAAGCTTCACTTAGTTATTAACTTAATGTATGACATCACTTCCTTTTGTTGTTTATAAGCAAGAAGATTGTTCAGAAATATCCTGGATTTGTGTAATCTAAATTATTTGAAAAAATAATCTTCATTTAGACAAAATAATGCAAAAATCAACATGATGTCAAACTGATACTGATTTCAGTAATAATGACAGTAATTGATTGCCTTCATTCTGCTTAACAACACTGCTTACATTCTCCCTGCCTCTCCTTAAAGTCAATTATTTCAAGACTCAAGGGGTTTCTCTTATGCACATCTGCAAATTCAATGTCAGATCCAGATTCGCATTTTGGTGGTGAATCAAGCTGGCCTTAGTTCACCTAATGAGAGCCCAGTTCTTACCAGACAAACAAACTGAGGTGATTTAATTTTAGTGGGGTTTAACTGACATATTTACTTGCTTTTGCCATCCTTTTTTCTCTTCTAATGAATCAAACATATTACTACACACTGTTGATAAATTGAAAATTATAGGATAGAACAGATAAGATAGACATTAACAACTTTAAACAAAAGACGCCCAGTTTAACTCACTAATATCTGATACCACCAGTCCTTCAAAGGGAAGGTTACATTTTTTTAAAGGATTGGGAAAGAGAACTAAGATTTAAGGATTTTTTCTTTTTATTTAAGCTAGGCATGCTAGAAATACTCGAAATTACTGCACCTTCAAAATTTTATGTCTCAGTAGCATACGCATACTGCTTAACCACACAGGTTACCTATTTGTATTCTCTTTTTATAAATGATCAGCACATCAATAGATAAGGAATTTACTTAAATCCCTGGAAAATGAAAAAGCTGAGACCTGTACACTAATGTATACTAATTTGATATGTATATGCCAGTTGTTTAACCACACTACAAAGATGAAGTCTGAGTCCGCTTTTTAGTACAGAATTGAATGATGCAAAAGAAAAAAAAGACAATTTATTACTTAGTATCTAGTCATGACCTAAGCCAAGTTATGAATTGACATGAATTGGACTTTTTCCACCAATGGGAATGAAACTTGGCTGCTAACATTTCTATTCAAAGAGATACTTGGCTCTACACAGAGCTCAGCAACAAGACCTAAGCTTGGCACTGCCAGTGACTTGCTGGGAACCTTCAGGCAAACAATTCTTTCAATTTTCCTTTGTTTTCCTAACTGAGGAAAGTTAGGTAGTAACAAAGTTGGTAGTAATGAAAGTTGGTAGTAACGAAACCTGAACACTTACCCTAGAAAGTCTTGTGGCTGAAAGTTGTCTTCAGCTCTAACCAGCATTACTACACAGCTGACAGTGTTGGGCATTTCATTTTGTTGAGAGCAAAGGCATCATTTCATTTCTCTGGTTGTGGTATGTCAGCATGGTCCCAAAGGAAGCAATACCCTTTCCCTGTTTTTAAATCCTGACTGAAAACCAGCAGCCTACCTGGTAATGCTGTTTCCAGTGAGCTTTTTACACCTTCACATACATTTGTTGTTATACTATTGATTCACAGGCTTTTCCATCAAGTGGAAATGAGATTGGGCTGCTCATATCAGCAGTGTTGGTTTGCTGCTGAGCAATAGCAATTCATGAGACCTGAAGAGTGACCTTAAGCATATTGCTCATGTTGACTTGTACTGATCACTCCCTGAATTCTTTCATGAGAGGCGCTGAAATCAAACACTTGATGAGGCTGAGAGAAGCAACAGCATCCATGTGTAAGCCAAATCAGGATAACCTCAAGTCACTCTCAGTTTTCTGCTGTAAAGAAAGACTTAATTAAAATATCATAGAATTCTTTCTTGGTCATGTAGAGCACAGAGTTTTCTGCTGATACCATTTGATGCAGTGAAAAAAGTCAGAGGACCAGTTTAAACTGAATGACAGGCATTTCTGCTGAGAAAGCAACAGCTGCCTCACAGACGTTGAACAATGAGGTCTGCTTTGAAGAGCTAATGGAAGTTTATTTGCTCTGCAACAGAGAAAACCTTCAGTTCTGATTTTTTTGAAACATTCTTTCAATAGTTTAGCTTGGGTTTTGCACAACCTTTACAGAATTAAGCACTCTAGCAGACTTCTGCCAACAAAGGTTACTTAATTCCTCAGTAAAGGGGGAGTCTTGTTATTTAGATAAAGTAGCTACTGTAGTAGATTTGCAGATATGTTAAGAGTATTACAGGATCTAGAGGTAGATTTAGGAAGAAAATACTATAAAGCAGAAAAAAATAAACAGAGTACTTATTGAAACTTGAAAGACTTTATGACATGTGATGTGATTGCATCAGATACAAGCAGGTGGAATTGTGTTACCTGCAGTGTATTGCATGTTGCAGAGTGACACTTGATCATAGTTACACTTCCCTTTAAAACAGTCACCTTTTGAATCTCCCACTACTAATTACATTGGAGGAAGAAAACAGAAGCCACAGGGTTCTTCTGTCTGCAAGCTGTCATATTATGTTTTCCTAAGTACCAGTATGTTACCCACAAATTTTTGTCTGAAATTGGACTGGTGAATTCACCTACCCTAGGTTCACTGTGACAGGACAGCAGCTGCTGTTACCAGAGGAACCACAGCAACACAGACTATTTAGTCTAATGCCTTTGCTGTGGTCATAGGGTCACTTTGCAATAGCCATTCTGGAAAAAAATTTCCAGAGTCAACTCAGTTTCCATTCCTTATGTGAACACAATCTTTCATTCTGCTTTACTCACCAAAATGGAAGTATTAAGTACTTCACCATGGTGCATTACAGCAGATGGGCTGCCTGTTGCTGGTTGATGGCTGACTGTGCATGCTTTGAAACAAGGTGTCAGGCTCTTGTCCAGGCTTTACATAGAAACCTCACCTAAATCACACATCTGTGTGTTTAACTAGTGATATAGACACTGGAAAGACACAACCAGTCTAGATTTTTTCAGTTTGTGAAAGTTCATCTGTCAAACCAACCTCTTGAACAAACATTCTGAGATTTTGTTGGAAAAAATTACTTGAAGAGAAATGTTGCCCCAGCACTCTCAAAACCCTGTATGCAAATTTGGTTACTTTAGAGACTAAACAAGTGTTTTAGCAGACTCAGCTGCAGAGGTTTTATTGGCAGGTTATTAGAAGCTGCAAATTTTTTTTAATATATCTTCAAGAAAAAAAATTAGACACTTATGGGAGACTGACAATACTAAAATACAGAGGAAGAAAGAGACACTTGGCAAAATACATGGAGCAAAACACAGAGCTGGTTCTCCTCAGAGCTTGCTTTGCATAAAATATTTATGATCTCCATCGAAGCCCATGGATTTGCAAAAATTTAAAGAGGAGTCAGTCGATGTGTTTGCTGCACAAAGTAAATGCACAGGAATTCTTTCCCCATATTCTTGGATGATGTTTTGTTACTAGAAATTACAAACTAACTAAGCATTGAAAAGTGCTTTTCCCTAACACCACTGAATGGCCCGGTTTATGACTTTTGTTTTGGGATGATAGCAAACTCTGGAATCAATCTGTTTTTAATGTAAGGTGTGATCTATCTTTTTTCTCTACTAGATATTTATTATGCTAATAATATTCCTTTGGTATCTCAACATCCCCATTATTTGACGCTGTGGATATCTGTCAGTGTATAAATATTTCATGAACTACCCATAACCTTGTAGATACACATATAAATCAATAACAATTGTAAGAGAAATTCTGGCATATTTCAAGTCAATGGCAAAACTTTCCTTGACTTCAGCAAGGATCAGATTTTGCTTCTGCCCTGTTTACAATGTATCTAGCAGTGTCACTACCCTTTTAATGCCACCTGTCAGCAGGTGCCTGTGCTAGAAGTTCCAAATAACAACATTTGCCTTATTATCCAGCAAATTAAAACTGTATTTTCTGCTGGCTCACACTGAGCTTTCAGTCCAAGGTGGAGGTGGAGATTGCATACTGCTGGAGTGAATTCCCAGATCATTCCTTGGTGTGTTTGGAGCTAATAGAATCATAAACTGAAGCTGATTTGTGTTCTATATGGCCAGAGAGTTGTAATAAAGTCTTAGGATGGTTGGATCTTCCAAAGCCCCCTGCCAGTTATAACTGTTATTTATACCATTGACCTCATCTGAGCAACTGTCCAACACTGCATTGCATCCAGTAGGTTTCTGTGCTGGCATGTGGCAAACGCGTGAACAAATCATCTGGGTATAGAAATAATAATATTACTGAATATCTTGGATCTCTGGCACACCTTTCAGTCCAAGAGCTTTAAATAACTACACATGTTCATTAATATCTTCCAGCTTCCACTATGAGGTGTGTAAATATTAATATAATCATTCTGTAGATGGGAAGACACTAGCACAGAGCTGTTAAATGCCCTGCCTGCTGTCTGGTACAACTTCTGTGGAAGGTGGACCCTGCATCTAACCTAACAAGGTTGTTTGTTGTGTGCTCTCAGGCAAACCAAGGCAGCTGAAGATAAGTTGACAGCATATCTCTACATGTTCTGCCTAACGTATCCATCTTTTTTCAGTCTAAGAATTGGATCTACCATGTAGGTGATAAATGTCTTCTTGAAAACCACATTTCATTTCCTACGCTGAAGATACTCATGTTAAATGAAATGGTGACCTCTGCAAGAATTCATACCTCTAAGTAATGGAGAGTTCATCTCTGGGGGGAAATTAACCCACAGGGTTATCTTTCTCTGAAGAAGAGCTCATTTTAGGAGAATGAAATACTCATTTTCTCTTGTGATTTTTGGGAGTCAGAGCATATCTTATTTTCCCCATCTTTGGTCATTATCATCCCATATCTGTCCTCAGATATTTTTTCACTTCTTTCCCCAATAAAAATGCACCTGAAAATAATGATATAAAAAGAGAATGTTAATAGCTGTGCAATTCTGTTGCTAGTTTTGATCTCTAACACAGCTATATTGATCAGTCACATACAAATCTGACCCATCTTCCTTCATCAGACATCATCCCTGTCAAGTCCAGTATTAAATTAAAATAACATATCCTTTGTTTTACTGTTTTCGTAAGCAAATATGTTATCTACTAAAACTGCCAACTATCCTGCTAAGATCTGAAATATCTTTTTAATGTCTGCCAGATGTAAAACTTATCCCAGTCAATCTTGTACTATTACTGCCTAAGAAATTAAAGGCATTAACCAGCTGCTGAGGATGGTAAGTAATTTCATGCTTTTGTTTGCATTTGTCAGTTTTTGAGGGAGGAAATGGCTTGTATTTTTCCAGTTTCCAAAAGCTAAATGTTCCATTTAACTCTGTGCTTGCATAGCTTTAGATTATAATTCTGAGGTCCCACATGAAATCAATAATAAAATGTAAGTTCCTAGGAAATATTTAAGTCCCAAGGAAATTCAAGGCCAGGTTGGATGGGGCTCCGAGCAACCTGCTTTAGTTGAAGATGTCCTTGCCCACAGCAGGGGCATTGGAACCAGATGATCTTCAGGATCCTCTTCCAACCCAAACCATTCTAAGATTCTATGATCCCCCCATCTCCCTATGACTTGGACACCAGTGAAGGTGTTTAAGTCTGTTAAATTCTCCACACTTTGAGTCATGGAAACAGAGGACGGATTTATTTTCTATCATATACAACACAGAAATTTTCTATGGGTAAAGTTATATCCGTGTTGGAAGTTAAAAGTTTATAGATCACTTTGACTGACATATCACCAAGATGTTATCCAGAACAAGGGTGGAACTTACCTATAAAGTGATTTTACAACTATTGTAGCATATTACTTCACATTAATTCAGGTTAAAATACCAAGGATAAAAGTAAGTAGGCCTAACTCCTATGGAGTTCTTCCACATGCACGTAAGTTTGACTTTAGTACTAATTGTAGTTTGAACTCTAGAACGGAGAAGTTATATTGCCATGTTCAGATGGCTACAATATGTAGAACAATTTAGATTTAGCCACTCCATCCCATTCTATCAAAATCCTTCTTGCTACCTCCTGAAAAGGCAGACATCAGACTCAATTCTATGTTTATGGAAAAGTAAAATGAAATGAATGAACTAATATCATCCTGAATTTATCTTAATTAATCTAAAATGATACACATCTGATTTAGACTTAAAAAGACCATTTCCATTCTGCTGGCCAGCATCTTACAATCCATATTTATTCAATATCTGTGCTTTCTACACATCTTCATAAATTCAGATGTATTAGAACTGTGATTAAAAACATTCTATTACCAAAATCTTTCTGTTAAGTCAGAGGAGGTATCTATTTTTAGAATTAGTAAATATTTTTATTCTCAGGGAATCATCAAAGCCTGGACCTTCTGTGGCTTTTTATAGCTGAAATATTTACAGAATCTCTGCTTAGTTATGTTTCCATTCAAATGGAAATGTAACTAAGCAGAGATTCCTGTTGCTGTCTGTAGGACTTCAGCTAATTGAAAGTACTTACTTTATTTTGCAGTGCTTGTGCTATCTCTTACTATATACATTTGAGGAATTTTTCAATGTTTTGTAGCAGGGGGTCTGGAGCTAGGGGTTCTTTAGGGTCTTTTCCAGCCCATATCATTCTGTATTTATTCAATGTCATCATTCTTATCAGCCCATGTTATTAATTATAAATATTCAATGTACTTGCCATGTTTATTGCATGACTCATGCCTGACATCTGAACATTGTTGCTGACTCGTCATACAACTCACCTTACAGCTGCTGTCTCTTTAAAGCTTTTAATCTTCACAGCTGTACAGCTGAGAGCCTAACGTGTGTAAGTACCACCTACATAAACGGGATGTTTCAAGGGATGAAACTTCAGAGCAGAAATTCCAAGCATGATAGAAACACAGTATGTGCTGTAAGTTTTAAGCGGCAAAGTACACTCATAAGATAAAAATAATTCAGTGCTTGGCAAAGTGGAGGCATTGCTTTTTGGGGTTAGGGAGTCAAGGGGCAGGGGAACATGAGATCTGGCTGAGTTCACAAGGACATATCCCAAGTACAACACAGTTCAAGAGGTGGGATGTGTCATTATTCCTTCAAACACAAGCAGTGTTTGTGCTGCTACTCCTGGATAAGGCTCCATGTTCCTGTAGAAAGGAAGGCAGACCCACTAAGGCAGTACCCTGAGAGAGGAAATACCTCCTTCCTATGTCCCACATCTCTTACACATCTCCTGACCAGCCTTGGGGAGAGGACTTAGCCTCATTCCAGCCACAAAATGGGAATAGTACCTCTTCCCTATCTTACAAGGTACTGTGAAGATAAATATGTGAATATTTAGGTACTACTGTAAAGATGACCAAATAAGCCAATGGCATGAGCTTATTAGGTACTATATTAGCATGGAGAGGAATTCTCCTTCTTGCCTGTAATGGGAAACTCCTAGAATCTTGCCTTAAAAGGAACAAACAATAAACCGCATGAATCCCTAAGGGGAATGAAGAGGAGGTCATACTTTACAGTCCATGTAGGCATTTTACTTCCAAGGGGAGCATTTTGAACATTTCTCTACTTTTTCCTTGGTAAACCTGAAAGCATTTTCCTCTGTGATAAAATGCACAAATATAACATTTCTCCTTTTTGATAAATTACACCATGTTCCTTTTCATTTCCTACTCCCAACCTAAGTATAAAAATGTCATGGTTTGAGCCTGGCACAGAGCCAGTGCTCCCATGAAAACACCCTCTCCCTGGGGTCTGCTGTGAGATGTGACCAGGAATAAGGAAAACAGGCTCCAGCTTAAACATAAAGAACACTTTATTAATTAAACTACAGGAAAATAGGAAAAAACTATAAGGAAAAGGAAAAAAAAATTGAAAACCTTACAAAAACCACTTTCCTCCTCCCCAACACCAGAATTTCCCAATCACATACATTCTCCCAAATCACCAGCTGCTCAGCCTGGCACCACCCTTTAGTATACTCAAACTTCAGTTCATGAAGAGGAGAGGAGTCCTTCTTGTTCCATAGGCTTCCCCTGGAAACACGCTGAAACCTCATGTGCTTCCAATGTCACTCGGCACCGCCCGGAAAAGTCCTTTTGCCGCTTGTGACATCTTCCTTCCATGCTCAGTGCTCTCACCACTGGGCATGGACCAGAGCTGCTTCTAGGGCTGTCTTTTAAGGATGCCTTGTCTCACTCCAAAAAGGCACAGTCTCTGCTTTGGGACATCCCCCCATATTTTTCCAACCCCCTGGGGCCGAGGGGTCCCCACGATGAACCCTCCTGGTTCTGAGGCACTGCCTCCCCCTAGTGCAGTCTCTGTGTCACAGGAACAAACTGAGTCCATGGCCACAAGAAAAGTCCAGCCAAAAGGCCACTCCAATCATCTCTCACCACTCAGTCATCTCCACATTCTTCGGGCCAGGTCCTTGTCTCATCGCCTCTCCTATTTCCCTTCTTATTCAGCTCTGAGGAGGATCAGCATTTTTGCAAGGCCCCAGTCATGAAAGAAAGGGGTTAAAACTTCAGTCTCTGTCTGTCCTGGAGCACTCCGGCACTCCCACACGCTGCTGCTGCTCCGGCCCGCCGGGCTGCACCCTTCTCCCCCTTTTCTCCTCCTGGGCTGGCTGCTATCACATTCAGACGCCGACTCTCCCTCTCTCGCCCTCCTGGGGGGAGGCATGGCTGCCCGATGTCTCTTGGGGCTCCTCCACCCTTCCATCTTCGAGGGCCTTCTCACCCCCCATCTCTGTCCAGGCCCCGGGCCTACCACATGGCTGCCCCTCCCCCGCCCAGCAGCAGCGGCTGGACAGGGGAGGGAGATCCGACCTCTGTCCCTCAAAGTCCCAAGAGGCCTTTCAGGGCCGAAGCTCTGCTTTTTAACCCCTATGTATTCTCGGAGGTGTGTCCAAACCGCACTGGTCACACCAGGTGCCAATATCAAACTCCGAGCATCCATTGGTTTGACCACAGAATTCCCACTTCTTCCTGGTCAAACCACCACAGTATGTTTTATTACTCTGATTTTATTTAGGAGGAAAAGTATGGTGAAAAAGAACACCAGCCATACTTTCCTGTCATTGGTATTTTGATCCTTGCTAAATAGTAAATTCTTTACTGAATATGGGCTCATATTTAAGTGGGGGCATTTCCACCACTTTAATATGAGCCCATATTCAGTAAAGAATCTAATCACATACACAGCTCAACATCTGACACTTACTGTCAAAAATAAATGAGATGCCTGCTTAATTACTTCATCAACTTAGTGCTCTGGAGACTTGAACAGAAAAGTTTTGCCTTTTCTTTATGATTTAAGATTCTATAATGACAATGTAGTAACTGTTTGGCAATTTCATCTCCTTTAGGCTTTTTCCATTTGCAAAAAGTTAAAGGTATAGAGTGTTCTATATTCAGTTATCTGGGTATCATCAGATACCCAGAAAGATAGAATTTACTTTTGTTTGTTTGTTTCTGCACATATATAGTGTGCAGATGACAGTCAAATTTGTTCTCTGCCCTGATATTTTTCATCTGGATTACATTTATGGAGTTCAGATCATTCTTTCAAATACGCACTACAGAAGTTGGCATAGTCCTTATGGCTCTCCCTAACTTTTAGAGAGAAATTACATAAAAGGATGTGATGTGGGTCATGGAATTTAGCCAAACAAATTAACAAAGCAGCAAGAATTGCCTGGTGCCAGTCAGGGAAAGAACACTACCTATACCTGTGATAAACAGAGCACATGGGTCATTGCATGATATATTAGCAAATTATGGGTTCTAACTTTTTATTAGATTATATAAAAAAATGTGCATTTAACTTAATTTTTCCTTATGAGACTAAGCTGATAAAAATTCCAGAATGGATAAAGAATTGGTTTGTTGAGATTGGCATCAGTAAGGAACTGGAAAGTTTACATTAATTTCTTTTTTTTTTCCCTTGTTTTCTTTTTTTTTTCTTTAAGAGGCACACACAAATAACCTGACTAAATTACACCATGCCCTTTATACCTACTGTGTCCTTTTACAAGTACCTCTCCCAGAAACAGCTAGTCTTGGCTGCAAATCCTTCTATCTGTTAGTTAGAATCAGGAAAAATTTCAAGGCAAAAGTTCAGTAGTCCTAACAGAAGTTTAGATTTCATCATAAATTTGAATTTCTGTCCAAGTTCATGGTGTATAAACATACCACAGATAAACATGCAGAGATACAAAACTCTGTCCTGAAGGCCTGGCAAAATTTCTGTCTGGACCAATAATACCTCCTTATAATCTTCTTGGCCCTCAGAGGCCTGCTCCTTAATTGCAGTTCAGCGTGTGCCAACAAACCTTTTCTGGGGAGGTGGTTTTGGAGGAATTACTTTCACTGAAACGCCTGAAAAGCTTATCAGTTACAAGCCACTATTAACAAGAAACACATCTTGTGATAGTTCCAGTAAGAAACTGAGTACCATTACCCCATGTGCTTGTGTTTACCTCCAGGCACAGATCTCACACATTGCCTGGCAAGCAAATACTAAATTATTGAATTTTCATGGACTAAACAAAATATAGCAACTATACCTATTTGCAAACAAGTTGCAATCACACCCCAGTAGCCTCTGATAGCCTAGTCATGAAGAATCAAGTTACTGATGTTTGATGGATTATAGAAAATGTGTTTTATACCTATAGAATAAGTCCAAAGTACTGCATAAACTAAGATAGAAAATTCCTTGGGTATGATGAGGCAAATTAAAAATTGAGAAAAAGGAGAACTTTCTTTTATTGGCTTAAGAGAGCACCTTTACAGCTAGATACTGAAAGCATTGTGCTGGTTCCTAATTATTCAGACACATATTTCTCTGAATAAGGTCCTCAGGAATTGTCTGGTCAAGAGCACCCATTTAGTTCTTAAATTTTCACCATTTGTCCATAAAGTGCCTGTTCACTTTCCATGTTTAGTGTCTCCTACACAGCATGAAAAAGTGGCATAAATGCAGCCCAGCCCAGCATAGTATGCACTAAACAGCTACTTTTGTTATCATCTGAGGAAAAGACAGATTTTGGTAGGGAGTGGGTAGGAACAGGGCCCCTGCTCATAAACCAGAAGAACAAACAAGTGGTGTTGAGCAGTTTATCTACCTAATTCACACTCATGATGAGAAACATGGCTTCACTTCAGTCCTTAAGAGTAACTGGTGGACTTTACAGCACACATACAACTGCACTGAAGTTGTTCTAAATGGCAAAATACAGGTCTCCATGTGGATGCTTAGATCCTTCCCCACTGTTTGCTGGAGTGGGGCCTGGCAGGCTGAAGTGTCTGTCAGGTCCATATTGAAGCCCCCGTGGTGCAGACAGGGAAGCTGGAAACTCTGATAGTGCACAGACCTCCCTCAAGGACCCTGCTTGCCTCCATCAGGTACCACAAAAAGCCCATCATTTCCCACAAGGTGAGGCTGCTGACAAGCTCATGAAGGAGGTTTACTATTTTGCTGACTTGAGTGCTTTGTTGGGTACCAGATCAAGAAGAAGGAATAAAAAGAGAATGCCCAGGGCCTAGAAAACAGAACACCTTGTTCACCCAAGAGTGAGTCAGATTATAGATGGTATTATCTGATCACATCAGATGGAGTGAGTAATGTTTCTTAAGTCCAATAGTGAGTGGTAACCTACTTGAGAGTGTACCCTGTGTGACTGATCCTAATTACTGTGCTCTGAACAAAAAGCAAGATTATGTTTCATACACAGACTGAGTTACCCACATATACTGAAATAGTAAATTCCCTTTAAACGGCAGTCAGAATGATTCTTTTCAAGGACAGAAAACACGAGATTTTTTAAGCAGCACAGAAATCCCATAAAGCTAACAGGAGTACTATCTCAATGATTCTGTATTTACTACAACGGAAAAAAATAGGCAAGAAGATGCCATGACATCCCATCCTTCTGTTGTTACTCTCAGTCACTGGTAGAAATTTGGCACACCATTTCTGATGCAACTGCAACAAACTCAATTTTGCTTATTTTCTAATTTTTTTTGTGTGTCTGTGAAGGAGCATAAAAATGCTTTTACCTCAGTGTTGCTCAAAGTTTTGGTTATGATTCAGTCATCTCAAAATATTGAAAATAATTGCAACATTATGTGCTGCCAGAATTTGCAGTACAAAACTGTGTCTTTCTCACACTTTATTTAAAAAAGAACATTTTGCACCTCAATAGCTAGTTGTGGTTTTGGATCATAAAGAGCTAAGAGTTTTGATCAGTTCTGATTCCCACTCCTTCTGTCTCATTTTTCTCACAGCTTAGAACAAAATATTAATGTGACTTATCTGTCATAAGTGATTTTCACATCCTCTACCTCCTGTTTTGGTGTGTGATTAGACAAACACTGTAGTTATGTAAAATTATTTGTGAGTTTTTTTATAATGGAAGATATGAATCACAGGTACTTTAAGCAAAAAAGAGAACAATGTCAGGAGAAAAGTGAATTATAAATGAAAGCAACTTGTCTATATTATAATTAATAAATACTTTAAACATGCTATTTCAATTTACTATTTATTAGTATTAAATATTGCAGCTGTCATCTCGATCACTGTAAAAGGATATAATAAATGAGAAAAAAAACCTGAGTTTATGGACTGTCTTACACAAAGTGAGTCCCAACTTTGATACCAAAACATTTGCAAGGACACTAATTATACTTGGAAAGCTGGAATTCAAAATTGTAAATATCAGTTCCAGGATGTTAATGTTTTGTGGTACAGTTGAGGAAATCCTAGGTAGTATGCTACTTTCAAAAAAGGCAATTATGTGTATATACTCCTGTAGCTTTTCTCCAGAGCAACCTTCTATGTCACAGTAGTACTTTCTCACAAAAAACCCTTAAAAATTCCCTAGAAAACAGAACAGTCAATCAGTACAGAAGTGATTTTGCTACAGAGGCATTTCCAACAGTTGACCAGATTCTTCTTTCCTCCCTCAAATAGCAGACTGAAATATTTTACTAAGTGGATCCAGTTCAGCGCAAGCTTCATTCCACAAAAGTCATTTGCACTTGGGCTGAATACTGAATCAGCAGGACTTAAATATCTGCTTAAAATAGAAGTTGTGTTTCTGTGATTACTTAAATTAACTAGGGATCACGCTGTTTCTGTGCTAAGAGAATACAGTGATTTTGTAATTTTCTGCCTTTCTGCTTTTATCTTTGTGCATTTGAATTACAAACAGAAAATGTTGTTTTCCACACTCAATTAACACTTGCAGGTAGCAGAGTGGAAAGGAGAGAAGACTGCAAGCTACCTCACTACATTTGAAGATTAGTACACAGAATTGTACTAATTGAAGATTAGTACACAGAAAATAAGTTCTCTCCTTTCAGACAAAATTTTGCACAAAATAATTCTTAAAAGCAGAGCAATGAAATGAAACACTATCAGTCAGGAAATTCAATGCTTAAATGTGCTCTTAGGAGTTATTTCTCTCATTCTCCTCTCTCTCATATTCCCTCCCTCCCTTCCTTCTCCAAGAAGCCTTCTTGGGATTTATTTTCTCCATAGCAAAGAAAGACTTTTGTTGCTTCAAGTTGCTCACATCATGGCTTGTACTTGGGATTTCTCCCAGTAGTCCTAATCTATATGTCAGGATCTGCACATGACTGAAACAACACAGGGAAGACAGCAATTGTTTCAGTAGGAAATCTTTCAAAATACTATTTTTTCAAGTTAAAAGAAATTGTCTCCCTATTGTATTTCAGGGTGCCCCCGGAGAAGGAAAATTATTGACATCTGACTCCATGGCTTTGGGATGCTGAATGCTCACTTTATTAAAACTTTATTTTAATAAATATTTTGAAATTTATATTACATTATACTATATTAAAGAGCTACATCATACTTGCTTCTAACTTCTCTCCTAACTGAAAAACTCATGATTCTCTGCCCGAGAGTCCAGACCCACACATGTGGATCCAATTGGTCACCTTGGGTAAACAATCTCCAGAATACATTCCACATGGGGACAAACACAGGAGCAGCAAATGAGATAAGAATTGTTTTGATCTCTGTGCCTCTCCAGGAAAAAATCTGAGAGAGAGAATTATGTCCCTCTCTGTTCAGAGACTGTGAATGCCACATCTCACCATTACAGGTTTTCAGTTTTGAAAGTAGTTAAGTGGAGGAATGCACATTAAGTGATTGGTCTCAGAACACTAAGAGCTGGATGATGATGATGATAATAATATATTAATGTTAAATAAAGCATCTCAAAGTGGCCAGGAGTTTCCCTAACAAGAATCAGTGAAAGCCTGTTGAGTGATCTACTGGAACTGGAATTTATCTTTTTATTTGTTACACTGTGTAGCAAAACCAAACTCCCAACTCAGGGCATCCTTGGAGCAGACAAGGCAGGCAGGGGTAGCACTGGTGGTGTGGGATGGGGAAAGATATGAAAGGTGGGGATTGAGTGGCCTCTGTGTGAGGAAGTTTACAGGAGATATGGCATATTTTCTGTTTATGAAGCTGCTTCTCCTCCTTGTGACTCCTTCTTTTCCTTCATTTCTCTCCTTCTGAAAAGGAAGACACCCAGAGACCTTCCCTTTACTTCCATTGTTTCTAACATCACCATCTGTACATTTTTCTGTTCTTTCCTGATTGTCAAGGATGGGTCAGTCCTGTTTTGGAGGGATGGCAACTAGGCCAGGACCAGGGCAGAAAGGCAGAGAAATCCTGCTGCAGATAAAAGGACTGATGTGACTGCTGCTGCTGTACTGGGGCCCTCTGGTACACACTGGCACTCCTTTACCCTCTCCCTAATCCCACAAAGGAGGTAACACCAGCATGGATGGTACATACAGGAGGCAGGAATGAACTGTTTGGCTGAAATGTCGAATCCCTCTCTCCTCAGTCACAGGCAAAGTAGCTGCCATCCCCTTCAGTCTGGCAGGTTTCCATTTTGCTAAGTGCACAACACTACTTCTGACTTAGTGACTTTCCCTCATTAACTCAAGAAGCTGAGCCAAAGCCCCAACCTCAAATATCTGCAAGTTGCAGAGAAGTTTGTATCCCAAGCTGAACTGCAGAGCACAGAGGTGTCTCCAATAGTTTGGATAGGGTGTTGATGTGTTCTGAATTACTTCCTCATCCTTTGAAGCAGAAGGCCTGTTTGGCAGGATAAACAAGGAGAACCTACTCTTCAGAAACCTAGGAAGCAAATGACAGCTAAGTTCTGCATAACGCATTGGCAGTTTCTGCTCTTCAGGCATTCGAGTCCTCTCAGAAAGGTGGCAAATACACATTTCCTTGTACAGCTCCAATGAATTGGATGAAATAAATTGCAAATAACACATGCTACTCAGGCATTATCTCCTATTGGTTCCCCAGGTGATTACATATTTCCTAAACTGCACCCCAAACTCATCGGGGATCCGCTTGCAAGAGAGGGGTGGAGTCAGGGGAAAATCAACACAGATTATCTATAAAAGCAAGGATCAATTGGAGACCAGATAGGTATTGCCAGAAAACTTATCCTGCTATCATTAAGGAGATTTTTTAAAATAAATTTTACACCAGAGGTCAGAAAACTTTGTCATGATTAATCTAATCCATAGTCTAAGACAAAAGGCCTGAAAAGCAGCCCGTTTCTATCCAAAAGGGGTTTGGGCTTTGAGAGGAAGGTGCCTATCTGGCTGCTATGATACAGCAGCTCTCATATCCTGTTCTGGGACTAGGTGGGCAACTGAAATCAACTGAAGGGAGAAACAGATTCCAGCCAGCAATCAGAAACTCACAGGCTGGGTGGAGATACAGTACCGTGGAGGTACTGGGGCTGATATTTGGTCTAGCAGAAAACTCTCAGCTGTCTAGAAAATACAGTAGTTAAAATGCACTGTTCTGAGAATTATTTAACTAGTTCTTTTTGTCAGTTTTGAGAGACCTTACAATACCCCTGCTGTGGCATTCAGATGAAACAGGGTAGTGGGCACATTTCAAACAGACTTGAATAAATTCTGAGATAGAATAGTCAAGCAGGGTTCCCTTGGGAACTCAGTACTCCTCCCTTTCCAAATGCTTCATGCCCCTGAGGTTTGCATGGTCTCTTGGTGGCCAGGCCACCCAGGGCAGAGTTGCCTGGGGTCCACTGAGTGCTGGGGTACAGGGCACTGCTGCAGCACAGCCTTGCTAGTGCTCTTGAATTTGCATTTTGCCCTGGCTGATAAAATGCTTAAAGTAAATTGAGAGATACCTTTGGGTGTCTTTGGCTCCTTGGAGTTACTCTGATTGGTGGGAAACCAGTGACTCTGGAGAGCAAAAACACAGGCAGGGAAGCTCTAGGCCAAATATCTCAATTTTCAACCACAAAGCAAATCAGCACATGAGGAGTGATCACCCTGCTTTTGCATGAGCTTTTGCATGAGCTGGGTTGCAGGAGCCCATGGCTCCCTGTAGGACACATGCTGAGCACCAAGTGCAGTGCATGGTGAGCAGCTGAGGGCAGGGGCTATGCATAGAGGTGCAGGGCCCTCCCCACCTCTGATCCAGCACAGCACTCCAGCATGTGCTCACTCCACTGGAGAACACTCATCCAGAATTGCCCATCCACAACTGAACCCCAAATGACTCAATGGCAGCTGAACCCAGCAAATCACAGAGACTCTTCCCAGTCATGTCAGTGGGATTTGTGTCAGGCAAAGCACATAGGACTTGGTAGCAGCTGTGTGAGAATGATCAGAATATAAAATAGAAAAGCAGATTTTATTTTGTATAGAACACTAGCATTGTCTGTGGCTCCCCTTTTTAGTATCCTCATATTATGAATGCAGTAATGCTTGGGACTTTGGTAGTTCCCAAGCACAATGCCTCTTGGGAACTAATGATTTTATTCATGCATTGCATGAAAGGGTTTATATGTAGATTTTCATGGGCACGACACACATGGAGAAAGTTAAGATTAGGCAAAAGTTTTTCATCTGTATTTCAGACTGATAATTTTATACCTTGTAATCTGAAAAAGTTAGGCAGTGTCTCTGTAGAAGGGTGGGAACAAGGCTCAAGGCACTTTTGAAATCCAAACCCATATTTTGATTTACAGCATAATTATTACAGGATTGCCAACAAAAACACCGAACACTAGGATTTTTGTCCATATTCAAACTGCTACATCAGTTTTCGCAAGCACTGAATAACTAAAAAGGCTACTCAGTGAATGAGTTGCCAGGTTTTCATACTTCTGAACAGTAGACCTTGAACAAGAAGCTGGAATAGGGAATTAAAAGACTAGGTTAAGCCACTATGTTAGAAAATTTTGACTAATGGTTCTTAATGTTTCGGGGCGGGGAGGAGGTAAAAGAAGGATATTATGCTCATACATTTCTTAAAAGCTTTCTTTTTCCCCTAGGACCAACCTAAAATCAACAAAGTAACACCAGGCCTAACACAATCAGGAAATCTGTGCCTCAGAGTGAAAAGCAGCCAACCTCTCCATCTTCTGCCCTGTCCCAAAACCTCAATGTAAGTAAGCTTTGCAGTGTAAGCTTTTGTAATGTAAGCTTTGCAATCCTAAGCAAGTTCTATGTAATGCCAAAACCAAAGCAGAACAGCTTAAAACTGAAGTTGTCATAAAGCCATCACCTACACAGGATTTGATAAGTTATTCAATTGTTTGCTATACACCAAAGCTTTTGAATTTGTACTGGAAAATTATATGGTACATAAATTTTGGTGATCAACATCAGCAGCACTTTTTATCATAGATAAAGAAATCTACCCTTTCAGTCATTCTCCATTGTTTGATAGGAGAGAACATGTATGGCATTTGGCATATTTGTGTTTCTGTAAAGAAGATTGGTTTTATTCTGGAACTAGAGTGAGCCATGCTGTTGATGTGCTTTTGTTCCCCAAAATGCATATGTACATGTGTTCACTTCCAAATGTATGTACATGCTAAAATAAACAGCAGTAACATTCATTGAGAAATCCATACTTAATACAGTGTTTAGTTTAGCTCAATAATGGGAAGAATATGTTAAACATCAGTTCCAAGCCTTAATGGAAAACTTTCTGACAATGAGACATTAGCTCATGCTGTCCACGGTTGTCTTATGCCTATGAGTATTGTTTCTTATCACATGTGACTTTTGGAAAAAAACCCACATTATTGCTTAACAAGTTGCATTGCAGTAGTGTCCTGCACTGTTTTGATTTCTAGAAAGCTAATTAATTGAAAGAATCCACATGGTAAGAACTCATCATGGAAATCCCTCAGACTTTCTGGACATCTTTTAAGGAGGATGAGTGCCACATTCAGTAGCGTGATTTGTCTGAGATGAAAAACCAGCAGGGTCACACAAACATGGGACCCCACTGGGGAGCTCTGAACTATGAACCCAGTGGGGTGGACTGGTGAATGACAAGATTTTAGGATATCTGGCCACTCCATGGCTGGAGCTGTCCCTGGTGACTGTCTTCACCCGACATCAGCTGCTGTGACCTACCCTACATCAGGTGCTAGAAAAGTCCAACAAGAGAAAAAAGAAAGAACAAAAAGCAAAAAATTGCTCAAGACTCTAGCCCACAAACTACTGACAGAGAATAAAACACTTCTCAGTTTTTACATTCTCCAAGAGCATCCATAAAGTTTTAGAGCTTTTCCACTTAAGAAAACATCCATCCAAGAATGGCAGTGGACTTTGATAATTCAGCTGCAAAGTTTCTGTAGCAGTTGATGAAAAGACTGTAGAACAACTCTGCTCTGTTCATTAGTAATTTCTTTAAACCTTTCAATAAATATCTTCTGGTGTTACATAATATAGATGACTTTTTAAAAGTATTGAGTTTTCAGTGTTTTAGAGCCCTTTATTACAACAGATGAAACAGTAATATAAGCTATTAAATATAGCTGCTAGACAGAAAAAAGCAACAGTTAAGCTAAGTATTACAAACTAGCACCCACTACTTTTCATGAGTGGCAAAATTGCTTTGAGAAAAAAAACTGTCCTCAACAATTCACAGATATCAAGGAACAGAGAATTAAGAGGAAAACAAAAAGAGATTGAAAGTTCTGGAAAATATTGTTATTTCCTCTTTTTCTTTTAATCTATTCCAGTGAATAGAGAAGAATTTCAGCAAAACATTCAGATCTGGATAGAAATATACCTCAAATAAAAAGGAAACAAAGCCCTCTATCTGTAGCAAGAATACAAAAAGTTTTCAGACTTGAGCATCAACTGGCAGATAAACCTGAAAGGCATTTGGGTCAAATAGAAGTCCTGAGCTGCTACCAAAATCAACAGTCTAATTGTCTCAGCTGAAACTGGGGCTTAGCTGTTGGGTTTCCTGTAACTAAACCTTGCCACAAACAGCTCTGTGAAGTTTTTCCTCCAATAATAAAATAAAACAGAGCAAAATTAAGATAAATACAAGAGACAGTGAAGATGAGTATATAGTTCCCAACATAAGGAGGGGAGCAGATGTTAGAGAAAACTCATGAAGATATCAAAATGGTTCTTGTCAGTTCTAAATGGTTGACATGACATTTCTTTAAAAATAAACAATCAAACATCTGAAAGTAATTGCTAGACTAAGGGATTTATTTTATTTAGGCAATAAAGTATTTTAAAAATGTACTTAGAATGTCTAGCCTGCTTCAAATTGCTTTGGGTTTTCTACACAATGTCGTGGTAGTCACTACCCACCCAAAAGTGGTATTTTAATAATATTTTAAAATTGAAAAACAACAGCTGAAACAAAGAAAGCAAAACTATTCAGAAACGTTACCAGAATGCACAGCTTGACTTCAGACACTTTCTAATCTGATCAGGAAGCAAAAAAAAAAAAAAAACCAAACAAAAAACTGTGCTGAATTCAGAGGCACTGAGTCAGGTGATAAAATTATACAGTTTCATGTGGATTTACTGAGGTCATATCTCAAAATCCAAAGCAAGCCTAAGCAACTGAAAGTAATGTTTCAGTTTATATAGTCTGATATTTTTTATGTCTATCCTTTTCCCTGTTGAACTGCCTTTTATGCCTCTCAGTGTATAAACTTCTTGAACATAGGCATCTCCTCTGTCCACAGTTTCCTCCTCATTTTCTCATGCTTTATGTACCTCCATTCAATCCCTGCTTATCTGATAGTAAGAATTAGTTTACTGGTCTGCCTTTTCCTGACTTGAGGAGCTGGAAATACTGGAAGATTTTAGTGGAACCTAAACCTCAAATTACTCAAGTATTTATGGAAAGGTTACCTTACATTTCCAGGACCATTTATTTTAAATAGGAGTCAGTTGTTGGACTCCTTCACTCACTTATGAAAACCGAGCTTCAGACTCCTCACAGCAGCTTTGGATGGGAGGACATTAAAGGAGAATTACAAAAGAAAAATCTTTTCCAAACATAGCAGTATTATTCAATAGCTTAGAAATTTACTTCTCCTGTTGGTGAATGTGGTTTCTTTAACTAATCCAAGCATTATTGTGAATAAACCCAGTGGTTGCTTTTGTCTGTGTTCTGAAGAAAAGGGGCTTGTTTAGGGTTTTAGTAGTGATAATTGACACAAAAAACTCCAGTACAGAAGAACACATAAAAAGAACAGGATAATCTCACCTCCATGAATCATTAGAATTGGGGATGTTGTATAGAATCCTCCTGCTTGCTGTTAGTAACCACGATGACAAGTTTATGATCTGAGGCTGTACAGAGCAGAGATCTGAGGAACCTGCTGCTCACTAAATTCTCTGCTTCTGAGCCCCCCTACGTCCCAGACCAACTCACATGAAAAGAACTTGAAGGCAGTAGGCAGCAGATTTTTATTTTGGTAACAGGAAGTTTGTGGAAGACTGAAACAATGTGCCTCTCTGATTTGAGAAACAGTTATACCAAACAATAAATGTTCTTATGGGTTTTGCATTATGCATAAATCCTCCTGTTTATATGCTAAAGCATCTAGTTTATTAACAGCTAGATAATTAACAGTCACATATAGAGCATACAGCTGCCATCATCACTTCGTCAATGTTTTCCACACATTTTCCATAGTTTTTACATTCAGGGAAAAGTAACACTAAGGGAAAACTCTTCTTTCAAAAGCCTCGTTAACATAATGTACCAATGAAATGATTCCTTGTGAACTCAGTTTCTTTTGGATACACCAATGTATTTTCTATGCAGAAGTCTCTCAGGAAATGGCTCGTTTTAAGACAGTTTTCTAGACCCTAAAATGTTCAGACACAACTCTATTAATGCCTTTGCCTTGTAAAATTCAATGAATGCTACCACAGTGTGAAATGAAATTTGAAATACAGTCAGAATAATTGCCCATCTAATACTAAGAGTTCAGCTAAAACATTTGTTATATAATTCAACCTTATATTTCGTTTCAAAGGAATTTTATGTAGCTGTCTGGTTTATTTAAATAACTGATTAGGCTGTCCTGTTTTAATTGGCAAAGTTATGCAAATAGCAATGAATATTATAGTTCACAGTAGTTTTCCTTAGGAATAAGAATGGTTGAGGTCTAAAGGCACCTCTAGAAGTCACCTTGTCCAATCCCCCTGCTCAGGCAGGGACACCTAGGTTGCTCAGGACCATGTCCAGAAAACTTTTGAATTATTTCCTACTATGAGACTCCACAACCTCCCTGGCAATAGATGGTTTAGTCATCCTCAGTTTTTAGTCACCCTTAGTTTTTGATGGTTCAGTCACCCTCAGTTATCTACTCACTCTACTCACTCTCACAATTTTTACTTTATACATCTGAAATGTCCTCTGCACTTGTTCTCTGCAACAGTCTAGCTCCTCATTTACAAGGTTGGATGAATGTTGAAGCACAAGGCTGAAATCAGGGATATTTCATTTAAGAAGGTGATGCAGTTCTTTGCTGCATGTATTTTGGACCATTTAGTCAGCAGTCACCTGTGTGTTCCTGTGTTAATGGAAGATGGTGTAAATGGAGTCAGATGTGCAGCAGCAAGGATTCGCAACACAGCTTGGGAATGTGAGCTATGCCAGCTGATGGCAAAGCTAAGACTTTCTATAGAATATTTTCTGCTTCGGGTGCAAACAGCATATTTCATGCTGCTTTGCTTGCATTACAGCCATTTTTAAGCAATCCACAGAATGGAGACTAAGTATTTTGAACGTGCAAAAGGTCTGGTATGTGTTCAGGTCCCCTCTCCTGTGCAGTGTTTGTGAAGCTGACCCTTGATAAATTACAAACTGAAAAGAAAGAAAAGGCAACAGCTTGTAGCCTCTGCTGACAGTGTAAATAGAAATTTGAGTTTAGCAGACAAAGTTCACAGTTTGCAGTGAAAGGTCAGAAGGATTTCAAGCATTTTTGGTATTTTGTCTCTGCTGTCTGCTCAATATCAAGCAAATAAAACATCCCTGATAGACAGCTTCCAATTCTGTATACTTGGCTTTCCTGCTCAGCCTGAAGGAACACATAAAGTTCTGTCTTTGGCATTCTGCAATTACTTTAAGACACACCATCCTAACAAAGCTTTAACACATACTCAATCCCAACTTTTGATGTGATGTTTGGTAAGCTAAAAGACTTACCCAGCCCAGGTAGGCCCAGTGGTCTGCAGTTTTTCTGCTAAAAAATTAGAATGATGAGGAAGAGTTATATAATATGTTAACTCTCAACAAGACATGTTTGTTTTTTCCCAACCATTGTACACACTAAAATACATCAAAAACTTTTATGAGAAATCTCCTACAATCTGCAGTTGAACCAATTGATTCTTGGAGGAGTCTGACTTTTTATTATTACATTATCATTTTTGCCTGCAGTGAGTTCATTCCCTCTTCTGGATATTATTAACATCTCTTTTAGGAAAGGCTGACAATGACATTTTTATTTCCCAAATTCAATTAAATATATACCAAGTGGAAATTGTTTTCCTGGAGGTATGTAACCTCAGAAATCTAAAGAAGAGTTATATTACTATGTATCTCAGATGTGACTACAACCACTGCTTTTTGTGAAATCACTACTTGCTGTATTCAGGGCTGAATAAATGGAAATGAATGTGGAAAATGGAAATGCTGTGGAAATGAGAAAAAAAAAATCTTCTGTATTAATCTTGTCTTTGGGTGCATCTCTCCTGGATTCAGAATTTTTAAAGATATCTTAGGTGTGTGATTGGGATTAAATAGTAAAAATAGGACAGACGGTGAGCCAGGTGTTGGCTGATTTTTTTTGCAAAGTGTATCCTTTTAATCTCCCAAGTAAGCTTTTTCTTTGTATTCCTAACTTCACAACCTGTGGCATATCTCAGCATGATCATACATGAGGAGATTGTTGTGCACACTGTGAGTGCCAAATACCCAAGCCCACTTTGTGTCTACAGGCGTTGAACATGCCTGGTGGGGTTTTCCCTGTTCCTCCCACAGCCATACTTGACAATGTCATGAGAGATCTATTTCCAATCTCAGATGCTCACATACTTTGCACACCTTGTCCTTCAGGCTTGGGCAGAATACCCATTCCAGTCATTGTGCAACTTATTCTTTCATACACATATTTTTATACCTTGAAATACAAATTTCTTTAGTTTTAAAACCTGATGTCCTTTGTACCTGGCTCAGAAGTTTCATTACCCGCATGAGTAACAGTGGTTGTGAAGAGCTGAAGATTTAAAGCCTTGCCAGACAGTCCTCTTTTGACTTCCCTCTCCTTTTGATTTTCTCTCCCCTCTGACTTTTTGCCTAGATATGGACAATTTTTCTCTGAGATTCAGTAGTGCTGAATGGAGCAGAAAAGATGCCTGAATGTAGGTGTTTCCTCCTCCCATCATGGCCAGATGTGGAATACAAACGCCATTTCCCATTGTGATTAAACTCAGCCAGGAATGGATTTGTCCCCTAAATGGAACTTATAATACATAGGAACTGCAGACACACTCAAACTTTGTTCTCTTTTTTCCCCTTAATCTAAAATGGTTCAGATCAAAGGGCAGATGCTTACCCATTTTCTACTCACCAGCAGAAAAATCTGCAGATTTTGCTGTGCTCAGAGCAAAGCACATTCCAACATGATACATTTCCATCATAGCTAGAAAACAAAGCCTTTTGACAAATGAGAGAGAGTCTAAAAAGTTAAACATGGTCTAAAGACAGGAAGGCAGAAACGACTAAAAGGAAAGGTATTTCTTAATGCTTAGTTTATATAATATTTGCCCTCACCAACACAAGGAATACAGTGCTTTTAATGAGCTCTCTGTAGGTGATCAAAGTACCTGAAAGAAAGGCAGACTCTCCTCATTCAAAGGCACAGGAAAACACCATGTCTTAAAATACGATTTTACCTTTATCAGAAAAAGATATCTTTCATTTATCACAACACTGAAGGCATTGTAACACAGCTGTTCTTCAGCCAACACGGCCTGCAGCACCTATATAAAGGACAGTTATGTGAGCATGTTTTTATTATTTTGCTTTTCTTCTTTGAAACACAAGAGGGTTAGACCTGTGTCTGTGCTGATCGGATAACTCACGCCACCTTCAGGGCAGCTTCGTACTGAGACGTATCTGCTCCCGAGGAGCACCCATGAAAACCCAATGCAGTTTCCATCCTGATTAAAAATTGCTCCAACAGACATTTGACCTGGCTGTAGCATCTATAAGAAATATTCGATCTTCAGATGCTACACCATTTGGCATTCAGCGTGCTTGATTTTATAAATATACTTTATAAATATTTTTAAAACGCCATTTTTATCGTGGTTACAGATTAGTTTACAAAGACATCTAATTCTTCTTTGTTATTGCCACAAATTAGTTATGGTGACTGTATCTGGAGTTAGAAAAATTATACAAGATGGCTTTTAAATGTCAAAACCATTCTGTCTACTAAAGACTGCAGTAGGGAGTCTAGTAAACACCAAAGTTTACAAAGCTGCAATTGCTCATAAGAGCTGATCATCCCTGAACTGCCCTGTGCAGTGTTTGCATTAAGCCAAGATGAATCCCAGAGTGCAGCTTTAGTGCTAAAGAGGAAAATGTCTTGCATTATAGCTGTAGAAATAGTACCCTTTCCTTAGGACCAACACTATTGCCTTTACAGAACTGTGCAAGTATCAGCCTTTCCAGTGCTTTCAGAGACTCATTTCTATCACCCATTTCAGCTCTCTTTTTGCTCATTAGCACTGCCTAGTCCTTAAGTCATAACAGGTCACCTCCAAAAGCAGGTCACAAGCTGAGCTGCTGAGCTTGAAAGTGGCACCACTGATGCTGGTAGGAGTCCTTCCCCATCGAGCAAAGGGTTAATCCTCTGGGACAGCAGCCCCAGGCTGGCGCTGGGAGAGGGTGGAGGTGGAGGAGCCAGAAACTGCATAGGTGAAGACACAAGGACTGCAGCACTCCTTCCCCACCCAGTCAGAGGACTGGAAACAGCCTGTGGCAGGAGTCTAGTGCATGCCCAAGACATGGCCTCCCCATGCATTTTACCCAAATCATGCCTTGCTTTTCTTGTCTTCCTTCAGCAAACCAGGCCTTTTATGGCATGACAAAGACTTACATGGTCTGGAATAGTTTTTTCACTTACATGAAGAAAACTATTCCAGACCATACCACACTGTTTTCTCTTTTTTAATGTACTAATGTGCAGCAGGTCAGTGTGATTTTTGGTCAGTGCTTCTTTACTCTCTCACCTCCTAGTCCCCAAGACTTCTGCAGTCTCAGTGTATGCAATATTGGAAAGTTGCAAGTAAGGAGGGCTTCCTTCCTATTTGTCAGGAGATAAATTAGCTATAAACATAAAGTACTTGTTCTGTTCAGTCATGATATCCCAATTTTACACATGGACACTGCCATTGATTCAGAGGAGGATTCTTTTAAATTACACTACTCAGAGATGAGCATCAGGACTTAAACTTCACTCTTCTCTCACAAAGTACAGAGTTATTGTAAAGTTTCCTTCCAGTAAGACCTTCTTGACGAATGTCTTTTCAAGAAACAACTCTTTTGCATCTCACAGCCTTGAAGAGAACCTGAAGAAATGCTTCTGCTCCTCAAGCAGACTTGTGGTCTCTGTGTGGCTTTAATTAAGTCAGAGGTTCAGAGACACCTGTAAACAGTCACCTGCAGGGACTGGAAACTGGGAAACAATGCAGTGCATAAAAGAGCTTACTGCCACACTTAGAGTAAATTCATTGGAGAAAAGTGTAAGCCAGTACTTCCTTAGTTTTCTTGGGGCAGCATGTTTTCCTAGGACATGGGAACAGTATTTCACAATTATAATTTTCTAACCCACTCCCCTCCAGCACAGTTGGAAGAGAGAATATTGGATGAGAATAGTAAACATTCAGCATGTGCCTGTCTCACCATTCTGAATCAGAGCACCAGCCCCACATTCAGAGATAGCAACTGTGGGAGGTTGTCTTTCATCTGCAGTAAAAAGCATTGGCTTTTCAGCACACTAACATTTCAACTCATTTACAATGTGCATTCTTTGGCAGCACACAGCTGAACAAGATCATAGAAATGTATTTTAAAATTTGGTAACATTCAAATTGGGTTTTCTTTGAGAAGCATCTGTGTTAAAATGACAATTACACTGTTGCATTTCTTCGCAAAACAATTCAATTTAGGGTTATTATTTTCAGTCAGTGAGGCATCATCACCAAGAGTGAACAAGGCTGAACTATGAAAAAGTTTAAAGTATCTTAGTAATGAGTTTAATATATTTGGAAGTCCTGGATCCTCACATGCTTGTTTTGCACTAATTTTCTGTGCTTGGACAAAGATCAAACATAGTTGTGTAGCTGGCACACAAAAATGCATTATCACTTTGGTGAAATTATAAAAAAGGCTAACATCTAACTTGTCCATGTTATGTTATTTGGCAAAATAATGATGTGATTAAATGGGTTTTAGTACCAAAACCATATGTATCCATTTACTTTTAAACTTTTTTCCTCCTCAATTTACCAAATAACGCTTTTGTTAGAGAATAAAATTCAATTCACGTGTAACTGGTGGAATTCTTCATCACAATGGGAAGAGAAGCTTCAGCACACAGATAATGCAGCAGATTTATAGATCTGATTGCAGCACTGTCCCTTGGCCTGCAGAGCTCCCAAGCAGGCCAATGAGGCGTAGCCTTTTCCACAGGTAGGAAGTGGGTCTGCTGGTGGCATCAGCTAACCCATGGTGAAGGATTTGAATAGAACATTTACAGCCCTACTTCCAGCTAAACCAAGAAATCTTTGGAGTATGATATGTTGATTTCATGAGTGTTTAAAGAAAATTTCCGCAGGCAGTGGGATCCACATGTGTGTTTTCTTGGGAGTTCCTTGTAAAACAATAGTCAAGTCTGAACATAAGTATGTATTTTTAATGTGAAAGGTTTACATTACAGGTTCTTTCCTCATTCTCCTACTGCCTGTAGGCCTGTACACCAACAAAGACATCTAAAATCTGGTTTAATTTAATTAAATGGGATCTTTGTCACCAGTTGAAAAAAAAAATCTGATATATGAAATAATGTCTGTTCTCATTATATTTCCAGCCCAATTTCCAAGATTTTGGGATAGTTTTGAATAGATGAAAAGAATGATAAGAAAAACATTCCCTTAAAAGAAAATAATTAAATGCAAGCAACACTCCCACTTATGTTCCAACTCTTCCATCTTTGGAAAATTTTCTTTTAGCTCAGAGGGGCTAGGCCAGTGAAGCTGTTCATCTGGGGCATCCCATTAAATGTCATAACTAGCAGCATAAGTTGCAGTAAAATGGACTCAGTAACAATCACTGTTGTCCACTTCAAGCCAGACACATTAACCACTCTGATAATTTCTACAGCAGAATACCAATATTAATAAATTAGGTGCATGCCAAATTTGGGACTCAGTGATATTGGTTCTTCTCCTTATAAATGGAAGTTACCTCCACTGCAGTCAAAATGCTTCTATAACTGAGAACAGAATCTGGGCCTGTAGTAGATACCTGTTTATTTAGCTGCACAATAGCTGGCCAAGGTTTGGGTATTTTTAAGTTAATACAAACCAGAATGATTCTAATTTTACTGCCTGGAAATGGTAATGTCATAGATCTAAACTGACATTTTTCCCTTGCCAAAATATTTTGCACTGGCACTTACTGTTGGAAAGACTAATTTTTTTTTCTACTGCCAAGAACTGAGTAAAAGTTAGCCAAATTATTCAGTTCTTAATTGAACAAAATTCTCATTGTAGTTTTGCTTGATTAGGAAAAACAGCCTGCAGTCTACTGCATGGATAACTGTCTGGGTATGTACAAGATGAGATTAATTTTAAAATATTTAACAACTAGCAAATTTTATACAGGTTACAGTTCTCATTGAAATTAATGGGATTATCTACATATGCCAAACTGCCTGTCTGTACAAGTGACCAGTACTCCAACTCCTGAGTTTCACAAGCTTCTAATGTTGCTAATTGTTACATGGAAGTAGTTAATGGAATTACTTGAGAAAAATCTATTCCAGATCATGAAGTGGCCCAAATTACTGAACTCTAGGAAATATGCTTTTTACTTTACAAAACAGATATTCACCAGTATAATCAATGCACAGGAACTGGTGTGACACAACTTTCTCAAAGTTGCAGTCTCTACTGCATGTAGTTTTCCATCATGCCTGTTCAGATTTCTGCATTTTATCTGTGTCACAGATCCTCCCAAAGAGAATTACTAGACCTTCATAGTCAGGAGGTTTCATAAAGTATTAAACTTCAGCAATCATTTTTTGCCTGAGGCAGACAAGGGAAAACTAGCCAGGAAATTCTTCAACAATATTGCGTTAATAATTTTGCATTTATAAATGAAAAATAAGTAGGCTTGTCTTCTCTTCCATAACAGTTATCAGTGGGCTATGAATGCCACAGCAGTGTTGAATGGTCACAAAACATTGATGACTGCAAGTGCAGGAAAACACAAATCTCTCCCCTTCCTCTGGATAACTTGTCATTGCTTAGTCCTCTGAACACTTCATTTCAAGTGTCACATTTAATCAAGATGAGGACTTCATTTCAAACCAAAGACATAACAGCATGTAATCTTTATTACAGTACCCAAAAAAGTAAATAATTTTCAATAAACCACTGTTAAGAGACTGATTTGGGGATTAAATATTAAGCACAAGAAAGGATAAAACAAAAGGATGGAACAAGATATAGCTATTAGTCATAAAGAGAGAGAAGTAAGAAGGAATTCAGGAAGACAAGAAGCAGGAGTAGAATTTAGCAGCAGTTTTCAAGGATGATTTATGAGATTTGTACACATATTAGGAGATAATCCAGTCTAGAAGCTGAATAGGCAAAACCCCCAAAACTGAAAAAAAAAACCAAATTGAGGGGTTTTTGCAATTTCTTAGTGATTTTGATTACTGGTACTGCCTTTTAGGTTGAAAAGGAGGGTGATAATTTATTTCTATAGATACTATTCAAAATGAATTGCTATTAAAGGCAATAACATTGTAATGTGGCAGCAGTTTGTACATTCTGCTCTCTGTTTCTTAAGAGATGAAAACTCTTTGAAAGTTTGCTTTACTTCCCCTCCTGCATTACTCTGTACTGCATCCCCTCTCTGCATCACAGGTTACTTTCAAAAACCTGTACTGAGAACAGTATCTAATGAAAGAGCAAACATGGATGCCATATACTCCCAGAGATTATAAAATCTTTTTGTTTTTTGTCCAGTAAAATCACTGCTGATTTATTATTAAAGCTTAAATCAGTGACAATGGAAGAAATTGGATTACCTCCCAGTTCCAAGCAGAGAGCTGTTAAATCTCTGGTATCTCAGTTAATTTCTTTACACATTCTCCTCCTATCCAGACCCAGCTCTCCTCCAGATGTTTCTTCCTTTGCATATCATGAAGCTGCTGTGCTCTGGGGTCCCTCAGTGTGAAATAGTTATGTCAGCACAAGTTACTCATATAGATGCAGAAATACCAGCAAAGCTGACTTGGGGTTTTGATTTTTTTATTTGAATTCTCACTGATTGTTTCATTTGTGTGCATATGCTCAGGGGCGCATGCTTGGGCTGTCCCAGCACTCTCGCAGCACCTTGCTCAGGGCTACTGGTTTGGCTGCTTTTCAGCTGCAAGTACCTAGTCATTTAGTGTTGTTTCAGCCGCAGAGTGCTCCTGCTCTAAACACAGCCCAAATTGCACCCCATATCCAGTGCTGGCACTTGTCCAAGTGTCTCACAAAGCTGCAAACACACCTTTGGAAACACTAGCCTCTGGGTGACTTTACTAATAAACTGTGAGTACAGTCCTCTAAGGAGCTCATTCCTGAAGGATCTAATCAGCCTTACTATTTAATTTATTGAGAAATTTGTGACAATTTTCAGGCAATACTGTTCAAACCAAAGAAAAAACCCTCCCACTCCTATCCTGTGGGCTATAATTATATACTCCAGAATATCTCTTTCATTAGCATAGTTACCACAAAGCAGATCAGAAGTATTTCTGTCAAGAACACATGATTTCTGTTAACATTTGAAAATCTGAGCATGTTTCTTGACTAAATGCAAAATTAACTTGGAATTAATGTAGGTGCCCCATCTCAGAGTCAAAAAAACCACACAAATGAAAATATTTTTAAGCATTGCTGATAGCCATCCTGCTGCTATGAAACACAACTCCATTGTGCTTGCTAGAGAAATACCAGCCTAGTGGATTTATTTTTTAATGTGATTGAGCCACAGCCTGTAGGTAGCCATAAACCTTTGGTTCTGATGTTCAACAATGAGAATCTGGTGGACAAAGTTTAGAAGGAAGGATATGGCATAATTTAAGTGCATTGCTTTTGTGGAATTAGTCATTGTTGATCTAACTGCATCATCCTAGGAATATCTAGCACATGCCTTAACTACGCCATTGCACAGATACAAGAATAATTTTTACAAATACTTAACCGCTTTTAAAAAGTCTAGATTTAAAAAAAAAAAAGGAGGATGGGGCAGGGAACGAAAGACTTAGCTGATTGACAGTACAGATATAGAACCTTTCAGATCCTAATCCATGAGGGGATGTTTGCATCTGGCTCCATGATGGAGTTCACATGCCTGAATTAGATGCCGGCACTCTATGCATGTGTGTAAACGGAGTTAAGTGCCTTGAGGGGAACTCACAAAAGCCACTGTTTGGAGAGTTGCCTAAGCCAGCCAAATAGTGAAGGCTGAAGACTGCAGTTCATCCTAAGTCCTAGCTCTCTCCTGGTTTTAAGTGCTTTCTGGTGAATGAAGTACACAGGCACAAGTCCCTCCACTCTCAGCTCATAGCTCACAAACCTCTTTAGAAAGCAGGTGCCAAATTTTTCTTTCAAACTCCAAGCAACCATCATCAGCTCAAGCACAGTCTTACTTGGGCTGAGGAACATTGGTCTAATTCTGCCTTTGGCAAAAGGCGCTTCTGAGGTTTGCATTGCCTCCCTCCTGGGCATGCCTGAGCCAGCAGGCTACAGGCGTCAGCTCCCAAGGGGTGGGTAAGATTTGGCACAGGTCACAACAGACTCAAGAAACCATAGGGAGGAGGGAAACCAAAGAGAGATTTTGTCTGAAAACCTGGGAAGTGTCCACAGGTAAACGGAGCGTTAAGTCCACTCCCAGCACTAAGAAAGGCTTGTGCACTGGGACCAAGGTGCCTTTGAGGAGGATTTCAGTGGTCTAACAGCTCAGACATCAGCTTCTCAGGCCCTGATAAGGGGCTTGGATTTCAGTTGTGGATTGAAGTGCTTTAATTTCCTCCACCAATCCTACATCCTCCTGTGCTTCCAGCCCCAGCTCTACCTTGTAGTGCTGCAGGAAGGTGAAGAGAGGCTGGTGTTTACCCTTGACCCAGTTGAGCTGATTGGTAGCTGCAAATTTGTCAGTCTATCCCTTCATCCTGGCTGCAGTACAGATGAAACGCACGTGCTGGCTCCTGCTGGCTCCCAGTGCAGATATTTTATAACTATTAGTCCCCAGAGCTGAGCACTGACCAGCTTTCCAGACTGTGCATTTGCTAGTCTCAGTCATCATGGGTCCAGATGGCTGCATTAAACATTTCAGATTGTTCTCCTTGAGTAGAGTTGAGAGACTTGAGTGACTGATAGTATTTGCTCCTCAGGGCTTGACTTTGCTTTCCTTTGGCCTCATTTGGGTTGTTCCAAGGTGTCAGATGTAGTGATTTCAAGTTCTTTAAACCATAGCACATTGGATTGCATATAGGAAATTAATTCCATCCCCTGGCATTTTTGGAGATCAAATGACTGTATATTTTCATGGATCCAGGATAAGTGTGTGTGAGTGGAATGGGGAGGGTCTTTGTGTGTGTGTGTGTGTATGCCTCAGAAGGTTTTTTTTTTCTTTTCTGTGCTTTTGAGAGGCATGGCAAACTCTTGCTGTAAGTGTTCACTGAATCAAACCTTCAGGGAGTATTTCACAAACTCAGGCTGAAAATTTTTTTGGTTGTGTCCTGCTACCCTTATTTCTGCACTTGCAGAATGGGAAGAGGATGGTACCTGTGTAGGCCTGTAAATGTAACACTAACAAATAACATTGACTTCAAGCTTTTCCTCTCTGCCCCTACACTGATGTGTGCTCTTGTGCTGAAGCAAACTTGAGTAAGATCTATTTCTTACGTGCTACACAAGAGGAAAAGACAGAAGGTCTTTAGAAACAGATCTGTTCCTGCATGACACAGGGATGTGTGTGTGCAGTTCAGCCATGATGGTAGCACAGAGGAGTTTTCAGTCATTTTCAGCCGTGTTTTTTACGCAAGTGCCAGATGATGAAGGGACCTACATTGGCACATTGGTAGATCTACTGCCACCATCTAGCAACTTCTACCTTCATGTCTGCCCACAGGTGTGACCCAGAGCACAGAGGGTCTTTCATGAAAATTACAAGCCAGGTTTTGAAACCATTTTAACCAAGTGAGTGTTCAGTTGTAGTTATTGTCATCTTAGACTTTATCAAGAAAAGTAGCATAAAAGTAAAATAATTTATTCATTTAGGAAATATGTTTGTGAGCTAAGACCTGCTTGAATTTTGGGAGTGGAGTGTCAGGTCATGATTAGCACATCCTAACAAATACGATGATACCTGCAATATTTGACAATAAAATAGGAAAATAATTACTGCTAAATAATTTAAAAGCATGCTCCTGATTTCACTCTTGCTGCAGTACTCTAGTATGTTTAACCTTCTAAGGCAAGACTATTCCACTGTTTGAGCAAAGGTAGAAAAAGCATGCAAAGGGCAGGAATTTTTTAAATTGAAAATAACCTTCCAAAAAAATTGTCTGAGAGGAAGTTTTTTCAAGAAAAATATTTTACAGACATTTGTTACTGTTTTCATATCTCCCTTGGACTGGGACTTTGGGTTTCTGGGAAGTGGCAGAGTTAGAGCACAGCAAATAAATATAAGGGAGAGAAGAGCTGCTCTTTTTCTCGACAGGCTCATCAAAGCACAGTGAACGGAAATATTGTAAAATGGTAACAATTTGTCTCCAAAATAAAGCCTCCAAAGCCTCTTGCTTTTATTTAAAAAAAAAGGGTCATGAAAAAGCATGAGGGAAAGAGCCAAGAAAACACATTTTGTAGGCCATCAAAGTGGGAAAAGGAACAGAAATGCTGTGCCAGTTTCAGACAGAGGCAATCAAGTAAATTTTCATGCAAGAAGGCAATGTATAAGGCCACAGGATTGCAACAGGAGTCACAGAGAAAAATAAATTATTTCAAATTAAGATCAGACCAAGTACTTCAGGAGTCCCACACAGATTTCTTGCTTTGTAGAGCAAGAACTCACTGGACTGTTAAAGTAACCATTGCTTGGATTGCAAAGGCTGGAATATGATCACTACAAAGGGGCACAGGAAATAAAATTTATTTATAACTAAAAGACTACAACAAAAAAACCCTGTGCACCCAGAATTAGGCTCTGTTTCTTAATGAGATTTAATGGTCTTGATTCCTTGATAGGGCTTAAGCGCTCCCTGTAGTGGATCACTACATATAAATTTAATCGGTATGCATACAGTGCTAAAAGGAGCTAGAAAGTTCTACACCTTAGAGAGGGTCCTGCTTCATCCTGATAATAAACAGGCTAAAACTTACCCCTTTCCAAAGAGCCATCCCTCCTGCCTACTCCAGGCACCCTAGAGCTGCCAGGAGCCCCAGACTGTTCCACAGCAGACCAGTGGCCAGACCAGGTGTTAACAGACATCTGCCTTTGCAAATCTGTGGCTGTGTTCTGTCCACCTATGACAGAGCAGCCTTTGCATCGCCAAAATGAAGACATGGTGACAGTGCCCATGGCAAGGCAGGATGTCACACCACACAGGGTGTCATGAGTGGCTTACAGGCCATGTAGGGCAGGTCAGACCTCAAGCAGCACTAGCAACTGAAACAGTACTTGCTACAGCCTCGGGATCAAGAGAAGCCCAAGGGCTGCTTCTGGCCACTTTTCCTTTGTGTCCTTAGGTTTGGCACCAAGAGTACCTCGGGCTGAGAAGTCCAGCCTACACAAGTATTACAATTGCAGACAGCTGTACTGCTTTACATAACACTTAAACTAATAAGAAGACAGATTATCTTCCCTGCAACACTTGCAACAATTAGTCCCTGTCATCACCAAGAACACTTCTATAATCAGGATTTTTCTTTCTGCTGCCATCTTTTGGGAAGTGTTTAAGAAAAACACACACTTAGCACCTCTTTGTGTCTTGCAGGTGTCAGTGAAGGGAATTTCTGCATGCACACCTAAGTTTTCCTAAAGGTGTTGAGATCTACTAATTCATAGAATGCTCCTTCTCCAAGCAATCCTTCAGACACAAGACATAAAATCCTAAACCATGCCATATTAGAATAAAATATATATAGACAGATTTAAGACTCACTGCACCTTCACAAAGCTGACAAAATATTTTTCTGCTTTTAGTACAGTACTTCAATTAATCAAAAGAGGAACTAAGAGTTCTCTAACCAGTAAAACTGGTTGATATCCTTCAGAATAGTATTCTGGCACTTACACATATTTCGCCAAATATTCGTTTGTTAATTGTCGCAGAAAGAGGCAGTCTTCTTCCCTCACTTCTACCTACTCCCACACATCTGATGAGATGGAGTTTAACAGTGAACTGTGGGGATTATTCACTTGTCATTTAGAGTCAATTGCTAGCCTGTGGCTTGTTCTCAAAGCTGTAGCTGGCTAACCCAAGAGGTAGTGAAATGGAAACTCTTTACACTTCTACCAGTGAGTATAATTCATAGCAGCACTGCTAGAGGCACCACTTTAGATTAAAACAGTAAAACGTTGTGATGCACTCTGCAAACTGTTGTACCATAGTAACACACAAACAATTGTATCATGAAAATCTGGGCAACTTCTACTGCAAGGAGCCAGCACAACCTATCCCCAGACAGAGCAAGGCCAAGAATGATGAGTGACAGCTGAGAAGGGAGGTTTCCAAAGCAGGCCTGCAGTTCCCTATTCACACTGAGATGGAACCAGTAATCACCATAGTTCATTATCAGCACCTCAAGGTTCAGCCTCCTGATCACACTCTTCTGAAGTGCATCACCAGTTTGCCTCCTGATCACACACCAGTCTGAAGTGCATCACCATTTTTTTGTCTTTGCATTATTTTGGAGTTAGTGGACGGGCAGTAGATGTGAAGTGTTCTCACCAAAACAAAACCCAAATCAACAACACCCTTAGGAAATGGTTGGTTGACTATACAAGCACTTCCATGAGAACCAGCCTCCTTTCCAGTGTGTTGTGCACGGCAAACCCATTGTATCTGATAAGGAGAATTCCTTGGACGGAGTCAGTGGCTGTGGCCTGCGAGAAGCTCCTTCTGCAGCGCTCAGTAGCACCAGCCCTGCAGAGATGGAGCCCTCAGCGCAGTTCCCACGTCGAACAAACAGCTGTGCTTGGACATGTTGGCAGCCAGGCCGAGGCTCGGTGCCAGCCAGAATCGGCACGATTCTGTGCCGATAAGCGGGGAGGTGGCTCTGCACTTTGATCACTTTGTGTGTTCCACATTACTGGGTCTGGCTTTGTGTGCCGATCACCGCTGATCACTGAATGGGGACTGAGTGGCAGTCATTTAAGTGTCTCCGTCAAATCTGCCTGCCACCAAGACTTCAGGCAAATTGCCCAGAAGAGAGCATTAGGCAGAGGATTTGAGTGCATGCTGTATGGCAGAGAACAGGAAAACACATTCAAAGGCACGTATTTACTAAATCCTACCTATAATTAATTCTAATCCCATAATTAAAGTCGCATGCTTTTCTGCAAACATTCCCCCACACTGGACCTTCCTCTCCAGCCCAAGGTCAGGCACCAATTCGTGCAAATGAGTACATGCCACCAGGAAAGAGAGCTACGTCCCCAGGGACTGTGGTCACCCGGCCTGTGGTGCCCAGCTTACTGATCCTTGTCACAGCTCCCTGCCATCTGACTTGAAGTAGCTTTCAGGCATTTTCCAGCAAACAGCATCCGGGCCAGACCCTCAAAAACACACAGAAACAAACCCGCCTGGAAATCAATCACCAGTGCCAAGCATCTTAATATCATTGTAAATTGTGAGTTTTGTGTCTGTGCTGAGTCAGCAGAGGCCTGTGTATGGGAGTTGGGGTTGTGATAATGTGAAATTTATCATGCCCAGATTTGCAGAGAGATGAGATGTGTACCTGAGCCCACATAGGTAGGCTTACAGCCCACTGGGCATGAGGAGGAGACTAAAGGCAAGATAATTATGTCTGCATGGACTAAAAATGTCCTTCTCATTGTAGCTGCTTCCACTGGCAGGGTGTGCTTTCACACATAGGCACACATAAATACCTGCACACAAGCAACAGATACACTCTGTTGGAAGTAAGAAACTGGGGAAGCCCAAGGGTGCCATTTTCTTACAGAAGGCTGGGTGATCATCCAGAGTGAGCACACACATGAATGTGTTTGCAGACAAACTGGAGCAGAGGCAAGTGCTTTGTTTTTGGAAATGCATTTATAAATGGATAAACAGAGACCTCCCCCCAGGCACTGCAAGAAAAGATCATATCATTACCAGTGAGGCCAAAGATAGCTTATGGATGACCACTGGTTTTTAAGATGAAGCCATTTATTTAGATGTTATCACACTTCTCTAAGAAAGAAGCTCTAGGCACCTTTTTCAATTTAAAAAAAAAATAGAAACAAGCATCTGCCATGTGTTGAATATTCCCCATTAGCAGCAGGTTTATGCATGCATGTGTTTTAAAATGTTTATTATGACAATACTTGTTATGACTGCCTTAGATTTAGTAAATACCACATGCTAATCAGACACAGTTGTTAGACCTTGAGCAAAATATGATTTAATTTATTTTTAACATACTGAACAATAGCTATTTCTTGGTAATCTAAACTGAACACAGGCACTTGAGACTACTTTGTTTCCTTGGAGGAGACAGTGAAAAGGAGGGAGGGGAAAAAAAATAAACCTGATCTCTGTGGGAGAGTTTCTCAAGAAGCAAAAAGGCAAGATTACATTTACCATAAATCCTACTTTTCTCCCTACTGAATGCACAAGCCCTTATAGACACTTTAACTAGGTAAATTCTTCACCTACTGAAGAAACAGGTATTGCCTTCAGTGAAGCTTTAGGCACTGTTACAAGCAAAATGGTGCAGGACCCCAAACCTTCTGGGGCATAGATCAACCATCTCGTGCCAGTAGGATGGCTGGGTCTTTGCCCAGGGGCTGTGCTCCCCTGTACTGTCCTCCTGCTCTTCACTGCTGAAAATAAGATTAAATCAGTACAGCTAGTGTTAATTTGGGTTACAAAACAGGTTAGCTTTCAGAGGAAATCCATCTCAAGGTATATTTGGTTCCTTCACTCCCTGCTTTTATGTGGAATATGACTGAATTTTCAAAAAAAGAAACCCCCTACACTGGTGTTTAGTTTGCTGGCAAACTGGAAAACATCTGTCCAAATTATATAAAGACTCATTTGGCACAGAATGACAGAAGTGTGGCAATGCGTGCATTAAATGGTGCTTGAGCACATGCAAAATTATTTGGCATGCAGAAGGTTTTGTTTTTTCCTGTACCTGAAAACACAAGTTTCCACTAAAATTCAGTCTCTGTACAGTACAGGGTACCCTCAGATCTGTTCAGAAAGTACTACTGACTGACAGGTTAGTCTTCAAATGATCCAGAGATGAATTTAATGAAATCCAGAGATGAATTTAAGCTGTGATGGAGTCTTTGAAAACTGTGGACAACAATGAGCTGGGAAATTCACTGCTCAAGTTGGTTACATTTTGCAGCACCAGTGCTGAGAATAACAAGCAACATTTGCTTGATTCTTGTATCTGAAAATGCCCCACCCTTGAAGTCACAATAGCTATTCACTGGCTAGAAATAGCTTCGTTTCGTACAGGAACTAAAGCCTATATAGCTGCTTTTCTCATTTTGTGATGAGAATTCTTCCTAAAAAGGTAGCTAGCTAACAGAACTGGTTTACAAATGCCAACACCTCCCTCCCCAATTTATAAGCCTGGTGCTTAATCCAAAGCTTTTTATGTGGTGGAGACCTTAAGAAAGACATGTATTTGATGGGGGGGGTCCACACTTTTGCAAGCACAAATCCATCAGTAGTTTAAGGGATATGTATTGCAGAAAGCAGGGACAGGATAGGTACTTGTTCCCAAAGTAGCCGTAAAAATGAAAACAGAAAAAAAAAGTGCTATCACTTTGTGAGGACTTCAGTTCTCTCTTATAAGCCCTTCTGTGACATTTCTTGAGCTGCCATGTACCTCTGTGTATGAACTGGGTGGGGCCTGTCAGTGGAAACCCCCCAGAGAGCAGCTGTGCACCTCGCCCACCAGCTCTCTGCAAAGCAGCAGGGCTGCTCCTTATGCACCTCAACACTCTGTTTGCCATTTCCATTGCATTATACTGCTTCTTGGATGTCTCTGTATGACAGACACTTTAGTGAGGTGTATAATGCTCCTGTGGCATTGGATACACTATTGTAGATAGTTGGTAATAGGATCTGTTGTCAAGGTCACTCCAGAAATCACCCTTAACCCCTTCTGATCTCAACAAAAACACGCTGGAGAATGTAGCTTTTTATCATCAATTGTTTTTAGTAGCACTCTTCTGTGAACAAAATCTCCAGAGTCACTAGGATTTTAATTTTGCAGCACTCATTTTCCTTGTGGAAACCAGAACACTAGCAAGGCCATCCCCCCAGTGCTGTGGAGAACTAGTCTCTGCAGCTTCAGGCAGCCCCTATAGAAGGGACCGCAGGGAAAAGATTTCAGGTCACTGAGATCCACTCATGCCTTATGCCTGTTTGGGAAATACAGCAATTCAAAAGCAAGAGATGGTAAGTTAAGCCCATGGGGGTAGTCCCTGGGTGTTTATCTTAGAAGTTCTCAGACAACCCAACCTTGGTTGCATAGTGATGACTTTCCTGTAAGAACCAATAAATCAAGGGCTAGTTTCCACTCTTTGCAAGACCACCTATGATTTCAAGTCCCAAGTGGATGGGCATCACTCTTTCCATACACTCTTTATATAATTACGCTAAAACAGCCGTTATTTCATCACACCAATTTAAGAATTATGACTGCTGGTGCATTTTGTTTTGTCTCCTGTTTCTGCTGACAAACTCAAATAGCCAAAGAAAGGTCCTTTATAGTTTTCTCAGGAGAACAGCTCTACCAAAGAGATTATTGAGAAATGTTTTCACTCAAGCTTTGCCTGTAAAAATGTGTTTTTTCAAGGATTCTCTCTCACCCACAGAACCAATCAGATACCTTCACACACAAGCAACTGAACACTGTGGTTTAGGATAATGTTCCTTCACCTCAAGTGTCTTGTCCCACCCTAGGTAAAGCAAAATGTTTGTTGTGGCTTAATCTGAATGTCTGGTGCAAAATGACATGTCACATTGTGGGAGAGCTCAGTGGCTCCTCTCCTCCATCTTCCTTCCAACATCCAAAGTTTCAGTAAAACTTTGCTTTCTCCAAGCCCTTGGCTTCTCTAAAGGTGTACTCATGCACTTATTAACCTGCCACAAATACACAGACACATTCCTATTGCTTTCTGACAAAAACCCGGGAAAATCCCAATCCAAAGTGAAATTATTGTTCCACCAACAGTCATCCTGGAAAGCATGTCATATTGCATTACATGAATGCATTTGACGGTGATCCCTAAATTGCTGGGATTTGGGTGAAGGGGGTGGAAGGTCTTAGACTTTGGCTGAAATCTTCAAAACAGGTTTTTCTCCTTCTGACTCTCCTTGATTTCTGTCACTGTGAGGAAAACATCTCCTTTTGCTGTTCAGAAGCTCTGGAGGACCTTTCCAACATTTAGGATCTATAGGCTTCTTTTGAAAACCAAGAGCAAGATTTTCAGTAGCTTTTAGGCATTTAAAAATGCCCATAGTGAATGGGTTTCACTAGGGAACCCATTAAATGTGTTTCCTAGTTAGGTCTTCAAACTAGAGCTGTGCACCCAGGCATTCAGAAACAAACTGCAAGGCAGAAAAAACACACCTTCATCTTCTCTCAGTGCATAAATAACATTTTAGAGAAGCTGAGTAGGATGAGAGGCAATGAGCAGAAACTCTGAAGGACTATCCCCGGCATCTCTCATGCTTCTGAGCAGGCTTTCCCTGTAGTGATGGTATCTGACAGCAATAATCCAGTGGCAGCACATATGACTCTACCACATCTCTCATCAAGAGTAATTTTGTCCGATCCCTCCTTCCTTTGGGAGAAGGAGGAGATGAGCTGGACAGACAGTACCAAACACAGGCTGTGTCTCCAGTAACTGCAGCAGATCCCAAGCCCCAGACAGCTCACGAGGCCACAGGGGAGGCTCTGACCTCCTCCCACAAAGTTATGAGCCAAATTACATCTAGCCCAAGGCTGTTCAGTAAATAAACTCCCACCTTCCACCTCAGCTAGTCACAGGCACCAGCCCAAGCCAAAATCAATAGATGAGAAGCAATCTGTCATTTCCAGGCCACACTGGTTGAGTTATGGATGAGTCAAAAAACACTACAGGAAACACAGATGGGGTGAGATCATCTCCTTCTCTGGAGCCCTTCTATCTCTACAAGTCTTGCCTAATCTCCCTCAAAATTTCCATGCGCATATACAAAACCATCTCGTGTACCTTGTGGTTGTGCCTGTTCCAGTGCAGGTGCATTGTGTAATGTTTGGCAGGGCCAGGCCAGCCTGGCACAAGCAACAGGAGCCTGAATTCACCTGAGCAGCAGGCAGGCTGGTGTCTCCTGTAGGAAAGTTTTTTCAGTTATTTCAAATGCCTCCCACTCGCACACAAAGTCCATGTTTTGTAATAAAAACAAGGACAAAATCTCATCCAAAGGAATTTTACCTATTTCCCCTTCTACTTATTCCACTGAAGTTATCTTTTTAAACCCTCCCCCCACCAAAACTGGCCACTAGAACAACAAAGTAGCCAAGATGCTAAATTAATAACCTTATTCTTCAAAATCCACCTTGCTCTTCATACTAACAGGTTTCAAAACCAGTCCTATATCATCCAGTATCTTATAATTTTTTAAAAGGTTTCACTGAATTTCTCCCTTCATACAGGTAATGTTTTTCCTTTGAGAGAGGCAGAGAATAGTGCCTCTCTATAGAAAATAGAAAATTTTCCAGTAACTGAAATTTTCCCTGCAAACTTAGGTAGGCATTACCCTATTCAGCTGCAGAGAGGCAAAGGTGTTGCAATTTAATCCTGTACAGAAAGGAGCAGGAAGGCCAAGAAAGACAAGGGGGATATATTCCTGCCTCCCCCATTCCCCCCCACCCCTCCAAAAAAACCCCAAAAGGTTGCTTAGGTCCATGTGCCCAGATGAAGCTGCAATGGGTTAGTTCAGTCACCCCACCCCAGCCAAGCCACAATAACTGATCATGCACAGGCTGTCCTCCCACTCCAAAGCTCACCATTGAGCTTTAAACAGAAATACCACATCCCAAGGCCGTAATCCTTTAGCTCACAGCCAGCAGCCACAGCCAGCTGTGGGCTAAAAGCCACATTAAACTCACTGGAGGAGAAGCATTTGCTGAAATGCTTTGCTGAACAAGGATGAGCAACTGTGCTTGGGCTTTAGCTGCTCTTACAAACTCCTGTACGTCTTGGCTCTGGTTTTCTTTGCCACATGGCAGCTGGTTAGTCCAAGAATTCCTGGGAGGGAAAGTGACTGTAGAAACTCAGCTGTGCAACATATGCTCCATCTAGTGCTTATTCCTAGTATTGCATTTTCTTAAAAGGTTTGGTTTGCTGTTAACATATATTTCCATCTTTTCTGTAGTTCATATGTCTGTAGGTGATCATTGCTGAAAATAACCTGCTTATTTCAACTACACCATTTTGATCTAGCCTCCATTTACACCTTCAGTAATAACTATACACCAATTTCCATTTAGAGGTAAAATCTCATGGAGCAAAATTAAGGGAAAATGTTTTAAAAGGGCAGCAAGGGTTTCCCCAGGTACTCTGCCAACACCAAGTGAATGGAAAACGTCAAACAGGAGTAAAACATAAAACCTGGTGGGCACACAGGGGAAAGTTTCTCCCCATAAATGGTACTTCCCAGACATGAGGGCACAGTGCTGAGCCTCTTTGCCATAGACTGAGGTACTTTTTTGTCCTCTATGTCAATCCAGGCCGCTGGGGAAGGACAGAAAAATAAGCAGGTGACACAAAGCCCTTGCTGCCTTTTCAGGCTACCCTCATCACACCAGAACACAGCAGCTGCTGGGAGCAAGTCCTGCAAGTAATTTGGCAAAGCTCTGGAGAACAAATGACCTGGAAATGCACCCAGGTTGCGTGCAAGGCATTGCAGGGTAGAAAAAAGGAACAGTGGCAACAGCCATCAGGTTTGGCAACTGCCATGTGTATTTTGAAAGGGCAGGACTTGCATGCCAGATTTGGCTGTGGGCCAAAACACTCCAACACACAGAGTCTCTTTTTACCACATGCTATCCCCTAATTTACATTACTTGAAGGAGTTCCTGGTTCCTAATTTGCTGTTCAGCTGATGGTAGTGCCCTTAACTGCAAAAAGAAAAGCCAACAACAGGTGGGACAAGAAGTCCCAAGCTAACATTTTGATAAAGAAGTAAAAGAAAGAAAGCCCAACCCCATTCTGTAGTGTTAGCAGGACTGGTGAGGTGCTGGGGTGGGTTGCCTTGCAATGGGCCAGGATCTGCAGTGGGGAAGACCTTCAGAAAATAGTTGAACATTCCCAGAGGAAGGCTTGGGTTGGCTGATCCTACCTGGAGTGGTGGCAGCGTAAGCAGGTCCACTCCTTCTGGGAGGAGGCCAAGAGGATCCCAGCCCAGCTAAGAGGAGAGCTGGCAAGGAGCTGTGATAGAAACAGAACAGCCCCTGGACACTGCAGCCACAGGGTACAATCCCAGGCACAGATTTAAGCTCAGAAACAGCGCTTTCATTACTGTGGAAAGCAGAAGGGGAACCAACAATACAGCTTCTTGGGCAGAACACATTTAGGAGATTCCCACATCCCCTGCCTGCTCTTCCCATGTGCCAGAGCTTGCAGCAGAGCTCCCCAAATCTCAGGTGAGAAGGCAGCAAACTGGGAGCAGGCTCCTGTGTGGGGTAACCACAAAGGGCTCCTCTGGGGTGGCATAAAACTAAATACATAGAAGGGCATTTGCTGTAACAGCAGTGCTTGAGTAGACCCTCCAATAAATCAGATACAGGCCTTCTGCAGGATATCCTCCAGGGCAGCACACAAACCAGGGCCACTTTGCCGAGATTCAGGTCCAGTTTGCTGCAAAAAATGAGAACACCTTACCCTAATGAGGAATGCACAACATGAGAAAACATCTTCCAACTGTGTGTTTTGTGGTGCTTTTCATAGGTGATGGTCATGCTGCTCTTCCCCATGCAGCTGCTGGTAGTGGCTGTCACTGTTTACCTAGAGCTGGTGAGATCTGCACAAGGTGGTGCCTACTATGGGATCAAGCAGCTGCCACCTCAGGTGCCCCAGTACCAACCCCTTGGACAACAAGTACCTCACATGCCACTGGGCAAAGAAGGCATCCCAATGCAGCACCTGGGCAAGGAGGTACCCCGCATGCCCTACGGGAAGGAGTACCCCCATCTGCCCCAGTACAGGAAGGAGGTCCCACAGATGCCCATGCTCGGCAAGGATATGGCTCCCAAGAAAGAGAAAGGTAGGTCAGCATGTCCCTCTCCACTCCTGCACGGTCCCATCTGGCGTGCCATGGGGAAACTGAACATTGGAGCAGGCTGCTGCTGCAGGCTGGGCACAGCACCCTTGTGCCCAAAGGGCTGGCCAGGCTCATACCTGGCCACAGGTGGACAAAACAGGTTCAAGGGAGCTGTGGGGCAGCTCAGGGTCACCAGCACAAGACCACAGTCATCTCTGGGCTGCAGCACAGCCTCTGAGCAGCCCTTCCTGCAATGAGCCTCCAGCATACAGGTTTGCTCAGATGCTGTTCAACTCTAGGAAAAGTCTTGCTGTCTCACCTGTTTGTAGGAGACCCTCTGACGGGGTTTCAAATGATGGCTCAGAGTCCTGTCTGGATCTGCTCCTACTCTCACTGGAACAAGCAGACATATGAACTAAGAGTCCCAAGGTTTAAATTTATGGGAACATGACTGTTTTTGTCTGACTTTGTCCAGACCCTGTGATTTTGAGGTTTGCCGATAAAAACATACAATTTCTCTACAGACTCTGGAGTCCTCTTTCTGTAAGTGTAACAGAGGCATTGAAAGTACAGAGGATTAATGCACAGGTCTGCACGTACAAGCACTTTCTCTGTTCAGTAAAGGAAGTGTGGACAGTATTAAGGTATTTAAGAAAACAAAAAAAATGTCCAAAATACAAAGGGTGACCAGGAACACCCAGTGTCATAAAATTCTTGTGAGGACCACCAGCATCTGTGCAAGTGCAGACAAACTGGGTAACTTTGTCTTACTGAGGCCCCAGCTAACCACAGCCTCCACTGACTTCAGAGGGAAATGGAAGATTTCAGGGCCTATTTTTGGAGTGTATGAACAAGAACCATTGCCTGTAGTAAAATCAACCTACCTCACGAGGAAAGATTTTTGATGTGCATAAAATACAACATGTGCAGAGAGGGAAGGTTTCTGCCTCCCATAAAGCAGAGGTCTGCCCTCAAACCTCATTTCCTCTCCTTCCCCAAATCTCTTACTTCTTTACACATTTTAGAGCCAGAAAGAGTTTCCATTAACCCAAAAAGCAGCAGCTTGAAAAGCAACCAACCCCAGCAGCAACTTCCCTACCCTGACCTGCAATGACAAGTGGTGACATACACAAAAATGAGGGTTTCAACAATAAAACCTTTTTCAAAGTGTGTAGAAGAGCCATAACTAGACATGGCTATGCCAAAAGAGCAATAGTGATTAAGGCTGCAGGTTTCCAGTAATACTCTAATGGGAACCAAAGCCTTCAGGAAAATACAGACATACCTTATGTATAAACTTCTTACTAATACAATCTAATTTAATTGATCTTGCTTATTTTCGCCCATCCAGAAAAAGCACTTTCATGCCAGAGTTCCTCCCACAGCACGAGAGCACTGAGTTTCCTGCAAAAACTCTTAAAGGTAGATTGATCTACCTCAATGTGGGACAAAATGCAGATTTTGCTGTTTAAGATTGTCTAGGTAGAAAACACCACCAAAGCAGAAATGGCTTTTACATATCATGCACAGTAATTACTTTGTGGTAACAGAAGCACGCATGGAAGTTTTCAGTATGAAAAACAGTAACATCCTCTTTAATTCTCAACACCAACCTGTAACTCACTAGTTGTCTCTGTCTACACGACAAGGCATCATTAAAAGCATATTCAATTCAAAACCCTGTTTTTGGAAGGATGTGACTGCACTCACCTTTTATCTCTCCCTCTCCCCTTTCTTCTTCCCAGAAATTCCCATGCGCAGTCTGAGGGGTGAGCAAGGTCCCCCGGGTGAGCCTGGACCAAGAGGGCCACCAGGGCCACCAGGATTACCAGGTCATGGTGTACCAGGAGCCAAAGGAAAACCAGGCCCACAAGGATACCCAGGAATTGGGAAGCCGGGTTTGCCAGGGATGCCAGGAAAACCAGGGGTCATGGGGCCCCCAGGGCCAAGAGGGGAGATGGGGCCGAAGGGGGAGATTGGGCCCATGGGGATTCCTGGACCACAAGGACCACCAGGGCCTCATGGGCTTCCTGGCATAGGGAAGGCGGGTGCTCCGGGGCTGCAGGGGCAACCAGGGCCAAAGGGTGAGCCTGGGATGAAGGGGCCACCAGGAATCCCTGGGATCCCAGGGCCAAAAGGGGAGAAGGGGGTTGGGATCCCAGGTTTGCCAGGTCTGAAGGGTCCACCTGGGCTTCCTGGTCCCCCTGGCCCCGTAGGACTGCCAGGGGTTGGCAAACCCGGCATGGTTGGCTTCCCTGGCCCACAGGGACCCCTAGGCAAACCCGGACCCCCAGGAGAGTTGGGGCTGCAGGGGCCTCCAGGGGCCCCTGGGCTCCAAGGCCCTCCCGGCGCGCCTGGTATTGGCAAACCAGGCCAGGATGGCATGCCCGGCCAGCCCGGCTTCCCGGGTGGCAAAGGGGAGCAAGGATTGCCAGGCCTGCCAGGGCCCCCCGGCCTCCCTGGGGTTGGGAAGCCGGGCTTCCCTGGGCCCAAAGGGGAGCGAGGTGTGGGTGGTCTGCCTGGGCCCCTGGGACCGAAGGGGGAGAAGGGGCATGCAGGGCCACCTGGCATGGGAGGGCCACCAGGGGAACCCGGCCAGCCAGGACTGCCGGGCATCATGGGACCCCCGGGGGCCGCTGGTTTCCCAGGACCTAAAGGGGAGGGGGGTGCCGTAGGGCCACCAGGACCAGTCGGCCCCAAAGGGGAACCCGGCCTGCAGGGTTTTCCAGGAAAGCCAGGCTTTCCTGGGGAAGTGGGTGGCCCTGGGCTGCGGGGGCTGCCGGGCCCCACAGGACCCAAGGGGGAAGCCGGACACAAAGGCTTGCCAGGACTGCCGGGTGTCCCGGGGCTTGTGGGGCCAAAGGGTGAGCCCGGGCTCCCCGGAGCCCAGGGGCTTCAGGGCCCCTCGGGCATCCCGGGCATCGCGGGACCTAGTGGTCCTATTGGCCCCCCCGGGCTGCCAGGGGCGAAGGGCGAGCCAGGCATGCCCGGCCCCCCTGGCTTCCCTGGGGTAGGCAAACCTGGTGCTGCGGGGCTGCAGGGACCCCCGGGAAAACCTGGGGCGCTCGGTCCTCCTGGCCAGCCGGGGCTCCAGGGGCCACCGGGCCCCCCCGGGCCGCCAGGTCCCTCGGTCATCATCCCGCCCACTCCACCAGCTGTGGGACAATACCTGCCTGAGGTGGGACCAGGGATAGACGGCTTGAAGCCCCCCTACGGCTACAAGGGCAAGACAGACAAGGCTGGCGGCATTGTTTACGAGATGCCCGCGTTCACGGCAGAGCTGCTCACGCCCTTCCCCCGAGTCGGGGTGCCCGTGAAGTTCGACAAGCTCCTGTACAACGGCCGGCAGAACTACAATCCCCAGACGGGAATCTTCACATGCGAGATCCCCGGTGTCTACTATTTCGCCTACCACGTCCACTGTAAAGGCGCCAACGTGTGGGTGGCGCTGTACAAGAACAACGAGCCGCTCATGTACACCTACGACGAATACAAGAAGGGCTTTCTGGACCAGGCTTCGGGCAGTGCCGTGGTGCAGCTGATGCACGGAGACAAGGTTTACGTTCAGATGCCATCCGAGCAGGCAGCAGGACTCTATGCCGGGCAGTACGTTCATTCGTCTTTTTCAGGGTATTTATTGTATCCCATGTAAAGCAAACAGACAGACACACACACACACACACACACACCACAAAATCAAAACCTTTTTCCTCTGCTTCTAACTTTTATACAACAAAAGGTGCATTTTATGACCATTTGACCATCTTGTACAAAAACAAAAACAATAAATACAAAGTTTAACATTATGCACAGCTAGTTATAAAAAAGGTGTGGCAAACATACCTAAAGATGTATATCAGGTTCATAAATAGTTGTTTTGCACCCAAGGGGGACATATTAGCTGTACATTATATATTTCTGCAATGCCATGCTTACTTAATTTCATTCACAGTAATTCACTACTAAAGTTCAAATCAGTGTATGTCACTCACTCCTGTTGCATTGATCATAGTTATGAGACGAAAAACAGTGACTTAAAGCAGAGTAGGTCAGTCTCGAATTATATTTTAAAAAATTGAGAGGCTTATTTGTCTGGGTGGGGGTTTTCTTTGATTTTTTATAACCGGTCTACCTGACAAGCAAAGGTTCCCTTAGCTGGAGACTTTTATTTCCCTTCCCCTGTAATAAAATAATCCTACATGTGTGAGTTTTTTTCCTGAACAATTTATTTATGATGGAAGAGAAATCCTGATAGCATGATCATTCCCCCCGAGCCTTCTCCAGCAGTCACTGGACCTAAAATGTCACCAGTGCCTCCAGCAGGCACTGGCTTCACTTCCAAATGCCACAGCACTTAAAAAGTCTCCGTTCCCTATTCACACAGCTCAAGTAGAGGAGGTAAATCTCCCCCATTTATTTGTGCCACATCATTGAGACATTTTAGCCAACACATGGCCATACTTCCGGGTGGCATAAATTTGCTTGGATTTCTGTGCTTGTACCAAGAATCCAGTTAGCTTGTCAGAAGAAACACCTATTCTGCCACTCAGCAAAAGCTGAATCAGTTTGCTTTTCAATGACTAGGCAAAGCAGAAGTAGCTTTGTTTGCTTAACTGATTTACTGCTTGAGATCAACCAATAACTTTACTGGCAATACTGATCATGCAAATTTATCTGAGAACTTGGTTCTATCTAAAAACTGATTTCCAATCCTTATTTATACGTTACCAGTTGTCAAGGAGAACCTGCAGGCCTCAATACTTTTCTGTACTTGAGGACAGTGACTTCTGTGCATGAAGTCTCTGTCTGCTCATCAGTGGTGCTAAATCTCACCTCAACAAGTGTTCTGTTTCCAAAGGGCAGTGGACCTTGCTGTGGTTCCCTGTACAGTGCTGCACTTCACACATGGCTGCACTAGTTCAAGGAGTTAAGTGCTCATCACTTCTTCAGTGTCTTTAGCTACCGCTACTGCTTTTGATTCAAAAATGAACTAGATTTTTTCATGTAGAACTAAGATTGGATTTAACTGGCATGACCATTATTTAAATGCAGAGTTTAATGCAGTCTAACATTGACTAAGGACTCCAGTGATATAATGTGGTGCTTTATCTCAGAAATTTTATGGAATGGTGGCAGGAATGGACAAACAGTTTACCAGACACTGGTGACTTCAGTATGTTCCCAGAATGTATGAGATACGTCAAAAGCAAATAATTTTGTATTTAAAATTTTTGTACTGATTTGAAAGAAATACCTTATTAAATATCTTTAAAAATAAAACCAAAACCCAATTCTGTCTTCATTCAGAACTATCAGAAGGAACATTCATCCTGCTGAACTCATTTATCAGACCACAAGGGCTCTCTGAAACCACTGACAGCCTGATATAGGGGGGGGAAATTAATAGATACACCCTTTTCTCTAGTTCCCATCTCCTAGTAAAACATGCTCTAAGCCAGAGAGGGAACACATCCCATTTGGTGGGAGGGCACAGCAGGGTTTGGGGGGTACATGAAGAGGGAGGGACTCCCTCAGGTAGCCCTGGGGGACAAATACTGCTCAGCATGAGCCAATATGGGAGTGCAGCTGAAGAAGGCAGATGGACAGCCAAGGAATCAGCCACAGAGGCTGCTGCTAAGGGCTTTTGTTGCCTGAAAAGGCAGAACTGGCTGCCCAGGACGAGAGGTGCTGGCTCTCCTGATGTGGTTTCCTCACCTCAAAGACAAGCATTTCCTCCAAGCTGGTGAACGCCTGATCTGTCCATACTGAAAGCCTGAAATGCACTGAATACCTACTCTGCCAGAGAATTGTTATCCGAATCTCCCTTGGACTACCTGAAGCCTTCAGCATCTCATTTTTACTGCAAAAGGAAAAATACTGCACTCACTTTCTATCTAAAGCCATTTTCCCTTTCTGAAAATTTTTATTGCACACCATCTTTGTTCTTCATCTCTTATTTCAGTCCCCCACCAGTTCACAGTAAGACAAACAAGATTCAAAATACAACGAAAAATTTGAATCACAAGGATGCTGCTCTTGATCTTACCCACAAAAAACATGTCTCGGCTATGGCTGTACTCCACCTGGATCTCTAGCCACAGCACAACTCTGCCCATCTAGGTTCAAAAACTTTCAGCTGTTTGCTTTACAAAGCACTGAAGTTTGTTCCAAAACTTGAAACCATATCTGACAACACTATTTACTTGACACACGAATAATAACAGCCCTGGGCATACCCGCACATCCACACTCACACACAGAACACCAGCTTTGCAAAAATAAGTCTGAGGTCACTGTCTTTAACAGTTTATTCACAGGAAAATAATCTCCTTCTATATGTAGCATTCAAAATTTCATTTGAAACAACTCTAAGAATTCTTCAAAATACAGGTGGCATTTCAAAGGCATATAAAACTTAAGACAAATAGCAAATAAAATAAGTATTTCCCAATACCAAAAACATATGCTGAGCTTTATATGTTCTTAAAAATCACAGTCCACTTAAAAGTGAAGGTGTTTATACTCTTCCCCCAGAGCATTGCTAAAAAGGAAAGCATGGCATTGGAAACAAGAAGTACCAATTGCTAATTAAACATCAAAGTTGTGATTCTGTATTATTATCACCTATACAGTCACTGGAAATATCTGGAATACATTTAGGAACATCTCCTAGACACTCAGATTTGTATTTAGTGCAATAGTCTGCGACTTCCCTTAATTATTACAGCAGAGGAAATAATAGTTTCCCAACAAAGAAACCTCCAGAAAGTTTGAGCCAAACAGAGCTTTCAGCCAACATGTGTCATCCTGCCTGTTTTGTGCATAGTTTGGTATTTTAGAGCTGTGACTATCTGACATTGCAGCATTTTGAGATGGGTGGCAGATAAAATGCAGAAGGACCTTTGCTATAAATTCAGCAAGCTGCCAGAGAACATGAACAGAATAAGAAGGGAGGAGAACATCTTACTTCAGATAGAAAAATGATGGGAGACACTGGGGACCTACACAGTTACACCATTATCAGACACATAAATAAAGCTGGCAGCACCCTGGGATTCAAAACCGGCCGCTTCACTCCCGATATGATTAAAAAAAAAAAAACAGATAGCTTTTAAAGGGAAATTTCAGTGCAGATTTCATTTTCAGAAGCAGCAAAAAGGTAAAAAAAGTCCTAATAGCAGCTCAGGCCCAGAAACTATCTAAGTATTTGATGTCAGCATTATTGTTTTATTCTAAAAGCCCCAAGTCTTTGGTACTGCAAAACACCTCTGAAAATGTGTGCCCAGACAGAAGAATTTGTGATCACTGATGAGAAACACACTACATATGGGTGTTTCTGCCTCTGTCCTTGAGGCAGAGCAGCAGGAATGCTGTACATGAAGCAGGTGCTGGAAGAGGGCTCGTGTACACAGAATCCTACAACTTGTGGGGAGAAAAATTCATTACTTGGCTCACTGCTTATAGTAGAAGAGAAAAAAGCTACTGGCCTGCAAGCTGGGCTTTCAAGAAAAAAAAAAAAAACCCAAACAAGCAAAAAACCCAACAACAACAAAAAACCCCACCACAAATGCCTGATAGTTTATCAGCAGCATCAGCTCTTGGCTTGATCCTGAGGGAACAGTTTCATTCAAAATGTTACCCAGTCACCCAGGGACAAAAACTGCAGTGGACTCAACACCCCTGGCAGGAGCACAGAAGTGGTAGAAAAATATCCCTCAAAATACCGCTTAATTTGAAAAATAAGTCAGCCATACGATGGGAAGGCTTATTAGGATATGAAAAGAAACAGCTGATATGGATAAATGCTTGTAGAGAACATATTAAATTCATTGAGAACACCACACATTATTTAAAAAAATATTTTAGGGAGATCAAAAAGCTAATGTGGCAAAAGTGGAAAAGACTAAAGGAATTTTTTTTTTTTAAGTACAAAGATTTTGGGAGACACCATTTGTTTGCTATGAGGCTTCTATTTTTTTCCAATTATTTTATTTGATCTGCTACAGCTAGAATCCAAATCCCATCCTCCCAAAAAAACCAGAAAACCTACTAGAAAAATTGGAGAAGGAATCAGTTTAGATTAGTGGGAAGACTGTCTCTGGAGATGCAATAAAGCAGAGAAAATAACCACATCTTCAAAAGCAGAGCTCCCTACCCACTTCCTGGAACTGGAGACAGGGGTGGAGAAGCAGAGGGATGCAGTCTGCACCATCACAAAAACTCTCCTCACAGTGTCCGGAACATATTCAACAGCTCTCCTGGAAAAACACCCTCCTGGACAGCTTCCTGCAAGATGTTACATGGATGCAGCTGAAATGTGGCAACAGCCATTGGGAGAGCAGAGGGCCCCAGCTCTGGAAGCAACCACAGGTTTTGAGGGTGAAGGAGCAGCTCCCCACTTCTGCTGGCCTTGGCTCTCAGCACAATCTAAGATCTCCCAGGGGCTTCTGTGCAACAACAGCTTGGAGAACACTGCTATGTCTGCAAAAAGCCTTGCCACAGCAGCTTTTGCAGTGGAATTACTACTGTCCGGAGTTTAAATCACTGTAGGTCTGGGGCTGCAGAATCACATACAAACCTTTTTAATTAACTGAAATAACCAGGAGAAATGAATGCTGTTAGAGACACAAAGACAATAATGTCACTACTTTCTTGAGTGAAACCCCACCTGTTTGTATTGAGATTTTCAACCAAAAATCTCCACAAAGTCTCAGGAAAAAGTAAAGGAAATACAAAAAATTAAGAGCCCTTCTGCCTGCTGGTGAAGAAATGATGATTTCCTCCATTTCTACCACCAGTGTCACCTGGGGACATGCTCCCCTCTCCTCCACACCCCGACCTGCCACCCTGCACACAGCTGGAGTACAGCTGCAGCCAAGCAACATGCAGCAGACAAGACACCATGGCACACCCTGTCCCTTGCTGGGACACACCTGCACCCTTTCCCCAGCCCATGCCACAGATGTTTCTGACATCTCAAGTTATTTCAGGTATGTCCAGCTTGCTTGAAACAGACCAAAGCTCAGGAATCACTGGGTGAAAACACAAGCCTCCTTCCCTTCAGCTGTGGCACCTCTCCAAACCACACTGCCTTCCCCCTAATTCCCAAATGGCAATTCCTCTACATAGCTGCAGCAAAACAAATTGTGTTCAGCACTCTTGCAATCCTCACCTTCTGAAAATAACAAATACCCTGGTTTATGTTCATCTTGTGATTGTATGCATTACTCCTAAACGTCCTCTCTATATAATTTTATAGAAAAGCAACCATGGTATTCCTACCAACTTCAAAGACTTTTTTAAGTGGACTTATTTGCCTTTTCTTCAGGTTTGATTAATAAAGATAACCACAAAATCATCCAGAAATTCTGCCATAATTAAAATAAAAATTTTATATAGATGTCCTGTGAGAGAACTGGAACTGCACATGGTTGTTCTTTGACAGCTGTCAAGCGTGTTCCCAAGCAGATTTCATTTATTCACAGGCTTGTCAGAGACAAACCAATACAGGAAATATAAACTTCCCATTAAATGTTTCAACTAAAATCTTGAGCAAGTTCCCACTGCTAAATGATTTAGTTCATCCACACACTTCAAACTTAAATGTTAACACAGAAGAGGTAAACAGATGCCAAATGATAATTCAGCTGAAGTACATCCTGGATATTCCCTACCACACTCTAATGCCAAAAATGGGAGTATTTCTGTTTGTATTGATGTATTACAACATCTGAGGAAGGAGATTGTCCTCATTTGGAAAAATCCACCTGTTTTTGAGGAAACAAACAAAAAAAAATGCATGAGATGCTGTCCTGGAGAACTAGGACTCCAACAAACACTGACTCTAAACTCAGGCATGAACATGTTTGTCCAATCTTTTGTTTCTATTGTGCTATGGGGGTTGACACAGGTAGTTCGGACAGGTCTTCAGTCTTCATATTCCCTCTTTTTTAAGTCAAGTCAGCAACTGTAAAATTTACTGGATGCACAGCACAGGGAGTATTATTATTCTATAAAATGTGTACAACATTGTCAACACCAACATCTCCACAAATCAGACAAAGGGTCTTCACCTTCGGCAGACAGAAGCCGAGAGTTGATGGTCAGTGCAGAAGCTGTGGCTGCTCAGCTGAAGGTCGACATCCTCTCCTCAGGAGTATGGCAGAACAAAACCTGTACAGTCTGTACGTTCCCCCTTCTCCAAAACACACAGTAATGATTTAGATGCATAGTTTTAAAGCAATTTTCATACAAGAAGACAAGACAGTCATGACTTTACATCCACCTAGTGAATGAGCACCGGTCATCTCAGTCTCTTGACAGTGGAACTCTTTTGGAGGACAACATCAGAAACAAAAGTATTCCAGAGAATTAATCGTTTGGAAAGTGATGTACATCACATTTTTATATATCCCTGATACTTTCAGTTGAAAGTTTCACGGTTTCCCCACTATTAAATAGCTTCACAGAAATTCAGTTAACTTTGTTTGCAACAGTCCATTACCCTCAGTTAAAAGCTTTTGCCTTGATGAGGTTTCTGGGCTCCTTTAAACAGTAAACAGTTATGTTGCGCTTAAAAAATAAAAATGTCATACAAAAAATAAACATTTTTCAAATCTTGAAAATAGTGATTGTTCTTTGTATTTTCCATTCAGCTTTCACGTCAAATTGATCACAAAGTTCTTGTCTATAAGCTTCTTCAAAAATTTCTGCTCGGCGGTGATGTTGTGGTATTCATTCTAAAGAGATGTGAGGGAATAATAAAATTAATTATGAAATCAAATTATAACCAGCAGCACCACTTGGCCGTTCCTTTCTATTACCTGGGATACTTGGAAGATGCTAAGAACAGAAAAGATCTGGGGAAAGACTTCTTAGCAAAGGCTTAGCACAGTTTCCCAAGAAAAGAAGATGCTCAAAACTAGATTAGGTATTTCCGTAAGGACACAACTGAAAAAGATGACCCTTTGATGATAAGAACAGGTGAAATGTGGGCTCACAGAAATCCTTCCATTATTAACTCTTCCAAGTCCTTGCCCTGCTTATTCAGAACAATGGCTCTGTAAGAACATTTACAGCACAAGCAGTAAGAAAATGAGTAATTGTCAAAGCTCAGTGCAGGTTCTTGAAAAAGCACATCAGGCACTTCTAGTTCAGATGCATCCTGCCAATTAGGTTCAGCAAGCCCAAAGCAACCCATCTTCTGTGCTGCATCCAGGTTCTCAAGGAGACCACTAAGGTTAGTGGAGGGCAGCACAAGGAAAGTAAATTTACTTAAAGACACTGAATCCTGTAAATAAAAACGAATATAATATGTATACTGCATAAAAGATTATACGGATGTAGTATGGTATTTGCAATTTATTGCCACTAAAGAACTAAAAGGAACATTTTTGTTTAATAGTTTGTTTTTTGAAGTTTTGAGACTTCAGGAAACTTATGGATGTCTATTCAACTAATGATCAGCCTTACTCAAACTTAGTATATGTTGAAGAAAAGCACCTGCAGAGAAGAGCCTCCAAAGGAGGACAAGTTCAGTGTCAGAGGAAAATTATCTCAGAATAGCAGGCATCTAGGAGTTCTGAGAAAAACCTGAAAGGCTCCTATGGGCATTGTCTCTACCCTTCCTCTGCAGCAAATGGAAGAGGAAGAAAATGGCACCCATATGCTCTGGGCAAATGACCAAAGAAAACGTCACACTTCAGTGAAGGGCTAAGACAGGGTTGGCTTGAAATACAGAGATTAAGACAAATGAATACAAGAGCAGAGACATAAAAGAAAACAGAGGCATGGCCTTAGCAAAGCAGGAAGGAAGAGAAGGCATTCCTGATACTTTCCAGGCTCCTGCTGAGTTGTGGCTTCCCCCTCCTGGAAGCAGTTCCTTCTCTTCCTAGCCTCCTCCAAGAGCTGCTTTTCTTTTCTACTTTGAATTTCCAAAATTCAGTTCTTTTCCTATGGAAGACCTATACAAGTTCATAGGTCTTAACTCCTTCCATTCCCCTTTGCTCTTCTTTCTGCCTTTTAAGGAGTCTAATAGCTATGACATACAGTACAAGCAGGTGCCAAGGAAAAAGACAACACCAAAAGAAACAACATTGTTTATGTGCTGACAGTGCTAACAAAGATGTCTCTAGGACAAGAGCTGTGCAGCCTAAGGAAAACACCAGCAAAGCTGAACACAACACACAAATGGACATCTCATGCAGACACTGCAGAATATGGTACAGCACAAGGGACACAACAATCAGTATCTACATTTTTCAGAAACAACAGCAGACAGGAAGAGATGCAAGCAATGTTAACCCAGAAGCAGCTGAACCAGGAGAAGGTGGGAGGCCCTTCTGACCTGCAGTCCACACTTCTATCTATATTGAATTGCCTTCCCCAATTACCAGCTCTATTTCTCTCAGCACAAACAAGTGTTAGTTACCTGCATCATCTGAGACATGGTTTCATTGCCATAGTAGTGCAAAGAGCTATTTCTGTCAGTGAAGTCGTACTTGAAGCCTGCCAGATGGACTTCATGGCATATGTGAAATGCCAGTGTAATGGCAATTAGCCCTGTTGTTGGATGCTTGGGTTTCTGCAACAAAACAAAAAGAGAACACACAAATACATACCTGGCAGCCTGATGGGAACAGCAAACTTAAGAACAGAGACAAGGGCAATCAGGCAGCCTGGGTCTTCTACAGATGTTTGGTTTTTACAGGTTGATCCACTCCTATCGCTAAAGAAATAAGTTACTGCCCCCTAAGGCTTCCCATGACCAGAGGTGTCTGTGATGTCAGCCCCACAGGCTTCCCTGGAATTCCTTGGTTTCTAGTGAGGGCTGAGCCCACAGTGTAGTCCTTCCCTCCACAGAGGCATCAGAAAGTCTCCCCATTACTCTGCTCAGCTACTTTCATAAAACTGGGCAGGCTTCACTACACTGGAAAACAATTTACAACCCCCTCAAATTTGACTGAATTATGAGATGTGTTCAGAAGTAGCCGCATGATGGAGACCCAGATGAACAGAATATGATATGACAAAATTTTCATAGCAACAAAGTAAAAAAGCATGAAGGCTATGACTACACAAATTTGACTGAATTTGCATTTCTTCAAAGCAGGGAAATTCCAGAAGAACTTTGCTTCAGACCTTCCCATGCTATTCCCATTAGAAGAAACAAAATCATTTCTCCCTACAATAAGTTCGGAAGCAAATGCAATGTAAAATGAACAGCATGTCATAAACGGGTTTTAACTGTGCAAAATTAAGAGCACCTAACCAAAAGGTAGCATTTCTCACAAAAGCACAGCAGAACTCCATGCAACCATCTGCCCTATCTTGTGTTCAGATACATGACTTCCTTAGTACCAGGAGAGGCTAATACGATCTGGGGAAGTAAATGAGGCATGCTTTTTTAGAGAGAGATGAACTCATTCATTTGGCCATTTGACCATGATGAAGCTAAGGTGAAAAGGTGTCCCCAGAAATGAACAAAACTTTCAGGCACCAATACCCTTCTTAGCTACAGAAAAATTTTTTCTCGGAGACCAAAACAGCTATCATATGCTCTTTAGCAGCTGCAGTCAAACCTCAAACTAAGCACAAAATCATGGGCTTTTTTTTGAACTCTGACCCCAAGGCTCAGTTTGTCTCTGAAAAAGATGCAAACAAACCAGTACTAGACAACTCTGTGCATAGAACAGGCAGATGCACTCAATGTTTTTCTTTGTGACAACACTTCGTATGACAACACAAAAAATCCCCAGGAAGGAGTTACTATTCTCAGCTCTTTAAAGTCTAACTGAAGTCACAGAAAGGAACTATCACCTTTTATGAAAAAAATTTATGCAACTCTTGGAATATTGCAGAAATAGTATCTGCTTCAAATGTGCACTATGCCCAGGGCTCCTGCCAGTTAGCAAAATAACTTTCTGCCCTAGGGGCCCAACATCATAAACTCAGTGGTGACTCTGTTGCAACATCCATACTAAACAGGATCCCAAAACTATAGCAGGAATGCTACATGTCATGATTAGTGCTATTTGGAAATATCAGGAGTACCACAGATTGCAACTACCTCTGTTCACCTGTAGTTATCATAAAATTCACTTCAAAAAATATCATTTAAAAGCAACTACTTTTAAAATGTACTATCATGCAATATCCAGATATCCTCTGCCTGTAATAAAATATTTTCAGCCTACTTAATGGGAATAGGCACAGCCCTGGAATGACTCCACTACACTTTCTGAGTTTAGAGTTTAGTGGTGCTGGGGCAACACATCTGACTTTATTCCCAGCTCTACCAACAATCAGAAATGCTTATTGGCTATGCACTAATGTGCTCACTGGGAACATGAGACTGGTTTAATGGAAAAGGTAGGGACAGCAGGGAAAGCAACAGTGGTTGCTGGCATGTCCTGCAGGCAGAGGGGGCTGAAGCACAGGACAGCGAAGGCAGCACCAGCCCTGCCCAGGGACAAGCAATGGGACAGAGGGCTCCGGTGTGAGACCTTCCTGCCCATGGAGCCTGTGGTGTGACCTGCAGCTTAACCAAGCTGTGCCAGTGCCCCTGCAGATGCGCAGGCTCCTGTTATCTCCCCGTCACAGCCCACCTCTGAGATGGGAGGAAAGGGAGGAAGAGCATGCTTGAGATTGATCATTGCTGTACAGGGGTGAGGAACTGCAAAACCCCTGGCATGCAGTAAGCAGGATATATATGGGGGTAGCAGAAGGGGACTCTAGCTCTGTGCAGGGGCACTCAAAGGCAGGAGAAGAGCCAAGGGGCTTGTGCCTACATATCAGCTGACACCATGCACATCTCTCTGACTCACTGACAGCACTGCTTTTAATGTCCACTTCCACTGAGAGAGGAGCCCCAGAAGAGTCAGGAGGAACTTCTGGACTCGTGGAGGCCATGTGCGTTCTGTGGCCATTTAGATTAGTCAGGCATCCAATTACTATGCTGCTTTCTTGCCACCCTTGGCTGAAATGCCAGGGGCCCAAGCAAGCACATACCAAAATGGCTATTTCAGTCTAAGAGTTAGTAAGGGAGAAAAAAAACACTATTAGGCTCAGAAAACAGAAAGAAATTTTAGAAAGAGGTACAGAACATACCCCCCTGCCATCCGCTCAATATTAGAAAGAGTAAACCAGAAAAAAAATTGTGGCAGATACTCCACAGTGACAGCCTGTTAACATTTCCACACGTATCACTTGGGTGGTGTTGGTGAAGTGGGGATGTGACCCCAGGTAAACTGTTTCTGTGCAAAACAGCACATGGTTGATCCTGACTGCACAAGGGAGGTTCCCAGCTTGAAGCTTTACCTTTCATCAAAAACATTTTTCCATCAAGAACTGACAATTAAAACATATTTTTATGTCCAAATTACTGGTTAGCTCATTACAATGCTTGGCATCAAATCAGTAAGTACAACCATGCTGCCAGACATTCATCATTAGCATAGGGCTGGAATATCTTCATTGTTCCCTAGTCCCTCCCCAGCCCCAGGAATATGAAATTGCAGAGAGTTAGAATTACCAGTCTGCTGGGGTTTGGAGGGGGGGGGGGTATTTTTGGTCTTTTGGGTTTTGGCGGAGGTTTCATTGTTTGTATGGGTTTTTTTGTCTGTATTTTTATGTGCCTTGAAGTTTTTGTTAAAAACACCCAAAATTCATATCCAGACTCCCTATTATTTCTAGAAGCTCTTTGGCTATGTCATGCTGCATTACCTCTCTGTCTTCCCTAGTTTTGGTAAAGGCATTTTGTCTGTCAGGAAAGCAGCTTCATTTCATACCAATTACAGAAGGTACTTTTGGCACACAACGCTAGCCACTCTTTTTGGGTTCCATTCTCCCATCTTCTAAAACCACCATCTAAATGGCAGACTACTTTAATGCAAACCTAAAGGGTTTTCTACATTACAGTCTACTGTAATAAAGATATAATTGCCTCTAAATACACATTTGGTTGCACAAAACTAGAAGAGACAAAAGGAAAAAGCATACCTCCTTCTTAGGAAACCGTGTTGGGAAATGAAGCCACTCATAAGCAGCTTTCCTGGTGATGCTGGGATCAAGAATCCTGATTTGACTCGATTTGTAGATCATATTCAGAGCTGGTTTCTTCCAGAAGCCCTTCACGCTCTGTGACAGGCAAGTAAATACACATTTTTAACAAATGAAAACAGTTGAATTTAGTTTTGTAGCAACTCTAACCAGTGTAAATTCCAAGAGCATGATGTTAAAGAAGAAGAAGAGTGCTTAATCTCCCTAAGTTCAAAAACACCTGCTCCCGCAACAGGAAACAGACTGCTGCAGACGTAGCCAGCTGGCTGGAAAACAGCTTTGCAGAAAGGTCCCTGACGGACGGCATGTACCAACAATATGCCCTGGAGGCCATAAATACTCACTGTGTGCTAGCCATGTTAGTAAGAGCATAGGCAACAGGCAGACAGAAGTTGCTATTATTCTCTTACTTTGCACTGCGCCCTTTCTGCAGTCCCACAAATGCTGTGCTGGGCTCCCCACTGTGCAGGGGAGTGTCAGCAGAGGGTCACTACAACAGCCAAGAGGCCAGAGCCCACAGCAAACAAAAAGGGTCTGAGGAGGCTGGGCTTGTTCAACCCATCTTCAACTATCTGAAGGGGTTAACGAAGATGAGATCACACTCTTCTCAGAGGCACACAGTGAAAGAAGGAGAAATTTTCTCCTGCAAGTGTGCTGAAGCACTGGAATGGAGTTTGTAGAAATATCCTTGGAGATACTCAAGATTTACTCAGACAGTGCCCTGAGAACTCAGTATGACTTTGAACTTGGCCCTTAATGAAGAAGACTCAAAAAGATTTTGGACTTCAGACCTTCTGAGAGAGGTCACTTTTAACATTATTCTGCAATTCCTGCAAGTGCACAGGGTAAAATAATGTGGGAAATGGCTGGAGCATGCATGTTAAAATATCAAACAACACTAGGAAGAGGATAAAAATACATTTTCCAGAGGTATACTGCTCAGTGGTGAGGAACTGATCAAATATGTGCATTAGAAAGAAGACAAAGCATTTATGGAAGAGGCATATTAAATAGAATGACTACAAGGAGATCCAGAGCTCCTCACAGAATTCACAGAGTGACTAGGTTAGAAGAGACCTTAAAGATCATTGAGCCCAACCCATGCCTTAACACCTCAACTAAACCATGGCACCAGGTGCCTCCCTCTCAGCTGGAAGGACTACAATTAAAAAAAAATGTGTATTTTACAGAAGCAATGTGTGGCAAGATGAGCCAAGGCATATGAATAATTGAACTCACTATTTTCTGACCACCAAGTATCTCCCAAAGCCACTTCAAGTCCCGTGGTTTGAAGACGATGAGAACAATAGTGGTATTAGGGTCATAGTGGATGGGATCTGAGAAGATAGATTCTGGGTAAGAAAGGCGAAAAGTTGTCCTCCTCCCAACATCCTCTTCATACCCTATCACAGGGCCATTATTCATTCTGTAGAGGACACAGGCACAGAGACATCAGTGACTGCCCCACCCGTGTTCCTACTGTGCAGCGGCTGCCACATGTGTTGCTAGTCTGCAGGACAGACACTGTGTGTAGGTACAGGAAAGTTTAGCAGCCCAGCATTTACGTATCACATTAAACAGCAGAGGAGCAATTATCAGGTGCACTCACCCTGTACACTCAGAGGGATCAAGCACACACAGGAATGTGGCCAAGGTGGTTTAAAATACAGTCACACAATTGCTTATTGTGTGTCACTCAAGTAGAAAGCGTCTTCTAGTTTGGCTCCAACACGCACACGCTAGAGAAGGGCAGAGAGAATACCCGGCCTTGGAGAATTACCCATTTCTCCGTGTACACAAAATGCAAAGGAGATAGCATTTACCTTATTATGATATCATACGAGTCAATTTTCTCCCCTAAAGTCTTATTTCGAAGTACTCCTCCGTTACCAACAACAATGCACCGTCGACAGGGAATGCTGTGGAACGAAGAGAAGTTTTAATATACACTACTTCCTTGGCTTCATATTATTAATGATACTTCTGCACGTTATCTGGCTTATTTTTTAAGTAAGATTCTGTATCTTTTGCAGCCCTTGGCCCCTAAAAAGCAGATTCAATCCCTTATCATGTACTATGGCTGCTTAAAAAAAAAAAAAAAAAAAAAAAAGGCACTATTTCAGGGACTGACAAAGTCCATAATTGGCTTCTCTCTTGTGAAACTGTTTTTACACATCTGCTTTTTCAAGTGGTCTGCTGTTTAAGATCACACCTAACCAGTTTGTGATATGGGTGCCATTTGATAAATTATCTGCCACAGTCCTTCAAATTTGTCCCAGTCTGGAAAAGCTAACTCAATATTAAGGTGCTTCTGCAGTATTATACAACTGTACGCCTCCAACACAAACTAAAGCAGCAAAATTTATGTTCACCTTACAGGCCTATGAGCTGTTCATGTGAAAAATCTTAGCACAATGACACATGGCAGCTTTTCAAATTAATATGGTGTTGATTTTTCTCCCTCTACTTAAAAGGTGCTGTCTAAGTCAAAACCTATTTACACAAGTGACTGTGCATGCTGTCATAATGTAACAAGATGGATTCCTTGATAAAAGGTTGCATTCTTATACGACCAGATTCAAATTAGACACCATTACTAGGCCTATAAAATACTAAGTGCTAAAAAGTAAGATTTTATACTTCATCAAATCAAGAGAGAAATTTCAAATTTACAATACATTCAGAGATAAAAAACATGCAAAACAGGTATTGTGGAGATGTTAAACTTATGAAAGTTTAAGCTCTTTGAAAGTTTAAGGTTTTCAAAGTTACCACAGGTTTTTTCAGTGCATATTTAGCTTTTACCATCCTGTTTCGATGCTAATAAAACATGTTGGGAAAAAAAAAAAAAGGAGGAGGAGCTCACAAATAGGCTTGCTGGTTTTTTTACTCAATATATTTTAGCTTTTTAGGGAAGGTTTAAATCAAACATGTAAAACTGTAAACTCCTTTCAGAATAAGCACATCATTTTTTGTTGTAAAAATGCCTCTTTGTTTAGAGCAAAAGCCATTCAATTTGGTTGCAGCAGGAACAATGAGAAAATATAAGTCACCTCACAGTAACATCCCATTCCTTTAGTTCTTTCTTCAAGTAAGAAAAAGCCTCCATGCCACTTATTGCTCTAGGTTCAGGACACCAAAACTATGTCCCAAAACCCACTATAACTTATATTGAATTCCCAGCATGGCACTTCATGCAAACTAATTAACTTCTTTCTCCTCAAATAGTCCAATCTGTTTTTTCAGCTCAGAGTTATTATTCAACATCAATCAAAACAGCTGGTTCCAGCCAAGACTGAGCAACATCTCAATGTACAAAGCAGTTCCCTGAATTTCCTACAGAATTAACAACCTCTGCAGAAATAACCTGCCTTTAAACATACATACACGCATACATACACACACACACACATATAAAACCAGTGCTCTAAATGCAGCTTCCAGGGTTGGGTCACATGAAAAAAAGCTAGCATACCTTACTCAACTGTTTCCTGAACAGCTTCATAGAAGGCAAGCATTCATTAGAAGACTTCCAGCTAATACCATAACTCATGTGACCTGGTATCTCGAAAATCAGAGGGATGAAAACCTGTTATCCCATCCTGTCTGCAGTACACTCACTCCCTCTACGCCCCCTAAATCCCTTCCCTCTCTACTCTTTTTGCCCTTCATTTTCCATTTTATTTTTCTATCTAGTCTGAAAGTATCTTAAGAAAGCAGGCTGATGAACATATGCCTCTTACAATTTACAGCAAGAGTAAGAATGCAGAAGTTGTCCTTTTCCTGAATTACACCTTGTTGCTTACAGCTATAGCTTAGAGCTCAATGTAAGGAAGGAAAAGGGAAAACCGGAAGAAAAAATGTCATCAGTAAGTGATGAGGGTGGAGTGAGGGAGAGGGGCAAAAAGCACAAGATTAGCATATGGTTGTATGTGTCCTGGCATTTACTTGGAGGAGCCACTGCTTTTTCTGTTCCTTGTAGACTAACTTAAAGTAATTTCTTATTACATACCTTTCAACTTTTGGAAGAGGTAATTTAAGATATTTGTTCAGCAAGTTAATCTCTAGCAATTGAAATAATGCCTTCCACTCTGGTATACAATTAAGAGGTCTTTGGTTTCTCGTTTCTGTAGTCATGATGCAGCAGGACACAGGACAGGGAGGGCAAAATAATATGTGCCTTCAGAACTGAGCAACTGAGGTTTGCTCAGCTACAGAAGTTGTGTAGCTGTTCTCAAGTCAAATTCAAGTTTTTTTCTTATTGCTGAATGCAGACTAGATTTTGTTTATGACTAAAAGTTGACTAGTACTAATTGGACAGAAAACAGAGTGAAATTTGAAGCTAGATTAAGTTTTTGAATTACTTCATAAAATGCATACTCAAAGTTATCAGCTGCCAACAATTATCCAATAAAAATCTAAAATTAATATTTGAACTTTTGAAATGGGTACAGTCAACAAGCAGATCAAATATTTCTAAAGAAGTGTACACGAGAAGAGTCAAACAAATTTAAACAAACAGTAGTACTGAGCCCACTAACAACAATAAGCAGGGAGGGAAACTGTTTATGTTAAAAACCAGAGCATAGTATCATAGAAAATGAACACATGACACAGAGATAAAACATATGTAGCAAGGCTGAACTACATTTAAAGGTTCTTAAGTTAAATAAACTGATTTTTACTTACAGCAGATCACAGGTCAACACACGAATTTTCAGCAGACTGTTACTCCCAGATACTTTAACAACCTCACTTCATAAAATTTTCTTTTCCTGTTTTCAAATTGAACTACCCCAAACACTCAACCTTTCTCCAAGTCAATATATTGACAAGAAGAGAAATTAGTTTAGATATCCTTAAACGACATCAGCTGTGCCACAAGTAACATATAACAGATTGCAATATCTGGATGTTCAGTAGCACAGTATTTGTGACAGTGAAAAATATTAAGACCTTGGCTGTACCAACAGCTGTAGGAAAGGTCTGAGTGACAAAAGGATTGCCTTTATATGTTAGAAATCTACTAAAAATATAAACAGATGCCAATGTAAACACCATGGTAACTGATCTCCAATGTCTGCAGGTACTAAGTCACTCAAACCACTGCCCCATTCAGGTGGTGCACAAAAGCCTCAATCTCAAGGCTAGGCCTTGGCTTATGTATTTCCTTTATATGGTGAAATGCTAACAGAAACATTTTCCTAGTCTATAGAAGAAAAACATTGCTAAATGGAAATGTATCCTCTAAAGGTCAGAAGGTTTGCATCCTCCACATTCCGCTGAAATCCTGTTTCAGTGGAAAAAGAAAAGATCTCAGACTCCACTCCTTCAACACACCCCTGTAGTCACTTGAGGAATGCAAATTATTTCCTTCGAGGTTATTTGATAAAAAGAGGATGCAAAGGTCACATTTTGTTAACTCAGGATTGTGTAAATGCATTTGTTAGAACTGTTGAGCTCAGATACCTTAGAGCACTCAGCAAGGAGCTGAAGTCACAGTCAAACTGAAGTCAGTGATACTGTTCATTTCCAAACTACTCTTTTTTTACCCCCAAAATAAGATCAAATTCTCACCTTTACAAAGTGAGAATCTGATCTTAGTTTGGGGGTAAAAAAAACCTCTGTAGCTCACTGTGTACAGATTTACCTAAGCTGTACACAAATACAGCTATATAAGCACCAGAGACCTCATGCTTATCTAGGCTAATATTTGCCTGCCTTAAAAAACATTTATAGGGAAATCTGGTTTGTGTTCTGCCAAGAAGGCTGAATTGGACAACAGTATTACAGAGTTGCCTAATAATTCTGTAGTATTGAAGAATATTTTTAGGATTAACTCCTAAAGAGATTCACTTTTAAAAGCCACTATATCTCAGTGAAATATATGTATAAAAATTCTTCCTGACTACAGTGATTCGTGCCTTAAGAGTGCTGTACACAAAACCTGATGGATCTAGAAAGAATATATTGTATTAAGTCATTGTCTGCTTGATTTGTTAATATTAATGCCTGTTAAATTGTAATAGGTCTCATTTTGCTTCAGTACCACTGAAGTATGTTACTTTTTATTAAAAAAAGCATACTTCCCAGAACTACTAACCATATCTACATCTCAGAGAACCTACATTTAAAGGATGAATACCTATTTTTTATCACTTTTCATCTACAGGTCAAGTATTTCCACCTAAAAAGGTACAAGCATCTCTGCTTTAGAGCACAAACGATTAAGGTCCTGAACTTCTTTCTAATATAACATCTGGCACTGTCCTTCAAACTCCACATAAAATAGCAGCTTCTATGAGCCAATTCTGTATAAATTTACCCTGTTATTACACTCCTGATAGAAAATACAGTTTTACATTTTTCCTTCCTTTTCTTAAGAGTAAACTTGAACATCCTAGAAAAAGACTGAACACAGAGAAAGGCAGGAGTACAGTAGGGGAAAAAAAAAACCAACACTCTATTAAAACAAAGCCTTAGGTTTGAACATATTACACCCAAGTTTAATTAAACTGTGATCCTGACATTTGGCTTCATGCAGCAATCTTTTATGATACCAGTAATTAAAAAAACAAAAGTACAGCCAAGCTCAGCGTTATTTGTGTTCAACTCTATTAAGAAATGTGTATATTAACATCACATCTGGCAGGCTGTCAGCCCATTTGCTAGACTGCAAATCCAAGGAGTCATTTGCATCACTTTGTAAACACAGGACTTCAGTCTGCTTGCCAACCCTGCCTGCAAAAAATCTCAACAAAAGCCAAGCAAAAAACAAGACACACAAAAAACAAAGAACCTCCAAAACAAAATAAAACATGGCAGACGTGGCTTCCAACAAGAGATTTAATCTAATTAAAGATTTAATCTAATTTAATCTATCTAATCCACGGGAAACAAGTTGTCTCAGGTATGCTCCCTTCCATACCACACTCCTGTTACTTCCAAAAGGACAGACAGCCTTTCCTGTCTTCCTAGGTCTCCCTCATCCACAAGGAAAAGGAAATTGAGCATATGTAGGAACAAGGGCACACAGCAGCCAGCAGATCAGAGGCACAGGGATATGCCCAAGATTTGTTCTGCTTAGAAGCAGACACTGGTTTGCACCTGCATATCTCAAAGGTTCTCCATCTTACCCTGAATTTGCAAGAGGAGATCACATTGAATCAAGTATGAAAAGATACTATAGGAAGATGGGACTGCATTCAGCTGGTGAATTTCTAAAATATTTATAAAAAGAAACTTCTAAGTTAACGCTCTCTCAAAGAGTATTTTTTCTTGCATGCTGGTACTACTGAAGTGTAAAACCAAGCCTACCGATACCATGGAATCAGCTACACACTGCTTGGACCCCGTAAGTCTACTCTAACTACATGTCTTGACTAATTTGAGCAATTTCAGGATAAACTCACAGCCACTCCTTTTCAGGTAAGTACTAAATATTAAAAATGCAAATCAGAGAAACAGTAGCAAATAAACAATCTCACCTGTCTTCTTCACTGGAAAGGCCACAGTTCTGCAGTCTTGAAAGGGCTAAACGAAAAAACTGCTCTAAAAAGAAAATATAAACAAGATTAATGAAAACGTTCAGTATTTGCAATACAATAATAAGCATGCCATCCTGACCACATTGTTTTTAAACACAGTAGTGCACTGTGCATAAAAACATCAAAGTCAGAACACTCGGAACTTAGTGCCACAGATCAACCAATGATGCCAAAGAACCTGAAGTTTATCACAGCTCCTCTCTGATTTTTTTCTGCCTCAAAATACAAAATGGCATGAGATCTGTATTTAAAGAAAAATCTTAGTTACAGTAAATAAGAATTGGAATAATTTCCAAGATACACATCCTAACTCACGTTGGTTTTTCTTCTACCCACCTTCAGCTGACTCACCAGCGTTCATACAGCCAGGAACAGTAACAGTATTCATATCTTTGGGGAAGACATCAATCAATGTGGTAAAGCTAGACAGAGACACCTTCCCTGGTGGGCAGGCTCCTGCTGGACAATTTGCCTCAGAAGAAAAATCAACTCATTCCCAAATGTAGTTTTCCTCGCTGTAACCCCAAAAGTTATGCACCATCCCTGTTACCACTCATGGAGGGCAAATCAAAAGTCTAAAGACCAGATTAGGAAGGTGCACTGTTAGCGTTAAAAACTCTGAAATTTGAGACCTTACAACCCCTTCCAAAAGGGTGGCTAAGGCTCTTAGGGTGTCAGCCCTATTTACTCTGGCCTGACCAACACAGGCAGTGGGAACGTGCCAGCAAATCTTTCCACACGTCCAGCAACCAGGCAGTGTCATCAATTCCCCCCCGTGGCCCTTTCCATGGGAGGAGCAGCCAGTTCAGTGTCGTGGTTTAGCCCCAGATGGCAATTAAGTGCCACACAGCACTGAGTCTCCACCACTTGACAGGTAAGAGAATCAGAAAACGCTAACATTTGTATGGAAAAGGAAAGAGAAAGGGGAAAACCCAAGAAAAACAAGTGATGCAGAATACAACTGCATACCACCTACTGACTGACGCCAGTTCCCAGGCAGCAACCAGCCCCTCCTGTTTAAGTATTGACATGTTACAGGACACAGAATAGCCACTTTTCAGCTGGGGTCAATTGTCCTGGCAATCCTCTCCTCGGCTTCTTGTGCACCTGCTCAGTGGCAGAGCATGAGAAACTGAGACAGCCTTGACTCAGAGTAAGCACTACTTATCAACAATTAAAACATCCACGTGTTGTCAACATTATTCCCATGCTGAATCTCAAACACAGCACTGTACCACCTACTAAGAAGAAAATTAACTGTATTCCAGTCACAACCAGGACAGTAAAAGGAAAATTTCACCAATGGAACTGCCTAAACCTGAGGATTTCTGCCTCAGTAGGACTCTGGATTCCAACCAGCTTAGGTGTGCTGACTGAAGCCCATCACACCAACTCCTAGCAAAGCATAGCTGATTATCTTTAGCACTCCAGCCCACATACAAACAGAAGGAAGCTGAATAAGGTCCAGTCTTCCTCACTCACACCTTTTTGGAGCTTCTCTGCTAGGAGGGGCAACCCCAACCCAGTGTTTTACTTGTTAAAAACAGGAAGGTGTCAGGTCAGAGGGACTGAACAAAACCATTAAGACACTACTAGACACCCCAAAAGGACTGGCATCAGTACACAGGAAAGATCATGGTCACAGATTCAGGTGGCTTTACAAACCATTTAGGTATTTCTGATTAAAAATAAGGTACATGGGAAATACAAACCTGCTCTCTTTATTCCATAAGGTAGTTCAAACTTATTGCTCCCTTGGAACTCTGCCACTCTGATAAAATCATTAGCGCACAGGAATGGGTATATTTTGTCAACACTGATGAAGGAAAAAAGGAAGAAGTTTCAAAATTGCATGATGTACCTGCATAAGCTAGTAATTCATGCAAGTGCTTTGTGAAAAGCTCTCTTTATATAATTACCATTTTTATCATATTATCACCCATTTTTAAAAGAAAAAAAAATCCACTAACACAGGGAAAGCCAACAGATGATGGAAAAGCATAAGATCTGTAACATAAAATATAGGCAAAGAGTGAGATAAAAAGACTTGTCTATTTGTACACTTTATATAGACTCATTAAAATGGTGTGACTGAAAGCTTACAACATGAGACCACGTATTTAAGATAATACATAATCCAAAAAGACAGTGAATAACTTCAAGTTTGAAAATAATACAGGTAAAAAGGAAAATTAAGAGTTATTATTGTATATGGCATTTGAATAAATAAGAACAGGGTTTGAAGCAAGATGTTTTAAATTGAAAATACCATTTCCTGATTTGGAGCTGCACTCCTATTCCAAACAAGTGACACTATATGACTGTGTTGACACTAGTAAATTGTTTGGGGCAACAGGGTTGTATCCAAGCAGTAAAAAAGTATGGAGTTCTCATGTCCACATTACATGCATCTTGGGTATTTTATATTCTGGTCTAACTCTAGAAGGGTCCCAGCCCTCAGCAGCTGCACCACATGGGCTGTGCTCCTGCAGTACATCATCTGGCTTAAGCAAATGTCTGAAAGGATCCCAGTGCATTCACACAAGGACCACCCTGGGATGAGAAGCACGGTGTCTGGGGATCACAAGGAGGTTTGCCTCGAAAGCACATTCTTCCTGCAAACTAGAACATGGTGGAATTATACCTTGTAAGTGTCACGCTAAAAAGAATGGGTCACTTTTGTTGGAAGACAGAAAAGGGTCTCATAGCAGGGAAGGCACTCCTACTGCCTTAGTGCCAAGTCCACCCCAATGAGTGAACAGCGGACACAAACATGTCACGTGCTATCATGCCCTTGGCTTCACCTTTGAATTAACTAAGCAGGCACCCAGTGTACTAGTTGACTTTATAATGATCCCCCATATTAGGTCTTAGATTAAAATGTTAACACAGAAATATACAATCATAAGAAAACCTAATCTTAATCATAAAACGCCCCAGTCAGCACATTACTTGTTTGTCCACTAAGAACATTAACAGCTGCTAAGAAAACCTTCTCTTTCAGTTTCCCAAATCAACCACCTCATTCTTTAAGCTCTAGGTATTCAGAAGACACTGACAGTAAAAAGGGGAAAAAACCCCAAAACAAAACACCACAGCTCACACATCAAGAAATGGATCAGAGCTTAACTATGCAAGACCAGCTAGCTTTGAGACACGATGCACTAAATATCCATATTAAATTTAGTAACCTGCTTTGCTGTTCAGAAACAGCTGCTAAGCTTAGACATAATACATAATTTACCAACTGAGAAAAGATCCTCAATTCTAGCTTTTCTAGCTCTGGTTCCTTTCCCATAAATAATTCTGCAAGGTTAGAAATCCTTTCAATCTCCCCAGGCTATTACCAAAGTGCACAGAACAGCTCATACTGTCTGTATAAAGAAGTTACAAAAATGTGAGATTGTCCTAGCTGTGCATGCACATTCTGCTTGCTGTGTACCTCTGAGCCCATTCCTGCCCATCTGCTGAACACTAGAGCTACCCCTGCTGCACCCAATACCCAGACAGCCTGGGCACAATCCATGCACAAGGGAATTAGGATCACCTCACCAGACCAGGAGCTAACTAGAACTCAAAGGCTGCAAGTCTGCTTTGAGTGGCACAAAGTTTACAGGCTTCTATGTGCTTTAAACCCACAACAGCACTAAAATTATAGCAACATTTTCTTATATAAAAAAGCACCAGGGGGAAAAAAAGGCCACAGTGTCTTTGCACAGAGGTTTAAGACTCCTTCAGCCAGTTCTTGGTCTAATCTTTCCAAGCTTTCTCAGGGCACTACTCAGTGTTTGTTCCAAAATGTGTAAATAGCCCAGTTTTACCTCAATCAGCACAGCCATTCCTTCCCCATCTCAATTCTCACAAAGACTCACCCCAGTAAAGATTCAAATGCTGGTTTCAGGAGACAAGTGTCCAATGCATTCCTCCTCTCTACAGCTGTAGGTGGCAGCCTGCAAAAAAACAATTCCAAATAAATAGTAAGACCAGGAATGGGCAGCAGAAATAAGGTAAGAGAAGTTGGACAAATCAAATTAGTAACAGCTAACTACTGAGTTAAGATCACATCAAGATTTCATTACTCCCTCCCCCTGTGTGATAGAGATGAAACTTTCTCATTGCAGCACAATTACTTTTAACTAGCAAAGGCTTTTATCTCACACTGCTGCTCCAAGGGGAGCTGTGACTCCCTTGCTCAGCAAGTATCAAAGCAGGCATAATCAGAAGTGAGAACTAAGGCCCATCTCCAGAGAAGCAGGACTCCTGAGCTCAATCACCCCTGCAACCATTCCAGACAGCATCCTCATCACTCTTCAGGGAGGAGACAAAACCTTGTTTGGAGAAGGAAATAGGGTACTTTATGGAAAATTATATTCTTTGGGAATAAGTCATTCCACCCATAATAAGGTTAAGACTCACACTCCTAAGCACATTCCTGACTTGGAGATTTAGCCCAGTTAATCACAAATATGAAGCCCAGAAGGGAAGGTAAAGTTCAGTGTGAGCAACATGTGCCACTGGATTGCATTAAGGACAGAAGGATGAAATCACCACATCAGAACCACAAGCCAAAGAGACCATTAACTGATTTTGGTAACCTCAAGTTCTTATGTGAATACTGACACTGAGAAAGCACACTGTGAAATCTATCAGCTGGCCACCTTGGTGCTTTCCAGCATCAGCCCCACAGATGGCATTTTGCAGCACAGCTTCAGAGAAAAGAGAGGTCTGCTTTCAAGTTTTAGCATAGGTGGTCATTAGTCCCACAAATCTAACTCCAAGAAGTCACAAGCACAAGAGCTGCCTATACACACACTTGAACACAACAACTGAAACACACTTCTGGTTTAATAAGTTTTAAGCACTGAAGTCGTCCTCCAAGTTCTGCTAACTTTGTTCAGGTATAATTCAGAATTGCACAGATTTGAAAATTGTTAGCCAATGTCCTTACAACAATTCACTGCTTGTTAGAGACAGTTATGGAAAGTGGCCATAAATATTAAACAAACACTGGAAACATAACATGGACAAATTCCTGTTTGACAAACACTTTACCACTGTGTTTATAACAGCAATAGCCACTGGACGCAACTGTACAACTGAGCAGGGAGCCTATCAAAAAAGGCTATAGATTTTAGCCTCAATCCCTCCCACCTATCCCAAACCAAAAGAAAACAACAACCCCACCACAAAAATACTCAACTGCTGAACTTACTGATTGTAACTGATTGTAACTCCACTAGTCACATAGGAAGAAGAAACCCTCACAGAGGAAGTATGTCCATAAAAGCTAATCCTGCAAAAAGGGAAATGTCAAAACACCGTGGTTTGTTGTAAATAGAAACCACAACAGAAAGCTATTTGTATCAATTGTACACCATCAACAAGATAAAGAGAGCACATTAGCCACTACTTTTAAAAATTATCACTTATCTTCATAACAGTCTGGTCAATCCTGGTCACAGCTGTGCAAAGACCAATGGAAACTCACCTTCTTCTAGTAAATCCCCCAAATTTTAGGTCCCAAGCCACCTGTCCTGTGGGCCTGGAGACAGTGAAGCCTCACTGCCCTCAAAGGGCTGCTGTTGGGCCTCAACAAATCTCAGCTTTTCAAAGGGTGCCCCCTGCACCTGCAGTTATTCCCATATGTGGAAAAGGCCTCTCCCACATTACTTATCAGACATTCAATGGAACAAACTAGCAATAAACCCACATGAGGTGGAGGGGAACGTGGATACCTTATTTCTGCATTTCATGTAACTCCTCACCTGAGCACCTATCTGCATGAACCTCAGAGAGGCTCCCTACCACTGAGGTCCTGATGTCTCCATACAACCAGGCTCAAAATCAATTACCAGGTTTGAAAGTGACCCAGGAGAACAGGTGATAGGACAAAACAATCATAGCGATTTCCTCAGAGTACCACAAGATCTCAACCACAAAACACACACAGAGTAGCAATCACTTATGATGATTACTAGCAACACTTATGGAGCAACACAAGAACTCGCATCTCTCATACAACCATGAGGCGTCTGCACTCTAAATCAACAAAGCATCACCATACCAGTAGAAGTTATTTCTCCACAGATTTCCATGCAGGATACCATACATAACAGCAGCAGCCAGGATAAAAAACAGAAGAATTCGTTTCATGACTAATAAACCTGAAATGTAAAAAAAAAAAACAAAACAAGAAACTGAACACAAGATGAACTAATGCAAGAACTTTCTCTAAAGCATCTGGAAACCTACAAAAGAGAAGTTATTGTTATTACAGTCATCCTCTACCACCAGAATTCTGACAGGTGATCCCTCCACTTCAGTTTCTCACACAAAGACCCAATGTCAGGAGCTGAATGCTACTTTGCACCTACCATATGTGTGTTCTCTGCAAAGAAGCATGGGTTCACTCTAGGTTCTCTCTGAGGTCATGTGATAGTAGAACTCTTCTGTCCACTGGCAGCCCAAGGAAATCAGCTGGCCTTTATAGGTGCCTGTGCTTCTCTTGCTGTTTCTTGTGCCACATGCTATGTGTTTCCATAATTACACAGTTGAACAAGCATTAGCACAGTGCAGGAGGCAGATAGGCTGATGCTGATGAAACAGAAGAGGGTATGAGTTGCCACAAATTTCTACTGCCTTTCTTTAGGATCACTGAATGACCCTCAAGTCCAGTTTGACATTTAAAGCTGCACTGAAACTATCTGCTTATGCCTGCACGGTCTTCAGCTAATGACACAAGCCAAACGTCATTGCTCAAGCAACAGAAGAATGTTATTTTCACACATTACAAAGTGAGGAAGAAAAGTCAGGATTCCATCTGTTGAACTTGTGAAATTATGGAGAAATATCAAAGAAAAGGTCCATTTTTCAAATAGAGTTTTCACTTCATTGCACAGTCTAGTAAAAGAAAAACAAAGAAATATCAGAAACACAGATCTGGCAAGACAGACTCAAGGAAAATCAAGTCCTGTGTTGCTCACATCCTAAACACTGAGCAGCCTTATCAGTAGCTATGAATGAACTGTTGTTACTTAATCTTGTGAAAGTCCAAAATAGCCATTTCAGCCACAAGTTATCATGGAAATTTACTTGACAGGTACAACCTCCTACTATTCCACTTCTCCCCTAACAGTGTCATGATTACTTTACTTAGTAAAACAAGGCACTACTTCCTTATTCTTTGCCACTCATATCTTGCACCGGAATTTAATTGTAGAGTTAGAGAAGTGGTTTTATAACAATACCTACCAGTAACAAAGCCATGCAATGAACCAGGTAGAATTTATCAACCTTAAGTATATCCTACACGCTATCCTGCTCTGTTCTGGAGAAAAATACTTCACAGGCTGCAGCTGTTGCAATTCCAACCTTTCAAGGGAAAGGTGCTTCTCTTTGGGAAGTAGCACTGCCACTTCTCAGCACCAATTCCCTTGACTTTACTTGAAGGATTGCTACAAATTTGTCCAGATAGTCACACTCAACTTCTACAGACATCTCTAAGTTTTTGCAGTAATTCAGTAAGAGTTTTTCCCTTAAAATTCCAAAAATAAAGGAAAACTCACCTACCGGGTTTAGTCGTGTGTCATGAACAGCAACTGGCTCATATTCTTGAGTGCCATGACAAGATACATATGGTACAAGTGAGGGATCAGGCCTAGCAGCATGGGTTTATGAAAGGCAGGTCTGGCTCGACCAACCTGATCTCCTTGTATGACAGAGTGCCCTGCACAGAGGATGAGGGAAAGGCTGTGTACGCTGGGTACCAAATCCCTCATAAAGCCTTAGATAGCCATTTCCTCCAGCACTCTCCAGGACAAACTGTCTGCATGTGGTTTCGACAGGTGTGCTCTCCACTGGAGAAAAAGCTGGCTGGCTGAGCCCAAACACAGGTGGGGAATGGAGTTACATCCAACTGGCAGCCAGTCAGTAGCGGGGGTTCCCAGGGCTCAATCCGGATTAATATTTTTAAAGAAAATATATGGTCTAGACAAGGGGATTGATTGATTCTCACTTTGCAGGTAACACCAAGCTGAGTGGGAATGTTCATCTGCGGGACTGCAGGAAGGCTCTGCAGAACAATCTGGACAGGCTGGATCAATGTGCCAAAGTAAACTGGAGGATGTTCAACAAGGCCAAGTTAAACTCCTCTGTCTGGGTCACAACAACTCAATAAGCACTACAGGCTGGGGGAAGAATGACTGGAAAGCTGTGTGGCAGAAGAGAACCTGGGAGTGCTGGTCAGCATTGGCTGAACATGAGCCAGTGTGTGCCCACATGGCCAAGAAGGCCAGTGACATCCTGGCCTGGATCAGCAAGAGTGGCCAGTCAGATGAGGGGAGAGATCACTCCCTCCCTCAGAGGAGGCTCTGTTCTCAGGACTGGTGAGGCCATACCTTGAACTCCCTGTTCAGTTTTGGCCCCCTGACTGCAAGACAGACATTGAGGTGCCAGAGCAAGTCCAGAGAAGGACAAAGCTGGTGAAGTGTCTGGAGAAGCAGCAGCTCAGTGGGGACCTTGTCACTCTCTACACCACCTGGAATGGATTTGTAGTAAGGTGGGCGTCAGTCTCTTCTCCCAGGCAGCAAGTGGCAGGACATGCAGAAACAGCCTAAAGTTGCAGCAGCAGACATTTAAATCAGGTATCAGGGAAAAGAAAAAATCTGAAGGGGTTGTCAAGCACTGAACAGTCTGCCTAGGGAAGTGATTGAGTCACCATTTCTGAACGTATTAAAAAGATTTCTAGGGGTGACATTGAGGATATCTTTAAGTGGTGGATCTGGCAGTGCAGGGCTAATGGTTGCACTCCCTGATCTTTTCCAACCTAAGTGATGCTATTATTTACTTGAAAAAGACACTGCACTCTCTAGTAGCTTTTTTCCTTTCACTATTAGTATTTTATCCCCTCCTGCTTTAAAAAGGTTTGTCAAAACATCCCACTCAAGTGTTTAGCCTTACTCCCTAATTCAATCAATGCAAACTTCAGCTAAACAGAACATGACAAACCAGCTGTTTAGATAAAGTTGCTAAACTAGCAACTGATTAAATTGCTGATTTTGCTGACTTCGGTGTAAGAAAGAACCTTGCTGAAGAGTCAGACCAAGCTACAAAACAGAGAAAAGACAAGGAAAAGCAGCCCATAAAGGATCTACTGAAAACCAAAAATATTATTTGTAACAGTATTTTTCACAGAGGAGAAAAGAAATTGTTTGACTTGCAAAGTGTTTACAAAGGCATTCATACAGCCTGGATAAAAAAAAAGTCATTAGAACACAAGACCTGAAGTCAGCATCATTCTTCAAACAGATCATAAGGATCTGTAACAACTTCCCGTGTTTTACGCTGAGCCTGGCACAGATGTGATAATGAGTCCACCCCAGCTCCAAACAACCAATCATTAAGAGTGTACCTAACACAGCCCTTAGACACATCAAATGGTCCTTAATTTTGTGTCTTGTCACCATCCCATCCCCCAGTGCCTGGCTTCATTCCGTGTTTGAAAGTTCTGTAGCCAAGAAAGTCTTCACTAAGAAGACTGTTTTTCTTAATCTGGTTTAGTAAACAGAACCATTGCCTTGTTTACAGAAGAAATTATTCTGGGAGTATTTTTAATGACGACAGCATCTTCCAGCTCTTCCTTCCTATTTTAAAACAGCTGAGTGTTGTAGAAAGTTAATCAAAGGGAAACAATACAAATATTACATTCGAAAATTCCCATAGTCAGAGATGCAAGAAAATAGGGAATTAAGAAGACACAGTTCAGATGGAAAACAGCACCTCCATTCCACTTTATTCACTACAATACAAGAGCCAGCAGACTGATTTAAGCCCATCAATCCAAGTGACAGAGGCCATGGTTCCTTCCCTTAGGTCAATGTCAATCAGAGTTATGCAAAATAAAGAAGACAATGCTGGAACTCAACTATTCAATTTCCTCCTCTTTCTTAAAACTCTACAGCGATCTCCACAATGAAAGGAACAAGGAACCCAGTACGATCATGCCTGATGATCATGGTGTCAGCTGGTCAATTTTCTAAAAGCAACCAATGGGATATGGAAGTGCTGCAAAAAATGCATGAGCATTTTTTTAATAGTAATCAAAGCTAACTTCTGTGGGTCAACTTCCCACCTCCCCCAGAGGACAGAGTTACAATTACAGAATTAGACAAGACTGACTATGTTATGGTATTAAGACAATCTCAGAGATCAGCCTACATCTCCTATTGACAGACAGATTCCCCCAAGCTCCCATCAACCCACCAGAAAAACCCATTTGGGTATATGATCTATCAACTATATAAGACCTGAGGCTAATATTTTCTTCCCCAGATGGAAGCAGGGAACCCCAATCCTTGTCAGAGGCAAATCATTACTTACAATTAGTTTTTATTCTAGTACAGTGTGGTATCTGCTATGAGGCACTATCTCACACCCTCTCTTTATCTTCCAACTTACACTTGCAGTCAATGCAGTGATGCCACAGGATGAACCCTGCAGGAAATCTACAGCTGTTGGACCAGGCAGTCAAATGCTACCACGCTACCATCACCTTTCTTTCATAATGCTCACAAGCTCCCTTTCTTCCTTAAAAACTGCTAGTGTTAATAGCACAATGCAGGAAGCTTTTCTATCTGTCCTATTTATTTTGTAAAGTACTTCTGACTACTACTGAAGCTGAGACAATAAGTATTTAACTGTAAAGTGGCTACTACTAAATTAAATACAAGGCACCTTAAAACAATCTTAGCTCCATAAACTGTCACAAGACAATGTAAGTTCTCTGCTGGTGCCATTAAGTGACAGCTTGAAAATTTCAGCTCACTGGGACCTCAGATTCCTAGCCCTTGTAGCTGTGGGGGAGGAAAATATGCCGAAAATATGCCTAAAAATATGCTTTGAGCAGACCTTGAAATTTAAAGGGATAGCACTAAAAGCACATAAAGACTTAATAAAGGTTTAAAAAGAAACATCAGAATTTTTAAGATGTAGTCAGTATTTTGTGGGTTTGAGCTTGTGACCTGCAGCACTGCTTCCTTTTGGTCAGGATGTAGCACATGCCTGGTGAAACAACCATGCAGCAAAAAGATAATCGAGGAAGGAGCTCTCACATCATCATCTTTCTCAAGCTGTAGAACCTGAGCACATTATGGCACAGATGTATTCTGCCAAATCTAAACATTATTCATCTATTCACACTATTCACTCTTTCAGTTCCTCCTCTAAGTAAGTGCCTAATTGCATTGTTCATTAATTTTTTCCCTCTTCAGGAAGGGAATGCTGCAGAGACTACACAACAACACTGCCACAGTCTAAAAGGTACTGAAGTGGCTGAGTCGGTCTAGTCCTTTCCCTCATTCCCATGCACCTGAAATTCCCATAATTTCTAATGTTCTTTTTCATTTTAGTTTAAGAAACAAAAAGTCCTTAGAAACATTGTTTAAGCAAGAGGTATTGGGTTATCCTAGTAAAGTGGCTCAGAATTAAAACTAGTTTTCTAACTCTCCAACAACGCAGACTTGGTTTTGAAGTTGTACTTTTGAAGTTGTACATTTAGCAGCATCAGAATTGGAAAAGGTTCTTGTTAATCTGTTGTGCCCCACACCAAACCAAAGCATTTATTCCTGTTCCTGAAAACCTGTACAAACCATGACACTAAAAAACCCTAAGGTTTTACTGTGTCAAAATGTTACTAAGGGCTGCTGGCATCACACCACATCACACAACACATACAAGTAACTGCTGCCAAAGTTACTCCCTGCTCTGGAAGATAAAACACTTTCTGTCCTAATCTCTTCCAACAACATGGGGATAAGCAACAGAGGAACAATTTGCTGTCTATGACAAGTGACACCTCCTTCCTCTCCAAGAAAACACCAAGCTACCCATTTTACTTCCACAGTATGCAGGTATCTTAGGAAAAAAAACAACAACAAAAAAAAGGCAGTCTTTCTCCAAACACAACTTCTCTCTGTTAAGGAAAGTTTCCAATGTTTCCCCTATCATTTCCGCTCTGCCCAAATACTGCATCAAGCCTGACACCAAATAGCAAGATAACATTTTCTCCAAGTATCCAACAGCAAGCAATGTCCACTAAATATGACATCACAGCAATAGAGATGTTTAAAAGATTTAGCGAATCTTCATTCTTTATCAGTTCCCATAGCCAGAAACGCAGCCTCTGCTGACATTAATTTACTGTGGAGACACAAACTAGAGCTGTGTACATCTTTGACCTTGTGCAGCATTTCAGGACAGGCTGCAATAGATTGATTTTAGGGCCTAAGTGCTTATCTTCCTCCCCTTCATCATCCTGCTAATGGTGAAACATCCTGTACCCCAAGAGACAGCAATACATTTATTACTTTATGGACAATTCAGGATTCTTTTATTCTGTTTTTGTCTTTCAATAACAGACACTGGTATTGTGTTCTTCAGAGCATAATTGCCAGCTGGGCCAAGCAAAATGAAAAAGCAACTTAGTATTTTTCAGCAATGATTGCTATTCCAGTTTGCTTTTGTCTAGAGTCTACAAGATCTATGCATCACTTTCCCTCTGGTGTGGCTGTGCAGACATAATTTCAGAAACTCTTCCCACAGAAGCATATCCTCTGGCTAAAGGATACTGATAAAGATTTCAAGTCCAGTTAAATCTATTGTACCTTCACCGCCTCTAATACTAATTTACCTAGACAGCACATCTGGTGGAAGAGTAAAGTTAGCTGCCTTCCCAAAGGCTGCAGGAACAAGCACAGTTCATCTCTGTGTTTTGGGCAGAACAGATGACAGTAACTATAGCTCTCCAATCCTTATCTCCAGCTCCACAGATTCTCAGCTCAGCAGATCAAACAAGATCAGAAAAACACAAGTTTGTAGCCTTCAAAGACAACATGTCATCAATACAAAGGGTTTGGCAAAAGCTGCAAAAGGCCTGCATGTCCTGACTTACAGTCTTATCACCATGCTCAGACTCCCTTGTTCTTACTGCATGAGATAAGGTGTCACCTGTTCGGTGGTTAACTGCTCTTTCCCCTCTTCCTCCCTCATTCTGCCTGAGGACGCAGGAGCTCTTACACATCCCACAGTGGAGGCAGAATCAGAAAGAAACCAGAGGCCGCATGCACTCATCAGATTGCTTCTTAGAAAGCAAAAAGGCATGTGTACAAGCCTAGGTCAAGTTACAAGCTTTTTAAAGCTCACTAAAAGAGGTCCTGATTTGGCCGCAAAAGAAAACGCTGTGATCCTGTTCTCGGAGGCATGTGCACTGTTTCACAGAGATATCACTTTTGAGCCTACTGATGCAAAATTTCACATCACTTCTAACTGACATGAAATACCAGCTCCACAGATGAGAAACAGCAGCACAAAGCATCAGCCAGTGCATCCTGTCAGAAAATCCTGGTAAGCAAACTACAAGGGAGCACAGGCATTGGCTTCCATAGAAATGGTCCTTGAATAGGAACAGTATCCAGGCTGAGTTCTTTAGCCCTGCTGAAAGGCAGAATATGTCACCTCCAGCTTGGGGCTATCACAGGGTTGCTATGCCACCCTTGAGATCTGAGCTAATATTTTGGCTGATTATCACAGTGCAGTGTGGATCCCTGGCACCAGCTCAAGGTGACAGCATGCTCCAAAGCATGGTGCACACACACAACTAAAACTGCAAGCACAAAAAAAAAAAGATAACTGAACTGGTATTTTTCATCTGGTAAATTATATTTTTAATTATTTTTCCCCTTCAAGATAGAAAATATTCTTTAATATTCCAAGACGGCTTAGGATTTAGTCCAATAATGGACACACAGTTAAATGCTGCTAACTCAAGCTTGAAAGTCAGCCCTGGATAGATCCAAATCCAGCTTGTGGCTTTGAGGAGAAAGAGAATACTAACTACTGGATTCTCATCTAAGTGGTACTTTGTCAGTATCACAGATTTCCAGAAACCTTGCCTATAATTACAATCAAGAGTAAGATCAAGTCCACAGCCTCATCTTCTTGCCTTTGTGCCTTGAGATGAGGGAGGACAAGAAGCAGACAATCTATGCAAAGGGACAGGTAAATTGGGAAGAGACGTTTCCACATGCTTTTCCTGTCCTGACCCTCTACAACCCTCCCGTCAGCATACTTCACTTCTTTTCCCTCCTTCTTCCTCCTGTGGACTCAGAATACAGATGAGCAATTTCTGTCACAGCCAGCAGCCACAGAGATGCCATACAGTACACAAACAATTATTTGGGGTTTGGTCAGAAGCTAACCTGTGCACACAAAGTCAAATGCAAGTATGAGCTGAGCACAAATAGCTCTGCTTCCTTAACTCCCAAAGCTTTAACCAAACATTAAAAAAATCCAGCACTAACTATATCTTAAAGAAAAAATATGAAACCCACACATACAAAGTCAGTAATACAACCTTAGCTGACAGATTTTTTCCTAGCCCTCTTACGTTCTCCCAGATTAACCTTTAAAGCTTTAGCCAACCTAAGCTAGGTTGCTAATTATATTTCACACATCATAGGTGTCTGCATAATAAAGAACGAAGAAACAGAGTACTATAAATCCAGGCAGGTCTTCTGCAAGCTGTGGTGACAACACTGCTCCTTCCCAGTCTGTTTCCCCTTTTCTTTCAGCTCTTTTTCCAGAAGGAACTGAAATATAAACAACCATGAAACATGTGCTGGCGGGTCAGAGTTCAGGTCATTGTTTTCTCATACTTTGACTTACAAAACTCAAAGGTTTCAGTCAACTTGAGTTGCTCTTCCTCCAAGGAACAGAGCATCATGACTGAGTTGTTTTGCTTCTTCACCTCCTTTCAAAAAGGCCAAGACTACAGAAATACTACATAATGAAAAAAAACCAAAAAATTGAAAATTGAAAAAAATAGAAAATTATTAATAGAAAGATATGTAACCCAGTACTAAATCAGTTACTCATTCACACCACTGCTTTGTCCACAAGTGCTTGCAGAGTTAGAGGATTGAGGTCAAACCAGCAATCCTTCTTAGGTTTCCCAGAGAGAAAAAAAATGGAAAAAATAAGATAAATGGCTGGGAAAAGGTAAATTAGTCAGGTTTCAAAACAGTTCAGTTACAAACCCTATCCAGCACATCATTTTTTCCTCAAGGAACTATGATCAATCTAAGCAAAGAAAGGCCCAACCAGAAAATTTGAACTGTATTTATTTTATGTGCACATTCACTACAGCATTAAGTTCACCTTAAAACAAGCCACACTTTGTCTTCTAACAATGCCTAGCATATCTAAAACATCCTGGCTGATTTGAAGCTAGTGATTTAACCTCAGCTCTCACTAAAATGGCTGGAATTATAAAACTAAATCTACCAGTCAGTTAGGGGGAAGCAAAGAATAAATCTCAACACCAGGTTAAAATAAATCTCCCTCAAAAAAAAATCCAAGGAAACGAAACACACAAAGAACCACAACACAAACACAACACAAAGCCCACTCACAAGCAAAATCAGGGTTCTCAAAGGCATGGAAAAACCATGGTGGGGTTTTTGTTGCCTTTTTTTCCTCAATTGATAATAGAGGGCTAATTTACTAGCTTCACTGCCAGCACTTGAAAAATTAAATGTCCCCCCACCTACACTGCCAATAAATCCCAAGTAGATCAGACTATTTTCTTACTTCACTGTAACAGTATCAATTCTGATCTGTACCGGTGTCAGAATCTGCCCCTAAATAGAACCAGGTACTTTTTGTATGACTAGTTTTTCACAGTAACATTGACAAACCCCAACCGTAATAAATTACAAATGCACTAGGACTGCCATCATTAGATGGCACAGCTTTTTACTGTAATTTTTATTGTCCATATGTCCCCACACTTTAAAAAGGAACAGGTTACATTAAGCAGATTTCTATGGATTACGAAGCTAAAAAAATAGGTGAGAACATGCACCTGGCCAGCATACAAAACTGAACAGTTAAATTTTCATTTAAATAACATGTCAAACATGTCTGTAGTCAGAGCCCCAAACACAATACATTTCTTCATTTTTATTGTGTTGCTCCCGATCTTGCCTCAACTACCAAAGAAAAATTTAAAAATCCCCAATACCACCACCACCCCAAAAAATGCCCCAAAACCAATGACCCAAAAAAAGCCCCAAACCAACGACCAAAAAAATCCCCTAAATCCCCAGCTGTTTGTGATGCAATTTGCCCCAGTAGCAAATTCTGCAAGTCAATCTGCTGCAAGGCATCTGTGCAGAAGAGAGCTCTGGGATTCTCAGGAATGCAGCAAAACAAGTAAGTGAAAAGTGTAAAGCTAAATTAATTCAAGAAGGGAGGAAAATGGAGACAAGTGGTAGAACTTACCCCACACTACTACAAAATCTTGGAAGCTTCTCACAAGCAGGGATCCTGCCAGCACAGGAGAAATCTGCAGTACACCAGCAGTTTGAGCAGCTTCTCTGATAACGTTAAACCCTCACAATTCCCAGGGCTCTCAATGAATGCACTGACTTTGCCTTTAGATGAAAATCAGAACACAAAACTTCAGTGCTAACTACCATCAGAAAACTAACCCAAAACTGACAGTGCCACACTGGAAAAACTTGAATATTGTAAACATTAAGACTTTTCACAAGCCTTCTTTATACACAGCTTTGTCTTCTTAGTACTGAAGCTCAAATACAGTATTTACAATAACAACAAAACCACCCATAAGAAAAGCTCTAATGAGCTACTTTGTAATCAAGAGAATGCTCTGTGGACGTAAAATATTTTGGAACTCACAAAAAAAGCCATACAGTTTGCATCAGAGCCTGTATCTGATCCCCTAAATGCTTTTAGTACTTTGTTTTGTTTTTTAAATGTGACAGAAAAACTACCACATAGAATATTCAAACAGCGCATATCCTGACAACTAAGAGCTACAAGATACACAGCATTGTAGAAAAATGTAGGCCTGTACAACATTAACACTGTGTAAAGTCCTGGCATCTTCTCTGAATGGAAAACGTTACCAGTGAGTCTACATGCATTAAAAAAAATTGTTTGTATGGCAGTGAGCTTCCCAAGTGGAAAAGAGATGAAGGTGTATCTAAGTTTAGCATTTAGAGTATCATTCATCGTGTTTCATTAAACAAAGCTGAAATCAAATTCATAACAAAGAACAAATGCGCAGAGTACACAGTGTAAACCCAGAACTGGAATTTTTCACAGGACAACTGTTAGTTGCTGTAGCAGAATTCAGTTCCTTGCAGAAAATTTTCACAGGTTCATTTAGGTACTTCTGTGTATTCAGAGCAATAAAGTGATGTACAGCAATCTGTACTGCAGTGCAAACTTTTAGTGGGTATCCATCTTACAGTGCAGCTCATAGCCCCGAATTATGCACTTCAGTTTTCTTACCTATGCAAGGAAAGCTAATTATATCTGATAGTAATCTTCAACTGCCATCTGCCTGAGAGGAAAGCTGCCTACATTAGTCACTACAGCATGCTAGGAAAGCTTATATGCTTTTCTCAGAGCTACACACAAGACACCCATTTACAAGACTTTCAGACCTCAATCCTCACTGAAGGTTAAACACAACCCCTTTCCTCCCCAACACCGACATACTGCTTGCTTTTTCACTTTTTTTTTATTAATTGAAAAGGACAGTCATGCCTAAAACTTAGGGGAGTTAAAGGTGCCTGTCACCCCACCCATGCACCCTCCCTGCCAGTCTCACATCCCTCCTGCTGGGGGCTGCTAAAATTCCTAGAAGCCCAGATGAGAGCAAGGAGGTACAAGGGCAGTCAGGCAGGAAAGTGAGAGCAGGCTGAAGACACACAGCGTGGTCTCTGCTACAGCAGTGGGTTCACACAGTACCTTCTGCATATCACAGCTCCCTCTGCCAGTTTGTTTTGCTCCTTTACAATCCAGGTCTGGTTTGTTGTAGGTGAAACAGAGCATTTGATTTTTCTGCTCAATTCTGTTTCACCAGACCTTAAATGCTACAGTAAAATGAAGAGGAGTTTCTTCAGCACCAGAGTATCTTTAAACAGATTAACTATCCTTCTCTACCTGATCTTTTCTGAGCACTGGATATGCTCAGGGCTGCATGAGAGTGTCTCCTCTGATGACAAGAGAGTAAGAGTCCAATAAGAGAGGGCTCACGCCCCTGTGAGATCACAGCAGGGCAATTTGTGGCACAGATCTGCTCTCCCATAACCAAACTGGCCCATGCTGTACCAGTGATAAAACAAAAGTCTAATATTTCCTTCAGCATAAAACTTGAAGTCCTCTAGAGCAATATACACTGCACCTGCTGTGCTGCCTACTGACATCTTTTCTTGCTACCCTGACCGCACCAAATGCAGCTCAGCCTCCAGCACCACCATGTCCTATCAGATTGCTATCCATGCCACAGAAGACGCAGAACTCCATTAGAGCACGAAATGCCATACAGTAAAAGGCTTTTTGTTCTGTTCTACTGCATGTGTTCTCAGCATGAAACTAGATTTATGCAACCATACCGTTTGTGTGCATGCATGCACTTCTCTTTCCTTCCCTGAAGAACTTTTTAACTCCTTTGGCTGATTTCAGTCAAATGCGAGAGATCAGGAACTTAGTGTATTTGAGACCTCCTCAAGTTTTGCAAAAATAAACACTAGGCTGAGTAGAACAAAAAAACTCTATAAATTCATTTCTCATTAAGTATCAGAAAGTACATACAACATAAAGACATCAAAAATATGGTTTCATTTTATCTTGTCACAATCTGTGTGGTACAGGTATCACAAGAGCATCTAGCCACTGAGGAAGAAAAAAGTGCTCTAATTTTGAAATGGCTTGCACAAACATGTAAGTGTCCAAATTTCTCAAAAGAGCTGTATGAAGTTCAACAGCTTAGATACCCTTTTCAACCACTTAACAGGTAGTGTTAGCCAATTTCCATCACCCAGTTTCAAAAAAGTCACTTCAACACTAACCAACACTTATTTATTATAAGTAATGTTCTCTGTGAAAACTGAAGAAAGAGATATTCTATTTCACTTTACATTTCTTTCTGCAAAGCTCAGAACAACAGTTTCTATTTAGGTTAGAAATCTTACATATAAAATCTACCTTAGCTGGAGGCTAAGCCATCTAAGAACCAATGTCCCAAGTTAAAAACAAATTATAGTGTGCTGTTAGTACAATTTCTCAAGAGTGACTGCCTTTTCTTGCAGTACATGTTAAGGAAATACTGTTAATTCATTTTCATTGAAACAAATTGAATGGAATAGTTATTTTCATTCCTGTGCACTAACGGTATGTACACTAACCAGCATTTTAATCACCTGGCTACTGAAAACCCAGTTTTCAGATACCTGGCCTGTGCTCCACAGCACAAAGCGAGCAATGAAAGCACAAGAAACACTCTGCTATGTCAGTGTCCATCCAGCCCAGTTCTGTCTCCAGCACTGACAGCAGGAGATGATTACTTAAAAGCAGTATTTCATGGCCGTTTTGGGTTTCATTCCCATTGTGCACCCATACCTCCACATCTCAACTTTCTGAGAATGGAAAATTAAAACTGCCATGGGTGGCTGTAAAACTAGGAGGTAGTGAAGGGGGCTCATAGAGCACTCCAGCTTCTAATATGAGACAAGTATCACCCTGACTTATTAAATATGGCAAAGCTAGCCATAGTTTTAACAGTTTCCTGCAAGGGAAAATTAAAACAAACAACAACAACAAAAACCAGGCTTTTTCCAGATACAAAATGAGAAGGCAGTAACTTGTCTACACAAGGGGCACAATCAAGACTAGCTACCACATGTCAGCAAGCCTTGTGCACATTCAGCAATCTGGACAAATCCTAACTTGTTCCCATGCTTCATCAAGTGGATTTAATATTATGTCTTCATTTAATCTTGTGCAAATGTGTTCAAACAAACCTTACAGCCTATTCTCACATGTACACCACCCTCTCCTTGTCTCAGTCCCACACATCAACTCCAGATTACCCCAAGCACTGCAGAGATAGAAATGTTTCCAGGGTGCTCAGATGCAGCACTGGTGGATGATACCAGGTTGGCTGGTTCTGTAACTTAGAACCAGGAAATACCTGTCTTAACTGGCAAATGATGAACAAGGTTTCATTCACCAACAGCTCCTTGCCAGCAAACATATTCCTGTCTCTTCACTGCAGTGAGAAAAACCCACAGGATCTTCCCTTGCATTGTTGCTTGGATGCCACTGCTCTGAAACAGGTCAAGTCCCCCCACATGTCATCCTGCAGGCAAAAAACTGTCAGCACAACCCACCTTCAAAAATTACCTGCCCAGGAGGGAGTTACATTAACTTACAACTACGTGAGGAAAAAAAAAAAGAAAAAAATATTATGGCAAAAACACAACTTCGATTTCTTTATTACTCTGAAAAAGGGACTTCCCCCGCATCCCACATGTGATGCAATTTGTATTTTATAAACACCCACATACATTCCATATTGACTATTAAATGGCCACCACATTTCCTCTGCCCACCTATGCTAAGACCCAGGGTAAAGCTTATGCCCCTCACACCATTCTCATTTCACTGCTGGCCTCAGGATTCCATCAAGCAGGGAAAACAAGCAGTGTCTGGATACCTCTGCAATGCACATGTCACTCTGTAGATCCAGTCCAACAAAGAACTTTTCTAAGCTCTGCAGTAGATCCCTATTTTAGTGTTTCTAACCTGCACTCACAACAAGGGATAAAACTATTCTTTTAAAAGTGAGTTGCAGAGTCTGTGCAAATCTAAGAACTGCTAGCCACACACCTCACAAATAAAGTTTCCTACTGGCTAGTGGCCCAAAAGAAAGCAATACTGCAGCTCAGGAAATGGAAACTTACACTATAAATTAAGAGATAGTAAGAGTTTCAGGGATTAACAGAGACCATAATTTCACTCGTGCCTGCTCTTAAAACCAGTTCCTAGATTATTCCATTCTAGCCTTCCTAACAGAATGGGAGATCAACTGGCTCTGTAGGCTTTCCAGCCTTCCCTTCAAAGTCAGGGCAAGTGGAAGGTATTCCATTTTTTTACCTTACTCTACCTGGCTCTCCTTTTACACTAGAATGTAAAAAAAGCCCTGGCACACCATACTCCAGTTTTACTGCTGCTGTTAGGGCTGGGAGCAGAGGTAACTGAACAGTTCCACACAAGTTTAGGTTATTATCCAGGGACACTCACAATTCTCTTACTCTGTGACAGTGCTTCAAAGGGTCTTCCTCACAGGATACCAAGGCATCATTTTTGCCTTCAAGGCCAAAGAACAACCAAGCTTGGAACACTGAAGAGCCAATCCAGCTGAGCAAAATAAACTTTAAAAGGACATGGTATTTCAGAATGACAAGTACAGAACACAGCAAGAACTACTGCTGCAGGGTGTTTTACCACATTCTGCACCTGAATTTTTTCAACCCATTTTTCAAAAGGTAGTAACACTGCATGCAACCCACACATTCCCTGCTTTTGCTTCACAGCCCATGCTAGCTAATACTGCCCATCATTTTTCAACCTCTCTGCACAAATACCACTACTGGTATTGGTATCAGGGATTAATACACTAAACTGCAAAGTGAGAGCTGCTGAAAAGAGACTTATAAAGAAAACAACAGCATGCACATCCTGTTTTCTTCTAGATCTCGGTATACATCAAATCTAGAAAAGATGAAGTTGCAGGCTCTTCTGGAAGGACAGTAAAAGAAAAATTTAAGCTTCAGAAAATTCACACAACAATAATATGTTCAAGTAGCTTTATTTGTATTTCCCTTGAAGACTGGGAATAAGTATACAAGCAACCATACATAACACTGCAAAAGCAGAAGAAACTGGATTAAAGGGGAAGTTTAGGGGGTAGTTTACTCTCTACACAGCTTCTGGTATTTTGAGAAAACTGACAGTAGAAAATAGACACTCTGAAAAAGGAAAAATTCTGTACATTCAGTTATCCCATAAATTAGTTAATTAGTATTACTATACTATAGCTTATCTATAAGGCCAGAGAAATTGATGAATAAGTTATTCAAATGAAAGACAAATTACATGTCATAAGCTTGAAAAACCAAACTCCTCCTCAAAACATAGGGCACACTTCAATTGATTTAGTTGAAACAGTGCAAACATCTGTAGGGAAAGTTCTCTGTAAAAAAAGGTACTTCAAGAAGTCTTGAGCCAATTCCTAAAATGCATTTAACTAGGGAACCAAGGCAGAGTACCTCACATCATACATGAAGCAAAACCAACCTTTTATGCTCTTAAGTAAAATAACCTTAAATGTTAATTTACAAAGACAAACCTAGATCCTGTCTACAGCTAGCAAACTATACTGTGCAGAAACAAAAAAAAAAAAAACCGAAAAAAAAAAAAACCAAAAAAAAACCAAACCAAAAACAAAAACACAAAACCAAGAGCCTTTTCTCAAAAGCCCTTTTAAGTCAGAGGTGTTGACAACCTCATTGAGAATCATGGTGGTCTCACAAGTTTTATGTTCAAATGATCCATGTGACTGCATCCTCTTCCAGGCCAGTGTATTTGAATCAACATACAGAAGCATATGAAACAAGACCAAGAAGAAAACCACAAATCAGCCAAAGCAGGTTTATGTTAAATTTTCCAAACCTGCTTTGGGGAGACAAACCAAACTTTTACCAAGAGACAACAATCACAGCATGCTCAGAAACCAACAGAGAACAAGCCTGAGACAGAAGTGCTGCTAATAGCACAAATAGGCTATCACAACAGCTTCTATCCAAAAATGAACATCTAAGGAAGAAAGCAATCATCTAAAATCTTCTAAAGCTGCCTCTGCTTGTTAGCTATCACAGTCATCACAGTCTTGAGAAGAAGCATCTCACGCACTTCCCACTGCAAAGGAGATCTGTCACCACTTCACCGGCCGTATTTCCCTCTTCAGTCAGGCAACTCCCCTGCCTAACTGCTAAAACCATTAACAGCACACATAGTACATATCAACATAATGTCTTGTCCAACACCTTGCTCTAGTCAAAACCCCTGTAACTCAAGTATCTCCCAACCTCTTCATAACTTAGGACTCGGGTACTGGTGATCTTTCTATCAGCTTTCAGGTTCTAGTGTTTCAACTGAACACTCTGCAACTGCTCCCATGGGCACATCCGCAACTAGCAACTGCTTCCAGAGAAAATTTTTTCCTCCTACCTTTGAACAGGGAGGGATAAGGACACTGGGCGACTCATGAGCCTCGGGGGATGATTCATATATCCCACAAGCATGAGAAGTCTGCTAAGGCCAATATGACCTTCAAGGAGACCTGAGACTAAGACACCTTTAATTCTGTTGCCTTAATAACAGCCATAAGCCTAAAATGTAACTTAATGAACTGTATCAGTTCAGCAGAGACAGATGAGGTAAAGGAGCAGGTACTGCATCAGATTGTGGAAAAAAAGGTAAGCAAGTTTATTTAAGTAAAATAGAAACCAGAGCTACAGCTGGGGAAGCCCTACATGTGAAAGGAGAGTTATTTTACTTTCGCAGTATCACTTCTGAGACCTAGTCAGACAAGCATACTGCGTGTTGATGGGCAGGAAACCCTGCTCAATGCACATTTCCTTTTCCTTCAACACCTCTCTGGATTTAATTCCTTCAGCTTAGGAATGACCATGTAGTACCACGGCACTCTCCAGAAAAATATTTTATATATACCTTTTCTCTGTAACATTTTCATATTTTTTTATCTATAACATTTTCGCACAGTTCAGTTAAATTACCAGATTAAAGTAAGTAATCTTATCCCATCACTAAATTCAATCTTAATAGTTCTGCAATCACACTATGTGAGAATAGCTCAGTAAAACACGGATGAAGAAAGAGAAAAAAAATGAAGAAAACTAGATAGAAAGTTTCAAGTCGGTAACAACGCAACAGGCACAAATCTCAGACCAGCCGCTCATCTCCCAGGAAATTTTGAGAAAGGGCAGCAGGACTCATCTCACCACTTGCTCTAACTCAAACTGAAACACCACCGCCGCTGTCAAATAATACTACAAGTAGTTAAAAAAAAAAAATAAAAAAGGCAGCGGACGTTAAACTTCCAGGGTTTGTTTCTTTCCTCAAATGCAAATAATGGATTTGCATAGCTTAAGGCAGACTCTACCCACAGAGCCATTGTTCCTTCCCCGAGGCCTTCGGGATTTCCAAGGAGCAGCTCCCTTTGGGTACCCTCGCTAGAAGCAATCTTTTATCCGAACCTGCCTGACCGGCAGCCATGGCAAAACGGTCGGGGATTACCCGACCCAAGCAATTCAAGAGAAGCCACGAAATCTCCCGTCCAATTTTACTTACGGGTCGCCGTCAGCTCCGCCGGGAGGCTCCCCCTGCGTGGGGCTATTCCGCCTGCATGAGCTCACCGTTCCCCAGCCCTGCTCTGCCCACCTCGCAGCACCGGGCCCCGCTGCCCCTTATCGCCCTATCCATCCCCCCCTTCCCGCACTCGCCTCCTGCCGGCGCGCCCGCCGCCACTCACTGCCCGCGGGGGACCCCGCGGCGGCTCCGCCCGCCGCCCCGGCCTGCCAGCGGAGCTACTCCGGGAGGCTGGGGGAAGGCGGGCGGCTCCCCCGCCCCGAGCCCACCAGGAGCAGCCGGGGAAAGTCGGGCAGCCCCTGCCTTCCGTCAGGGGTCCCCACCCGGAGCCGCCTACCTGTGTGCGAAGGCGCACAGCTGCCCACCGGACCCTCCCGCGCTCCCCGCTGCTCGAGGTGGCGACACCCGGCCCCGCATGCGGACCCGGGCAGCGCCTCAGCCCGGCCTGTGCCCCGCTCCCCGGCGCCGGCCGCCCGCCTGCGGCATCAGGCGCATCCAAGAGCCGCCGGGAAAGCGGGGGGTGGCGGCACTTCGGTTCCTGCTGGGCTGACCCCCCCGGGAACCGGCTCCGGGCTACACTGCCGTGTTAAGATTTTCTTTCCCGTGAAGTTCCCAGGAATCTCTGGGAAAGGTCTGGGACGTCTCATCTCACCAGCTCTCAAAACCGATTAAAATTGTGTTCTCTTCAAAGGAGGCTTGTAGAGGCAGGCTCCATCCCTCTAGAAATTCAGTTTAATTCCTTGAGTGCTTTCACCGAGGAACACGGTGATGTATTGAAAGAGCTACCTCTGCCTTTGAATACGCGGTAATTTACACTGAATAACAATGTTTTTGGCATCTGCTGCCATCAGCATTAACCTGAAGGAAATTTTAAAATTAGAAGCATGCATACAAACTCTACACGACGTTAAAGCTGGAAGCTTTCCCGTCTGGAATGACGCAAGATCATGGGACAGTTAAGGCTGGAAAAGACCCTCGAGATCCATCGTGTCCGACCGTGGAGCGTGTCCCGACAACCGTCACGTGTCCAGCGCCAGAGACACCGGCAAACTCGGGAACAAGCACCCCCAGGGCACCCAATCCTATGGGTTCAGGTACCGTCCACGAGATCTACTCAGCCCGTGCAAGGGTATACAGAGCTATACTAGATAAACCAGGGGTGCTCACTTACCGGTTGTTAACAGAGCACCTTATTTTATCTTTAAATCATCCCAGAGAAGAGGACAGAACTCATCGCTTCTGCTTAAGGCCGCCCAGGCTCTTGCTACAGCCTCTAGTAGGTCTAGCCCGGTTCCCGCATGGTGGTGCTTACGACGGGATTCAAGAGGAGGGCTTGTTCAGCTGAGCCCCATCTGCAAGAGAAAAGGTAGAAGGAAGCACGTTGTGTATTTACACAGAAACGTTGGTTAGCTCCAGCCTGCTGAAATTCCTCTTCCATTTATACCAAAGCCCACCAGGGGAAGGAGATACGTGAAGACAGATGAAGCAGTGCAACGCCTTCCCGTTAGCAGTGTCTGTCGTAAGAAAGACCGACTTCTCTACGGAGCCGCAGACACTACTCTTCTTCCTTCTCCTCCCCCTCCTCGGGCCGGCGATAGGAGCCCCTCCCCCGCCCCGACAGTCCTAGAGGGGGTGGGATATTCGCAAAGCGGGGGGCAGCGAACCACCCCCAGCCTCCCGGAATTACCATGTGGTAAGAAACTAATCGTCATCGTGTGTATGTCGAGGGGGGTTGGGATCGTGCAGGGGCAAGATTCTCCCTCCCCAAGTTTTGCCTCCTGCCATGAAACCCTAGGGGAAGCCGGCAGGGGAAGAACTACCCCCTGAGGAGCTGCTGCCAGGAGCAAAATGAAGCCCCACCCAACGGAGGCGGGAGTCACTGGGCGCCTGGAAAATCTCTCCGTACTTCAGCGCCCAAGCGTTTGGGGCTGGACCTTACTATTTCGAAAGAAAGTTATTAAACAATTCTGCCTATGATAAAAAGGATGAAAAAATGAATTTGTTTGGAATCCTGTGCTGCATCAATGCTGTGTTTTGTCCAGAGGACTGTACATGCTGGAAGAAATCTGAAGGATTGTTAATAATTTAATTGCCCTCTCCTGTTTCTATCTTTATGATCCTGACTGCTTCCAATCTGAAAATTTTCTAAATTATGCTAGAGTGAGCTCACAGTATGTTTTTAGTATTGTCTCAGAACAAGATGCTTCCTTAACTGGAAATGCAGCTTCTGCTTTTGATGGCTGTCACTGGGAATGACCAGAGGTGGATTCTGTTCTCAGCAGTTTTCTACAGCCTATGTGTACACATAATAAAAATAACAGATTGAAAGCTGGGAAATTTTGTCTCTTCTTCAGGGACTGTTCTAGTCTTGCCGAGATAATTTTCAATGTATTCTGGGCAGGGAATCAAAGTTCAGACCTCTGTAATTTGTCTTCCCTTGAGCTGAAAATACCTTAGTACTTTTCGCCCTCTCCAGGAGGCTCCTCAGGTCTTCACCCTTCACATCCTGCCCTTTGCAAAACCAAGCTTCTTCCAAGTATATATCTAAATTGTATGCCTTCTAAAGTTACTTTATTTAACTGTGCTATATCTTTTCCCATTAGCTAGCAGCTCTTCAGTCCTTGCCCTTCAATTCACCTAGACGTCATAGTCACACAACTGATTTTAAAAAAATCATTAAGGTTGTACAACAAAGGACTCAGAATTAGGATATATTAGAAGACTGATTTTGTGACTTCATATCATTCCCCCTGCTCATATGTTTCAGGACATTCTTAAATTATGTTGTCCAGTATTGTTTTGTTCTGGCCTTGCTTTATTTTGCAAGGCCTTGTCTTTGTTTATGATACAGAATGGACTTTCAGGATGTACCAGATTTTTGCAGAACAAGATGTTGGGACTATTCACCACAGGGGAGTGTAGGAAACTTTGAGGAAATGGATGGTATTCCTGCCTCTGTTCCAGACAGGATGTGTGTGCTGCAGCTGCAACTTTTGTGCATGGGTTCATGGGCATGAGCTTATTTCACACTGGCTAAGGTGGGGTATCAGTACCAGTCCCACAGGGATCTCTGGGCGCTATATTTGTCAAGTAATGTAATAATCTAACTTGCAGTGATGTAATTTCACTTCGGTTTCTTCTGGCAATTGTAGCTGTCCCACAGAGCAATAGAATGAAAGCTGGTGTTTGTTGTCATCTAAATATATTGAGCTAAATTCAAGGATTCAAATGGCAATTTGAATAATTAATATAGTGCAGGAAAAGTTTAGTTCCTAGATGTTTTCCAAATAATCTGTACAAGCAAGAATTTAGTAACTAATCTGCAACCCCATGAATTTTTGGGCACAAAGTACAAGGAAAATACAAAGAATCACTGGGATATAGTCTATTGCAAACAAATTATTTGACAACAATAAGATTTTTTCAAAATTGTTTTGAAATGGCTGACTACCAGGAAGTCAAATGAATATGCCTGAAAACAAATGCAATGCATATGACCAAAAAGTCAACGGATTTGCTCTTTCAGTTGAAAATCAACACTCCTGAGACACAAATCTCTCCCCAAACCAAAGATAAAACCCCATAAACCTTTAAAGATAAAGCAATAACTAAAATAAATCTGAATAAAATGTAGTCATATTTTAGTTCCAGGAGAAACCACGTACTTCCTGAGTCATTACTAAACTAAGAAAATGTTGTTGCCTCTATCCCAGCTTGCAAATCAGAGAAAAATTAAGGGGAAAATTACAGGAAATGGAAGGGAAAACTGTTGAACGTGAGAAAATAAAAATTAAAGAGAAGAAGGAATAAAGAGAATGGAAAGTTGCAGCATCACAAAAGTGATTTCCCTGTCAATCCAATAAGATGACTAATCAAGCTGCCTGTAGGCAATGCACCATATCTATCATACACATCTGGTCTTAGAAGTAAAATGCAACAGAACTGTCACCCTTGATAATTACTTTGGGAGATCACACATTTATAGAAATACAGATTGTCACAACATCCTTGTGGGTCCCTTCCAATTCAGAATATTCTGGGATCCCTTCTCCACCCATCTTCTGGCTTTACTGCCTACCATCACAGTCTGATCCTAATCTTTATGTCAGGCCATGAGAACTGCCCTGAGTCCCACGCATGCCCAAATCTCTCCTACTGAGCTCCAAAACCTGTCTCAGCACTACTCTGTTCTATACAGGTTCTCAGTTCCCTTGCCTAGGTGCTCGGGCCTGCCCCAGGTGCTCTTCACTGTACTTACAGCTCCAGTCGAGGTAAGCACCAGCCCTTACATAGCTTGAGTCATCAATCTGTGGTTGCATGATTTTTCTTCCACAGACACTTTGCCAGGAGACAACTTGCTGAAGCCTGTCCCACGAGCTTTAAAAAATCTGGTTAGTGGTTATAGCATATCATCAGAGCCCACAGTGTTTGTCATGAGCTCATAGTGTACAACTCCCACCTGGTTTGAGGTCACTTTTTCAAGACCTGATCAACCAAAGAACTGCTGAGACAACCAAAGAACCAAAGTCATGGCTGTGACTGCTTTCTCAGTCCCCAGGGTCTGCCTTTGCTGGGAGTTGCAGAGGGCTTTCCCCTGCCCCGGGCTGTGCAGTGCTCCTCTACTCAATCTGAGAGACGGGACACCAGCAAACAAAACATGATGGCAGGAAATGTCATGGAGGTAACCCAGGTAGGCTGAGACAGCCTCCCTTTATTTTTACCCCAGTAAAATGCAATCTGGGGTGGTGAGCACATTAGGAAGTGCTATTTGCAAACCAAAGTGAAGCCTTTAATGCATGTATTTATGCATGAGCATCTACAAAACCATAAAGAAATACATTATCTAATAGGCACTAGGCATTCTTGTACTTCATTAGGCATATACAGAGGAACAAATAGGTCAAAGCACACCTACTTGAAGAGCATTGCAAACAAAACAGTGGAAAAGAAAAGGGAAAATGGTTTGAAAAATTACAGAAAATATGTCCTGTGCACCTTGTGGTTTTCACCAGGTCAAGAGCAACATTAAACCTCAGGTTTCACTGCACCAATTGTTCTCTTGTTTCCATTTAATTACAGTGTCATATGGAATTCAAGTTCTCTGCTTGTTGCTTAATCCTCCCAATGGATGTCTGTATACTGACTCCACCTCTATGTGTGTCTGTGGATAACCCAAACTGAAGCTTCATGGCGCCGAAAGCAGCAAAGCAGGCAAGAGCTGCTGCTTCCTCCCCTGGCAGGAGACAAACCTCTCAAGATCCAGTTCTCCTACCCATCTGCCTGGGACACAGCAGTCTCCTCCCTGTAGCTTGCAGGCATGCAGTGGACTTCTGTTCCCAGAGAATGTCAGCTGTGGCATCTGGCACAAGGGAAATCTGGGAAAAGGAGAGAGATGGAGGGGTGCATGGGAGAGTTAAGCAGTTGAGGGGGGCAGCTGGGCTGTGGGAGACTCTTACATGCAGTCTGCTGCTAGGTCACAGCCCCAGTGCCCAATGCAGGGGGGCACCGAGCTCAGAGAGAACAAGAAGTCCTTCATCCTGTGGCTCTGGGTCCCTACCCACTTGGCCTTTGTGCTCAGATGACTGACATAAGCTGCTTCTGGAAGATGAATCCTCGCCCTTTTATGATAGCTCTGTTAGTCCTACAGTATCATGCCAGGACACACTCTCCTTGTCTCCTTTCCAAGGAGAGGCCTGCATGTAAGATGCCTTTGCCATTTAAAGCTCAGCTTAATGCCCAGTTTCTTTCTCTGTGCATTTTATGAAAATGTTTCCCTGTTTTTCCTGCTGGCTCCACCAGCCTCTGTTTCTGTCCTTCAGACCCCCAATGTTTTGTCCTGTGTCCTGCTGGCTTCATATGTACAGCCAAGTCATTATTACAAGTGCTCAGGCAGCTACTGCAGCTCTCAGATATTTAGCCTTTCCCCTTCAAATTTTTGGCCCACTTCTTCAGCCAGTGTTAACTGGCCTGCATTTCTTTACTGGTTTGCTGCCAAAGATCTAGGAACAGGTGCACAGTTTTTCTGGCAGGTACTCTTCAGGCTGGTCTTTACTTGAAAATATGATGTAGCAAGTCAGTACACAAAACAGGGCTGTAAAAGCAATACAAATAGCTATGATTAGATTCCAGGGAGGAGAGCGAGAAGTTAAGTGAGTCTCTGTAAGTCAGAAATGTTATGACAAACTGCTAGAAGCCTTGTGAACAGCATGCTAATTTCGTGTTTCTTACTTTTAAGACTTTTGCATGTTTTTTACTTTTAGGACTTCAAAAAGTCCTAAAAGTCTTGGATGTAGGCAAATCATGGGAAAATTTCAAATGCATTTCTTTCCATGACTGACTTCCCCACTTACAACTCCTGCCGGGTAATGCCCATGGCTAGTGAGCAAATGGTCACTTGCCACAGTTTGGAAGTAGGAACCCACACAAAATTGGTCTGGTGACACAGAAGAAAGAATCCTCCCTTCATGGCACTCCAAGCTGAAGAGAGCAATCCTATGACAGAAAATGCTGCCTTAGTCTCTGTAACTTGGGAGAACAATAGCTCACAGATCAGACTTTTCTTTTTCACTGCTCTGCTCTCGTTCCAAATGGAAGCTAGACCTGACCCATGTGGATATGATCAATAGCCAATATCCAAACCATGTGCAATCTTAGTACAATACTCCTTCTATTTCAATGTTTAGCCATTTCATCCATGCAAGTGGAAAACATCAACTGATCCTTGCAATTTATTAAAAGCCATCTGTCAGTTAACTCACCATCATTTAATTAATCATAAAATTCCCCATTGTATGGAAACACTTCCAGCAGCCCAAGCTACCTGCTCACAGCCTCTGTTTTTTTGAGGAGTGGTTGTTTTTGATTTGGACGCATCATTGAAACCTGGCCTTTCTTGTCTGCAGCTAAAATATAATCAAAAAAAGTTCTGTCACTGAAATGTTATTATAGAAACACTACTGGGAATTGTGCCATGGCCGATTTTAACTTCCCCGATACTATTTGGGAAAACAAATGCTTCTAATAATAAACTTGGGCCCAGCTAGCCATGTGATAGCTGCCAGATTCCTTCTCAGTAGTCACTGAGACAAAAACAGACAACCTCAAATTAGTAAGTAATGAAGACACTAAAAAAGAACTGGTCATAGAAAACTGCGTTGGGCTGAGTACTCAGCAACCGCTTCCATTTCCATGGACAAAATAACAAACACAAGCAAAGGGCAAACTGTCAAATTAAGGAAACTCACTGGCAAATTCACCTTGACTGAGGAGCTGGAATACTTAACTGTGGAGGGAGATTGGAATAGGTTTAGATCAAAGATACAAAAACTCCCAAAGTATATATTCCCAGCAAGAAAAAGTCTTATTGGGAAACACTTTAGACCTGAATAAATGGGGGGAAAACCACTTCAGAAAGGTTCTTAGGAGTCAGAAAAAGTAAACAGTACTGGTCAACAAAGATAGCTTTAGAGTAGAGATACATAGGATTAAGGCCAGTTTTGTCAAAAGTCAAATGAGCTGGAACATGCAAAGATGATTGAAGTAAACAATAAAAAAATCTTCAACCACTCACAGAAAAGGAGAACACGCCTTAGACAGCATTTCCCTAGAAGAGCCAGGAAAGCAGTAATGCAAGTATACAGAATCTCTGTGGTGCTTGCCCCAGAACGCAGTGTATGATTTGTGCTCTCACACTTGAGAAGAAAGCAGTTCAGGAGAAAATACAGAGAAGTGTTACACTGAGCATGAACAGTCTGTCTTGTGAGAGCAGCTAAACAAGAATGGCAGGAGAACAAAGGGATACAAACTGACTGTGAATTCAGTGAATTCCTTGCCATAGCAGAAACCTGCGGACTTGTTGGTACCCTTGCCATGCTTTCTGCCCCTCTGACTGTAGCACATTATCCTTTGGTTCTTGGGCCTTTTCCTACAACCCTCAAGTTTGTTGTAAAGCACTTGAAAAGATCCTTGGCACAACATAAATTGGTGGAATGTGAAGAAAATGTTTTATGGACATTTTTGAACAACAAACTTACTGTGCAAAGTTGCATGGCTGTGCCTCAAAGGGTGGGGTTCATCCAATAAAACTGGCATCATTTGAAGACAAATGCATTTCACCTTTCTCCTCCTTCAGGGAAGGGCTTAGTCAGAATACTTACAAATACACACAAGAAAGAGAGCTCTTTGTAACCAGAGAATGCTTGTAGTAACCCAGCTGACGAAAAGCTGCAATCTCACACCTTCTCTTACAGAAATATAACCAAAATTAGGCAGCTTTCAGTTACATTACACCCTCTCTGGCACAGCAGATGTTTGCATCATTACTTGTGCTTTTGAGCTGGTTGTTGAATTTGGTATGACCATGTGGAAGTATCTTATCTCCAGCAAGTACAAGTGAAGCCCACCTGTCATTGCAATGGAAGTAGTGAAAACCAGGCACTGGCCCTCTATTATTCACAGCTAAAAACAGAATCCACCTCATTGCCTGTTTTAACAAGTTTTTTTTTTTCTTCTTCTGAAGATTCTTTTTGAGTTTCTTTAATTTCTTTTCTTCTCTCTTTTAGTAATTGGGAAGCTCAGTTTTCTTTTAACTTTCTTATGAATCTGCTCCAAACCAGAGCAGATTCTTGCCCCAAAGGCATATAGGAAGAAGGAAAAGACAATTACAGAATTAAGTTACCTGTGACAAAGAGTTTCACTTTGCCAGTTTATGAAGTTGTCCCATGAGCTAGACCAACTTGGGTAGCACAGTATTTGGGATGGTCAGAAGTCTCTATTTAAATCAACTCTAATGTACATATGTGATAGTTATTTCAAAATAATTCCACCTAAATAAACAGCTATGTCAAGAATTTCCCATTACCGTGCTTGGTAGGAGCTGCCAGGAATTAGCCTTGTACCCCCACAACAAAAAAAGACAACCTTGCTGGAGTGTTGCCAGTAAGATTTGCTTAAATATTTACTTAGAGCTGAATTGATAAACCAAGAATGCTTTATAAAGTGAACATCTACCTTTAGGTGACAGAAAGTTTGATCCAAAGTCAACAGTAAAGTCCACATCCCACAAGTAGATATGTTCTTGTAACTCTCATTATGTTGAAGAGTCATGACCATAAACATGAGAATTACTCCACTACTATTGTGCCACTGTTGCTGGCAAGACATCACAATCAGTGATTTATAACAGAGCATTACAGAGATAATGATAGAGAAATTTGAGAGCAGAATCTGAATCATTGATGCTGCAAGTCAAAAGGTGCACTTTATTGGAGAGAAGGGTCCTGTGACTTTTGCAGAAGAGTCAAGTAGCACAGGATGCCAACAGTTGCAGAAGTTACCACCTCAGAAGCAGGGGTGGTCTTTCCAGAAGTCATACCAAGGATTAAAGACTTATTTTCAGAAGGAAGAGGACTTGTAAGATTTTATCTTGTCAGGCTGAGCTTTTTTGCCTTTACTCTTTCCTGTGTTTCCAGTTTTCTACTCCAATAGGCTTTTCTTCTTGTTTATCCAGTATTTGTTCACTGCATGTGAACAGTGTTTCAGCATGGTAGGTAACACAGCCTACTTTCTGAACAGGTTTTCTTCCATCTAAAATGCCTGCAAAATGGATGATTACTAAAATACACCAAATTAACTATCACTTATTACTAGAACTTGCCTGATTATTTTAGCTTATCTTAAGATTTATCAAAATGTCTGTCACTGTTAAGAAGCTTCTGGAAAGTGAATACAAATGAATGATGTCATGTGCCATTCTAAGTGGAAACTTTTTGCTTTTTACAAACAAAAAAAGTGATTTGTTTAGCCTCTTCAAAACAATGCTCAGACATGTCTTGAACCAAGACAGCAAACTGCTCCCACATAAATGTTGACATACATCTTGATTTTTCAGGTCTTCAAGACCAGTAGGCAAAGACAGAGGAAGAAGACAAGGCTGTTTGGAGGAAAAGAAGAAGAGTGACTTAAGAAACCCCAAAATTGTTGAAAAAGGATTGGTTTGGTTTTTCTGAAACTCCACAGTTTTATTTTTCAACAAACATTACCTGCTTTTTGGCAGTAACTTCTATTTATGTCCAGGGTATCTGGAAAAAGAGGTTTTGGGCCAACACTGCAGTGCAATTCAGACATATCATGATTCAGATCAGTCTTCAGTTGCTGCAATCAGTGTGTCCTGTGGACAACTGTCAGCTTACTGAGAGCATTTCAGAGCTTAGGAATAAGAAGATCCAGACAAGCTGTAGCTGAAAAACTGCAGAAGGGGATCTGTTTAGTTTTAAACTGGTACAGATGTGATGTCACTGTGAGATACCAAGAGGCAGAAATTCCGTGAGAAAATTCATATTAGCTGCATCTGACTCTGCATCCAGTCACTGCTGCCAGTGTTCCCTAGGATGTCCAGCTACTATTATGCAGACTGCTTGCTTCCCCTCATCTACTGTTGTAGTTGCTAGCGATCTTTTAACAATTACATTTTAAATCAAAGTCAAGGGACACCTGCCCCTTGGCATCCTGCTTGAACTCCTATTAATTTACTCATTAGATCCTTGTAAGTTCAACAGACAGACTTTGGGGATTACTCCCAGTGTCTTGGCATGCAGTCAGCCTCTTTAGCAGATTTTGTTTTCTTTCAAAGTCAGGAATATTAGCAGCCCAGCAGATTCTGGCAGCTTTCAAGGGAAGGAGTGTCCAGGATTTTCAGATTCCTTGTGCCCAGTAGTCTAAAAGGGAAAATCTCAGGTGCTCCCCTCCCTCTCCTGCCATTCCACTGCATGGGCTGAAAGGGAAGGAACAAACAAATCCCAGCTTCTATGGCAAACCCAGAGGCTTTTGAAATTAGAAGACCCCATTTTCTTAATCTTCCCCAGTCCTAATTTTTTGAAATCAGCAAGCCAACATTTTTCAGATTGCTATTCTTTGGAGAGCTTAGCACTTATCTTTCAATGCAGTCTGGAATGAAAAACAGAAATGTCGATTTTCAAAGTCATCTCTAATGGGAATTGTGTTTCTCTTCCTGCCTCTGGTTTGGGAAGCATCAGAATTGTGTCTTTGGAAAGATAGGCAGGCAAATACAAGTCTGAAGAAGAGGTAATTATTAACTGTCTGCAGATGTTGCAGTGACAAGTTTGAAGAGGAAAAGCTTCTTCTTAATTTAAAATTTGATTTAAAAAATATGCATCTCCAAAAACATTTCCCACAGAAATAGAAGCTATTTAAAGGAAAAAAAAATAAAACTACAGTGAGAAAAATCCCATGAGGAGATTTGCAAAACTACTGAGATTTGCAAAACCTCTGGTACAACCAGTTTTTTTTTTTTTACTTCAGCACTTTTTTAGGGCTCAGTTTTATTGAGAATGTTGAAGATTCAATGTTTGGCTGTTGAGCTGATTAGACTGAGCAAAACCAGCTTTTCCTAAACAACAGGAGGAAAAAAAATGTAGAACAACAACCAACCCATACCTTTGACTGGGAAAGAATTTCTTAAATCCAACACTATAATCTGGAATTCAACAGAAGTGCAATCAGATTAATTACTCTACTAGCATCTTTAAGATAAAGTGTATCTACAGTCCTCAGGCAACAATAAGACAGCTAAGCTGATTTAAATACTGAGCAAACAAACAAATGCAGGTTTGACCATACTGGTATTGGTCTAAAACAATTCTACTCCCATGCATGTGTTAAAATTCTATATTATGAACTTAAGGAAACCTTTTCTTTTCTTGCAAAGCAAAAAAATGAAGGATGAAAGATGTCCCACTTTGGAGTATGCAAACACTCATTTGATCAGTGTGTTTGATAGTTATCCCTGCAGAAAAGGAACAGACATTGCAATTACCAATGTAAAGAGAAATAAACCATCATTGGACTTTTCTTCCCCACCCCAGTTTAGAAAGCAATTCTTATTGCTCTTACTTTCAGCTAAAAAAGCTGTTTTTTTGACAAAATTGGTACGGGTTTCTATGCAGGTTTCACCTATGCAGGATGGTGAGGCTCACACTTACTTGGGTTGATGAGTGTGCTTTATCAGTTGTGGGGATAAAATAGTTATGATACAACAGTGTTAAAATGACAAAACAAACCCTGAACTTATTCATACATACAATACATTTTTTCTACTATTTATTTATATGCCAGGAAGCTCAGCTGCATCTAATGGTTTGTGTTGCTGCATGTTTTGTTACAAAACACAGTATGGTCAAATGTCAATAACAAACCTGCCAAAAATTTATTATATTAACAGCAAAAGACCCAAACCTAATTATCAGAAGTTAAAGCAGTTTTAGACTAATGAAGTATGTTTGGTAAGTTTGTCTGTTTGTCCTGTTCTTCTGTTGCTTACAAGAAAATCTTGAGTCTGTAAATTTGCTAACTTGTAATTACTTGCAGTAATTACTCGTGATTAATCGCAGCAATTTTGGAGGAAAACTTACAGGTGAATTTCCAGCATCTTGATTCAAAATTAATTTTAGTTGGCCTATACGAATATATTCACTAAAAAAAATACTAACAACAAACCCCCAAAACACCAGCAGAAGCAGGCTCAGTATTTAGTTAGAGTTTTGCTCAAAAATGGACCTTGACTGCTTAGAATACTGTAACATTTGCAAAGTTCAGTTGGGATAGTATGAGGAATGTTTTGTGGTATGCAGGTAGGCATGGGTACGGCTGGAGTGGAGAGGTGCCAAGTCCTAATAGGGAGTCCACCAGTGAAACTTGGAAATGGCAAAGGGCATGACTCAGATTTTCAAGAGATGCCAAACATTTGTTGAAAAGCATTGCTAGGGTGATCTACCAAGTGTTTATCACACTCCCTAAAGTCCTGAGAAGGAAATCACTAAAATACACTGTTAATGTAATTAGCTCCAAAACCAGTCCAAGTTTTCTGTGTTTGAGTAACTCAATGAGAGTGAAGTTGAACTAATGATCCCTACAAATGAAAACACCTTCAGAAAACAAGTGCAGTCCAGTCTGTGCCACTTGATCCAGCTGGCTGCTAATACCAACAGTAAGAGCCCATAAACACCATCTCCAAAACACCAGCAGCTTTTTCAGTGCTTCTTGTCAGGTGTCCCCACACACACCTCAAGAAAGAAGGAACTGCAAGGAACTGAAAAGAAAAAATTAAAAAAGAAAGGCAGATAGTTTGTTTCTCTCTTGTAGCCTTGGTGCACTGGTTGGCCAACACAGCGTCACAACCGAAGTATTTCTGTTTGAGCTTGGATCTCCCAGGAATGTCCACAGCAGGTGGCTGATCAACTCTAGAGAATAACAAAGGTTTAAAGGAAGTAATGGAAGCAAAACTTAAGAGTCCTGGGTATTAACATTCACCCATGGAGCAGAAGTTCTGATGATTTCTATCTAGGAAGTGGCCATCTTTAAGAAAGAGTTATCTAGAAAAGCTTTAAGCTCTTCTTGATCTGTCTCATCTATTGGATAATGCTTTAGCTCTCTGTAATAAAACCACAAGACACAATCATGGGACATAGTCAAACACACACTCACTCATTCTTCCCTCTCCCCTCTTCATTAATGCCATTTTGGCTTTTAAATCAGACCTCTTGGTTAAGGTACAGCTGGAATGATGCAAATTTCTTAGCAGTTGAAGAGAAAATGAATAGAGAAGTCTAGTAAAGCTATTCTAGCTACTCCACAAATGAAAAACTACTCTCACTATACACCAATTTGTTTAAATTGGTGATTTCTCTATTAACTCATGCATGAGCTGCAATCTGCCTCTTATTTTGGGCAACTATTTTCTGTGTGGATGCCTTTTCAGTAGTCCTGTTTTCTTGCATATTTTCTTGCCATGCTCCCTCCTTTCTGTTAGGCACAAAAGCATGCCTGTTCCCATACTTTAGTTTTTCTCCTCAAGTATCTTATCCTCTTTTCTTTCCTCCCTATGAAAAAAATAATATGTGCACAAAAGGCTTCTCTCCTTCTTCAGTCTTCTTTTTACCACTCACATCCCTGATTTCTGTCCAACTCTTTGGTCACTTGGAAAGAGACTTCCCTGATCCCAGGATATGCCCTCCAAAAAGCCCATGGATACAAAAGAGAAAAATACCCTAAAGAGTTCCAAAAATGCTTTTGTTGTATGGTACGGAATCTGTGAGCCTGATCTAAAACACTGAAAGCCTCCTGAAAGCCACTGAAACACTCTGATTTGGACTGAAAGTTAGGTTTTACAAAGGGGAACAAAGTAAGAAGCCTTCTATAGACCAGCTCTTCTCTGAGTGAGCAAGCAGAAAGCTTGGGTTGCTGCATCCTTGTGTAAACAGCTCTTGCTGGAAAGAGGATCAGGGGGTGGGGGTGGAAAAGGGAAAAAAACTTAGTTTGAGGTAGCTACCTGTTCCCAAAGCCAACAACTGAGAAGAGCTGTATTTGCACAATTGTCTGAATCCATTGTTGATTTTGCTGGCATTCGTTCCATTTTGATCAATGTAATTTTCCTCAAGGCCTAAATGGGAAAAGACTGCTTCTTTATGCATTTATTTACCTTCAGAATCTCAGCAATCAATGATCCTCACACTCCATAGAAGAGGACAGCTGGCCAAGCTTTGTGTCTACCCACTCAAACTCTTACTCTGACTTGGTTGTACTGACTTAGTTAAAGTAGACTGACAATCTGAAATTAATTAACCACAGATAATCGACTGATGACTTCAGCTGTTGATGACTTAGGAAGAATATGCACAAACAGTATATGCATTGATTAAAATAAATAGATTGAGTCAATCTAATGCAACTGTCTTGATCATCTTCCTCTTGGTTTCTCAATCCTGCATTATTTCAAAAGGGCCATGACATCAACTTTTTCCTGGAAAAATGCAGATAAAACAATTGCCTCAGAAGACTTTTCTAATTAGAGTCCATGTGGTGACCACTAGAAAAAAGATCACAAGGTGGAATGAAAAGAGATATAAGGCATAAAAGCTGTTATACTTAAAGCCTAGCGCTGCTTGGTAAAGCAGTGTTTTTGTGTCATTTCATTGATTGGGAATATGCACTTGCTGCACTATGTCAGCCAGACTGCTGGTGAAAATATTTAATGGTGTTCCCTTCTGATCTAGGCACTTTCCAGTCTGTCTGCATCAATTAAAACTGAATAATGCCAGAGCTGGAAGAATAACTATTTGAGTTTAACATGTCTGGGTTAAAGTAGTTTTCTACTTGGGACCTCATGATATTATAATAAACACACATGCAACAGAAATAAATATATGGTTCTACACAGTGTCTCTGTCACACCATGCGGTTTCACATATTGCCATCTATTATGCCATGGCCATATGCATGCAGTACGTACCAAAAAACCTGGGTTAGTAGGAGAATAGAAAGCGCAGAGGGAACAGAGGTGGTGTGAAGGAAAAACACAGTGATAGGAAGAGACACAGCAAAGGAAGAAAACTAAGATAGAAGGAAAATGGGTGTGAACTGAAGATGTATTAGAAGAACAAGACTGAATTAAGAGAAAAAAAAACAGTAAGATATTCCAAAATTTCTTCAATAAGAATACTTGAATGACTATAAAGATAATAAACACATCGCCCAAATTATTACTAGGGCTGGAACTGTCAGTCCAATTTGCAGACATGTACAATTCAGTTTTCACTTTTGAAAACTTTACCTGGGATACAGGCTGCTTTTTGCTGGTATTTGAAACATCGTGGCTACCTGGTGCTTACTATTTCAGGGGACATTATGTCATGTGGGCTTCTCAGCCCAAAAGGTCCCTTACATCATTGCAGATTGCTTATGTGATCTAATGTCATACAGCAATGCATGGGCCAAGATTGGGGTAAATCTTGGAGCATACACATCCCCAGGCTTAGACCTGAATTCTGCTGTTCACAAGGCAGAACTGAGCCATCTGTATCTTTACACTTGCATACACAGCCACAGACTGGTTATGAAATAGCCACATTGGCTCAAGAATAAAACAACTGGCCCTCTCTGTCTTTGCTCCCTTATACATGTTTTGTAGGCATGAATGAACTGTGAAAAGTAGCCAGAACATCTTGCATTCTAATCCTTGACTTGCTGGAGGCAAGGTGCTCTGGTGTGACCTCAAGAAAGTTATGTCTGATAAACCCCTGATTTCAAGTTTCCCTAGTCTTAAAACTATAGCCTTCTCTATCTTGTTAGCAGTTTTTGTAATTGCCTTTGCTTTCCTTTTGTTCATAAGGAGTGAAAGCAATTTAGATTTTTTAACATACCCTTCAAAAACACCCCGCCCCAAAACTCCACGCCCAAACTCCAAAGCTAAGGGGGAATGGTTAATACAGCCATCAGGACAGTGTAACTTAGGCTAGCTACAGTACTTAAAGTTTATAGACAAGATCATAGTGGAACAAAAGAGGGTTATCCCAAGTTCTATTTGGAATTGCTGTCTCCACTGTTATTACAGGTGAATGCCAATGTAAATTCATCACATGCCACCTTCTGATGTACAAATATATGTTTTAGCTTTTGGATAATGATAAAATAGTAATCTATATATACAACTTCTATATGGAGAAATAAGGTATAGTAGTCTAATTAATTTAGTATCTTCTGATTTGGTTTAATGTGAATACTGGAGAATGGAAACAAAGCATAGATGCAGTCAGGATACTCCTTTCCTGTATAAGTAAGTCTCACATGGTGCCAAGGCCTTACCTTGAACTCAGGTGATTTGGAGTATGTGGCCATTGGCATGACTAGTTGCAGACTTGCTGGGAGGTCCATATGTGCTGCCTGACAGTTCCCTCTACAAGGTTTAGTGGAGAGGAAGGAAATGCTGACAGAGGTTTTGCATTTTACAGCTTAGGTATGTGTGGCTTTTAGGCTACAGCAAGCCTACAGAGGAGATTTTGGAACCAATTCACTCAGAGTCCATTTTTACTATCATGAATGCTGCCAATCACAGAGGAAGAGCCATTCAGGAATGGATTAAAAAGAGGATGGTTACATACTGTACATTATGGTTTTCAGCAACATTCACTTTCAATCTTTTCTTTTAGAGTCATGAGAGTGCCTGAATCATGGCTGGTATTTTGCAAGTGCTGCTTTGACACACATGTGGCCCTGCAAAGAAACCTGGATGTTTTCTTAAGGAAGCATTAATTTACTTACATGCATGCTGCTCCAATAAGTGCTTTATCCCCACATCCTGCAAAATGTGATCTCCCTATTGCTATAGGGAAGACTCATTATCATTCTTTGAGATTACAGCAACAAGAGGGTCCATTCATATTCTCAAGAAGAATTACTAGAAGTAGTATATTTCACTGGTACTGAAAAGCAATTTAAAAAGACAGTAATGCTACTCCACATTGCTAAACAGTGTAATATCTTCTGTAATGCTCTTCTGTCTGAAGGCTAACTCATGTGATCACATGACTACTACACATAACCTTCAGCTGCTTTGACAAAAGTAGTCTTTCATAAGCCTTGTTAAAGATCTAAAGCTGAAAACTCTGACCTCCCCAGGCAAGACGGCAAATAGAGAAAAACTCTAAGTTATTATCTATTTTAAATAAATCTTGTGACTTTGAGTGATCTTTGAATGATCTTTGAATGGACGGCTTGGGCAATGTCCCTTCTTCTAACCACTCCTTAAACTCTGCTGATAATCTCAGTCTCCCAGTACAAATATTACAGGCAATCTCATTTTAAGAGACGTGTGTGGAAAAGATGGTACCTTCCAGCATGTTTGTATTGGACCTGGCAGTAGGAGGCCTCATTTCCAATTGCACAGTGCAGGATTGTAATTGCCATTTGAGCAAAGAAAACAACAGACACTGCATCAAGTATTTTCTTTGCATCTCATTGTTTTTGTTTTACTTTATGGGGAAGTGCTATGTCTAGAACTGAATAACTACTGCAATGGATGGCCTGCTGCTCAAATAATGAAGGCTGAAGTCTAGAGACTCTGGATTTCTCCATTCAGCTCTGCAGAATTTGAAAATTATAAAATCAGAAGCAGCCAAACTATTCCTTAGCTATGACTACTATTAATATCTGGTGTATTGCATAGCTCATAAGACACTGGATCCAGACCCCTATAATATTACACATTGCATAAATGCAGAACAGGAAGCCTGGCTTAGTCCCCAGGGTCTTACTGCTGAGTGACTCAGTCATTTTTGGATACTTGGCTGGCAACACATTCTGCCAGTTTTCAGAAGTCCCAAGGGGAAGTAGCTCTCAGCAGTAAGAACCAGGGCTGCAGGTCCTCAGCATCATTCTATTTGACTTAAGAAGTGAACACATTATAAGATCCCATGGTCAGTGGTTTTGGTTGGCAATAGTTTCTTAAAGACTTATGGTCAGACAACATGAATCCAAGTTGTTTTAACAGGGCCTAGGAAATGTCCCAGACATTGAAGCTTGCAGCATTAGCAAACATTCTGAAAATGTTGGTAGTTGTCTTTGTACGCATCAGAATGTTGTGTGAAGCAGAACTCACCCACATTCTGCAAAGGGTTCATTAATCACTGCTCAGCCTTTACAGTTAATATGATTGGACCAACATACCTTAAAAACACTAATAAAGAAAATATGGAGGACCAATTTCTTCTCAGCTAAAGCACCCCATATACTATCCAGGTTGTTAATGAAACAACAGCAAACATGAGAAATGCAACAAACAAACCAGAAAAGCAGTGTGAGCCCCAAACTGTTGCTGTTTGTATTCATGCTAGCACTAAGCAATGCAACCATATGCTAAAAGTCGAGGCTGAAGGCTTTTTACTAAACCTGAACAACATAATGTAAGAAGCAGAGAGTATCATGACAGAGTCACTCTTAATGGGAAGATAGGTGATTGCCAGAATGTCTCAAGGGCTATAATGTACATCAACAAACCTTGCAAAAAAAATGTTTATGCTCCATCTCCCTGGATTCTGTGATACTAAGTCTGAAACCTACTGAAGGCTTTGGATTCAGTTGTTGAGTTTATCTTTTTCCTTTTTCTTTCTTTCATTTAGGAATCCAAGCCTATCTGAGGTTGTGTTCCAGTTAATTTTGTTTCATTTTTTGTCTGTACCCAGAAAAGAGGCCAGCATTTCTTGTTCAAATGCTGGATATTTTGCCTCTGATTACTATGAAGCTAATTATTCAGTAGGTTTAGCCTCAGGTATCCCATGCACTCAACTATTTATGCATTTTAGTCCCTCCCATTACAATGCTAATACAATGTATCACATGTTTGCCGCACAGGCACATGAAATGGCTCTTTCGGCAATGGATGCTTCTTCAGAGGTGCTCAGCAAACATGGCAGCTGAAGAACTGGGGTTTACATGATGACTTGCCAGAGAGCCTTTGAAAGGTATCTTTTTCAGTACATGTATATGACTTGCTTTCATATAGTCTGAGTTAACCATTCAAGGTTTTGAAAACAGAGGTCATAGATCAAAATAACTGCTGTGTGAAATTAGCCAAATAGGCTGTCACTTGGCCACATACATTTTTGACAATAACAAGTCAGAAACCTCACTTTGCTTCTCTCTCAATGCTACTGCCTTGCCCCTTCTCCTAACACTAATGAGTTACCCTGTGGTATTGCTTTAACAAGAGATCCAGTTAATGTCAAAAGGGAAAAAAAAGTCACTAGGTATATGGTTAACAAGAAAAATATATCTTATGGTTTCCTTTGATGAAAGTAACTAGTGATTTATAATATAAAAGGAAGAGAAAGTTATATTTAGAAAGCAGTGTTGCTATTTTTTTAAACAACTTTCATGTTGCCAGTAACATTTTCTTGAATACATGGCTGTCTTCCTCTGAAAAATGTGGGGTGTGTTTGACAAGCTTCGTGCCTACAAACCTTTCCAGAACCTCTATCTACCTTTTCCACAAGAGAGGAAGAGTGTGCATTGCTCCTCCACGTATTTATCTGTCACTTTCCTTCTAGTTTCAGCATTCTTTCAAAACCTTTCATCTGAACAAAGCTGTAAAAAAGAATAAAAATAGCAAGGTATATGCTGTCTCATAGTTATGTTCAGCAAATCTCGAGCACCAAGTGTAAAATGTGTCCTATTTGTCATTTATGGTTGCAATTATATGTGATACGGGATGTGGCTTCTAACATATCTGGTACAAATTCAACAGCTTGTATAGGTCTTCCTTGTAAAGTAAGACATGCAGCTGCAGGTAAGCCCAGCTGCAGACATAAATATCCCTCAGACCAAGAAAAAGCAAGAAAGATAAGCATGAACGCAACTCTGAGGTCAACACTTCTTCCTCTCCACCCTTTCCTGCCGCCAAAAAAAGCACAACTGTCTGATATGAATGACAAAAGTGTTTTTCAGCCACTCCATTATTGACAGAAAATAAGAGTGATTTTGTGACATTCATGCCTGAGTTAGTATATTTCTGTAGTGGGAGGCACCAGAAAAGTACAGCACTATCCATGAAGACTTCCTAGCATTGGTGCTAAACAGCATGGCAATAGAATACTGGTACTAGCTTAATGTAACTACATCATGTTTTGTTTACTTCATCATAACATCAGTGGACCTAAATGGGGAAGGCACTGTGAAAAATCAGGAGATTGAAACTCATATTCTTCTTATTTGAAAATAATAGCCAATAAAGTGGCATCTATACACCCCTAGTATTCTGTAAGATGTGCATTTCGGGTAAGGTACAGCTGGAATTTCTAAATTAACTTCTAGCTGATCTTAAGGATAGTTCTTCAATAAAGCCAGGGGAAGAGAATACAAATAGAGTAGTAAAACACAAATGTATTACTAAACAAATCATTGGTCATTTTGTCTCTTGCAGAAACAACTGGAGAATTGCCTAGAAGGGATGAGAATGTCAGACTCTTCTCTGCTGAGCCCAGAAAGCAGCCATGTGGGACAGAGAGAATCACAAAGTCATAGAATGGTTTGGAAGGGACCTTAAAGATCATCTACTTTCAAAATCCCTACCATGGGCAGGGACATCTTCCACTAGACTTCCACTAGGTTGCTCAAAACCAGGAATGAGGCATCCACGTCTTCTCTGGGCAACCTGTTCTTCTGTCTCTGAAAGAAGGAAAACGTGTCAAAATCAACATGTCTGATGTAAGCTGAAAATTTTCTAGTACAAGCTAACTAAATAAAGAGTTAGTTCATAACTTTTCCTTTTCCCTAGTGGGGAGATTATACCCATGCCAGTACCCTAGTATATCAACTTTATTATAAATGGCCAAAAGCTCACTCTCTAAATGAGAAATAAATGGGAATTCACCTTGAAAAATAAAGCAAGTATTGAGTTCCATGTAATTCAGGCTTCAAAAGAGGCATGATATATATTCAAGACCTTACAATTCTCCAACTCCCTCTTATTGGAATTCCTTGTATAGTCAAGTATTTTGTTTACAAAAGTATGAACTTACCTTCTTATGGTAAATTCAACAAAACAAGCAATCTTGTAAGTCTGTCAGTGGTTGTATCAGAGTGAATCTGAAACAACTCAGCTGTATTCTGCAAGTTCCTTCAACCAACAGAAAAAATAGAAGTCAGGCTCTGGAGCTCAGCACCCAGTCTGAGCTGAGCTGGAAGTGACACAGGCAAGTACTTTTAGCTCAAAAGAATAGCTCAATATGCTGACAATTCAATCATCTTCACTTACTTCCTTGAACTGTACCAAACAGTGCTTATTTTAGTAGTGGAATGGACTATTGTCAGACACTTAGGAGAAATTGCCCTTTTAATTTGTTTTATTTTGAAAGTTATGGTCCATATTGACAGGCCATTTTGTTCCTGCAGAAGCATAGAGCTGGGGCGCTGCTTTATTGTGAACCTTTAATTTTCTCTTTCTGGCAAGCATCCTAGATTTTGTAATTTAATATTCCTGCCAAAAGCACTGGAAACATTTGAGAGGATCCTCATGGGATTAAGGACAAACTGTGGATTACATTCCTGGCATTGCACTGCACTGGAAGCCATAATTTTTCTTGCTATCCTTGAATATTTTTGAGCTAACCAAATAAGAACACAGCAGAATTAAGAGTGTTTTGATGTTGTTTTAGTCTTTCTTCTCAAATCAACCCAGGATCTAATACACTTCTGCTCTTAGTCTAGGGAGTACATTTAGGTCGAGCAGATGTGTTTATGATGATTAACCTTGCATATTAACAAAGTGAGAGCAGGTTGTGGTGTGGCTGAGGATATGACTTTCACTTCTTTTTCTGCACACTAGAAAATGTGTACTTAGCCATGAATCCTGCATCCTGCTTCCCAGATGCTGGGAGTCAGTGACTTAAGAATGGCCACAGTGAATCAGACCAAGCCTATAAAAAGCCCGGCTCCTGCCTCTGACAGTGGCCAGTAATGGGTATTTTGAGAAAGAGTACAAAAAATAGGGCAAGATTTCTTCTTCTTCTAATACATCATAGTGAGATCTGGTAATTTGCTGCTCAGGGACAGACAGAGCCAGAAGCTCATTTTACATCTGTGCATCTAGAAGCCTTTCTATGATTTTCTTAGTTCCTTTTTTAAGCTCATTTACATCCCTGGTCTCTGTAACACCCTGCACCTCCCAGTCTCAGTTTATTTCAACTGTGCTGTGTAAAAAGAACTGGCCTTTGCTTGCTTTAAGCCTGCTTTTGGTAATTTCCATAGATGAAATAAACAGGACCAGGAGACTTCTTCTCCTTTTTAATGCCTTTATTAAAAGTGATCAGCTCAGGATTGGGTGTCCTGGCAGGGCTGCAGTCCCCGTCGTGTCTCCCAGGGCAACTCAGAGGAGGAGGATATGCGCAGCTCCGTCCACTAGGGGCAGAGCCGGGGATCCAGTCTTCGTGGGAGCCTTTAGGGCGTGATGTCTCCGTCAGATGTTGCTTTCTTAGCGTGGTCCCCCTCAGTCTTGGCGCTGGGGACGACTCCTGCTCAGGGCGAGAGGGACTCCGCATCTCTGCACTTGGCTCCTCACGTCTGGACATCAGACATCATTTAGTCTCTCAATTCTTAGGTGGCTCGTTGTTTTTAGGGTTTTCTCGTTGCATTTTGGAGTCGAGGTCTCAAAGCATGCTGGTCTTTGGAGTCACTTTGCATAACCCCCCCCCACCCTCTCAGGTGTCTTCCCTATGTTGGACGAGAGCACTGCCTCGGGGAAGGGCCATCACCCCACCTAGCCAGGGCTTTTACTAATACAAAAGAGGAGATAATCTACAACCACCCGTGATTACAATAACAAAGCATGAAGAACCCTGGCAGAAACAGAGATCTGGCTGCATCCCTGTAACTCTTTCTCACAAAAAAAATATTAACCGAATTTTTGTTCATAACACTAGTGTTTTCAAGATCCAAAGACATCAGTATTAAACAGGTCAATCAAATATATCAAACTGTTCAATGCAAGCTGTAACCTGCTACCTGAGTTGATGCAGAACTTGTCAAAAATTACACCAAAAAAGTATATAGCAAGCATTAAAACACAGAGAACGGTTAAGTAATTTGTCTTTTACAAGTGTAAGTGAAATAACTCAGCTTCAGTTAACATTGACTTCAAATTAGCAAGAAATCAGTCAGTTTAAAAATTACAGGAATTAAAGAACCTTGCCCACTGTAAAATATGTTGGGAAATAATTCATGCTGAAATAAACAGGGCCAGGAGACTTCTACTCCTTTTTAATGCCTTTATTAAAAGTGATCAGCTCAGGATTGGGCAGCTCGGCAGGGCTGCAGTCCCCGTCGTGTCTCCCAGGGCAACTCAGAGGAGGAGGATATGCGCAGCTCTGTCCGCTAGGGGCAGAGCCGGGGGATCAGGTCCTTGTGGGAGCCTTTAGGGCATGGTGTCCCCTGTCAGATCTTAGTTTCCCTGGCTCTGTCCCGTCTGGCCCCGGCCTCGGGATGACTCTCTGCTCAGGGCGAGAGGGGCTCCGAAGGTGTTCAGCATCTCTGCAGGCTCAGCACTCGGCTCCTCACGTCCAGACATCACTTTAGTCTCTCAACTCTTATTTGGCTCGTTGTTTTTGGGTTTCCTCGTTGCATTTTGGAGTCGGGGTCCCAAAAGCATGCTGGTCTTGGAGTCACTTTGCATAACCCCCCCCACCCTCTCAGGTGTCTTCCCTATGCTGGGAAGAGAACACCTTAGCCTCGGGGAAGGGCCATCACACCACCCAGCCAGGGCCTTTACTAATACAAAAGGGGCGATAAGCTACAATGACCCGCGATTACAATAACAAAGCACACAGAACCCTGGCAGGGACAGAGATCTGGCTACCTTTTTGTAAATTTTTCTCACAAAAAAATATTAACCGAATTTTTGTTCATAACACATGCTATAAAAGAATGTATTTTATAAAGATTGTGAAATCCAGACAAGTCTCTGACCACAAGCAGCTTGAGAGGTGTTCTATTCAAACTCTGAAATTCCTGAAGGCGGAGGAAGAACAATCGGCATTTAGCTTATAATTAGATGCACCCCGCGCAATGATCACTGTTATCCCAAGTCATCCGAAGAAGCCTAAGAGCGATCAAGATAGCCGAAGTTGCCAGAAAGATACATGTGAATATGCGATTCCAGGGATACGATCAACGCTGGCTATCAACCAGGAAACGGCGATTGTCCAGCTCTGAAAGAACCAACTATGAATATGCAGAGTTACAAAAGAAACTTGGACTCCGTCGCCTCGGGTATAATAAACTGTATAAAACATCCCTGCTAGCAGCGACTCTTGTGAACGAGGCAGGGGTCCTATTGCGATAGAGGTCAGATCCAGGTTCACCCAGTGCTGATCCTGGGCTCGATGCTGTCTCTTTGGCTGTGGTGGTTTTGAGGACCGTATTTTGGTTGTGGAAAAAGATAAATAAATATTTTTGCACTTTTTATAATTTTGCTTTCAATTGATCATTTATAACACCAGTTTTCTATATTGTAAGATTATTCTTCAAGAAAGGTATTTGCTTTCTAAAATGCTCATGCTTTCATGAAGCACTCATGAAAGTCATCCAGTAGATAATACCACTATAATCCTGTGACAAAACTGCCATGGAAATATAACAGGAATGAGTCAATATGTTTAAGAACAGTATCTTCCACGATTCCACAGTCTAATAGAGAGTACTGTATATGGTTTGAATTACCAAGAGAAATATTACAGCACTATTAAAAATAACTCATGTTTCACTGTTACAATAGACAGTTCAAATAATGCTCCACAAGTTTACAGAACTTAATGCACAGTTCTGAGAGAGCTTAATATTTCATGTCCTGTATCTCTTCTTCTAGCTAAATACAACAAAAACAGGCACCATGCCCCTGTGACATGTCATATCTGACATTAGTGGAGAATGGGGAAGTCTAGAAGAGAGAAAAAGTTTGAAACTTGTGAGAGAGAAGAGGCTGCAGGAGTGTTGTTACACACAAATGGGTAGAAAATAGCTCTCTCATGAAAAGTAGTCTCAGGACAACAAATGTAAGGACTTGTGTTATCAGCAGACATGGGATCCATGGGGAAAACCAGTGATGAGCATCAGTCTAGCCAGGGGTTTTCAAGGCAGTTTTGAAGAACAGGGGAAGGAAGGCATCAGGACAGTGCTATGTAGTTTATTACACTGAAAAATAATGAAACAGAAGAGTAGCCAGAAGGGAAAGATAATGCAGAGCCAAGATCCAGTATTGTCTAACACATTCCATTTCATTTAAAAGTTGAAAAGACAATGAAATCCCACAGAACTCATGACAAGGCAGGCCCTGGAAAGAAGGCCAACTTTTATAAATAGACAAAAAAAGGAAGTCTAATGCTGAGATGGTGCAGCTGCCCTACAACATCCTACACCTTATCAACATTTTTGAAATCGCTGGTAGGGAGTTGTACAGAGTAACCTCTTGACAGGGTCTAGCATCAGTTAGAATTTGGCTCTGTGGTTTTCAATACACTGGCTCAAATCCATTTCAGTCTTTGCAACCCACAGTTACCCAAGAGAGCTCCCTTGCAGGAGTTCAGCCTGCTTTGGAAAACTAACTTTTAAAAAACATTTGTTGTGTCCAAAAAAACTATCCCAATCTTTCCCCAGAAAATTCTGCTCTCTGCCTCTGCTTCTGCTCTCCTCAAAGTACCCCCATCTGTAGGGGGCCTGCTCCACCTCTCCTCTAGCCCAGTCTCCAGCACTCCTGCCTAGACTTGTCTCTGCAGTCCTCAGGCTCATCTCTGGCATGATGTTTCCACTTTGGTGACATTGCCTCATCCACAGACCCAAACCAATGTGAGGTGAAAGATTAAGAAATTCAGGCAATGAAGGAAGTGAAAGCTGTGATTCAAAAGGTGGTGATTCATTTTAGGCAAGACTGCAATCTGACAGCTGCCATGACTTTTACCAACTGACCTTTTGAAGTGCTTCTTTTCAAACCAGACACAAGAACAGGGAGCAACAAAACTCTTTTAGAGTTTTGAGAGAATAAAAACTGCTGAAGGCAGTGAGTTCATTTAGGAATCCACTAGCCTACTGATGAAATTTCAGGTTGAGAAACACATGCATTTTCATGGGTAAGCAATGTGTTCTTGACACACCCTTTGCATGTGGATGGGGACAGTGGTCAACATGCAAGGAGTTAAAGGGTTATGATCCTCTGCTCTGATGCAGAGACAGGCCTGATGGCAGGGATAGGAGAAACTCTTCACTGTCTCTTCAGATATTCAAGAATAAGAAGCCATCAATGATGCTAAGAGAAGCTGTGTTCTAGACAAGCCGTACAGATCACAATGCTGCTTTTCTGAGGATTTTTTAGCTGCAGAAAATTCTCAAGAGAGCCTGAACAAGCATTTAGAAGAGAGACCTGTTGACAGTCACTAACTAGATCAATCACACTAGGTTCATGAAATCCCTAAAGTGAAAACACACTTAGTCTGAGAACGTATCTGCCTGAAGTTTTGTGCCTTATTCTTCTGCTTCCTGGCATCTTCCTTTTGGATTTGGCTTGCTTTCAGTCAGGTCAGATGTTCATCTGGTAATTGCCTTGGCAAAACCTGGAGTTATAACTTCTATCAACTAACAGCATGAGGAAAGAGTTACCTCTTACTTGACAGCGAATAATGGACTTAGCAGGCTTTATCATTAGTTTTCTGGAGGCAAAGCAGGAAAAACAGTTTATCTTCTTTTTCATTGAATTCCTGAACTTATCCCTGCAGTACAGTGTAAGGGTCAGATAAAGATGGTGCATTAAGCCTACAGTTCTACCAGACGGTGAATGAGTCCCACTGTACCAGGTTAAAAATGCCTGAGCCAGGGATCATCATGAGTCCCAAACTGCCAGCTTTAAAATGACCACCAAAGCCCTCTTGTGTGCTGTCCACAATTCTTAATATTGGTCACTTCCCTTGTCAGCAAGGGTGAGCATAGCACCTTTTTCAATAGAAATTGCTTTTCTGTCCTGAACTCTCCTGCTGCTTTTCAACATATGCATCCCACCCTTCCCTGCCTCTAGTCTTCCTGATAATCCTGAGTTGCCCAGACAGTAAAGAAGTTTCAATTATACTACCACAGTGTATGTGGTAGTATAATTGAACTCAGAACTAGCTGCAGATACAAGTCTCTCAAGACCTGTGAGCTAATCCAGCCAGTCCTTTAGTTTAACCATAAAAACAATGTGCCTATTATTCCAGGAGGACAAAAAGCAATGTATTTTGGTTGCTGGATGGACTTTCATAACAGTAAACATTACATGTAGTAGTGTATAAACAGCTACAAAAAAAAAATTTGCAACACTGGGGCAGGGGAGTAACACAGAAAGAATTCTTGCAGATCACTTCTGCCCATTGTTTCCCTTTCCTTGGAAACCTGGGAAAGAGGTCGTGCTCTGGCTTCTTCTGGATGAAGTCACATATGCAATAGCCACGGCTGGAGAAAATTCCTAATGTTTTATGAAAATGGTGCTGTGTGACAGCAAATCTGAAGGCAGAGCTCAAGGAAGGGCACAAAGGAAGTGGGAAAACAACGGATCTCATCACAGGGAGTGCTGGCACATTTCCAGGGAAGGCTGCATGCAGGCACATTTTGGGGCCTGTTAGTGCAAACCTCTATATTTCACTTTTTCACTTCTCTTTTATTAACTATGCAAAAGTGATCAATCAATAATGGAAGAAAGGCTTTCCTAAGGCACTGCATAACTCCTCTTACCTCCCAGGAGGTAGCCTGAAAGAATTCTAGCAGCTTCTTGTTCTGTAGTTATCCTTTCCTTCCTTCATACACCCAGAGGAATCAATCCTGCATTTAAAAAAAACGAAGAAAAAAAAAAGGAGGATTCCTATGAATCTGCCATCCCGACAAATTACTGAGATAACACATGCAGAAAGAAAGGTTTTCATCTTTCTCTTGCAACCTTCTTGTCACCTACTGTTTCAGCTCAGTCACCAAAGCTTTCACTTCTCTCTCACTGTTTTACTCAGGTAATAATTCAACCTGTAGTATCATGCAAAACCTTTGAGATGACTCTTTTAAACAAGAGTACTTCTCTAACTGCAAGCCCTCAAAATCTTTTTGAAGTCACAATCAATGCTTTGTGTGATAAACTGGATGAAAATGGCTCTTTCAATTTCAGAAGTAAGAGAAATGCCAATTGATGGGGAATTTTTGGGTTCTCAACACATCTTTTTCTTCCTATTTTCTGATAATCAACTGCATTAATTTAGTACTCAAAATAAAAGTATCCAACAGCCTAAGTGAAAGCATATGCATGTCTCAGTATGAATGAGACCTGATCATGTTTTGCTATCTTAGAACATGCATTGTCTGTTGTTCTTTTGTTAATATAATTTTTATCCATATATTCTCAGTAGAAAGAAAAATAAAACCAAGGTAGATGACACCTAAATACAAGCAGCAGCACAGAAGCTTCAGAACTCTTTTCAAAGTATAGGGAAAAAAACCAACAACAACAAATTAAAAGCATTCTTTTCTTCATAAGAGGTTACCTTACATAATACTGTAAATAGAAGTCCAGTTCTTCAGATCTAGTTGAAATCACTGTAGCCTTACAACCTTCTCTAGAATTACACTCACTTGCACCAGTAGAGGTTTTGACTACAAAGCAAATCTAAATGGCTTTGCTGTCACTGAAAACAAAACCTATTGCAAGACCCTCACAACAAAACACATACAGGTATGAAAATGGACAACACGCTAAGAAACAAAATGTTCAAAGTCATTTCACCATACATATTTTCAGTCAAACTTATGAAACTGACATGGAGATTTTAAGGGAGGCCAAAACCTTGGGATTTCATGTAGCTGTCTAAAAAAGCAAAAGGTACATGTCCTCAGATTCAGTTCTTGTTCAGATAAACGCAAGACCAATTCCAGGTTTAAGTCTTGGCCCTAAGCTAAACTCCAAGTGCCTTTTTCCTCTTCTATTAGTACTTCCACAGAAAGACCTACCCTACACACTATTGCTATGCACTGCAAAAGCAGATCAAAATGTGAGCTGTCATTTCTTCACCTTGTATCACTGCTGGGCATCTCACACACATGCTGACATTTCAGCCTTAATATGCTGCCAGAGAGGAGGTCCTCACAAGGTGCTAACATGACAGTATTAGCACAGAAAGAGTGTGAGTGTTTTACACTCTGTCACTCCTCACCACCAACAGAGAGTGAAAGCCTGACTAGGCTTCTGCATCCAGCCTGAGCAATCCCAGTGTGTAAAGCAGTCATGCTTCTAAACCTCACCAGCAAGACCAAGACATTGATCTGGCAATGTCGTTGCAGCAAAGGAAATTCTCACCAGATTCTTCCAGGTGGGGGTGGTGGAGTGCTGAGGCAGGAGCCCAGGAAAAATGAGGAAAGAGGTTTTTCTAACTGCAGCTGGACAAGGAAGGCCTTGCACAACCTCATCCAGACTGAGAATGGTGAACCCCTGGGGCTGGACTAGAGACCTCCAGAGGTCCCATCCAGCTGAATTATCAGATGTTATAAATTAAAGATTGCATTCAACCTAGTACAGAAAAAACCCCACCAACATCAGCGGGAATGTGTTTAACATGTCTTGGCCCCGACATTTATTTGTTTTTAATAATGTCTAACAAAAACCTACTGAAAGAGCAGAGCTTACTACAGTGAAGAGCTTGGAAGGGCAATACCATCTTAGGGGTTTTGGCTGCTCTTTCCACAGTTCTTTATCCAGGGCTAGCAGTGATAGCTCAGTTTCTTCTTGAATTGTATCTACTGAATATATCTAAACGTTTTGATGCTAAACAGTATGCATTATGCACTTCCAAGCTATTTACAAGCCACAGACCTCTCTTAACACATTCACTCCTACCTCCACTGGGTCGGGTTTTCTTGCTTATCAGGGATCATGTTCTCCAGGTGATGGCAGAAGAGAGATGAGCTCAGAGAGACAAGCTGAGATCTGTTCCTTGTTGCAGAGCTTCAGAAGTTTCACAGCATTCTCTGCTGCCAAAGAGCAGAACTAGATCAGAAATAAGAACATGGACTATGCCTTCGAGCAAAGATTATCACTTTATACAGACAGACACTACCCCCAAAAATCATCTGCAGTGAAAAGAGGCAGATAATGAAGCCCAAATCCTTAATAGGGATTAACCTCCACACTTTCCTCAGAGCCATACTTGAAACTGATCTATGCTCTGGTAGTACAGGTGCAAATCAGTTAATGAAATAAATAGGGCAGGAGATATTTCTCCTTTTTTAATGCCTTTATTAAAAATCAGCTTGGGTGGGAAGAACTGACGGGCCGCTCTCATGCTGCCGCTGCTCCCAGGAGTGGCACGGAGGAGGAGGAAGAGTGCAGCTGTGTTCGCTGGTCTGCAGGCAGAGCTGGGGCTTCCATCCTCACAAGAGCACCAGGAGATTCCTGGTTCTTCAGTATGACATTCGGGTTCCTCTTTCTTTTTAGATTAGTGTGAAAGGTAAAACAGGTCTTAGTGGACACTGGATTCTGTTCTTCACGTCTAGACATCACTTCAATCTCTTAATTCTGTGGTGGCTCGTTGTTTTTAGAGGTTTTTCCTGCTGGATTTGGTGAGGGGTTTCCTCATTTGCATGCCAACCCCGATGTCACCTCCTCCTCACAGTCCCGGGTGCCATCTTCCAGGAAGCAGCAGGGTGATACTCAACAAAGGGGGATTTCTAACCATCAAGAACAGGTAATTAAAGGAAAACTATTAACAACAGGTGAAATAAACAGGGCCAGGAGACTTCTTCTCCTTTTTAATGCCTTTATTAAAAGTGATCAGCTCAGGATTGGGCGTCCCGGCAGGGCTGCAGTCCCTGTCGAGTCTCCCAGGGCGACTCAGAGGAGGAGGATATGCGCAGCTCTGTCCGCTAGGGGCAGAGCCGGGGATCCAGTTCTCGTGGGAGCCTTTAGGGCGTGATGTCCCCGTCAGATCTTGATCCTGTGAGCTTCCCAGATGGCTAGTTCCGGCGTTGGGACGACTCTTTGCTCAGGGCGAGAGGGGCTCCGAAGGTGTTCAGCATTTCTGCAGGCTTAGCACTCGGCTCCTCACGTCCAGACATCACTTTAGTCTCTCAACTCTTATTTGGCTCGTTGTTTTTGGGGTTTTCTCGTTGCATTTCGAGTCGGGGTCCCACAAAGCATTCTGGACTTTGGAGTCACTTTGCATAACCCCCCCCCCCCCACCCTCTCAGGTGTCTTCCCTATGCTGTAAGAGAGCACAGCCTCGGGGAAGGGCCATCCACCGCACCCAGCCAGGGCTTTTACTAATACAAAAGAGGAGATAAGCCTCCACGACCCAGTATTACAATAACAAAGCACTAAGAATCTTGGCAGAGACAGATCTGGCTGCGTCCCTGTAACTCTTTCTCACAAAAAAAATATTAACTGAATTTTTGTTCAATTTTTGTTCAAAAAGATCAAAGCTCTTTTTCTTTGATCGAGCTTAAATTCTTAAGCTCGCATCAACTCACAATTTTTTGTTTTGAATCTACTATAAATCTCTTGTGCTCTTTGGTAATCATGGTTACTTAACCTTGTTACTTTTCTTGGTTTTTCCAGATTGATTTGTACAGCTAATACTGTTTTACTAAAACAGATAAATAAGCATAGTAAAAAGAGCAATCCTCCAAGTCTACACATAGTGAGAAAAACCACCTTTTCCCATACATATTTTCTGAAAATCTCCAAGTTCTCCCACCCACTGGGATCAAGTGTAGGAGTTTGATCTTGATTATTTACACATGCCAATCTTTTTATTTCGTTTGAAATGTCCCTAATAATTGAATTCTTTATTTTTAATACTGCCTGGAGCCGGATGACTTTGTTCAACAAAGATTTTGGGATCTGAACTTGGCTTTTACAATTTTGGATTTTCTCAATTTCTATTTCACTTTCCCGGTTTTGTTTAATTTCTCCCAAATCATTATATATAGGAACTCCTAAACTTGATCCAGTTTCTCTGGGTAATAAGAAAATTGGTGCTATCACCCTAGCAATGCAGTTGTCAGATGAGATCAAACTTAGGGGTTTAGAGTTCCTCTGAAATGTGTTCCAAAAGGGGTTTATCTCTTTTCCAGTACACTCATATAAATACTTGTAACAAACAGTTTTTCTTACCATTTTCACCATTTCTTTGCTTTTTACTAGATCTGCTAAGCTTGTTTCAGCAGCATCACATTCAAAGCAAAACCAGGCTTCCTCTATAGGGCACTCTCCTAGGAGTGGCTGCCTAAAAGTGGCAGTATTCTGGGCTATCCAATACACTCTCTTATTTTTCTGATAAAGGACCAATTGGGAGAGGTTAACACAATCAGGGTTAGAACTGATGTGGACTCTCGACAAGGAGCTCACTTCCTCCTCATAGAGGGGTTGGTAGCACTCTCTGCACGGCTCAGCTGGGCTTCCCTGAGCACCACCAGCAATCAGAGCCATCAGTACCACCCTTCCCAAGAGTCCGGTATGGGTCATCTTGCACAGCCTGCCCACCCGGCCTTGCCTCTTGGGGAATTTTACTGAGGAGAAGCTTCCAAGCTCTTTAGAGTCCCTTCTACCCGCTTCTCTGGTTAAGCCTTTCTTGGTCTGTTCTCTACAAATTTTAGTTTCCCCCCCAGGGAGTGTTCTGTAGAGGGTTAACCTGGAGTCTTTAGAAATATATTGGGGAACTTAAACTAGAATTACTTATTTACAGCCTTAAACTTTTTACCAACATAATTTACACAAAACAGTTTTGAAACATTTTAGGCAATATTCGAACTCTGATACCAATTTTTTTCTCTATACAGTTCTGTCTTTTTGACTCTTCTTTCTGAGAAGTCAACTTTAAATCTCAGTATACTCAGGTGAATTAAATTGTGATGTATATGAATCCTTATCCCGTGCCCGGAGGTGAGTGGTGTGGACTCTGGCTCAATGCCAGAGGGAAAAACTGAGAGTCTGGCCCAATGCCAGAATGAGATAGGGGTGGAGTCCGGTCCAATGCCAGAAGAAGAAACTGGGAGTCTGACCCAATGCCAGAAGGAGAAACTGGGAGTCTGGCCCAATGCCAGAAGGAGAATGGGGTGCAGTCCGGTCCAATACCAGAATGCCAGAGGGAAAAACTTGGTGTTGAATCCTGTTCCAATACCAGGGTTGAGAGTGATGTGAGTCCAACCGTCTTAGTAATGAAGAATACCTGAAACGGGCTTTCAAACACAGGCATTAATGGTCTACTGTTAATGATTTTATCAAAACTCAGCTTCTCTGTTTAATGTTATCAGTAATTTCTCTTTTTCCATAGCTTGTATGTTTCTCTTATCAACTTCTACATACTCTGTATTTTGCAAGGAGTTGTATTTCTCAGCTAACTAAACTCTCAAAGTACTTTTATTCTCCTATTTTTCTGTGTATTTAATTCACTGGTTTTCTGTTCTATTTTTCAAGATCTTATTTATTTATCTCTTGCTTCTGTTTCATACTTTTACTTACAGCTTAAATACTTCTTTCAACCCCTTACACTTTATCTCTTTTTTTCCTTTTTTTTTTTTTCTTACACCATTCTTTTACACAATACACTTCCCTCTAAGGAGATGTGGTAAAACTTGTACCTCTATTCTAATTCGTCTGTATTCACTCTCTTATTTCTCATTCACTTTCACACATTCCTCCACACCTTTAAGACACAAACTTATTGCTAGAAAATCACAGGTCCCTATAGCCCCCCCCTCACCTTGGGGTTGGCCCACAGGTCTTAGTATCTCTGGGCCTCTTGGAAGGGCCCTGACTCTGGTTGCCTCTGGTGCACATTCACCTGTGAGGCTGCCTGTGTGTCACTCACACTCTTACAGCTACGGCTCCCTCACACATCTGGAGAGCACTAGTCTGGTTTGCAGGTCACACACACACACGCTTTGGTCACAGCCCCCACCCGCCCGGGGGACACAAGCCTGGTTTGCAGGTCACACACACTTTGGTCACAGCTCCCACCCGCCCGGGGGACACAAGCCTGGTTTGCAGGTCACACAAACACTTCCACTGCCCCCTTCCCACCTGCCCAGGAAGTTGAGGCTGACTTTTCTTGTGACTCACTCTCACACACACAACAAGACAACAATAAGGTACCTTTTACTTTCACACCACTTATTATAAGTTAAGTCTTACTGGCCAGTTTTGGTGGTATTGGATATCCTTTCTACCTAGCTGGATTTTTGTCTAACTTCAGATGTTACTTTGTTGAGACAGGACTTATCTGCTCCTGTATCAACCAAAAATTCAAATTCCTCATTTAGGGGTCCCACTTCAAAGTTTACCAAGGGCTCTTCTAGATGTTGCATCGGGTCCCCTAAAGTATAAAGCCCCTGACCCTCTACTTGTCACCTCTAAGGATCTTTCTCTTGTTCCCTGGATATTGCCACATAGAGACTGAGCTTTCTACAAAACCTCCTGATGTGTCCTGCCTCCCCACAGTAATAACACTGCCGTCCTCTCAAAGGGGCTTGAGGTCTCTCAATCCTTCGTGCACCTGCCAGTACTGGCCTGTCTCTGCCTCCTCCTGGTGGTGGACCTGCCCACCCTGCACTTTCTCTAACTACAGCAACCATGATCTTAGCCTTGGCCTTTGATTTTTCTTCCTCCCTCCTTAAATACACCTTCAATGCCTCTCTTAATAACTCATTTATGTCCTTCTCTTGCCAATCTTCCATCTTTTCCAGTTTCCTCCTTAAATCAGGCCAAGATTTGGTAACAAATTGGACTTTTAGCAGCATTTGACCTTCTGGAGTGTCTGGGTCTATTCTAGAGTACAACTGAAAGTTTCACCTTAGGCCATTAAGCCAGGCAGCAGGAGCTTCCTCTTTCTCCTGTGTGCCCTCAAATGCCAATTGGGTGTTAGTTCCTTTGGGAACTGACTCTTTGATCCCCCGTATTATCAAAGACCTATATTCCATCATGGCCTTCCTCCCCTCCTCCTGGTTAGGGTTACAGCTGGGATCCGTTAGTGGCAATTTCTGTTCACCTGATGGCACCTGGGGTCCTGGACGGTTATCTTTCTCCCAAATTCTTATGCCAGCCACCCTAATCATCTGGACCTCTTCTGGGGAAAATAATATACTCAGGATGGAATTCATCTCCCCCCAAGTGTAGATATTTGGACCTAGAAATTGATCCACTTGGTTGGCTATGCCCACTGAGTCCTCAACTAAATGCCCCAACTCTTTCTTGAATCCTCCCACCTCAGAAGCAGTTAGGGGAGCATTCACAAAGCCAACACCTCCTGCTACTCCTCCCATAGGAACCTCTCTGAGGGGAAAGAGTCTCTCTGCCTTGGAGGTCTTGGATCTGGTACTACAGTACGAGCCATCTTCAGATGCCAAACTACTTTGAGGGATATCTGGGTTACCTTGAACTTTCTGCCCATCAGCAGGTGTATTTGCTGATAGCTGTTTATCGGGCAAGGAGGCATTTGTGCCCCAACTAGGAGGAGGTAAAGGGACAGCAATAGGAGGGGGAGAAGAGCCTGAGTGAATATTAAGTGGAGCTGGAGAAGGGGTGGAGAATGCAGCAGGTGGAGTAGGCACTTGTGGTGATGCAGAAGGAGCTGGAGGGGATACTGGGTTTATCATAGCGGAAGCTGAAGAGGTAGAAGGAGAAGTTTGAACAGGTGGTAATGAGATGGCAGCCGGGGGAAGAACCGGACCTGCCATTTGAGGTGCTTGAAGAGGAGGATTATAAGGTGGAGGGGCAGAAGGAGGCAGATAATCCAGGGGATCCCATCTTTTACTAGTCCTATCATCCCCTCTTTCATTCCCCTCTTTCTTCCTCTGTACCTTACAGAGGAAGAAAGCGCTCTTTAACCAGCAAGCTACATACATTGCTCAGGATCAGTATCGCCTCGAGCTGTCAGATAATTATTTAATTGTTGACACATCCACTTATCCTTTGTCCCACACCAAGGCCATCCTCCTTGTAACTCTAATTCTGGCCACACTTCCATACAATAATGGATCATTTTCACTTTATCTAATCCCTCCATGCCCTCTATAGAATCCCATTTTACTAGCAGTTCTCCTAAGGGACTCTTGGGAGGTATGTCCCTCAGCCTCTTGCCGGTCTTTTTACTATTACACCCTCCCATTTTACAGGTCTGAATAGTAAAAAATCCCAAAGGTGCCTTTACTGACCGGTAATATCAAAAAGAACCTTCTTTGAGGAGCTTCAGCCTCCTCCACTGAAACTTCAAATTTCTGCCTGATGCTCAGGACTTTATACTGAGACAACTGCCCAATCTCTTGATTGCCTAACTTTCCCCACGTCAGGTCTTACATCTATCGGGACTTGAACACACGAAACCTCGGCCTAAGAATCCGGGTCGTGCCTGACTCCCTCTGTCAGGAAAAACAACTGCCTGATTTTAGTTTGCCTAACCCGCCAATTTTTAGGCTTCACCGTATCAGGACTTAAAAGCAAACCACAGCCTCCTTCGCTGGGGTTTGTGCCTGGCTCCTGTACCAGGACTTACTTTTGCCTGCAGGGCTTGTGAGCTACCCGAATCCTTCTTGGGACTGACAAAATCTTACGCGGATCCTTCTCGAGACTTACAAATGTTACCCGAATCCTTCTCGGGACTGACAAATCTGCCTGACTTCCCTCTGTCAGGGCCTATTTTGGGTGCGTGCCACTCATACAAATATTCCCTCTGCACGCCTGGAGGGGGGGGGGGGGGGGGCCTTTATTCCCCCTTGGGAGACGACTCACTCACACTAATTCCAAGCTCCGCCCCCTGTTCCTGGCCGGATTCTTCGCAGGAGTCCGGAAACGCGGTACTGAGAGGTCCGCTCTCACTTCGAAGGTCCGGCTGCCGGCCTTCGTCTCATTCACACACACATGCGCACGTCTCCCGCTCCCGCCACCGGGTTTCTCACCAATCTGGTGCTCCGGTGCTCCTCTGCATCGCTGCTCCTGAGCCGATCCCTCTGGTCCTGGTAGCCAGCTGTCCTGAAGTCCAAGATGGCCAGTCTTGAGTCTTCTTGCGGCATGGCTATCCCGGACGAGCTCCCAGCTGAAATAAACAGGGCCAGGAGACTTCTTCTCCTTTTTAATACCTTTATTAAAAGTGATCAGCTCAGGATTGGGCGTCCCGGCAGGGCTGCAGTCCCCGTCGTGTCTCCCAGGGCGACTCAGAGGAGGAGGATATGCGCAGCTCTGTCCGCTAGGGGCAGAGCCGGGGGATCCAGTCTTCGTGCGAGCCTTTAGGGCGTGATGTCCCCGTCAGATCTTGATCCTGTGAGCTTCCCAGATGGCTAGTCCCGGCGTTGGGACGACTCTTTGCTCAGGGCGAGAGGGGCTCCGAAGGTGTTCAGCATCTCTGCAGGCTCAGCACTCGGCTCCTCACGTCCAGACATCACTTTAGTCTCTCAACTCTTATTTGGCTCGTTGTTTTTGGGGTTTTCTCTGTGCCTCTGGAGTCGGGGTCCCACAAAGCATTCTAGACTTTGGAGTCACTTTGCATAACCCCCCCCCACCCTCTCAGGTGTCTTCCCTATGCTGTAAGAGAGCACAGCCTCGGGGAAGGGCCATCCACCGCACCCAGCCAGGGCTTTTACTAATACAAAAGAGGAGATAAGCCTCCACGACCCGGTATTACAATAACAAAGCACTAAGAATCTTGGCAGAGACACACCTGGCTGCGTCCCTGTAACTCTTTCTGACAAAAAAAATATTAACTGAATTTTTGTTCATAACAACAGGTGATTACAACATGAAATTATTAGCAACAAATAGTTAGAATTCCAACTTGGCAGCAATTGGTTTAACTTGTGAACTCTGCAACCTTTAAAAAACTGGACAACTTTTCTACTCACAACAGTTCAGAAATACCAGATTACTGTTTCCAAGGAACAGTCCCATACCAAAGTGCAAACTTTGCAGGGCTAAGCCATTTTTGTGCTATGCAGTACTTTTCAACACCTGGAGGTACACAGACCCTCTCTTTGTTATTTTGAATTCTTATTTTCACAGAATCACAGGCTGGGTGGGTTGGAAGAGACCACAGTGGATCATCTTGTCCAACCTCCCTGCTCAAGCAGGGCGATCCCAGAGCACATGGCATAGGATTGTGTCCAGACAGTTCTCCAGGGACAGAGACTCTCTGGGCATCCTGTTTCCATGCTTGGTCACATTAAAGAAGTTGTTCCTCCTGTTCAGGTAAAACTTCTTGTGCATCAGTTTCTACTCAATGCCTTCTTGTTCCATTGCTTGGCACCACTGAGCAGAGCGTGACACCCTCCCTTCAGTTATTCATAGACACTGATGAGGTCCCCTCTCAGTCATCTCTTCTCAAGGCTGAACAGACCCAGCTCCCTCAGCCTTTCCTCATAAGAGAGATACTCCAGACCCTTAATCACTTTTGTCACCTGTTGTTTCTCCAGCAGGTGTCAGAGTAGTTAAAGTCCCCCACCAGAAGCAGGGCCTGTGACTGTGAGGCTGCTTCCAGCTGTCTGTAGAAGACCTCATGCACTTTCTCCTGCATGAGGTGGCCTGTAGCAAACACCCACAACAGTGTTACCTCTATTAGTCTGCCCTTTTTTCCTTACCCATGAGATCTTGATTTGCTTGTTGTCCACCAAAGGCAGAGATCTATACGCTCCAAGTGCTCTCTCACAGAGAGGAAACTCCACCACCGCACCTTTCTGTCTGTCTCTCCTAAACAGTGCGTAGCTCTTCATGACAACACTGCAGTAATGCAAGCTATCCCATGTCTCTGTAATTGCAGTGAGATCAAAACCCTTTCACTACATGTGTGTCTAGTTCCTCCACTGTATTAGGAAACAACACGTGCTTCAACTTTCGAAAGAACAAAGGATAAGCATGTGCCCTCTAAGATCCATGGGAAAGAATCCTATGGCACAAAACTGGTGGTCCCAACAAACTATTCAGATCTAAAAACTCATTACTATGAGTAGAAAATCAGAAATGTCATACACAAAGAGCAATTCTGTTGCATGGTTCACAAGACAGCTCAGTAAAATACAACTTTACTCCTATTCCAGCAATGCCCAGCTGGCCCTGCACAAGCCATTACTCACAAAATTACTCTGCAGCCCCACGTAGTTGCACCAACAATATCAGGTTATTTGTAAGCAGTATGCAGAGATGTTTTACAGGTACAAGGACAGCACAGCGCTCTCTCCCAAAGCTGCACCAGGCAAGGTGTGGCACCTGAGTGCTGCATCCATTGATGCCTCTCCCTGTCACAGCACCCTCACACAATGGTCAGCCCAGATCCAGACAGGAAGGTTATGGTATGCTTGCACTCTTTCACAGCAGTCAATGTGGATGGGCTTTCTTGCACACATGTATGAGCCAGCTGTGTGCCGATGGCATTTTGGCCTGTTTCAGAAATAGCATGACCAGCAGGACTAGGGAAGTGATTCTGTGCTCAGCACTGGTGAGGCTACATCTCAAACACTGTGTCCAGTTCAGGGCTCCTCAGTTCAGGAAGGCCACTGAGGTGCTGGAGCAGGTCCAAGGAAGAACAATGAAGCTGGTGAAGGGTCTGGAGGACAAGTCTTATGAGGAGCAGCTGAGGAAGCAGTTGTTCAGCCTGAAGAAAAGGAGGCTCAGGGTTAATCTTATCATTCTCTACAGCTACCTAATAAGAGGTTGTAGCCAGGTGGCAATCACTCTCTTCCAGGCAACCAGCGACAGGACGAGAGGACATAGCGTTAAGCTGTGCCAAGGAAGGTTTAGGTTAACATTAGGAAGAATTTCTTCACAGAAAGGGTAATTAGACATTGAATTAGAACGCCCAGGGAGGAGGTAGAGTCACTGTCCCTGGAGGTGTTTAAAGAAAGACTGGACGTGCCAGTTAGTGCCCTGTGGTTTAGCTGACAATGGGGTGATAGACGACAGACCGGAGTATATGATCTCAGAGGGACTTTACCCAACCGTTTCTGTGGGCAGACACAAATTCATACCCGGCCCGACCCCCGCTCCGCTCCACTCCGCTCCGCCCCGCCCCGCCCCGCCGGCACTGCGGCGCCGGTGCCGGTCATGGCGGCGGCTGCAGCGCGCTTGTTCCGTGGGGCCGCCTGTGGCCCGCCGGGCCTCGCCTTTACCCGGGCACTGGGCTCCGCGCCGCCGGGGCCGGTGAGCCGGGGGACGCGGCGGGCCGCGCTGGCGGCCGCAGGGACGCTGGGCGGGCTGTGGCTGGCGCTGGGGCTGTGGCGGCGGCAAGCCGCGTTGGCGGCAGCCCGGGAGGACGAGGAGGAGAAGGAACTGCGGCAGCGGTTCATGGCGCCGCCGGTGAGCGGGCTTCGGGAGCTGCGGCGGCGGCGGCGGGAGCTGCGGAGCCGCATGGAGGTGCTCATCATGGAGACACAGGCGGAGATGTGTCGCGCCCTGGCCGACCTGGACCCCGGCGCCTCCTTCGCCATTGACAGCTGGGAAAGGAAGGAAGGTACGGGGGAGGCGCGGGGGAGACCACGGATACCGGCACCGCGGGTTTGGTCACCCCTCGGTGACCCTGACCTGGAGTCTGGCGTTGGCAGGCGGAGGCGGCATCAGCTGCGTGCTGCAGGATGGCGAGGTCTTCGAGAAGGCGGGTGTGAACGTGTCCGTCGTGTCCGGGTTCCTGTCCGAGGAAGCAGCGCGGCAGATGCGAAGCAGAGGGAAGTCTCTGAAGGCCAAGGACGGTAAGGCGTCTATCGCGCAGTTGGGATGGGGAACCTGGACGTGTTGACCTGAGTATTCCCGTTCAGGTACTCTGAAAGCAGCCTGGCCTTTGAGCAGAACATGAGGAAGGCAAGACTGATGAAAGTTCAAAGGTTTTCATTTGTATCATAGTGATTTCTAATCAGTAAGCTTGACAGGTGGACTTTCATGTCCCTAGAAAGCCAGGTATGGGAGTGCTTGTCTCTCTGTCTTGCTGCAATGAGGAATGTATTGCAGGCACAGGTGGCCTCTCAATAATGAGGCTCTAGTGCAACAGTGAAACAGTGCAGGAATTATGTACCAAAAAGGTGGAGGGAGAAAACCAACAACACCTGAAGGCTAAAGGGGACTCAACACACCTTTGTGTAACAAAGGGTAATTGTGAGGACTGGGGGTGGTAGAAAGCCTTAGCAGTGCCTTATGTTTTAAGTGGTCTTCATCTGGTGGGTTCTCCCAAGTATTGTCACGTTTTAGAAAATACCAAAGAAATCGCTGAGTTAGGTGCACAGAAGTGTATGGATAAGAAGTAACTTGCCCACTAATTAATAATGATGGGTGACCCAACATGAGACACTTTCCTGTTGTGGCTTGGAGACTAAGGGAAAATAGTGATATTCCTTAAATGATAACAAATGAAGTTTATTGAAAAACTGACAAGCTTTTCCTGTGCATCCTTTTATCCAGGGAAGCTGCCTTTTTGCGCCATGGGTGTGAGCTCTGTTATCCATCCAAAGAATCCTCATGTTCCAACCATGCACTTCAACTACAGATACTTTGAAATTGAAGAAGCAGATGGTAAGGATTATAGTCCAATGAAGACTGTATGAAATGTCTGACTCTGCCCCAAGGAAGTGTGAATGCATGGCAGGGTAAGAGATCAAGAACCAGTGCGAGTTTGCTCCCAGGTATGTCAAGAGTCACCAGCTCATCTTGTGAAACTGCTGTCCTGTAGTCAGGGTCAGTAGTCCAAAATGGTTTTCACTACACTGAAGTTTGTGTCATCTTTTCCTGAAGTCACTGATCATTGCACTACCTTGTAGTCAAATTTTTAACTATTGAAGTCTAGGGACACCGCTGAAAAATGATGTTGTTTTGTATTGTAAAAGTAGATGCTAGTTTTTGGTGAACCACTAGCAACAAGTTGCTGTTCAGAAGTTTAAAAGAAAAATGTTGCTGCTTGCCTCTGCTATAGGAACTAAACAGTGGTGGTTTGGTGGTGGGACTGACCTCACTCCAACTTACCTGAATGAAGAGGATGCTGTTCATTTTCACAAGACTCTGAAAGAAGCCTGTGACAAGCATGATCTAAAGCTGTATCCCAAGTACAAGAAATGGTACGTGGACAAAGGTGGGCTTGGGGGTAGCAGAAAGCAGCACTGGGTGTTGGTAGTTAAGTGTATGCTAGGAACTGTAGGTTCTGATGCCTTTTGAAAAGTATCAGAAAGCCCTAATGAAAATCAGAAGTGTACTGGGACAAAATGTTGTCTAAAGAAATACCTTATTTACAGAATCCTGGATTTTTCAAGTCTGAGGGCTGACAATGGGATCGTAAGTCTATAGCCCAAAGAAAAACTAAGCTGATAAAATTCCATTTAGCCTCTGGTGTTAAACTAGGATAAGACTTCTGCCCCATGAACTTGCACAAACTCTCTTTACAGTGAACTCGTGGTAAATGTGCATGATTTAGTGTGAGCTCTTGGGCCATCACAGCAGTTTTGAAAATCTCATTTTTGTTTTTCTGCCTTCAGTCTTGGCCTTCATAGCCAGGTAATTTCCAGGTGTTTCCAGAAGCTTCAAATTATGAAGCTTCTACATTAATACAGTAATTTCCAGGTATTTCCAGAAGCTTCATAATTTGATGAAGATGTATTTTTTTCTCTGGTGACACATTCACTGAGAGTTCAACAGCACATTTTCTAAGATGCAAATTTTTAATGTTCTTCTTGAGCTGAGAGATACAAGTGATGGGATCTTCCACTACTAAGTGGGAACTTGCTGTTCTGTGTCTGATAATCCTATCTGCCGCAAGCTGTGTATGCAGGAAGGTGGGGGTACCCTTTTGTAAGCTACTAGGTCTTGTCTGAGGATAGGAGATTAAGTGGGTGTTGTAGTTTGGGTGGCAACCACTTAGTAGAGAGACATATTGTAAAGCCTTGAGATTACAGTCTTGCTGTCGGAGGATTTTTTGCATGGTAGTTTAGAGAATCTACCTTAATGGTCTGGTTCTTTGCTGCTTAAGTAGGTTTTCAATGCCAGCTGCAGGGGGTCAGAGACGTTTTCCCGCTTTGCTAAAGAAAAACATTGTTACACTTACCACATTGTCTACCTGATCTAGATTTAAGATTTTTGTCAGGCTTATTCTCTTTTATGTTTCTGAAAAACTCGGTGTTTTTCCCTAACTCTTCCTGCTATCATAAAATAGAAGACACTGATTATCCCAGTGAATAAAAAAATAGAGTAGGTTATCTGTTACATCTCTATGTCTTTCTTGTTATGGCCATGCCATATATAATGCTGGAGAACGATTGTGGATATATGGAAAACTGTTCCTGTATGGAAAACTAGTCCTAATGGAAGGCCAGGTTTTCTTGATGTTGATGATTCCTGCTTCATACTTTGTTTTGCTTTCTCCTCCATGTGAAGACTTGCATGCCCAAGCAAGGAATTATAAGAAAGATGAAGTTAAGTCATTCAAGTTACAGTAATTTCACAACTAAATACTCCCTGTAAATACAAAAGAGTTTAATTGCTTTTAGGATAAGCTTCCTTACTCATTTATAAACTTAAACACGAGTCATGAAAAGCCACTGCTATGATGATTCAGTCTTTCAAGTTTTAACTATTAAAAAGCCTTTTCCCAAGGAAGGGTGCCGTGACACTTGCTTTCTTATCTGGTCTTGGAGCCTTAGGTTACTTTTGTTTTGATGAAGAAAATTCTTTTACTTGGATGCCAAAGAGAATAAATTCTCTTCCAAGTCTGAGTTCATATGAAAGCTGTCCAGATAATGTGAGAACTACATATAATGCTGGGAATGGAAGCTATCAAGAGCCCTCAGTTTTGAAATTTTTGAAATCAGATGTCTCTGTTCAGAGTTGGTTGAGGATATGGATTGAATTAACCCACATGGACGCATCTGCCAGGGTGTTCAGTGACTTTGTGGTGATGTGTAGCTTTACAGAGACCATTTAATCAGAGCTTTTACTACAAGTGACACAGGAGTGCTTTCCAGGTGATGCTGCACTGTCCTGCCTCTGGGCATCAGGGAAACAGTGGGGCATCCAGCCCTGCAGAAACTGACTTATGGGCAGTATCTCACTGGTTCTGTCCTGCAGCATGCAGCTCTTTGGAGTAGTGTTCATGTCTTTGAATACTCTGGACCATATTAGTAATCATCTGACGCTGCTTCTAGGTGTGACGACTACTTCTATATCAAGCACCGTGGTGAGCGTAGAGGGATTGGAGGCATATTCTTTGATGATGTGGACTCTCCCTCCAAGGAGGAAGTATTCCAGTTTGTAAAGAGTTGTGCCAAAGCTGTTGTGCCTTGTTACATTCCCATTGTGAAAAAGCACTGCCATGACTCCTTCACACCAGAGGAAAAGCTATGGCAACAGCTTCGGAGAGGACGGTGAGTACTGGAGGAACAAAAGTATACACAGGAGGTGGACTGGGCTGGCAAGAAAAAAGTATGAGCTAGTTCTTCACGGTTACAGGTTGTGTGGGCCAAAAAACCTCACCAAGAATTTAAGCATTTTTGTGCATAGAACTAATTCTGAAATCCAGTGCTAGATTGCTAAACAGGGTGCAAAGAAGGCATTTCCCACTCTCCTATGTTGCAACACAAGCAACCCAAACAAAGCACCACCATTTCTTTTCAACTCCTTCAAAAAGCAAGAGAAGCTTCTGCTGTGTAACAGGCCAAGGGATGTGGGTGTGCTTCATGTCCTGAATCCTGCCCTCTCCTGCAGCCCAGAGGTAGTGTATATAGGGCTGCTCTGTCACATGAGGAGCTAAGGGTAAAAGAATGGTGGCTTCCTATTAAGTAATGCAGGAAAACCCCAGAAAGTCAGGAATAACTGTACTTGAGTTCTTTCAGCTCTTTACATACATCTGATCCATCTGATCTTGGCATTGAAATTCCTGTAAAGGAATTGAGGATACCTGTAAAAGAATACAGAGAGTTGGATTTTTTTATTCTGGCACGGTCCAAGGTTACTGTAAAATACTTAGGAGGATGCCTAATGTCACCAACTGTTAATGCTGCAAAAGCTTAAGTACATTGGTCAATACAGTTGTACTCTGTTCTCCATGTCCTGTGGCTGTTTGAGTGTATGGAGAATTGAAACTATGCTTTGTGCTTAACTAGAGTCTTTAGTTTCTGCCTGTTCTGCAGAGAAATGTGAGACTGGCATGGAAAGAGTGTAAGCATTCAAGTTCAGATCACTGGCCTGCAGCTGTTGGTCACTTAAGCAAGCATCCTTAATTTGGTGGGACTGTTCTTGGGCTTTCAGGATCCAGCCTGTGGATGGGATTTAGCAAACCTGCAAAGTTTAAAAGGTGGAATAGCTTTTCTAAGTTGCAGCAGGACCAGCTCTTGAGGTGTGTCTATTTCCCTGGGTCTGTTTGCAGGTTATGGGGCTATGTAAAGCTTTCCATTTCTGCACATGGATAAGAGCTTTTCCCTTCCTGTATCTTTAAGTACAAACACCCTGTACTGGCTCTCGAGATAATCCTTGATGAATTGTCACAGCTCTGTTCCTATGCTGGGAGCAGAAAATGGTCAATTCCATCGCCTAAAACTCCCAGCCAGCACTCTGAAGCTATCTGACTTTTGCTGTTTCTAGATCTTCCCAGGAACCAGGAAACACTGTTCTGGCCTTGCTGCTTATGTGTCCTTCAGCATGGAGGAATGCACAGTAGAATTTTTTCTCTGGTTATTTTCAGTACCTTTAAGGCCTCTCTTTATTACATCTCTGCAAAGAGAAGAACCAAGGTAAATGTAGTGTCAAGCTTGCCAGCAGGGCTGAGGCCTGGGAGGAGTACAGTACAGCACAGGAGCCTGCAGACTGCTCTCCTTAGAACAGTTGGTCTGCTCTAGTTCTTACCTGAGGTCACTTCTCCCTGTGCTCTGTGGAGTGGCAAGGTCACACCTGCATTCTTATGCAGAGGATGCTGCAGAACAGTTGACAGAACAGTTGATGCCAACTCAGCAGAAAAACAGGCTGGTTTTGTTTGACGTCTGCCATTTGAAGAAAGCACAACCAACTTCTGCTAATAAACTAGGGATTTTTCTGTTGCATCTCTTCATTCCTGTAGGTATGTAGAGTTCAACTTGGTGTATGACAGAGGTACAAAGTTTGGCCTTCTGACACCAGGATCAAGAATCGAAAGCATTCTTATGTCTCTGCCACTGACTGCAAGGTAAGGGTGTGGTTATGTGGAGTTGCAGCAGACACTGTTCTTAGTAAAATACTTCATAGGATTAAATCCAAGGTCTCTTCTGGTCTCTAGTCTCTTAACAGTGACGAGTTCATGCCTGATACAATAACTGGACAAGTACAGTTCTCTGTTCTGCATATGCAGCTGATTCTCCGTTGTACTCGCCTAATTTCCAGTAGTATGTGGCATAGAGATTTTCTGGCAAAAAAAAATTTATCGTTTTTTTGCTTAGTTCCTCTTGATAGATTTATTATTCTCGCTCCATGGATTTTTGCTTAGTAGCCCTTAGAAACCATGAGAGCCTCTGGCAGTCCTGCCAAATGTGGGGCAGGGAACTGCACAGTTTAACTAACTGTGTTGTATGAGAAAGTACCTCTTTGTTTTCTACTTGAACCTGATGACTTCATCTGACTTCTCACTGAGTAACATGATTTTCTTCCTGTCCATTTTCTCCATAACAGTTTTTATTTTACAAGGCTTCTGGGGGTTTTTCATTGATTGTTTTCCAGGCTGACAGTTTGTTTTCCTGCACTTTTTATTTTTTTGTACAGTTGATGTTTCATACTTTTGCCACTTTTGCTAGGCTTAAATTTTCTGTGCCCTTTCTGAACCAGGGATAAGGAACAGACAATGTAAGCCACATATCTGGATACAAGATGCAGGTGTGCTCCTGACTTATAGTGGCATAGCAATATTTTAATTCATTATTCTTTCCACAGTCCTAATATTATGTTTGTTGGTTTTGACTGCTGTTCAGCATTGAGGTGGCTTTTTTTATAGAGCTGTTACAATGCCAAAGTGTTTTCTGGGCAATAAAATTTAACTCAATCTGTGTGTAACCATTTTCTGTGTCCATCCCATCAATCAACAGTAAATTCACCTGCCACTTTATTACTCAGTTGCTTGGCTAAATACTGTTTTTAACAGTGCTTTTAGGTTTTAACCCATCTTGCTTATGCTTGTCACACCAGCAAATTTGGCCATTTACTATTTATTCCCGTTGCTTTTGGGAATCCTGTCATGAATTCCATAAAACTCACTAGTGAACCTCCCTCTGCTAGGGAGTGAAGGCAGTGGTGTTCTTACCATGTATCTTTATCCCACTGACAACACCTGATGTGTCCCTAACCTGGTGGTGTAGCATGTTCTATGTTTTGACATAATTACGGTGATTGTCTGGGTTTGCTCTTTTTCATCAATGTAACTAGCTCACTTCACAGCATGAAGGGGTCATTCCTTGGGGGGCAAAATGGAAGGAGAATGTACCCATCTCTCTGTGACTGCTGACAATTTCTCTGTCGTGTCTCTTTCAATTGCTTTTTCAATGAAAAAAGGAATCTTTCACCACTTTTGTTCTTAAAACCAAAATTCAACAAAGACTCATAGAGCTTCCAGTTGAGATTCTGGAAAAAGGTCATGTCACTGTCAGAATTCTGTGGGTTCCTGTTTTTGTTCCTCTTTCTTGTTACACTAGTGTGTCACAGGAGACTGTTACAAGATTTTTGCAAATAGACATGCATGCCTTATGGGACATAGGGGTACTGCTGTTTTCCTTTTTCCTTGTCCTTCCAGATTTTTCAAAAGTTGGTAAAGAGATGAAGCTAACATTTCTCCCATCTGCCCTAGTGACATTATTATTTGTTTTTACTGAACTTGTGATTTGTAACCATATCTGTCATCTCAGCCAAGAGTATCAACTGTGTATGTAGCTTTGCATCCTTAGAAAAGACAACTCCAGTCCAAACACCGCCTGGTGCAGGAGAAGTGGCTGCCAGCTGGGCCATTTGAGTGAGTTTCCCTTCTCCTTGCAGGTGGGAATACATGCACAACCCACCAGAGAGCTCGAAAGAAGCAGAAATGCTGGAGGTTCTGCGAAATCCCAAAGACTGGGTGCACTGACACGGATCATAAACAGGATTGATTGCTTCCACTGAGCCGTTCTGAGAGAACAGGAATGCCTGCAAACCAGCCCATTCAGACTGCTGTTTCATGGTGTTTCAGTGCGTCTATTTATACTCTTACCTCGTGCCTTAATTATGCTGTAGACTTGTTAAAACTTGCAAGTGTGTGAACTCATTCTTTTAGATTGATGGGCTAACAGTGTTATCCCTAGCTGCTGTTGCCTTGTGAAGGACTGGTGAACACCTCACATGGCTACTCTGCATGCTTTAGATGACTGCAAAATGGCAAACTACTGTGGTGTCTTGAGGGAAATGAAAGGATTATGTGTGCCTAAATAGCACTGCTTGCCTTTATAAAATGTTGGTATGCTTAAAAACATTTTTTTTAAAGAATAAAGGGAATATTTGGTATTATATTAAACCTTAAACTGTGCTTTCAGGAAGCTGTGTTTTTTGATGATATCTTGTTGATTGTAGAGGGGGGAAATGGTTTAAGATGTGTTGCAGCAGTATAACTTGGCTGATGTGAGTTGAGGTCTCAGTGTTACCTCATGAGAAGGGAAGGACGGCTGTCCGTTTGAGAAAATCAGCACTGAGCATCTGTGCAGAGGATCACACAGCAGAACGATGCTGCTCGAGCCAGTTCCATTGCCAGGGAGGTTGAAGGTGGATCAAGATGCTGTTGGATGTTGCCCTAAGGCAACCACCTCTGCTTCCGCGCTCCTCCTAGCTTTGGGCTGATTGGCTTGTCTCCCAGCTCGAACTTCGCTGAGGAGCCGGAAGGGGAAAAAAGCAAGTGGGGAACGGGTTTTCTTTCCGCCCGATCGAGGAAAAAAAAAAGGGACCTTTCTCCCCGTCGGGGAATCGAACCCCGGTCTCCCGCGTGACAGGCGGGGATACTAACCACTATACTAACGAGGAGTTCGATACAAAAGTGCTGCCTCCCCGTCACCAGGCGGTAACACCTCACTTGCCACGAGCTTTTGGTGTACGGGTGGTGCCTGGCTTGGCCCCAGGGGCAGGGTGGGGAGAGGCGGCAGCCCTCCTGGCACTCATTGTCCCCCCATGATCGCCCAAGTCCAGCTTCCTCTTGGGAGGTACCGCGTTCCTTTCCGTGTTACCCCTCCGCCCCTAAAACAAAATAAAGTGATCCTCTGCTAAGTCAGATATCTCCTTATGTCCAAGGGGTGAAAAGAGAAAATTGACCCGTACGGGGATCGAACCCGCGACCTTGGCGTTATTAGCACCACGCTCTAACCAACTGAGCTAACCGGCCAGTTTTGCTGTAGTGGATTGAGGAAGAATACCTGAGGCGCACCCAGACCTGCCGTGGTCGCAGCCACTGCCGAGCGCCGCTCTACAGCGATCGCTCTTCGTAGACACTGCCTCGGCCAGTTGCTTCATGAAGCCATGGTAGAGCAGCAAGGGCACCAACCGGGGTGACGAGCATTCCTAAAAAATTGAGACTTTCACACCTTTCGTTTTTCTCTGCCTGCTCCCTCCTCCGGTGCGCGGGGGGCAATTGCGGACGGCACGGAGCGGCTCGGCTCGGCTGCACCCCGCACACGGACGCGCACCTCCCGGCGGAGCAGCAGCACCACCGCAACGAACCGCCACGCTTTGTAGGGGCCATTGCCGACCCTTCCCTCTCTCCCTCTTTTTGGCCACGCCGCGGACGGGGATGCGATGGAAAGAGTGATGGGTCCATTCTCCCTGTGAAGGGTCACTTGTGAAATCAAGGCATTGATTAGAAAAATGCCGAAAATATTTCAGAATTAAATACCTCTGAGTCAGTGAAAAAGTTGTAGAGGAAGAGGACATAATTAAATTACCAGCGCTTCCCTTCACAAACCGTGAGTATGAGTGCTAAATTGAGCTCTTCTCCTTTGTTTCATTTGCTGCTAACACGACCTATCATTAAATACATCAATAAAAAACATACTAGGAAGCCAAATATAAGGTAATATCTACATAGAGAAGCATATATAAAGGTATCATGATGTGAAAAACGCCAATCACTTGTTTTTAAATTTTTAAAAGTTTAATAGTAATAAAATGGTTAAAAAGAATAGTAACACAATTAGAGTAATAACAATTAGGACAAATTGAATTAGGACAATATGAGACAATAAAAACAAAGAGTTCAAAGAGTTACAGATGTCCGAGTACCTTTTTCTGGGCATCATGAGCCCGAAAAAGGACACCCGTTAACAAAGGATTAACCCTTAAGAATAATAGCCCGTTGCATATTCATACACTTCATACATGATGCATAAATTCCATTCAAAAACAGGATTCCGTCTAGTCAGTGTCAGCTTCTTCCTTCTAATCCTAACAGCGCCTTTGAGGCGGGAAGAAGTTCGTTTCTTCTGATAAGAAGGCAATAAATTCCCTTTCTCTGAAAGATTTAGGTGTCCTGTGGCTGCTATCTCACTGCAAGCCCTTTCTGTTAAACAAAGCATCTTACATAGCATAGTTTCTATTTTAACAATTTTTATAACCTAAAACTATATTTAACACAGTACTTAAGAGAATTAATAAAGAATTTCTTTCTAACACAACACATATAATATTAATTTTAATATTTGTGAAAAGCCAATTATAAAATACATGCATTGTGAAAAGCCAATCATAAAATACGTGCATTTTTCACAATGACAATACAAGAGCTTCCTCAAATCCTGGGCAATATTTAACAGAGATGTTAGAAAAAGACCCCAAAGCAGCGACTAAAACAGTGACCAATAAATCGTGTGAGGAGATGGTCACAGATCATGTGTAAGAAAATATGGAGTGAGGAAGGAAAAAGACAGGAGACACCCGATTGACAAAAGGGCAGAAAACGTCAGATATGCATGAAGAAGAAAGAAGCAGAAAGCCCCACAAAAAGGGGGCTTTTTAGAATAAAGACTTTTAAATTGAAAAGGCATCATTTACTGGGCCTTAAAAAATAAGTGGGCAGTCAGAAAAAATTATTTGATTAGCTGTAGAACTGGAAGAATCTGCAAAAAGTCACATACCTAAAAACGCAACCCTGACATGGTCTAAATTCAACAGGTGCTGTTTTTCTTTCCTTAAGCAGCAGCATTCAATCACTAATACTGTGGGACTCCAAGACTGTAGGTTTTACTCCATCAGAAACCACAGTCCTCAGAAATTGATCAAAAAATTTTAGGGAACAGCACTGAAGCAGTAGAATCACTCCAGAGGCAAGATGAAGACTGCCTGTTGTGGGCAGAATATGGATTTTAAACTGTGTCTCAAGCTTTCTCAAAAATTGATTTTGTTAGAATTTCAAGCTCAAGAAGCATCATGACAAAGACAACAGTCAGAGAAGAGAGAAGCTGTACGGTTTCTGCTGCTGTGAGTAGACATCATCTCACTGTAAAATAATTTCAGAGCCACTGGGACAAGGCCTTTTCCTGAGCAGATTGCTCAGTAAAGAAAGAACAACTGTGAATTTGTGTGCCAGGAGCCAGAAGATACAATACAACTGCAATGAAATGTGGTGTCTTTCTGCAAGAGAAGGGATTGCAGCCCTAACTCATATTATTACCAACATTGATCCTTTTCTCTTAGGTTATCCCTAACTTATTGACCACTCATTCCTTTAAAATACCATTTTCTAAGAAAATTATTATACAAGTATTTCAGTATTTAAAAAATGCAAGACGCACAGTTTGTTTTGCTCCTATCGTGTCATTAGAGTTCAAAATACATTTCCAAATACATTTCCCAGTCTTTCAGGATAAGAAGAATGCCTAGGGAGAGGTTTACATTATTTTTTCTTCCAAGAGTAAGAAATAAGTAATCGTCTTGTCAACAGTTGAATCCTGAATGTGCAGGTGAAAGATGGCGAATCTTTGATGACAGATGTTTGTCAAAATGCAATACTTAGAACTACATGTTTGAAACACCTGTTTCCTTTTCCCTTCCCCAAGGAGTCAGATTTAATAAATTTAATACTTTCAACAACTATTCCAA